>NC_090936.1:63008650-63621150 GCF_040938575.1 Ambystoma mexicanum | reverse complement strand
CAGCAGAGGCACATCAAATGACAGGTTGCACTCCAAGCCCAGAAGCGGACAGAAACCAAAGTAGAGAGGCGCGAGAGACACTTGGAGCACCTGGTAAGCCCAGGAAATCGAAAGGGTTATCGGGATGCCTGAGAGTGTGCGCTGCTTCAGAATAGCTATCAGTAAACCAAATAAGATATGTGAAGAAGCTACACAATATAAAAACCATACCACACCATACCATACCATAACTCGAGTGAGCGGAGCAAAGTACGTGAAGAGGCCAAGAGACCCATAAGTTATTCTGTGAATGGGTTGTTAAACCCAAAACTTAGAGGGGCAGAAACAGAAAATCCAGTGAAAGTGCATGAACTTGAGAGCGGGGCAAAAGCCCAAAATATGAAGGAGAGAACCATACAAGATGTAATACGCTAATATTGGGCTAACATTGTTTTATGGGCATAAGCGAATCGTAATAAAGTTGTGATATAAAAGTCCTGGCAAAGGGGGGTGTACCAGGTGAAGAGAATTGTAATATTGGTGTGATATAAAAGTCCTGGCAGGAGAGTATACCAGGTGAAGACAAATGTGTAAAAGACTGTAAAGAAGTCACAAGAGAAGAATATACCAGGCAAATCAAGTGTGTGTTACGTTCAGGAGAATCCTTAAGTAAGTTACATGCCAAAGGATCTCATACTATTTTAAATTATTTGGTTTGAACTTACTTGGAGAAAGAGCTTGGGAAAAGGAGCAAATTGTCTCAAGAACTGTGTGTGCGCCAAGAGGAAGAGGGAGAAGTCATCCTCTTGGGCTATAAGAAACTTGCACATTGATAACAGGAATCTGGGAAGGGAGCCATTCCCTGGTGCTCTGAACATTGTTAACTTGGAACTTTTTGTTGGAGTTACAACTTTTCATTTGAATGGAACATGTGTGCACTTTGAGATCCAGAGAGAATATCCTTTACACGTTAGTGTTACTTTCTAGAGTGTGAGGGCCAGAATAGGATTTTGGCCACAGGACGTACTTTTTACTTTGGACATCATGACAAGGGACATACCCTTTGGTTTTTGGTTGAGGTAAGGAAATACGTTCTAGGATAGGGATAGTAAGGCATGCCAACAGCCCCTTTTCATTTCAAATAAGTATTTAGCCAAAATTATGAGTCCTCTGGGTCTGTGTCTCATTCCTGGAACCTCACATTGGGGATCTTCCTCGTCACAGTACTGGGAAAGGGATCTTCACTTAGGCAATTCCTATTCTTCCTTGTCCCAGTGCTTTCTAGGGAAATGCTAAGACGACCACGACTCATGAGCCTATTAGGGATGGGGTTGTTCTTAGGTTTTTAGGAAGGGGGTCTAGGGTCAGGTGATGGGCGGGGATACCACATTCTCTCCTGATGGTCATCCCTAATCCCACCGTGGGACCTCCGACCCATGTGATCATCCCGCTGAATACCATCAGAACGGGAACTATCGGGTAGCGGCCTCACCTACCTGGTCACATGGGAAGGGGCTCCCCTTAGGGAAAAAGGGACGACATAGGAAGATTTGTCACAATAGATATATTGTGTTACTAAGATATATGCCATGCTCTACTACCATTTGCCTGTCTTCCACGTGGTCTACTAGGGGGTGGTAGATTAAATAGTGCAGGGGGGACTGATTAGGCTTCCACTTATGTATAAGTACGCCTCTCCCTTATATTTTCTGTCTTGGTGTACATTTTGCATGTATGGCCAGGCAGTCCCGCAAGTGCTTGTAAAATTTAGCCCTTTCACAAAACGTTAATGCCCACTACAAAAAAGCATTTGAACCACAATGGATTCTGGCTAGTTTTTGCTGGTTTGAGTTAGAGCCTCTCTGTCCGAGTGAATATTCAATGCAGATGAAGACGGACGTGCATTTGCTTTGTGGAGTGGCTGGACGAGGCGGGTGCAGACTTTGCAGACATTATGCATTGCCACGCTAGCGTTGTGCAGAAAATGTACTATGGTGCTCACCTTCCTCCATCCCCTTCGGTAGTGGTACTTTCTGACAGTTGTTTCTCTGTCATTGTGACTGTGTGTTCTGTGTGTTGTCCTGCATTGACCTCTGCCTCATGAATTGGCTACACATATTCAGCATGTCCCCAGGGACCAGCTGAACTGGCATTAGCACAGTCTATTAATATATCTTCAGTTCATTCATGGAGACACGAGGACAAGAGAAACATCTGACGAAGGCACATTCATGTAATTTTAATGTATTTATTTTATTGTTTTTTCATAACGCGCCTAATACCGTACCTGAGTTTGGTTTCTAAGCGCAGATCCGGGATTCAAACCGCTATTGCTTTCAAGACCAACGCGTTGCCCCTGTGCTATCCTCCATTCACTTCATCATATGGGCATGTAAGAAGCCATGATTGGAAAAAAATAGTCAGATGCTGCTCTAGTGCCTGGTGAATTCCAGTTATTCAGGTTGCACATAGAGGATATGCAAATGCTTAGGTTCACATGGAGCCCAGGATATTATGCTTAAAGAGAAGAATTCACAGTTTCTTAGGCAACATTGCCACAAGTGATTGGATTGCTCTACCATATAAGGAACACCGTTTCTAATGATTACATTGTTTAGTGCAGCAACATACTGATCCAGCATTTGACCTTATTTGTTAATGAAAGGTTCATATTAATGTATCAGTGCTAGTTTTAAGTGTTAGGTACATGCACACTGCGCTCCTCTAACTACTGATTTTAAAACAATTACCCATGCTGGTTGAAACACTACAGAAAAACCGGTGTATGTAATTAGACAAAAAAGAGGACCAGACACTTGATGCGCTATGGTTCAAAATTATATTAGTTCAATTCTCATGACTTAGACCTATGGTATCATCCAATAATCTTGATACACTCACAATACCAACCAAAAATCCTACAGTACCTGGTTAGACAGCACGTGCCAATGTTTCGGCCATCTGAGCCTCATCTAGGTAGTATCATTATGATTACATCGATACATTTCACAAGAAAATGACACTTTCCTAGCCTACATATACAATCTTCAAAACATATAATAGTACATAACATACACAAACTTCCTTGATGATCCACAGTCCTTTTTCGTAACAATTATCTAAAAGGCAAGGGAGAAAATAAAAAATAGCTTTGTGAGATATCTTTTAAGCTTATTTTAACAGTGTATTTTGTTTTTATGAAATGTATTGATGTAGCAATACTTCACAAGTCATACTGGGTGACTGTTAGGTCTTTACCACCTCCTTGCCTTAGAGCACTGTTTCCTATCCTATTCATATTCATATTCCTGTCCCGGGAGGATAGTTCAGCGGCAACGTGCTCGCCTTGGAAGCAAGATGACATGGAGCAAAACGGGTTCGATCCCCGGGTCCGTGATTAGAAACCTCTGGGTATTAAGCGCGTTATAAATATCATATCATATCATATCATTCACCTTTTGGATACTATTAGCTTGGTCCTTCTCGTCCTCCAAGTTGCAACACATGATCATTTCCTCCTCTCACTGTGGGTTTGACACCTTCAGATCGGTGTCCCACTTTTATCCCCTGACTTGGGCCAAGTGTGCCCCCTCGAGTTTATTGTGACACGCTCTTGCCCACGTGGGCTTTTACTATCCCCTCTCCCTTATCTCCTGTTACCCCTTCCTGGTATTTGTCTTCTTTCATCTCCTGGTTCTCTCTCATTTCCACCCGCTGATGTTTCCCTATATTCACCTTCTGATATTCTCCACAATCCACCTCCCATTCCTTGGCTCTAGTCACCCCTCAGTCACCTCAACCCTTCACAGTCTTCTCGCTTCTTCCTGCGACCAGTTTGTGAGCTCTTATTGAGCTTTTCCCACCTTCCAAGCTCTCTCTGGTAATGGTACTCAGGTTATTAGCTGAGATATGGATTGGCTGTCAGGCTCTGTCCCCTGGGATGGACAATGGCCATAATGTTCGAACTTGTGATTGGCTCATCCCTCCCCTTGGGCAGTCCTCTCTCCCGCTGCCTACATCCTAGCCCTGCCTTCCAGCCTTTCTCTGGGGTATGGGAACTGGGGCATGGCTCTTCCGGCAGCTGGTGTAGGTATTGGCTAGTGGGCTCCATCCCAAGGATTGCTTCCATTTCTGAAGTGGGACTTGGGACTGGGTTGTGTCTCCTGGGTGGTCATCTCTCTGTTTGACACACTCTTATTCTGCCCCATAGTGGACTCTCTTAACCTATCGGTTCTTAACTGCATTAGAGTGAAAGCTCTGTGCGATGGATGGATGGATAGATGTTTGGCTTGCTGACTTTCATGTTTCCATTCCTGATTTAGTTTCATCTCTTTCCCTCAGTAGATTTAGACCGCTGTTTAGTAGTGCACATTCTCCTTTAGTAGATTTTGGGAGTCAATCCCAAAGGCTCTTCCGGGTTCTGCAGAATCACTGATCCTCTACCCCAACAAAAGGACAGTAGCTACAGAGTTACTAGAAAGCCTGATTTTCCTTATCAAATCTGGTCTCTGCTTCCCAGACATAAGAGCTACTAACCCCTTAAAGGGACAGTTTTCCCGGGGGAAGTTATGACCTCCATCTGCTGTTACGGGACATCACCACCACGCCCGGCCTGGCCATTGGAGGCATCCACGTCTCTATGGAGACATTAACTCGCCCGTTAGCCCATTCCACTGCATTACAAGTGTCATTTCATGACATCATATGTCAAGATGGCTCCTTCCTGCTCGGGACAACTATATGAGGAAACTCACTGCCGGTAAGCAGCACATCGCAATCTCTTCCCTCCTGATTGCTACAGCCCTTGTTTTCTTTCCTTCCTTGCACTCGGTCCTTGCTTCGCTCCCTTCCTAGTCCCCCAAATTTTCCCACTGGATTTTTCCTTCGATGCTTCCGATCATTTCCAGCATCCTTGTGCTTCCTGTGCTTGTTTCCTCTATTACCTTGCTATTGTGACCTTGCCAGTTTTCAGTAATTCTAGTGATACTTTCTTGCTATTCCCTACATTGGGTGTCGTCCTCTCTCCAATTGGCTCTGGATTGTCTCAAGTTTTTTTCCCCTGGACAAGAGAGGGGGTTGTGTCCATATTCAGAGACTGCCCCCACTGTGTAGCCATCCAGTCATTTTGGCTTATCAACAAGCAGCGGTCTGGCTACAAGGGAGACAGGCCTTAACTGTTTGGCCCAAAGCCTCGGAAATGGAACAAGGTAGGTCCTGATACCGACACCTTCCCTATGCTGGGGACTAGATAAGGATGACAAGGAGATTGACTGTCTACCTTCTCCAGGCCCATCTTCTTCTTTGGGGAGGCATGGGGCCCCTTTGGTCATCCCACTAGATATCCCCAGATCCAGGCCGAGGACTTTGTCACTGTATTCACACATTTTTAATGTTATCTCCACAGACATATAAGCAGCCTGCACGGTTCCCTGCCATTGGCATTGCAGCAGGTAAACTGAAAAAGGAGCAAACAGGTTTCAGAAGAGTGGTGGGATCAACCCCAAATGGGCTTCTGATGTTCTTGTTCACAAAATGCACAAGAAAGGAAAACCTACTCGTCTAATTAGCTTGCTTTGATCCAAGCGCAGCCTTCAATACTGTTAGACCACTTTTATGGCTCAAGCTAAAACAGTGGGGACTCCCGCTAGGTCTTATAAAAATCATTATAATGTTGTACAATGATACCTCAATAAAAGTAAGATTGAACAGGTCAGGAATTTATCTAAAGCAATTGCAGAGGCTGTGTGTTAGCTCTGATCCTGTTCAACCTTTATTTATCAGACCGGGGGATGTTATTGAAGCTACCAACTCGTCACCAATTAGGTTTGGAACATCAAGAATCTCATGGCTATCACACGCTGATGTTATTATTTTCGTGGATGCCATGCCAATTGGCTTGCAAAGGAAACTTGACACTTTTCAATCCAATGTAAAAGATAATAACAGGGTGATAGATTAAGCAAAATCAAAAACCCTAATTTTCACGAATGAAAGAAAATCCCTTATATTATTGTGATCACTAGAAGCTACTCGACCGGAGCATGCATCAACCCTTCTATATTTGGGGTTCCATATACAGGGAAAACCTAATGTGAAATGGTTTTATGAGCCCTTACATAATAGGCTCAAACCGTTGCGTGGACAATTGATGATCATTAATACAAAATTGTGCAAACTGACGTAACTGTTATAAAATGAAACCAGGGGCGTTGCTAGGGGGGGCTAAGGGGGCTATAGCCCCTGATCTTTTGGTTGTAGCCCCGGATAGAATCTCAGGAGCTACAGCCAAAAGACTCGCTAACCCCCAGTCCCAACAGTTCCGACATCAGCGTAGCCCCGGGTCTTTTCCAGACCTAGCAACTCCCCTGAATGAAACTATTACCTACAATAACTTACGGTTTACATTTATCTAACTATTCCCTCAAGAACGGCCTGACAACTTTAGAGAGACTTATTTGGAAAACTGTGCCAGGTGTGATGGGTCAGAAATGTGAGACGGACACTTAAGTAAACGTTTGTCACAGGTCGTCATTTTATTAATTGTTAAGGGGTGAGACAAACTCCTATCGTTCCCTAGCCTAACAAGGATTTCCCTATCTAAGAAACTAAGGCTAACTCTGTCCCTCACACTAATACATACAATAAAATCATACAAAAATGATCTGGCTGTTTAAACTTCATAGAAACATATATATTCAAACACAAAAGTTATAAACAGAAATCCTTCTGACCAGGGTTGATTCCCCTTCCCCTGGATCTATTCAGGATGTTTCAAACCAAGATTCAGTTTCAAGAAGTTCCTTTCACAAGTCAAGTTCCACTCCAGGTACAATATAAAGCTATTTTCATGCAATATGTTCTTCACTTGGCAAGGTGAGTATTTCAGTTCCAAAGGGTTTTTCACATTCGAAAAAAAAAAAATATTGAAAGTTTCCACTATCTTCTGCTTGGCAAACCAAAAAGGCTTTCTCCTTACATCTGAAGTCAAAAGTCAGGGTAAATGTGCTTTTCTTCTGAAGATCAATCACATTGTACTTCTCCTTCATAAGCAACACCTTAGGTAGGATGGTTCTTTCAACAAGCAACACTTTAGTCAGGATGGTTATACAATTGTTCATCAAACACAGTAGTGAAATTGCCATTTATTTCCTACCACAACCTTATACCACATTCATAGTACTTGAAGTTATCTTCTCCTTCCTGGCCCAGTCAGTCTGCCGCTGCTCGCACTGGCTGTTAATGGAGCTTTCTCAGCTCAGTCTGCTCCCCACTGGAAACCTTACACCGGGGGGGGGGGGTACAGGACATAGAGAGCTTCTCTCTCAGGACACCTGGCCTCATAACCGCTTCCCACTGTGCGTCCCCTCCATACCATAAGAATCCCAACATCAAACACGGTTTCTGTATGGCGTCCTGATGTCGGCACAGCAGCAACTCCATCTTCTGCTTCTTCCTGCTGCTTTCTCTTGGACTGCACCTGAAAGGCCTTTAAATGTTTAAAGGTCCTGCTCAGGTGTGGGTCATGTGAGAACCCAGAGCGTGGCTCACCCGCTAGCCCCCGGGGATCTCTCTTTCTCAGATGTCCAGGGCTCAGCCATCCCCGTTGTATCCAGACTCTGGGGGTGGACCATTGAGGGAGGATCACCTGGGTGAGGGGTCTTTGGGAAGTGGGAGTGGGACACCTGATGGCCAGACGCGGTATCCCTTTCCCTCTAACCCCTTTAACCCCTCTTACCAGGTAGGATTCCAGGGTCTTTAACCCCCGCCCCCTTTCCCTACACGAACACTGCTACACAGACAGCCCGCTCTGGGAGAAAATACACTAGTACCTGAGCAATGTACCTGACCTGTCCCACTAGCATGGTCAGGCAATTACCTTTGACAACACACACCTGACTTCAATTGAACTTCCCCACACGGATAAAAGGTGGAGCACGAGAGCACAATTTGAGCGAGGCAAAGCACGTGAAGGAGCAGTTCTTTGCTGATGGAGAAAGACGGCAGACAGAGAAAGGAGAACAAGGAAGGAGATACCCTTGACCTTTCGATGAGTGATCGTTATACTCCTAGGAACTTGAAAAGAGCATGTGTAAGGCAAAAAGGGAAACCGAAGAATCCTGCATTCTGTGTCTGAGATATCCGGGGCCCTTCTGCATGACTGGCCGAGTCGGGGAGGAGCAGTAGCCAATATGGTATCGTCCTTGGCTCCTAGATCAAAGCCGAAAGCAGAGAAATCAACTGGTGAGTTGAAAGAAACTGTACGAGGCCGGTCTGCATTGAAGCGAAGGTTGCAAGCGGCAACATTGTTACACAAAAGAGTGAATGTTGAAGTGTTTGATGAAAAATGCATGTAAAGGCCAGGCGGCTTATGAATGGTTTGAACATTTAACATGAAGTAAGATACAAGATAGCAGAGTGGTCCGGCACTGCGTGTGTGCCCAATCGAAGGGCTCTGACTAATGTATCCCAGAAAGAAATGGCGAAAGGAACTGTAATATGTGAAAGTGAAAACGAAGAATAGAAAACAAGTTAGAATGAATCGCAGTGGTTCTGCGAGGGTATAAGTAAAATCCATCACACAGTCGAAAGTCTTCGATTATGAATAAATGCATCAAGGTCTGAGCCCGGCTGAGGGAGCCCTGTTGTGAATTTATCAAACTTTGAAATAAGGAGAACGCGAGAGTGCAAGGTCTGAGCCCGATCGAGGGAGACCTATTGTGAATTTGTGTATAAAAGGCTTCTGAGCCTGGCTGAGGGAGATCCAGGGTGAAAAGTGCACCAGAGACTTCGTAAGCGTGAGACTCCTGAAGGGAAAGGAACTTTGATGTTTTGTTGTGTATCCAGGGCATTCTACGAATAAGAGACTTTTGAACGGAAAGAGACTTTGTCTCAGAAGGCCCTGGGTTATATCCTGAATTGCATTCACGTGCTGGAGAAGCCAGAGCATGTGCTAAGCTTGAGTGTGCCACCTTGCCCCGTGCTAAAAACGTGGGGAAGGGAAGCTAATTGTCCGGATGTCTTGACATATTATTTTTCGAACACTCTTTCTTTTCCATACAACGTTTTCCCACACCATTTGTGTTTAGAAGTAGGGAGTGGCAATAGGTTTATTAGTAAATGCCCTTTTTTATTTTGACAAGACTCCACTAGGACTGTGCTATTTTTACTTTGATGGCTTGTAGCTTGCTCCCATCCTTAGATTTAGGGTTAGATAGGTGTTCATCCAACCAACCCTTTTGAAGTTCAATAAACACCCTTGAACTGTGATCACTTGTGTCTGTCTTCACTGTTTGATAACATGCCTTCCTTACAGTCATTACAACAACTAGACCGCTCCTTACAGTTTTGTAATTCTGAACCCCTCTTCCTCGTCTCAGTACTAAGAACATGGTTCTTGAAGTCCATAATGCTCTTATTTGTTTTTCCATTATTTTATCCACTCTGTTTAGGGGATTTACATGATATATGTTTAGGGGAAGTTTAGGGGATTTACATGATGTATGTTTAGGGGAAGATTTTACAATGTACAATCATCACTACTAAAAGTAGTAACATTATTTCATTGATTCTTATTATACATCATTTTCATGTTGCCAAACAGGGTTTTCACGGTACCTTGGGTAAATCGGGAGGGGAAACCTTACTGTGACAACATGCCATTAAATATTCTATGGTTGAAGGTCTAAAAAAAAGAATACATTGACTGTTTATTAAGGGGAGTAGAAGCGTTTGTGGATGAGGGTCTCTCCATTTTAAGTAATATGGGGTCTAATAGAGATGATCTATCACATAATCCTGCCAAAACACAAAGGCAGTTCGATTATGACTGGGACTCTAACAAGGGGTCTGTGGATGCTTACCAGTGAAGACAGCATTATGTTTTGTTAGACCGTAGAAAAGCAAACCTTTGCCAGTCTACATTAAACGGTTTCCGTTGAGCAAGCTACGAGTTTCACGTCTCCGTTTTCATCTCAATCAGATTCCAACATTAGCAGCAGTGGGACCCAGATTATGTCTATCACTTCAAAAGAGAACCGACGGGGTCTCCGAGGGGCTAAAGATCTCTGCTATAAACGCTGGGCTCCACTTCCTGGGACTAGTCAGCATTTATTAACTGATTGCCGAGGCGCTAAAGATCTCTGCTACAAACAGCGGACTCCACTTCCTCTGACTATTCAGCATCTATTAACTGATTGCCGAGGCGCTAAAGATCTCTGCTATAAATGCTGGGCCCCACTTCCTGCTACTATGCAGCATCTATTAACTGATTGCCGAGGCGCTAAAGATCTCTGCTATAAACGTTGGGCTCCACTTCCTGGGTCTATTCAGCATCTATTAACTGATTGCCGAGGCGCTAAAGATCTCTGCTATAAACACCGGGCTTGACTTCCTGGGACTATTCAGCATGTATTAACTGATTGTCGAGGCGCTAAAGATCTCTGCTATAAATGCTGGGTTCCACTTCCTGGGACTATTCAGCATCTATTAACTGATTGCCGAGGTGCTAAAGATCTCTACTATAAAAGCTGACTTCCATTTCCTGAGACGATTCAGCATCTATTAACGGATTGCCGAGCTGCTAAAGATCTCTGCTATAAACGCTGGGCTCCACTTCCTCGGACTATTCAGGATTTATTAACTGATTGCTGAGGCGCTACACTAAAGATCTCTGCTATAAACGCTGGGTTCCACTTCCTGGAACTATTCATCATCTATTAACTGATTGCAAGGCGCTAAATATCTCTGCTATAAATGCTGGGCTCCACTTCCTGGGACTATTCAGGATCTATTAACTGATTGCCGAGGCATTAAATATCTCTGCTATAAATGCTGGGCCCCACTTCCTGGTACTATGCAGCATCTATTAACAGATTGCCGAGGCGCTAAAGATCTCTGCTATAAACGCTGGGCTCCACTTCCTGGGTCTATTCAGCATCTATTAACTGATTGCTGAGGCGCTAAAGATCTCTGCTATAAACACCGGGCTTGACTTCCTGGGACTATCCAGCATGTATTAACTGATTGCTGAGGAGCTAAAGATCTCTGCTATAAAAGCTGACATCCATTTCCTGAGACTATTCAGCATCTATTAACGGATTGCCGAGGTGCTAAAGATCTCTGCTATAAACGCTGTGCTCCACTTCCTCGGACTATTCAGCATCTATTAACTGATTGCTGAGGCGCTACACTAAAGATCTATGCTATAAACGCTGAGCTCCACTTTCTGGGACTATTCAGCATCTATTAACTGATTGCTAAGGCGCTAAAGATCTCTGCTATAAACGCTGTGTTCCACTTCCTGGAACTATTCAGCATCTATTAACTAATTGCCGAGGTGCTTAAGATATCTGCTATAAACACTGGGTTCCACTTCCTGGGACTATTCAGCATCTATTAACTGATTGCCGAGGTGCTTAAGATATCTGCTATAAACGCTGGGTTCCACTTCCTGGGACTATTCAGCATCTTTTAACTGATTGCCGAGGCGTTAAAGATCTCTGCTATAAACGCTGGGTTCCACTTCCTCGGACTATTCAGCATCTATTAACTGATTGCAGAGGCGCTAAAGATCTCTGCTTTAAACGCTGGGCTCCACTTCCTGGGACTATTCAGCATCTATTAACTGATTGCCGAGGTGCTTAAGATATCTGCTATAAACGCTGGGTTCCACTTCCTGGGACTATTCAGCATCTATTAACTGATTGCCGAGGTGCTTAAGATATCTGCTATAAACGCTGGGTTCCACTTCCTGGGACTATTCAGCATCTTTTAACTGATTGCCGAGGCGTTAAAGATCTCTGCTATAAACGCTGGGTTCCACTTCCTGGGACTATTCAGCATCTATTAACTGATTGCAGAGGCGCTAAAGATCTCTGCTTTAAACGCTGGGCTCCACTTCCTGGGACTAGTCAGCATCTAGTAACTGATTGTCGAGGCGCTAAAGATCTCTGCTATAAACGCTGGGCTCCACTTCCGGGGACTATTCAGCATCTATTAACTGATTGTCGAGGTGCTAACAATTTCTGCTATAAACTCTGGGTTCCACTTCCTGGGACTATTCAGCATCTATTAACTGATTGCTGAGGCGCTAAAGATCTCTGCTATAAACGCTGGGCTCGACTTCCTGGGACTGTTCAGCTTCTATTAACTGATTGCCAAGGTGCTTAAGATCTCTGCTATAAACGCTGGGCTCCACTTCCTGGGACTATTTCAAAGTCTACTAACTGATTGCCAAGGCGCTAAAGATCTCTGCTATAAACGCTGGGCCCCACTTCCTGGGACTATTCTGCATCTATTAACTGATCGATGAATGGCTAAAGATCTCTGCTATAAACGCTGGGCCCAACTTCCTGGGACTATTCAGCATCTATTAACTGATTGCCAAGGTGCTTAAGTTCTCTGATATAAACGCTGGGCTCCACTTCCTGGGACTATTCAGCATCTATTAACTGATTGTCGAGATGCTAAAGATCTCTGCTATAAATGCTGGGCTCCACTTCCTGGGACTATTCAGCACCTATTAACTGATTGCCGAGGCGCTAAAGATCTCTGCTATAAACACTGGGCTCCACTTCCTGGGACTATTCAGCATCTATTAACTGATTGCCAAGGCGCTTAAGATCTCTGCTATAAACGCTGGGTTCCACTTCCTGGGACTATTCCAAGGTCTATTAACTGATTACCAAGAAGCTAAAGATCTCTGCTATAAACGCTGGGCCCCACTTCCTGGGACTATTCAGCATCTATTAACTGATTGCCGAGGCGCTAAAGATCTCTGCTATAAACGCTGGGCTCCACTTCCTGGGACCATTCAGCATCAATTAACTGATTGCCGAGGCGCTAAAGATCTCTGCTATAAACTCTGGGCTCCACTTCCTGGGACTATTCAGCATCTATTAACTGATTGCCGAGGCGCTAAAGATCTCTGCTATAAACGCTGGGCTCCACTTCCTGGGACTATTCAGCATCTATTAACTGATTGCTGAGACGCTTAGGATCTCTGCTATAAACGCTGGGCTCCACTTCCTGGGACTATTCAGCATCTATTAACTGATTGCCGAGGCACTTAAGATCTCTGCTATAAACGCTGGGCTCCACTTCCTGGGACTATTCAGCATCTATTAACTGATTGCCGAGGCACTTAAGATCTCTGCTATAAATGCTGGGTTCCACTTCCTGGGACTATTCAGCATCTATTAACTGATTGCCGAGGTGCTAAAGATCTCTGCTATAAACACCGGCTTGACTTCCTGGGACTATTCAGCATCTATTAACTGATTGCTGAGGTGCTAAAGATCTCTGCTATAAATGCTGGGCTCCACTTCCTGGTACTATTCAGCATCTATTAACTGATTGCCGAGGTGCTAAAGATCTCTGCTATAAACGCTGGGCTCCACTTCCTGGGACTATTCAGCATCTATTAACTGATTGCCGAGGCGCTAAAGAGCTCTGCTATGAACGCTGGGCCCCAAGCTAAAGATCTCTGCTATAAAGGCTGGGTTCCACTTCCTGGGACTATTCAGCATCTTTTAACTGATTGCCGAGGCGTTAAAGATCTCTGCTATAAACGCTGGGTTCCACTTCCTGGGACTATTCAGCATCTTTTAACTGATTGCAGAGGCGCTAAAGAGCTCTGCTATAAACGCTGGGCCCCACTTCCTGGGACTATTCAGCATCTATTAACTGATTGCCGAGGCGCTAAAGATCTCTGCTATAAACGCTGGGCTCCACTTCCTGGGGCTAGTCAGCATCTAGTAACTGATTGCCGAGGCGCTAAAGATCTCTGCTATAAACGCTGGGCTCCATTTGCTGGGACTATTTCAAAGTCTATTAACTGATTACCAAGACGCTAAAGATTTCTGCTATAAACGCTGGGCTCCACTTCCTGGGACTATTCAGCTTCTATTAACTGATTGCCGAGGCGCTAAAGAGCTCTGCTATAAAAGCTGGGCCCCACTTCCTGGGACTATTCAGCATCTATTAACTGATTGCCGAGGCGCGAAAGATATCTGCTATAAATGCTGGGCTCCACTTCCTGGTACTATTCAGCATCTATTAACTGATTGCCGAGGCGCTAAAGATCTCTGCTATAAACGCTGGGCTCCACTTCCTGGGACTATTCAGCATCTATTAACTGATTGCCGAGGCGCTAAAGATCTCTGCTATAAATGCTGGGTTCCATTTCCTGGGACTATTCAGCATCTATTAACTGATTGCTGAGGCGCTAAAGATCTCTGCTATAAATGCTGGGTTCCACTTCCTGGGACTATTCATCATCTATTAACTGATTGCAAGGCGCTAAATATCTCTGCTATAAATGCTGGGCTCCACTTCCTGGGACTATTCAGGATCTATTAACTGATTGCCGAGGCGTTAAAGATCTCTGCTATAAATGCTGGGCCCCACTTCCTGGTACTATGCAGCATCTATTAACAGATTGCCGAGGCGCTAAAGATCTCTGCTATAAACGCTGGGCTCCACTTCCTGGGTCTATTCAGCATCTATTAACTGATTCCCGAGGCGCTAAAGATCTCTGCTATAAACACCGGGCTTGACTTCCTGGGACTATTCAGCATGTATTAACTGATTGCCGAGGCGCTAAAGATCTCTGCTATAAATGCTGGGTTCCACTTCCTGGGACTATTCAGCATCTATTAACGGATTGCCGAGGTGCTAAAGATCTCTGCTATAAACGCTGTGCTCCACTTCCTCGGACTATTCAGCATCTATTAACTGATTGCTGAGGCGCTACACTAAAGATCTATGCTATAAACGCTGGGCTCCACTTCCTGGGACTATTCAGCATCTATTAACTGATTGCTAAGGCGCTAAAGATCTCTGCTATAAACGCTGTGTTCCACTTCCTGGAACTATTCATCATCTATTAACTGATTGCAAGGCGCTAAAGATATCTGCTATAAACGCTGGCCTCCACTTCTTGGGACTATTCAGCATCTATTAACTGATTGCCGAGGTGCTTAAGATATCTGCTATAAACGCTGGGTTCCACTTCCTGGGACTATTCAGCATCTATTAACTGATTGCCGAGGTGCTTAAGATATCTGCTATAAACGCTGGGTTCCACTTCCTGGGACTATTCGGCATCTTTTAACTGATTGCCGAGGCGTTAAAGATCTCTGCTATAAATGCTGGGTTCCACTTCCTGGGACTATTCAGCATCTATTAACTGATTGCAGAGGCGCTAAAGATCTCTGCTTTAAACGCTGGGCTCCACTTCCTGGGACTAGTCAGCATCTAGTAACTGATTGCCGAGGCGCTAAAGATCTCTGCTTTAAACGCTGGGCTCCACTTCCTGGGACTAGTCAGCATCTAGTAACTGATTGCCGAGGCGCTAAAGATCTCTGCTATAAACCCTGGGCTCCACTTCCGGGGACTATTCAGCATCTATTAACTGATTATTGAGGTGCTAAAAATTTCTGCTATAAACTCTGGGTTCCACTTCCTGGGACTATTCAGCATCTATTAACTGATTGCTGAGGCGCTAAAGATCTCTGCTATAAACGCTGGGCTCGACTTCCTGGGACTTTTCAGCTTCTATTAACTGATTGCCAAGGCGCTTAAGATCTCTGCTATAAACGCTGGGCTCCACTTCCTGGGACTATTTCAAAGTCTACTAACTGATTGCCAAGGCGCGAAAGATCTCTGCTATAAACGCTGGGCCCCTCTTCCTGGGACTATTCTGCATTTATTAACTGATCGAAGAATCGCTAAAGATCTCTGCTATAAACGCTGGGCCCCACTTCCTGGGACTATTCAGCATCTATTAACTGATTGCCAAGGTGCTTAAGATCTCTGCTATAAATGCTGGGCTCCACTTCCTGGGACTATTCAGCATCTATTAACTGATTGTCGAGGTGCTAAAGATCTCTGCTATAAATGCTGGGCTCCACTTCCTGGGACTATTCAGCACCTATTAATTGATTGCCGAGGCGCTTAAGATCTCTGCTATAAACGCTGGGTTCCACTTCCTGGGACTATTCCAAGGTCTATTAACTGATTACCAAGACGCTAAAGATCTCTGCTATAAACGCTGGGCCCCACTTCCTGGGACTATTCAGCATCTATTAACTGATTGCCGAGGCGCTAAAGATCTCTGCTATAAATGCTGGGCTCCACTTCCTGGGACCATTCAGCATCAATTAACTGATTGCCGAGGCGCTAAAGATCTCTGCTATAAACTCTGGGCTCCACTTCCTGGGACTATTCAGCATCTATTAACTGATTGCCGAGGCACTTAAGATCTCTGCTATAAACGCTGGGCTCCACTTCCTGGGACTATTCAGCATCTATTAACTGATTGCCAAGGCGCTTAAGATCTCTGCTATAAACGCTGGGTTCCACTTCCTGGGACTATTCCAAGGTCTATTAACTGATTACCAAGAAGCTGAAGATCTCTGCTATAAACGCTGGGCCCCACTTCCTGGGACTATTCAGCATCTATTAACTGATTGCCGAGGCGCTAAAGATCTCTGCTATAAACGCTGGGCTGCACTTCCTGGGACTATTCAGCATCTATTAACTTATTGCAGAGGCGCTTAAGATCTCTGCTATAAATGCTGGGTTCCACTTCCTGGGACTATTCAGCATCTATTAACTGATTGCTGAGGCGCTAAAGATCTCTGCTATAAACACCGGCTTGACTTCCTGGGACTATTCAGCATCTATTAACTGATTGCCGAGGCGCTAAAGATCTCTGCTATAAATGCTGGGCTCCACTTCCTGGTACTATTCAGCATCTATTAACTGATTGCCGAGGCGCTAAAGATCTCTGCTATAAACGCTGGGCTCCACTTCCTGGGACTATTCAGCATCTATTAACTGATTGCCGAGGCGCTAAAGAGCTCTGCTATAAATGCTGGGCCCCACTTCCTGGGACTATTCAGCATCTATTAACTGATTGCCGAGGCGCTAAAGATCTCTGCTATAAATGCTGGGCTCCACTTCCTGGTACTATTCAGAATCTATTAACTGATTGCCGAGGCGCTAAAGATCTCTGCTATAAACGCTGGGCTCCACTTCCTGGGACTATTCAGCATCTGGGTTCCACTTCCTGGGACTATTCAGCATCTATTAACTGATTGCAGAGGCGCTAAAGATCCCTGCTTTAAACGCTGGGCTCGACTTCCTGGGACTATTCAGCATCTATTAACTTATTGCAGAGGCGCTTAAGATCTCTGCTATAAATGCTGGGTTCCACTTCCTGGGACTATTCAGCATCTATTAACTGATTGCTGAGGCGCTAAAGATCTCTGCTATAAACACCGGCTTGACTTCCTGGGACTATTCAGCATCTATTAACTGATTGCCGAGGCGCTAAAGATCTCTGCTATAAATGCTGGGCTCCACTTCCTGGTACTATTCAGCATCTATTAACTGATTGCCGAGGCGCTAAAGATCTCTGCTATAAACGCTGGGCTCCACTTCCTGGGACTATTCAGCATCTATTAACTGATTGCCGAGGCGCTAAAGAGCTCTGCTATAAATGCTGGGCCCCACTTCCTGGGACTATTCAGCATCTATTAACTGATTGCCGAGGCGCTAAAGATCTCTGCTATAAATGCTGGGCTCCACTTCCTGGTACTATTCAGAATCTATTAACTGATTGCCGAGGCGCTAAAGATCTCTGCTATAAACGCTGGGCTCCACTTCCTGGGACTATTCAGCATCTGGGTTCCACTTCCTGGGACTATTCAGCATCTATTAACTGATTGCAGAGGCGCTAAAGATCCCTGCTTTAAACGCTGGGCTCGACTTCCTGGGACTAGTCAGCATCTAGTAACTGATTGCCGAGGCGCTAAAGATCTCTTCTATAAACGCTGGGCTCCACTTCCTGGGACTATTTCAAAGTCTATTAACTGATTACCAAGACGCTAAAGATCTCTGCTATAAACGCTGGGCTCCACTTCCTGGGACTATTCAGCATCTATTAACTGATTGCCGAGGCGCTAAAGAGCTCTGCTATAAACGCTGGGCCCCACTTCCTGGGACTATTCAGCATCTATTAACTGATTGCCGAGGCGCTAACGATCTCTGCTATAAATGCTGGGCTCCACTTCCTGGTACTATTCAGCATCTATTAACTGATTGCCGAGGCGCTAAAGATCTCTGCTATAAACGCTGGGCTGCACTTCCTGGGACTATTCAGCATCTATTAACTGATTGCCGAGGCGCTAAAGATCTCTGCTATAAACGCTGGGTTCCACTTCCTGGGACTATTCAGCATCTATTAACTGATTGCCGAGGCGCTAAAGATCTCTGCTATAAATGCTGGGTTCCACTTCCTGGGACTATTCAGCATCTATTAACTGATTGCCGAGGCGCTAAAGATCTCTGCTATAAATGCTGGGTTCCACTTCCTGGGACTATTCAGCATCTATTAACTGATTGCCGAGGCGCTAAAGATCTCTGCTATAAACGCTGGGCCCCACTTCTTGGGACTATTCAGCATCTATTAACTGATTGCCGAGGCGCTAAAGATCTCTGCTTTAAACGCTGGGCTCCACTTCCTGGGACTAGTCAGCATCTAGTAACTGATTGTCGAGGCGCTAAAGATCTCTGCTATAAACGCTGGGCTCCACTTCCGGGGACTATTCAGCATCTATTAACTGATTGTCGAGGTGCTAACAATTTCTGCTATAAACTCTGGGTTCCACTTCCTGGGACTATTCAGCATCTATTAACTGATTGCTGAGGCGCTAAAGATCTCTGCTATAAACGCTGGGCTCGACTTCCTGGGACTGTTCAGCTTCTATTAACTGATTGCCAAGGTGCTTAAGATCTCTGCTATAAACGCTGGGCTCCACTTCCTGGGACTATTTCAAAGTCTACTAACTGATTGCCAAGGCGCTAAAGATCTCGGCTATAAACGCTGGGCCCCACTTCCTGGGACTATTCTGCATCTATTAACTGATCGATGAATCGATAAAGATCTCTGCTATAAACGCTGGCCCCACTTCCTGGGACTATTCAGCATCTATTAACTGATTGCCAAGGTGCTTAAGTTCTCTGATATAAACGCTGGGCTCCACTTCCTGGGACTATTCAGCATCTATTAACTGATTGTCGAGATGCTAAAGATCTCTGCTATAAATGCTGGGCTCCACTTCCTGGGACTATTCAGCACCTATTAACTGATTGCCGAGGCGCTAAAGATCTCTGCTATAAACACTGGGCTCCACTTCCTGGGACTATTCAGCATCTATTAACTGATTGCCAAGGCGCTTAAGATCTCTGCTATAAACGCTGGGTTCCACTTCCTGGGACTATTCCAAGGTCTATTAACTGATTACCAAGAAGCTAAAGATCTCTGCTATAAACGCTGGGCCCCACTTCCTGGGACTATTCAGCATCTATTAACTGATTGCCGAGGCGCTAAAGATCTCTGCTATAAACGCTGGGCTCCACTTCCTGGGACCATTCAGCATCAATTAACTGATTGCCGAGGCGCTAAAGATCTCTGCTATAAACTCTGGGCTCCACTTCCTGGGACTATTCAGCATCTATTAACTGATTGCCGAGGCGCTAAAGATCTCTGCTATAAACGCTGGGCTCCACTTCCTGGGACTATTCAGCATCTATTAACTGATTGCTGAGACGCTTAGGATCTCTGCTATAAACGCTGGGCTCCACTTCCTGGGACTATTCAGCATCTATTAACTGATTGCCGAGGCACTTAAGATCTCTGCTATAAACGCTGGGCTCCACTTCCTGGGACTATTCAGCATCTATTAACTGATTGCCGAGGCACTTAAGATCTCTGCTATAAATGCTGGGTTCCACTTCCTGGGACTATTCAGCATCTATTAACTGATTGCCGAGGTGCTAAAGATCTCTGCTATAAACACCGGCTTGACTTCCTGGGACTATTCAGCATCTATTAACTGATTGCTGAGGTGCTAAAGATCTCTGCTATAAATGCTGGGCTCCACTTCCTGGTACTATTCAGCATCTATTAACTGATTGCCGAGGTGCTAAAGATCTCTGCTATAAACGCTGGGCTCCACTTCCTGGGACTATTCAGCATCTATTAACTGATTGCCGAGGCGCTAAAGAGCTCTGCTATGAACGCTGGGCCCCAAGCTAAAGATCTCTGCTATAAAGGCTGGGTTCCACTTCCTGGGACTATTCAGCATCTTTTAACTGATTGCCGAGGCGTTAAAGATCTCTGCTATAAACGCTGGGTTCCACTTCCTGGGACTATTCAGCATCTTTTAACTGATTGCAGAGGCGCTAAAGAGCTCTGCTATAAACGCTGGGCCCCACTTCCTGGGACTATTCAGCATCTATTAACTGATTGCCGAGGCGCTAAAGATCTCTGCTATAAACGCTGGGCTCCACTTCCTGGGGCTAGTCAGCATCTAGTAACTGATTGCCGAGGCGCTAAAGATCTCTGCTATAAACGCTGGGCTCCACTTGCTGGGACTATTTCAAAGTCTATTAACTGATTACCAAGACGCTAAAGATTTCTGCTATAAACGCTGGGCTCCACTTCCTGGGACTATTCAGCTTCTATTAACTGATTGCCGAGGCGCTAAAGAGCTCTGCTATTAAAGCTGGGCCCCACTTCCTGGGACTATTCAGCATCTATTAACTGATTGCCGAGGCGCGAAAGATATCTGCTATAAATGCTGGGCTCCACTTCCTGGTACTATTCAGCATCTATTAACTGATTGCCGAGGCGCTAAAGATCTCTGCTATAAACGCTGGGCTCCACTTCCTGGGACTATTCAGCATCTATTAACTGATTGCCAAGGTGCTTAAGATCTCTGCTATAAACGCTGGGCTCCACTTCCTGGGACTATTTCAAAGTCTACTAACTGATTGCCAAGGCGCTAAAGATCTCGGCTATAAACGCTGGGCCCCACTTCCTGGGACTATTCTGCATCTATTAACTGATCGATGAATCGATAAAGATCTCTGCTATAAACGCTGGGCCCCACTTCCTGGGACTATTCAGCATCTATTAACTGATTGCCAAGGTGCTTAAGTTCTCTGATATAAACGCTGGGCTCCACTTCCTGGGACTATTCAGCATCTATTAACTGATTGTCGAGATGCTAAAGATCTCTGCTATAAATGCTGGGCTCCACTTCCTGGGACTATTCAGCACCTATTAACTGATTGCCGAGGCGCTAAAGATCTCTGCTATAAACACTGGGCTCCACTTCCTGGGACTATTCAGCATCTATTAACTGATTGCCAAGGCGCTTAAGATCTCTGCTATAAACGCTGGGTTCCACTTCCTGGGACTATTCCAAGGTCTATTAACTGATTACCAAGAAGCTAAAGATCTCTGCTATAAACGCTGGGCCCCACTTCCTGGGACTATTCAGCATCTATTAACTGATTGCCGAGGCGCTAAAGATCTCTGCTATAAACGCTGGGCTCCACTTCCTGGGACCATTCAGCATCAATTAACTGATTGCCGAGGCGCTAAAGATCTCTGCTATAAACTCTGGGCTCCACTTCCTGGGACTATTCAGCATCTATTAACTGATTGCCGAGGCGCTAAAGATCTCTGCTATAAACGCTGGGCTCCACTTCCTGGGACTATTCAGCATCTATTAACTGATTGCTGAGACGCTTAGGATCTCTGCTATAAACGCTGGGCTCCACTTCCTGGGACTATTCAGCATCTATTAACTGATTGCCGAGGCACTTAAGATCTCTGCTATAAACACTGGGCTCCACTTCCTGGGACTATTCAGCATCTATTAACTGATTGCCGAGGCACTTAAGATCTCTGCTATAAATGCTGGGTTCCACTTCCTGGGACTATTCAGCATCTATTAACTGATTGCCGAGGTGCTAAAGATCTCTGCTATAAACACCGGCTTGACTTCCTGGGACTATTCAGCATCTATTAACTGATTGCTGAGGTGCTAAAGATCTCTGCTATAAATGCTGGGCTCCACTTCCTGGTACTATTCAGCATCTATTAACTGATTGCCGAGGTGCTAAAGATCTCTGCTATAAACGCTGGGCTCCACTTCCTGGGACTATTCAGCATCTATTAACTGATTGCCGAGGCGCTAAAGAGCTCTGCTATGAACGCTGGGCCCCAAGCTAAAGATCTCTGCTATAAAGGCTGGGTTCCACTTCCTGGGACTATTCAGCATCTTTTAACTGATTGCCGAGGCGTTAAAGATCTCTGCTATAAACGCTGGGTTCCACTTCCTGGGACTATTCAGCATCTTTTAACTGATTGCAGAGGCGCTAAAGAGCTCTGCTATAAACGCTGGGCCCCACTTCCTGGGACTATTCAGCATCTATTAACTGATTGCCGAGGCGCTAAAGATCTCTGCTATAAACGCTGGGCTCCACTTCCTGGGGCTAGTCAGCATCTAGTAACTGATTGCCGAGGCGCTAAAGATCTCTGCTATAAACGCTGGGCTCCACTTGCTGGGACTATTTCAAAGTCTATTAACTGATTACCAAGACGCTAAAGATTTCTGCTATAAACGCTGGGCTCCACTTCCTGGGACTATTCAGCTTCTATTAACTGATTGCCGAGGCGCTAAAGAGCTCTGCTATAAAAGCTGGGCCCCACTTCCTGGGACTATTCAGCATCTATTAACTGATTGCCGAGGCGCGAAAGATATCTGCTATAAATGCTGGGCTCCACTTCCTGGTACTATTCAGCATCTATTAACTGATTGCCGAGGCGCTAAAGATCTCTGCTATAAACGCTGGGCTCCACTTCCTGGGACTATTCAGCATCTATTAACTGATTGCCGAGGCGCTAAAGATCTCTGCTATAAATGCTGGGTTCCACTTCCTGGGACTATTCAGCATCTATTAACTGATTGCTGAGGCGCTAAAGATCTCTGCTATAAATGCTGGGTTCCACTTCCTGGGACTATTCATCATCTATTAACTGATTGCAAGGCGCTAAATATCTCTGCTATAAATGCTGGGCTCCACTTCCTGGGACTATTCAGGATCAATTAACTGATTGCCGAGGCGCTAAAGATCTCTGCTATAAACTCTGGGCTCCACTTCCTGGGACTATTCAGCATCTATTAACTGATTGCCGAGGCGCTAAAGATCTCTGCTATAAACGCTGGGCTCCACTTCCTGGGACTATTCAGCATCTATTAACTGATTGCTGAGACGCTTAGGATCTCTGCTATAAACGCTGGGCTCCACTTCCTGGGACTATTCAGCATCTATTAACTGATTGCCGAGGCACTTAAGATCTCTGCTATAAACACTGGGCTCCACTTCCTGGGACTATTCAGCATCTATTAACTGATTGCCGAGGCACTTAAGATCTCTGCTATAAATGCTGGGTTCCACTTCCTGGGACTATTCAGCATCTATTAACTGATTGCCGAGGTGCTAAAGATCTCTGCTATAAACACCGGCTTGACTTCCTGGGACTATTCAGCATCTATTAACTGATTGCTGAGGTGCTAAAGATCTCTGCTATAAATGCTGGGCTCCACTTCCTGGTACTATTCAGCATCTATTAACTGATTGCCGAGGTGCTAAAGATCTCTGCTATAAACGCTGGGCTCCACTTCCTGGGACTATTCAGCATCTATTAACTGATTGCCGAGGCGCTAAAGAGCTCTGCTATGAACGCTGGGCCCCAAGCTAAAGATCTCTGCTATAAAGGCTGGGTTCCACTTCCTGGGACTATTCAGCATCTTTTAACTGATTGCCGAGGCGTTAAAGATCTCTGCTATAAACGCTGGGTTCCACTTCCTGGGACTATTCAGCATCTTTTAACTGATTGCAGAGGCGCTAAAGAGCTCTGCTATAAACGCTGGGCCCCACTTCCTGGGACTATTCAGCATCTATTAACTGATTGCCGAGGCGCTAAAGATCTCTGCTATAAACGCTGGGCTCCACTTCCTGGGGCTAGTCAGCATCTAGTAACTGATTGCCGAGGCGCTAAAGATCTCTGCTATAAACGCTGGGCTCCACTTGCTGGGACTATTTCAAAGTCTATTAACTGATTACCAAGACGCTAAAGATTTCTGCTATAAACGCTGGGCTCCACTTCCTGGGACTATTCAGCTTCTATTAACTGATTGCCGAGGCGCTAAAGAGCTCTGCTATAAAAGCTGGGCCCCACTTCCTGGGACTATTCAGCATCTATTAACTGATTGCCGAGGCGCGAAAGATATCTGCTATAAATGCTGGGCTCCACTTCCTGGTACTATTCAGCATCTATTAACTGATTGCCGAGGCGCTAAAGATCTCTGCTATAAACGCTGGGCTCCACTTCCTGGGACTATTCAGCATCTATTAACTGATTGCCGAGGCGCTAAAGATCTCTGCTATAAATGCTGGGTTCCACTTCCTGGGACTATTCAGCATCTATTAACTGATTGCTGAGGCGCTAAAGATCTCTGCTATAAATGCTGGGTTCCACTTCCTGGGACTATTCATCATCTATTAACTGATTGCAAGGCGCTAAATATCTCTGCTATAAATGCTGGGCTCCACTTCCTGGGACTATTCAGGATCTATTAACTGATTGCCGAGGCGTTAAAGATCTCTGCTATAAATGCTGGGCCCCACTTCCTGGTACTATGCAGCATCTATTAACAGATTGCCGAGGCGCTAAAGATCTCTGCTATAAACGCTGGGCTCCACTTCCTGGGTCTATTCAGCATCTATTAACTGATTCCCGAGGCGCTAAAGATCTCTGCTATAAACACCGGGCTTGACTTCCTGGGACTATTCAGCATGTATTAACTGATTGCCGAGGCGCTAAAGATCTCTGCTATAAATGCTGGGTTCCACTTCCTGGGACTATTCAGCATCTATTAACGGATTGCCGAGGTGCTAAAGATCTCTGCTATAAACGCTGTGCTCCACTTCCTCGGACTATTCAGCATCTATTAACTGATTGCTGAGGCGCTACACTAAAGATCTATGCTATAAACGCTGGGCTCCACTTCCTGGGACTATTCAGCATCTATTAACTGATTGCTAAGGCGCTAAAGATCTCTGCTATAAACGCTGTGTTCCACTTCCTGGAACTATTCATCATCTATTAACTGATTGCAAGGCGCTAAAGATATCTGCTATAAACGCTGGGCTCCACTTCTTGGGACTATTCAGCATCTATTAACTGATTGCCGAGGTGCTTAAGATATCTGCTATAAACGCTGGGTTCCACTTCCTGGGACTATTCAGCATCTATTAACTGATTGCCGAGGTGCTTAAGATATCTGCTATAAACGCTGGGTTCCACTTCCTGGGACTATTCGGCATCTTTTAACTGATTGCCGAGGCGTTAAAGATCTCTGCTATAAATGCTGGGTTCCACTTCCTGGGACTATTCAGCATCTATTAACTGATTGCAGAGGCGCTAAAGATCTCTGCTTTAAACGCTGGGCTCCACTTCCTGGGACTAGTCAGCATCTAGTAACTGATTGCCGAGGCGCTAAAGATCTCTGCTTTAAACGCTGGGCTCCACTTCCTGGGACTAGTCAGCATCTAGTAACTGATTGCCGAGGCGCTAAAGATCTCTGCTATAAACCCTGGGCTCCACTTCCGGGGACTATTCAGCATCTATTAACTGATTATTGAGGTGCTAAAAATTTCTGCTATAAACTCTGGGTTCCACTTCCTGGGACTATTCAGCATCTATTAACTGATTGCTGAGGCGCTAAAGATCTCTGCTATAAACGCTGGGCTCGACTTCCTGGGACTTTTCAGCTTCTATTAACTGATTGCCAAGGCGCTTAAGATCTCTGCTATAAACGCTGGGCTCCACTTCCTGGGACTATTTCAAAGTCTACTAACTGATTGCCAAGGCGCGAAAGATCTCTGCTATAAACGCTGGGCCCCTCTTCCTGGGACTATTCTGCATTTATTAACTGATCGAAGAATCGCTAAAGATCTCTGCTATAAACGCTGGGCCCCACTTCCTGGGACTATTCAGCATCTATTAACTGATTGCCAAGGTGCTTAAGATCTCTGCTATAAATGCTGGGCTCCACTTCCTGGGACTATTCAGCATCTATTAACTGATTGTCGAGGTGCTAAAGATCTCTGCTATAAATGCTGGGCTCCACTTCCTGGGACTATTCAGCACCTATTAATTGATTGCCGAGGCGCTTAAGATCTCTGCTATAAACGCTGGGTTCCACTTCCTGGGACTATTCCAAGGTCTATTAACTGATTACCAAGACGCTAAAGATCTCTGCTATAAACGCTGGGCCCCACTTCCTGGGACTATTCAGCATCAATTAACTGATTGCCGAGGCGCTAAAGATCTCTGCTATAAACTCTGGGCTCCACTTCCTGGGACTATTCAGCATCTATTAACTGATTGCCGAGGCACTTAAGATCTCTGCTATAAACGCTGGGCTCCACTTCCTGGGACTATTCAGCATCTATTAACTGATTGCCAAGGCGCTTAAGATCTCTGCTATAAACGCTGGGTTCCACTTCCTGGGACTATTCCAAGGTCTATTAACTGATTACCAAGAAGCTGAAGATCTCTGCTATAAACGCTGGGCCCCACTTCCTGGGACTATTCAGCATCTATTAACTGATTGCCGAGGCGCTAAAGATCTCTGCTATAAACGCTGGGCTGCACTTCCTGGGACTATTCAGCATCTATTAACTTATTGCAGAGGCGCTTAAGATCTCTGCTATAAATGCTGGGTTCCACTTCCTGGGACTATTCAGCATCTATTAACTGATTGCTGAGGCGCTAAAGATCTCTGCTATAAACACCGGCTTGACTTCCTGGGACTATTCAGCATCTATTAACTGATTGCCGAGGCGCTAAAGATCTCTGCTATAAATGCTGGGCTCCACTTCCTGGTACTATTCAGCATCTATTAACTGATTGCCGAGGCGCTAAAGATCTCTGCTATAAACGCTGGGCTCCACTTCCTGGGACTATTCAGCATCTATTAACTGATTGCCGAGGCGCTAAAGAGCTCTGCTATAAATGCTGGGCCCCACTTCCTGGGACTATTCAGCATCTATTAACTGATTGCCGAGGCGCTAAAGATCTCTGCTATAAATGCTGGGCTCCACTTCCTGGTACTATTCAGAATCTATTAACTGATTGCCGAGGCGCTAAAGATCTCTGCTATAAACGCTGGGCTCCACTTCCTGGGACTATTCAGCATCTGGGTTCCACTTCCTGGGACTATTCAGCATCTATTAACTGATTGCAGAGGCGCTAAAGATCCCTGCTTTAAACGCTGGGCTCGACTTCCTGGGACTAGTCAGCATCTAGTAACTGATTGCCGAGGCGCTAAAGATCTCTTCTATAAACGCTGGGCTCCACTTCCTGGGACTATTTCAAAGTCTATTAACTGATTACCAAGACGCTAAAGATCTCTGCTATAAACGCTGGGCTCCACTTCCTGGGACTATTCAGCATCTATTAACTGATTGCCGAGGCGCTAAAGAGCTCTGCTATAAACGCTGGGCCCCACTTCCTGGGACTATTCAGCATCTATTAACTGATTGCCGAGGCGCTAACGATCTCTGCTATAAATGCTGGGCTCCACTTCCTGGTACTATTCAGCATCTATTAACTGATTGCCGAGGCGCTAAAGATCTCTGCTATAAACGCTGGGCTGCACTTCCTGGGACTATTCAGCATCTATTAACTGATTGCCGAGGCGCTAAAGATCTCTGCTATAAACGCTGGGTTCCACTTCCTGGGACTATTCAGCATCTATTAACTGATTGCCGAGGCGCTAAAGATCTCTGCTATAAATGCTGGGTTCCACTTCCTGGGACTATTCAGCATCTATTAACTGATTGCCGAGGCGCTAAAGATCTCTGCTATAAATGCTGGGTTCCACTTCCTGGGACTATTCAGCATCTATTAACTGATTGCCGAGGCGCTAAAGATCTCTGCTATAAACGCTGGGCCCCACTTCTTGGGACTATTCAGCATCTATTAACTGATTGCCGAGGCGCTAAAGATCTCTGCTTTAAACGCTGGGCTCCACTTCCTGGGACTAGTCAGCATCTAGTAACTGATTGTCGAGGCGCTAAAGATCTCTGCTATAAACGCTGGGCTCCACTTCCGGGGACTATTCAGCATCTATTAACTGATTGTCGAGGTGCTAACAATTTCTGCTATAAACTCTGGGTTCCACTTCCTGGGACTATTCAGCATCTATTAACTGATTGCTGAGGCGCTAAAGATCTCTGCTATAAACGCTGGGCTCGACTTCCTGGGACTGTTCAGCTTCTATTAACTGATTGCCAAGGTGCTTAAGATCTCTGCTATAAACGCTGGGCTCCACTTCCTGGGACTATTTCAAAGTCTACTAACTGATTGCCAAGGCGCTAAAGATCTCGGCTATAAACGCTGGGCCCCACTTCCTGGGACTATTCTGCATCTATTAACTGATCGATGAATCGATAAAGATCTCTGCTATAAACGCTGGGCCCCACTTCCTGGGACTATTCAGCATCTATTAACTGATTGTCGAGGTGCTAAAGATCTCTGCTATAAATGCTGGGCTCCACTTCCTGGGACTATTCAGCACCTATTAACTGATTGCCGAGGCGCTAAAGATCTCTGCTATAAACGCTGGGCTCCACTTCCTGGGACTATTCAGCATCTATTAACTGATTGCCAAGGCGCTTAAGATCTCTGCTATAAACGCTGGGTTACACTTCCTCGGACTATTCCAAGGTCTATTAACTGATTACCAAGAAGCTAAAGATCTCTGCTATAAACGCTGGGCCCCACTTCCTGGGACTATTCAGCATCTATTAACTGATTGCCGAGGCGCTAAAGATCTCTGCTATAAACGCTGGGCTCCACTTCCTGGGACCATTCAGCATCAATTAACTGATTGCCGAGGCGCTAAAGATCTCTGCTATAAACTCTGGGCTCCACTTCCTGGGACTATTCAGCATCTATTAACTGATTGCCGAGGCGCTAAAGATCTCTGCTATAAACGCTGGGCTCCACTTCCTGGGACTATTCAGCATCTATTAACTGATTGCCGAGGCGCTTAAGATCTCTGCTATAAACGCTGGGCTCCACTTCCTGGGACTATTCAGCATCTATTAACTGATTGCCGAGGCACTTAAGATCCCTGCTATAAACGCTGGGCTCCACTTCCTGGGACTATTCATCATCTATTAACTGATTGCCGAGGCACTTAAGATCTCTGCTATAAATGCTGGGTTCCACTTCCTGGGACTATTCAGCATCTATTAACTGATTGCCGAGGTGCTAAAGATCTCTGCTATAAACACCGGCTTGACTTCCTGGGACTATTCAGCATCTATTAACTGATTTCCGAGGCGCTAAAGATCTCTGCTATAAATGCTGGGCTCCACTTCCTGGTACTATTCAGCATCTATTAACTGATTGCCGAGGTGCTAAAGATCTCTGCTATAAACGCTGGGCTCCACTTCCTGGGACTATTCAGCATCTATTAACTGATTGCCGAGGCGCTAAAGAGCTCTGCTATGAACGCTGGGCCCCAAGCTAAAGATCTCTGCTATAAACGCTGGGTTCCACTTCCTGGGACTATTCAGCATCTTTTAACTGATTGCCGAGGCGTTAAAGATCTCTGCTATAAACGCTGGGTTCCACTTCCTGGGACTATTCAGCATCTTTTAACTGATTGCAGAGGCGCTAAAGAGCTCTGCTATAAACGCTGGGCCCCACTTCCTGGGACTATTCAGCATCTATTAACTGATTGCCGAGGTGCTAAAGATCTCTGCTATAAGCGCTGGGCTCCACTTCCTGGGGCTAGTCAGCATCTAGTAACTGATTGCCGAGGCGCTAAAGATCTCTGCTATAAACGCTGGGCTCCACTTCCTGGGACTATTTCAAAGTCTATTAACTGATTACCAAGACGCTAAAGATTTCTGCTATAAACGCTGGGCTCCACTTCCTGGGACTATTCAGCTTCTATTAACTGATTGCCGAGGCGCTAAAGAGCTCTGCTATAAACGCTGGGCCCCACTTCCTGGGACTTTTCAGCATCTATTAACTGATTGCCGAGGCGCTAAAGATCTCTGCTATAAATGCTGGGCTCCACTTCCTGGTACTATTCAGCATCTATTAACTGATTGCCGAGGCGCTAAAGATCTCTGCTATAAACGCTGGTCTCCACTTCCTGGGACTATTCAGCATCTATTAACTGATTGCCGAGGCGCTAAAGATCTCTGCTATAAATGCTGGGTTCCACTTCCTGGGACTATTCAGCATCTTTTAACTGATTGCAGAGGCGCTAAAGAGCTCTGCTATAAACGCTGGGCCCCACTTCCTGGGACTATTCAGCATCTATTAACTGATTGCCGAGGCGCTAAAGATCTCTGCTATAAACGCTGGGCTCCACTTCCTGGGGCTAGTCAGCATCTAGTAACTGATTGCCGAGGCGCTAAAGATCTCTGCTATAAACGCTGGGCTCCACTTGCTGGGACTATTTCAAAGTCTATTAACTGATTACCAAGACGCTAAAGATTTCTGCTATAAACGCTGGGCTCCACTTCCTGGGACTATTCAGCTTCTATTAACTGATTGCCGAGGCGCTAAAGAGCTCTGCTATAAAAGCTGGGCCCCACTTCCTGGGACTATTCAGCATCTATTAACTGATTGCCGAGGCGCGAAAGATATCTGCTATAAATGCTGGGCTCCACTTCCTGGTACTATTCAGCATCTATTAACTGATTGCCGAGGCGCTAAAGATCTCTGCTATAAACGCTGGGCTCCACTTCCTGGGACTATTCAGCATCTATTAACTGATTGCCAAGGTGCTTAAGATCTCTGCTATAAACGCTGGGCTCCACTTCCTGGGACTATTTCAAAGTCTACTAACTGATTGCCAAGGCGCTAAAGATCTCGGCTATAAACGCTGGGCCCCACTTCCTGGGACTATTCTGCATCTATTAACTGATCGATGAATCGATAAAGATCTCTGCTATAAACGCTGGGCCCCACTTCCTGGGACTATTCAGCATCTATTAACTGATTGCCAAGGTGCTTAAGTTCTCTGATATAAACGCTGGGCTCCACTTCCTGGGACTATTCAGCATCTATTAACTGATTGTCGAGATGCTAAAGATCTCTGCTATAAATGCTGGGCTCCACTTCCTGGGACTATTCAGCACCTATTAACTGATTGCCGAGGCGCTAAAGATCTCTGCTATAAACACTGGGCTCCACTTCCTGGGACTATTCAGCATCTATTAACTGATTGCCAAGGCGCTTAAGATCTCTGCTATAAACGCTGGGTTCCACTTCCTGGGACTATTCCAAGGTCTATTAACTGATTACCAAGAAGCTAAAGATCTCTGCTATAAACGCTGGGCCCCACTTCCTGGGACTATTCAGCATCTATTAACTGATTGCCGAGGCGCTAAAGATCTCTGCTATAAACGCTGGGCTCCACTTCCTGGGACCATTCAGCATCAATTAACTGATTGCCGAGGCGCTAAAGATCTCTGCTATAAACTCTGGGCTCCACTTCCTGGGACTATTCAGCATCTATTAACTGATTGCCGAGGCGCTAAAGATCTCTGCTATAAACGCTGGGCTCCACTTCCTGGGACTATTCAGCATCTATTAACTGATTGCTGAGACGCTTAGGATCTCTGCTATAAACGCTGGGCTCCACTTCCTGGGACTATTCAGCATCTATTAACTGATTGCCGAGGCACTTAAGATCTCTGCTATAAACACTGGGCTCCACTTCCTGGGACTATTCAGCATCTATTAACTGATTGCCGAGGCACTTAAGATCTCTGCTATAAATGCTGGGTTCCACTTCCTGGGACTATTCAGCATCTATTAACTGATTGCCAAGGTGCTAAAGATCTCTGCTATAAACACCGGCTTGACTTCCTGGGACTATTCAGCATCTATTAACTGATTGCTGAGGTGCTAAAGATCTCTGCTATAAATGCTGGGCTCCACTTCCTGGTACTATTCAGCATCTATTAACTGATTGCCGAGGTGCTAAAGATCTCTGCTATAAACGCTGGGCTCCACTTCCTGGGACTATTCAGCATCTATTAACTGATTGCCGAGGCGCTAAAGAGCTCTGCTATGAACGCTGGGCCCCAAGCTAAAGATCTCTGCTATAAAGGCTGGGTTCCACTTCCTGGGACTATTCAGCATCTTTTAACTGATTGCCGAGGCGTTAAAGATCTCTGCTATAAACGCTGGGTTCCACTTCCTGGGACTATTCAGCATCTTTTAACTGATTGCAGAGGCGCTAAAGAGCTCTGCTATAAACGCTGGGCCCCACTTCCTGGGACTATTCAGCATCTATTAACTGATTGCCGAGGCGCTAAAGATCTCTGCTATAAACGCTGGGCTCCACTTCCTGGGGCTAGTCAGCATCTAGTAACTGATTGCCGAGGCGCTAAAGATCTCTGCTATAAACGCTGGGCTCCACTTGCTGGGACTATTTCAAAGTCTATTAACTGATTACCAAGACGCTAAAGATTTCTGCTATAAACGCTGGGCTCCACTTCCTGGGACTATTCAGCTTCTATTAACTGATTGCCGAGGCGCTAAAGAGCTCTGCTATAAAAGCTGGGCCCCACTTCCTGGGACTATTCAGCATCTATTAACTGATTGCCGAGGCGCGAAAGATATCTGCTATAAATGCTGGGCTCCACTTCCTGGTACTATTCAGCATCTATTAACTGATTGCCGAGGCGCTAAAGATCTCTGCTATAAACGCTGGGCTCCACTTCCTGGGACTATTCAGCATCTATTAACTGATTGCCGAGGCGCTAAAGATCTCTGCTATAAATGCTGGGTTCCACTTCCTGGGACTATTCAGCATCTATTAACTGATTGCTGAGGCGCTAAAGAGCTCTGCTATAAACGCTGGGCCCCACTTCCTGGGACTATTCAGCATCTATTAACTGATTGCCGAGGTGCTAAAGATCTCTGCTATAAGCGCTGGGCTCCACTTCCTGGGGCTAGTCAGCATCTAGTAACTGATTGCCGAGGCGCTAAAGATCTCTGCTATAAACGCTGGGCTCCACTTCCTGGGACTATTTCAAAGTCTATTAACTGATTACCAAGACGCTAAAGATCTCTGCTATAAACGCTGGGCTCCACTTCCTGGGACTATTCAGCTTCTATTAACTGATTGCCGAGGCGCTAAAGAGCTCTGCTATAAACGCTGGGCCCCACTTCCTGGGACTTTTCAGCATCTATTAACTGATTGCCGAGGCGCTAAAGATCTCTGCTATAAATGCTGGGCTCCACTTCCTGGTACTATTCAGCATCTATTAACTGATTGCCGAGGCGCTAAAGATCTCTGCTATAAACGCTGGTCTCCACTTCCTGGGACTATTCAGCATCTATTAACTGATTGCCGAGGCGCTAAAGATCTCTGCTATAAATGCTGGGTTCCACTTCCTGGGACTATTCAGCATCTTTTAACTGATTGCAGAGGCGCTAAAGAGCTCTGCTATAAACGCTGGGCCCCACTTCCTGGGACTATTCAGCATCTATTAACTGATTGCCGAGGCGCTAAAGATCTCTGCTATAAACGCTGGGCTCCACTTCCTGGGGCTAGTCAGCATCTAGTAACTGATTGCCGAGGCGCTAAAGATCTCTGCTATAAACGCTGGGCTCCACTTGCTGGGACTATTTCAAAGTCTATTAACTGATTACCAAGACGCTAAAGATTTCTGCTATAAACGCTGGGCTCCACTTCCTGGGACTATTCAGCTTCTATTAACTGATTGCCGAGGCGCTAAAGAGCTCTGCTATAAAAGCTGGGCCCCACTTCCTGGGACTATTCAGCATCTATTAACTGATTGCCGAGGCGCGAAAGATATCTGCTATAAATGCTGGGCTCCACTTCCTGGTACTATTCAGCATCTATTAACTGATTGCCGAGGCGCTAAAGATCTCTGCTATAAACGCTGGGCTCCACTTCCTGGGACTATTCAGCATCTATTAACTGATTGCCAAGGTGCTTAAGATCTCTGCTATAAACGCTGGGCTCCACTTCCTGGGACTATTTCAAAGTCTACTAACTGATTGCCAAGGCGCTAAAGATCTCGGCTATAAACGCTGGGCCCCACTTCCTGGGACTATTCTGCATCTATTAACTGATCGATGAATCGATAAAGATCTCTGCTATAAACGCTGGGCCCCACTTCCTGGGACTATTCAGCATCTATTAACTGATTGCCAAGGTGCTTAAGTTCTCTGATATAAACGCTGGGCTCCACTTCCTGGGACTATTCAGCATCTATTAACTGATTGTCGAGATGCTAAAGATCTCTGCTATAAATGCTGGGCTCCACTTCCTGGGACTATTCAGCACCTATTAACTGATTGCCGAGGCGCTAAAGATCTCTGCTATAAACACTGGGCTCCACTTCCTGGGACTATTCAGCATCTATTAACTGATTGCCAAGGCGCTTAAGATCTCTGCTATAAACGCTGGGTTCCACTTCCTGGGACTATTCCAAGGTCTATTAACTGATTACCAAGAAGCTAAAGATCTCTGCTATAAACGCTGGGCCCCACTTCCTGGGACTATTCAGCATCTATTAACTGATTGCCGAGGCGCTAAAGATCTCTGCTATAAACGCTGGGCTCCACTTCCTGGGACCATTCAGCATCAATTAACTGATTGCCGAGGCGCTAAAGATCTCTGCTATAAACTCTGGGCTCCACTTCCTGGGACTATTCAGCATCTATTAACTGATTGCCGAGGCGCTAAAGATCTCTGCTATAAACGCTGGGCTCCACTTCCTGGGACTATTCAGCATCTATTAACTGATTGCTGAGACGCTTAGGATCTCTGCTATAAACGCTGGGCTCCACTTCCTGGGACTATTCAGCATCTATTAACTGATTGCCGAGGCACTTAAGATCTCTGCTATAAACACTGGGCTCCACTTCCTGGGACTATTCAGCATCTATTAACTGATTGCCGAGGCACTTAAGATCTCTGCTATAAATGCTGGGTTCCACTTCCTGGGACTATTCAGCATCTATTAACTGATTGCCAAGGTGCTAAAGATCTCTGCTATAAACACCGGCTTGACTTCCTGGGACTATTCAGCATCTATTAACTGATTGCTGAGGTGCTAAAGATCTCTGCTATAAATGCTGGGCTCCACTTCCTGGTACTATTCAGCATCTATTAACTGATTGCCGAGGTGCTAAAGATCTCTGCTATAAACGCTGGGCTCCACTTCCTGGGACTATTCAGCATCTATTAACTGATTGCCGAGGCGCTAAAGAGCTCTGCTATGAACGCTGGGCCCCAAGCTAAAGATCTCTGCTATAAAGGCTGGGTTCCACTTCCTGGGACTATTCAGCATCTTTTAACTGATTGCCGAGGCGTTAAAGATCTCTGCTATAAACGCTGGGTTCCACTTCCTGGGACTATTCAGCATCTTTTAACTGATTGCAGAGGCGCTAAAGAGCTCTGCTATAAACGCTGGGCCCCACTTCCTGGGACTATTCAGCATCTATTAACTGATTGCCGAGGCGCTAAAGATCTCTGCTATAAACGCTGGGCTCCACTTCCTGGGGCTAGTCAGCATCTAGTAACTGATTGCCGAGGCGCTAAAGATCTCTGCTATAAACGCTGGGCTCCACTTGCTGGGACTATTTCAAAGTCTATTAACTGATTACCAAGACGCTAAAGATTTCTGCTATAAACGCTGGGCTCCACTTCCTGGGACTATTCAGCTTCTATTAACTGATTGCCGAGGCGCTAAAGAGCTCTGCTATAAAAGCTGGGCCCCACTTCCTGGGACTATTCAGCATCTATTAACTGATTGCCGAGGCGCGAAAGATATCTGCTATAAATGCTGGGCTCCACTTCCTGGTACTATTCAGCATCTATTAACTGATTGCCGAGGCGCTAAAGATCTCTGCTATAAACGCTGGGCTCCACTTCCTGGGACTATTCAGCATCTATTAACTGATTGCCGAGGCGCTAAAGATCTCTGCTATAAATGCTGGGTTCCACTTCCTGGGACTATTCAGCATCTATTAACTGATTGCTGAGGCGCTAAAGATCTCTGCTATAAATGCTGGGTTCCACTTCCTGGGACTATTCATCATCTATTAACTGATTGCAAGGCGCTAAATATCTCTGCTATAAATGCTGGGCTCCACTTCCTGGGACTATTCAGGATCTATTAACTGATTGCCGAGGCGTTAAAGATCTCTGCTATAAATGCTGGGCCCCACTTCCTGGTACTATGCAGCATCTATTAACAGATTGCCGAGGCGCTAAAGATCTCTGCTATAAACGCTGGGCTCCACTTCCTGGGTCTATTCAGCATCTATTAACTGATTCCCGAGGCGCTAAAGATCTCTGCTATAAACACCGGGCTTGACTTCCTGGGACTATTCAGCATGTATTAACTGATTGCCGAGGCGCTAAAGATCTCTGCTATAAATGCTGGGTTCCACTTCCTGGGACTATTCAGCATCTATTAACGGATTGCCGAGGTGCTAAAGATCTCTGCTATAAACGCTGTGCTCCACTTCCTCGGACTATTCAGCATCTATTAACTGATTGCTGAGGCGCTACACTAAAGATCTATGCTATAAACGCTGGGCTCCACTTCCTGGGACTATTCAGCATCTATTAACTGATTGCTAAGGCGCTAAAGATCTCTGCTATAAACGCTGTGTTCCACTTCCTGGAACTATTCATCATCTATTAACTGATTGCAAGGCGCTAAAGATATCTGCTATAAACGCTGGGCTCCACTTCTTGGGACTATTCAGCATCTATTAACTGATTGCCGAGGTGCTTAAGATATCTGCTATAAACGCTGGGTTCCACTTCCTGGGACTATTCAGCATCTATTAACTGATTGCCGAGGTGCTTAAGATATCTGCTATAAACGCTGGGTTCCACTTCCTGGGACTATTCGGCATCTTTTAACTGATTGCCGAGGCGTTAAAGATCTCTGCTATAAATGCTGGGTTCCACTTCCTGGGACTATTCAGCATCTATTAACTGATTGCAGAGGCGCTAAAGATCTCTGCTTTAAACGCTGGGCTCCACTTCCTGGGACTAGTCAGCATCTAGTAACTGATTGCCGAGGCGCTAAAGATCTCTGCTTTAAACGCTGGGCTCCACTTCCTGGGACTAGTCAGCATCTAGTAACTGATTGCCGAGGCGCTAAAGATCTCTGCTATAAACCCTGGGCTCCACTTCCGGGGACTATTCAGCATCTATTAACTGATTATTGAGGTGCTAAAAATTTCTGCTATAAACTCTGGGTTCCACTTCCTGGGACTATTCAGCATCTATTAACTGATTGCTGAGGCGCTAAAGATCTCTGCTATAAACGCTGGGCTCGACTTCCTGGGACTTTTCAGCTTCTATTAACTGATTGCCAAGGCGCTTAAGATCTCTGCTATAAACGCTGGGCTCCACTTCCTGGGACTATTTCAAAGTCTACTAACTGATTGCCAAGGCGCGAAAGATCTCTGCTATAAACGCTGGGCCCCTCTTCCTGGGACTATTCTGCATTTATTAACTGATCGAAGAATCGCTAAAGATCTCTGCTATAAACGCTGGGCCCCACTTCCTGGGACTATTCAGCATCTATTAACTGATTGCCAAGGTGCTTAAGATCTCTGCTATAAATGCTGGGCTCCACTTCCTGGGACTATTCAGCATCTATTAACTGATTGTCGAGGTGCTAAAGATCTCTGCTATAAATGCTGGGCTCCACTTCCTGGGACTATTCAGCACCTATTAATTGATTGCCGAGGCGCTTAAGATCTCTGCTATAAACGCTGGGTTCCACTTCCTGGGACTATTCCAAGGTCTATTAACTGATTACCAAGACGCTAAAGATCTCTGCTATAAACGCTGGGCCCCACTTCCTGGGACTATTCAGCATCAATTAACTGATTGCCGAGGCGCTAAAGATCTCTGCTATAAACTCTGGGCTCCACTTCCTGGGACTATTCAGCATCTATTAACTGATTGCCGAGGCACTTAAGATCTCTGCTATAAACGCTGGGCTCCACTTCCTGGGACTATTCAGCATCTATTAACTGATTGCCAAGGCGCTTAAGATCTCTGCTATAAACGCTGGGTTCCACTTCCTGGGACTATTCCAAGGTCTATTAACTGATTACCAAGAAGCTGAAGATCTCTGCTATAAACGCTGGGCCCCACTTCCTGGGACTATTCAGCATCTATTAACTGATTGCCGAGGCGCTAAAGATCTCTGCTATAAACGCTGGGCTGCACTTCCTGGGACTATTCAGCATCTATTAACTTATTGCAGAGGCGCTTAAGATCTCTGCTATAAATGCTGGGTTCCACTTCCTGGGACTATTCAGCATCTATTAACTGATTGCTGAGGCGCTAAAGATCTCTGCTATAAACACCGGCTTGACTTCCTGGGACTATTCAGCATCTATTAACTGATTGCCGAGGCGCTAAAGATCTCTGCTATAAATGCTGGGCTCCACTTCCTGGTACTATTCAGCATCTATTAACTGATTGCCGAGGCGCTAAAGATCTCTGCTATAAACGCTGGGCTCCACTTCCTGGGACTATTCAGCATCTATTAACTGATTGCCGAGGCGCTAAAGAGCTCTGCTATAAATGCTGGGCCCCACTTCCTGGGACTATTCAGCATCTATTAACTGATTGCCGAGGCGCTAAAGATCTCTGCTATAAATGCTGGGCTCCACTTCCTGGTACTATTCAGAATCTATTAACTGATTGCCGAGGCGCTAAAGATCTCTGCTATAAACGCTGGGCTCCACTTCCTGGGACTATTCAGCATCTGGGTTCCACTTCCTGGGACTATTCAGCATCTATTAACTGATTGCAGAGGCGCTAAAGATCCCTGCTTTAAACGCTGGGCTCGACTTCCTGGGACTAGTCAGCATCTAGTAACTGATTGCCGAGGCGCTAAAGATCTCTTCTATAAACGCTGGGCTCCACTTCCTGGGACTATTTCAAAGTCTATTAACTGATTACCAAGGCGCTAAAGATCTCTGCTATAAACGCTGGGCTCCACTTCCTGGGACTATTCAGCATCTATTAACTGATTGCCGAGGCGCTAAAGAGCTCTGCTATAAACGCTGGGCCCCACTTCCTGGGACTATTCAGCATCTATTAACTGATTGCCGAGGCGCTAACGATCTCTGCTATAAATGCTGGGCTCCACTTCCTGGTACTATTCAGCATCTATTAACTGATTGCCGAGGCGCTAAAGATCTCTGCTATAAACGCTGGGCTGCACTTCCTGGGACTATTCAGCATCTATTAACTGATTGCCGAGGCGCTAAAGATCTCTGCTATAAACGCTGGGTTCCACTTCCTGGGACTATTCAGCATCTATTAACTGATTGCCGAGGCGCTAAAGATCTCTGCTATAAATGCTGGGTTCCACTTCCTGGGACTATTCAGCATCTATTAACTGATTGCCGAGGCGCTAAAGATCTCTGCTATAAATGCTGGGTTCCACTTCCTGGGACTATTCAGCATCTATTAACTGATTGCCGAGGCGCTAAAGATCTCTGCTATAAACGCTGGGCCCCACTTCTTGGGACTATTCAGCATCTATTAACTGATTGCCGAGGCGCTAAAGATCTCTGCTTTAAACGCTGGGCTCCACTTCCTGGGACTAGTCAGCATCTAGTAACTGATTGTCGAGGCGCTAAAGATCTCTGCTATAAACGCTGGGCTCCACTTCCGGGGACTATTCAGCATCTATTAACTGATTGTCGAGGTGCTAACAATTTCTGCTATAAACTCTGGGTTCCACTTCCTGGGACTATTCAGCATCTATTAACTGATTGCTGAGGCGCTAAAGATCTCTGCTATAAACGCTGGGCTCGACTTCCTGGGACTGTTCAGCTTCTATTAACTGATTGCCAAGGTGCTTAAGATCTCTGCTATAAACGCTGGGCTCCACTTCCTGGGACTATTTCAAAGTCTACTAACTGATTGCCAAGGCGCTAAAGATCTCGGCTATAAACGCTGGGCCCCACTTCCTGGGACTATTCTGCATCTATTAACTGATCGATGAATCGATAAAGATCTCTGCTATAAACGCTGGGCCCCACTTCCTGGGACTATTCAGCATCTATTAACTGATTGCCAAGGTGCTTAAGTTCTCTGATATAAACGCTGGGCTCCACTTCCTGGGACTATTCAGCATCTATTAACTGATTGTCGAGGTGCTAAAGATCTCTGCTATAAATGCTGGGCTCCACTTCCTGGGACTATTCAGCACCTATTAACTGATTGCCGAGGCGCTAAAGATCTCTGCTATAAACGCTGGGCTCCACTTCCTGGGACTATTCAGCATCTATTAACTGATTGCCAAGGCGCTTAAGATCTCTGCTATAAACGCTGGGTTACACTTCCTCGGACTATTCCAAGGTCTATTAACTGATTACCAAGAAGCTAAAGATCTCTGCTATAAACGCTGGGCCCCACTTCCTGGGACTATTCAGCATCTATTAACTGATTGCCGAGGCGCTAAAGATCTCTGCTATAAACGCTGGGCTCCACTTCCTGGGACCATTCAGCATCAATTAACTGATTGCCGAGGCGCTAAAGATCTCTGCTATAAACTCTGGGCTCCACTTCCTGGGACTATTCAGCATCTATTAACTGATTGCCGAGGCGCTAAAGATCTCTGCCATAAACGCTGGGCTCCACTTCCTGGGACTATTCAGCATCTATTAACTGATTGCCGAGGCGCTTAAGATCTCTGCTATAAACGCTGGGCTCCACTTCCTGGGACTATTCAGCATCTATTAACTGATTGCCGAGGCACTTAAGATCCCTGCTATAAACGCTGGGCTCCACTTCCTGGGACTATTCATCATCTATTAACTGATTGCCGAGGCACTTAAGATCTCTGCTATAAATGCTGGGTTCCACTTCCTGGGACTATTCAGCATCTATTAACTGATTGCCGAGGTGCTAAAGATCTCTGCTATAAACACCGGCTTGACTTCCTGGGACTATTCAGCATCTATTAACTGATTTCCGAGGCGCTAAAGATCTCTGCTATAAATGCTGGGCTCCACTTCCTGGTACTATTCAGCATCTATTAACTGATTGCCGAGGTGCTAAAGATCTCTGCTATAAACGCTGGGCTCCACTTCCTGGGACTATTCAGCATCTATTAACTGATTGCCGAGGCGCTAAAGAGCTCTGCTATGAACGCTGGGCCCCAAGCTAAAGATCTCTGCTATAAACGCTGGGTTCCACTTCCTGGGACTATTCAGCATCTTTTAACTGATTGCCGAGGCGTTAAAGATCTCTGCTATAAACGCTGGGTTCCACTTCCTGGGACTATTCAGCATCTTTTAACTGATTGCAGAGGCGCTAAAGAGCTCTGCTATAAACGCTGGGCCCCACTTCCTGGGACTATTCAGCATCTATTAACTGATTGCCGAGGTGCTAAAGATCTCTGCTATAAGCGCTGGGCTCCACTTCCTGGGGCTAGTCAGCATCTAGTAACTGATTGCCGAGGCGCTAAAGATCTCTGCTATAAACGCTGGGCTCCACTTCCTGGGACTATTTCAAAGTCTATTAACTGATTACCAAGACGCTAAAGATCTCTGCTATAAACGCTGGGCTCCACTTCCTGGGACTATTCAGCTTCTATTAACTGATTGCCGAGGCGCTAAAGAGCTCTGCTATAAACGCTGGGCCCCACTTCCTGGGACTTTTCAGCATCTATTAACTGATTGCCGAGGCGCTAAAGATCTCTGCTATAAATGCTGGGCTCCACTTCCTGGTACTATTCAGCATCTATTAACTGATTGCCGAGGCGCTAAAGATCTCTGCTATAAACGCTGGTCTCCACTTCCTGGGACTATTCAGCATCTATTAACTGATTGCCGAGGCGCTAAAGATCTCTGCTATAAATGCTGGGTTCCACTTCCTGGGACTATTCAGCATCTTTTAACTGATTGCAGAGGCGCTAAAGAGCTCTGCTATAAACGCTGGGCCCCACTTCCTGGGACTATTCAGCATCTATTAACTGATTGCCGAGGCGCTAAAGATCTCTGCTATAAACGCTGGGCTCCACTTCCTGGGGCTAGTCAGCATCTAGTAACTGATTGCCGAGGCGCTAAAGATCTCTGCTATAAACGCTGGGCTCCACTTGCTGGGACTATTTCAAAGTCTATTAACTGATTGCCGAGGCGCTAAAGAGCTCTGCTATAAAAGCTGGGCCCCACTTCCTGGGACTATTCAGCATCTATTAACTGATTGCCGAGGCGCGAAAGATATCTGCTATAAATGCTGGGCTCCACTTCCTGGTACTATTCAGCATCTATTAACTGATTGCCGAGGCGCTAAAGATCTCTGCTATAAACGCTGGGCTCCACTTCCTGGGACTATTCAGCATCTATTAACTGATTGCCAAGGTGCTTAAGATCTCTGCTATAAACGCTGGGCTCCACTTCCTGGGACTATTTCAAAGTCTACTAACTGATTGCCAAGGCGCTAAAGATCTCGGCTATAAACGCTGGGCCCCACTTCCTGGGACTATTCTGCATCTATTAACTGATCGATGAATCGATAAAGATCTCTGCTATAAACGCTGGGCCCCACTTCCTGGGACTATTCAGCATCTATTAACTGATTGCCAAGGTGCTTAAGTTCTCTGATATAAACGCTGGGCTCCACTTCCTGGGACTATTCAGCATCTATTAACTGATTGTCGAGATGCTAAAGATCTCTGCTATAAATGCTGGGCTCCACTTCCTGGGACTATTCAGCACCTATTAACTGATTGCCGAGGCGCTAAAGATCTCTGCTATAAACACTGGGCTCCACTTCCTGGGACTATTCAGCATCTATTAACTGATTGCCAAGGCGCTTAAGATCTCTGCTATAAACGCTGGGTTCCACTTCCTGGGACTATTCCAAGGTCTATTAACTGATTACCAAGAAGCTAAAGATCTCTGCTATAAACGCTGGGCCCCACTTCCTGGGACTATTCAGCATCTATTAACTGATTGCCGAGGCGCTAAAGATCTCTGCTATAAACGCTGGGCTCCACTTCCTGGGACCATTCAGCATCAATTAACTGATTGCCGAGGCGCTAAAGATCTCTGCTATAAACTCTGGGCTCCACTTCCTGGGACTATTCAGCATCTATTAACTGATTGCCGAGGCGCTAAAGATCTCTGCTATAAACGCTGGGCTCCACTTCCTGGGACTATTCAGCATCTATTAACTGATTGCTGAGACGCTTAGGATCTCTGCTATAAACGCTGGGCTCCACTTCCTGGGACTATTCAGCATCTATTAACTGATTGCCGAGGCACTTAAGATCTCTGCTATAAACACTGGGCTCCACTTCCTGGGACTATTCAGCATCTATTAACTGATTGCCGAGGCACTTAAGATCTCTGCTATAAATGCTGGGTTCCACTTCCTGGGACTATTCAGCATCTATTAACTGATTGCCAAGGTGCTAAAGATCTCTGCTATAAACACCGGCTTGACTTCCTGGGACTATTCAGCATCTATTAACTGATTGCTGAGGTGCTAAAGATCTCTGCTATAAATGCTGGGCTCCACTTCCTGGTACTATTCAGCATCTATTAACTGATTGCCGAGGTGCTAAAGATCTCTGCTATAAACGCTGGGCTCCACTTCCTGGGACTATTCAGCATCTATTAACTGATTGCCGAGGCGCTAAAGAGCTCTGCTATGAACGCTGGGCCCCAAGCTAAAGATCTCTGCTATAAAGGCTGGGTTCCACTTCCTGGGACTATTCAGCATCTTTTAACTGATTGCCGAGGCGTTAAAGATCTCTGCTATAAACGCTGGGTTCCACTTCCTGGGACTATTCAGCATCTTTTAACTGATTGCAGAGGCGCTAAAGAGCTCTGCTATAAACGCTGGGCCCCACTTCCTGGGACTATTCAGCATCTATTAACTGATTGCCGAGGCGCTAAAGATCTCTGCTATAAACGCTGGGCTCCACTTCCTGGGGCTAGTCAGCATCTAGTAACTGATTGCCGAGGCGCTAAAGATCTCTGCTATAAACGCTGGGCTCCACTTGCTGGGACTATTTCAAAGTCTATTAACTGATTACCAAGACGCTAAAGATTTCTGCTATAAACGCTGGGCTCCACTTCCTGGGACTATTCAGCTTCTATTAACTGATTGCCGAGGCGCTAAAGAGCTCTGCTATAAAAGCTGGGCCCCACTTCCTGGGACTATTCAGCATCTATTAACTGATTGCCGAGGCGCGAAAGATATCTGCTATAAATGCTGGGCTCCACTTCCTGGTACTATTCAGCATCTATTAACTGATTGCCGAGGCGCTAAAGATCTCTGCTATAAACGCTGGGCTCCACTTCCTGGGACTATTCAGCATCTATTAACTGATTGCCGAGGCGCTAAAGATCTCTGCTATAAATGCTGGGTTCCACTTCCTGGGACTATTCAGCATCTATTAACTGATTGCTGAGGCGCTAAAGATCTCTGCTATAAATGCTGGGTTCCACTTCCTGGGACTATTCATCATCTATTAACTGATTGCAAGGCGCTAAATATCTCTGCTATAAATGCTGGGCTCCACTTCCTGGGACTATTCAGGATCTATTAACTGATTGCCGAGGCGTTAAAGATCTCTGCTATAAATGCTGGGCCCCACTTCCTGGTACTATGCAGCATCTATTAACAGATTGCCGAGGCGCTAAAGATCTCTGCTATAAACGCTGGGCTCCACTTCCTGGGTCTATTCAGCATCTATTAACTGATTCCCGAGGCGCTAAAGATCTCTGCTATAAACACCGGGCTTGACTTCCTGGGACTATTCAGCATGTATTAACTGATTGCCGAGGCGCTAAAGATCTCTGCTATAAATGCTGGGTTCCACTTCCTGGGACTATTCAGCATCTATTAACGGATTGCCGAGGTGCTAAAGATCTCTGCTATAAACGCTGTGCTCCACTTCCTCGGACTATTCAGCATCTATTAACTGATTGCTGAGGCGCTACACTAAAGATCTATGCTATAAACGCTGGGCTCCACTTCCTGGGACTATTCAGCATCTATTAACTGATTGCTAAGGCGCTAAAGATCTCTGCTATAAACGCTGTGTTCCACTTCCTGGAACTATTCATCATCTATTAACTGATTGCAAGGCGCTAAAGATATCTGCTATAAACGCTGGGCTCCACTTCTTGGGACTATTCAGCATCTATTAACTGATTGCCGAGGTGCTTAAGATATCTGCTATAAACGCTGGGTTCCACTTCCTGGGACTATTCAGCATCTATTAACTGATTGCCGAGGTGCTTAAGATATCTGCTATAAACGCTGGGTTCCACTTCCTGGGACTATTCGGCATCTTTTAACTGATTGCCGAGGCGTTAAAGATCTCTGCTATAAATGCTGGGTTCCACTTCCTGGGACTATTCAGCATCTATTAACTGATTGCAGAGGCGCTAAAGATCTCTGCTTTAAACGCTGGGCTCCACTTCCTGGGACTAGTCAGCATCTAGTAACTGATTGCCGAGGCGCTAAAGATCTCTGCTTTAAACGCTGGGCTCCACTTCCTGGGACTAGTCAGCATCTAGTAACTGATTGCCGAGGCGCTAAAGATCTCTGCTATAAACCCTGGGCTCCACTTCCGGGGACTATTCAGCATCTATTAACTGATTATTGAGGTGCTAAAAATTTCTGCTATAAACTCTGGGTTCCACTTCCTGGGACTATTCAGCATCTATTAACTGATTGCTGAGGCGCTAAAGATCTCTGCTATAAACGCTGGGCTCGACTTCCTGGGACTTTTCAGCTTCTATTAACTGATTGCCAAGGCGCTTAAGATCTCTGCTATAAACGCTGGGCTCCACTTCCTGGGACTATTTCAAAGTCTACTAACTGATTGCCAAGGCGCGAAAGATCTCTGCTATAAACGCTGGGCCCCTCTTCCTGGGACTATTCTGCATTTATTAACTGATCGAAGAATCGCTAAAGATCTCTGCTATAAACGCTGGGCCCCACTTCCTGGGACTATTCAGCATCTATTAACTGATTGCCAAGGTGCTTAAGATCTCTGCTATAAATGCTGGGCTCCACTTCCTGGGACTATTCAGCATCTATTAACTGATTGTCGAGGTGCTAAAGATCTCTGCTATAAATGCTGGGCTCCACTTCCTGGGACTATTCAGCACCTATTAATTGATTGCCGAGGCGCTTAAGATCTCTGCTATAAACGCTGGGTTCCACTTCCTGGGACTATTCCAAGGTCTATTAACTGATTACCAAGACGCTAAAGATCTCTGCTATAAACGCTGGGCCCCACTTCCTGGGACTATTCAGCATCTATTAACTGATTGCCGAGGCGCTAAAGATCTCTGCTATAAATGCTGGGCTCCACTTCCTGGGACCATTCAGCATCAATTAACTGATTGCCGAGGCGCTAAAGATCTCTGCTATAAACTCTGGGCTCCACTTCCTGGGACTATTCAGCATCTATTAACTGATTGCCGAGGCACTTAAGATCTCTGCTATAAACGCTGGGCTCCACTTCCTGGGACTATTCAGCATCTATTAACTGATTGCCAAGGCGCTTAAGATCTCTGCTATAAACGCTGGGTTCCACTTCCTGGGACTATTCCAAGGTCTATTAACTGATTACCAAGAAGCTGAAGATCTCTGCTATAAACGCTGGGCCCCACTTCCTGGGACTATTCAGCATCTATTAACTGATTGCCGAGGCGCTAAAGATCTCTGCTATAAACGCTGGGCTGCACTTCCTGGGACTATTCAGCATCTATTAACTTATTGCAGAGGCGCTTAAGATCTCTGCTATAAATGCTGGGTTCCACTTCCTGGGACTATTCAGCATCTATTAACTGATTGCTGAGGCGCTAAAGATCTCTGCTATAAACACCGGCTTGACTTCCTGGGACTATTCAGCATCTATTAACTGATTGCCGAGGCGCTAAAGATCTCTGCTATAAATGCTGGGCTCCACTTCCTGGTACTATTCAGCATCTATTAACTGATTGCCGAGGCGCTAAAGATCTCTGCTATAAACGCTGGGCTCCACTTCCTGGGACTATTCAGCATCTATTAACTGATTGCCGAGGCGCTAAAGAGCTCTGCTATAAATGCTGGGCCCCACTTCCTGGGACTATTCAGCATCTATTAACTGATTGCCGAGGCGCTAAAGATCTCTGCTATAAATGCTGGGCTCCACTTCCTGGTACTATTCAGAATCTATTAACTGATTGCCGAGGCGCTAAAGATCTCTGCTATAAACGCTGGGCTCCACTTCCTGGGACTATTCAGCATCTGGGTTCCACTTCCTGGGACTATTCAGCATCTATTAACTGATTGCAGAGGCGCTAAAGATCCCTGCTTTAAACGCTGGGCTCGACTTCCTGGGACTAGTCAGCATCTAGTAACTGATTGCCGAGGCGCTAAAGATCTCTTCTATAAACGCTGGGCTCCACTTCCTGGGACTATTTCAAAGTCTATTAACTGATTACCAAGACGCTAAAGATCTCTGCTATAAACGCTGGGCTCCACTTCCTGGGACTATTCAGCATCTATTAACTGATTGCCGAGGCGCTAAAGAGCTCTGCTATAAACGCTGGGCCCCACTTCCTGGGACTATTCAGCATCTATTAACTGATTGCTGAGGCGCTAACGATCTCTGCTATAAATGCTGGGCTCCACTTCCTGGTACTATTCAGCATCTATTAACTGATTGCCGAGGCGCTAAAGATCTCTGCTATAAACGCTGGGCTGCACTTCCTGGGACTATTCAGCATCTATTAACTGATTGCCGAGGCGCTAAAGATCTCTGCTATAAACGCTGGGTTCCACTTCCTGGGACTATTCAGCATCTATTAACTGATTGCCGAGGCGCTAAAGATCTCTGCTATAAATGCTGGGTTCCACTTCCTGGGACTATTCAGCATCTATTAACTGATTGCCGAGGCGCTAAAGATCTCTGCTATAAATGCTGGGTTCCACTTCCTGGGACTATTCAGCATCTATTAACTGATTGCCGAGGCGCTAAAGATCTCTGCTATAAACGCTGGGCCCCACTTCTTGGGACTATTCAGCATCTATTAACTGATTGCCGAGGCGCTAAAGATCTCTGCTTTAAACGCTGGGCTCCACTTCCTGGGACTAGTCAGCATCTAGTAACTGATTGTCGAGGCGCTAAAGATCTCTGCTATAAACGCTGGGCTCCACTTCCGGGGACTATTCAGCATCTATTAACTGATTGTCGAGGTGCTAACAATTTCTGCTATAAACTCTGGGTTCCACTTCCTGGGACTATTCAGCATCTATTAACTGATTGCTGAGGCGCTAAAGATCTCTGCTATAAACGCTGGGCTCGACTTCCTGGGACTGTTCAGCTTCTATTAACTGATTGCCAAGGTGCTTAAGATCTCTGCTATAAACGCTGGGCTCCACTTCCTGGGACTATTTCAAAGTCTACTAACTGATTGCCAAGGCGCTAAAGATCTCGGCTATAAACGCTGGGCCCCACTTCCTGGGACTATTCTGCATCTATTAACTGATCGATGAATCGATAAAGATCTCTGCTATAAACGCTGGGCCCCACTTCCTGGGACTATTCAGCATCTATTAACTGATTGCCAAGGTGCTTAAGTTCTCTGATATAAACGCTGGGCTCCACTTCCTGGGACTATTCAGCATCTATTAACTGATTGTCGAGGTGCTAAAGATCTCTGCTATAAATGCTGGGCTCCACTTCCTGGGACTATTCAGCACCTATTAACTGATTGCCGAGGCGCTAAAGATCTCTGCTATAAACGCTGGGCTCCACTTCCTGGGACTATTCAGCATCTATTAACTGATTGCCAAGGCGCTTAAGATCTCTGCTATAAACGCTGGGTTACACTTCCTCGGACTATTCCAAGGTCTATTAACTGATTACCAAGAAGCTAAAGATCTCTGCTATAAACGCTGGGCCCCACTTCCTGGGACTATTCAGCATCTATTAACTGATTGCCGAGGCGCTAAAGATCTCTGCTATAAACGCTGGGCTCCACTTCCTGGGACCATTCAGCATCAATTAACTGATTGCCGAGGCGCTAAAGATCTCTGCTATAAACTCTGGGCTCCACTTCCTGGGACTATTCAGCATCTATTAACTGATTGCCGAGGCGCTAAAGATCTCTGCTATAAACGCTGGGCTCCACTTCCTGGGACTATTCAGCATCTATTAACTGATTGCCGAGGCGCTTAAGATCTCTGCTATAAACGCTGGGCTCCACTTCCTGGGACTATTCAGCATCTATTAACTGATTGCCGAGGCACTTAAGATCCCTGCTATAAACGCTGGGCTCCACTTCCTGGGACTATTCATCATCTATTAACTGATTGCCGAGGCACTTAAGATCTCTGCTATAAATGCTGGGTTCCACTTCCTGGGACTATTCAGCATCTATTAACTGATTGCCGAGGTGCTAAAGATCTCTGCTATAAACACCGGCTTGACTTCCTGGGACTATTCAGCATCTATTAACTGATTTCCGAGGCGCTAAAGATCTCTGCTATAAATGCTGGGCTCCACTTCCTGGTACTATTCAGCATCTATTAACTGATTGCCGAGGTGCTAAAGATCTCTGCTATAAACGCTGGGCTCCACTTCCTGGGACTATTCAGCATCTATTAACTGATTGCCGAGGCGCTAAAGAGCTCTGCTATGAACGCTGGGCCCCAAGCTAAAGATCTCTGCTATAAACGCTGGGTTCCACTTCCTGGGACTATTCAGCATCTTTTAACTGATTGCCGAGGCGTTAAAGATCTCTGCTATAAACGCTGGGTTCCACTTCCTGGGACTATTCAGCATCTTTTAACTGATTGCAGAGGCGCTAAAGAGCTCTGCTATAAACGCTGGGCCCCACTTCCTGGGACTATTCAGCATCTATTAACTGATTGCCGAGGTGCTAAAGATCTCTGCTATAAGCGCTGGGCTCCACTTCCTGGGGCTAGTCAGCATCTAGTAACTGATTGCCGAGGCGCTAAAGATCTCTGCTATAAACGCTGGGCTCCACTTCCTGGGACTATTTCAAAGTCTATTAACTGATTACCAAGACGCTAAAGATCTCTGCTATAAACGCTGGGCTCCACTTCCTGGGACTATTCAGCTTCTATTAACTGATTGCCGAGGCGCTAAAGAGCTCTGCTATAAACGCTGGGCCCCACTTCCTGGGACTTTTCAGCATCTATTAACTGATTGCCGAGGCGCTAAAGATCTCTGCTATAAATGCTGGGCTCCACTTCCTGGTACTATTCAGCATCTATTAACTGATTGCCGAGGCGCTAAAGATCTCTGCTATAAACGCTGGTCTCCACTTCCTGGGACTATTCAGCATCTATTAACTGATTGCCGAGGCGCTAAAGATCTCTGCTATAAATGCTGGGTTCCACTTCCTGGGACTATTCAGCATCTATTAACTGATTGCCGAGGCGCTAAAGATCTCTGCTATAAATGCTGGGTTCCACTTCCTGGGACTATTCATCATCTATTAACTGATTGCAAGGCGCTAAATATCTCTGCTATAAATGCTGGGCTCCACTTCCTGGGACTATTCAGGATCTATTAACTGATTGCCGAGGCGTTAAAGATCTCTGCTATAAATGCTGGGCCCCACTTCCTGGTACTATGCAGCATCTATTAACAGATTGCCGAGGCGCTAAAGATCTCTGCTATAAACGCTGGGCTCCACTTCCTGGGTCTATTCAGCATCTATTAACTGATTCCCGAGGCGCTAAAGATCTCTGCTATAAACACCGGGCTTGACTTCCTGGGACTATTCAGCATGTATTAACTGATTGCCGAGGTACTAAAGATCTCTGCTATAAAAGCTGACTTCCATTTCCTGAGACTATTCAGCATCTATTAACGGATTGCCGAGGTGCTAAAGATCTCTGCTATAAACGCTGTGCTCCACTTCCTCGGACTATTCAGCATCTATTAACTGATTGCTGAGGCGCTACACTAAAGATCTATGCTATAAACGCTGGGCTCCACTTCCTGGGACTATTCAGCACCTATTAACTGATTGCTAAGGCGCTAAAGATCTCTGCTATAAACGCTGTGTTCCACTTCCTGGAACTATTCATCATCTATTAACTGATTGCAAGGCGCTAAAGATATCTGCTATAAACGCTGGGCTCCACTTCTTGGGACTATTCAGCATCTATTAACTGATTGCCGAGGTGCTTAAGATATCTGCTATAAACGCTGGGTTCCACTTCCTGGGACTATTCAGCATCTATTAACTGATTGCCGAGGTGCTTAAGATATCTGCTATAAACGCTGGGTTCCACTTCCTGGGACTATTCAGCATCTTTTAACTGATTGCCGAGGCGTTAAAGATCTCTGCTATAAATGCTGGGTTCCACTTCCTGGGACTATTCAGCATCTATTAACTGATTGCAGAGGCGCTAAAGATCTCTGCTTTAAACGCTGGGCTCCACTTCCTGGGACTAGTCAGCATCTAGTAACTGATTGCCGAGGCGCTAAAGATCTCTGCTATAAACGCTGGGCTCCACTTCCGGGGACTATTCAGCATCTATTAACTGATTATTGAGGTGCTAAAAATTTCTGCTATAAACTCTGGGTTCCACTTCCTGGGACTATTCAGCATCTATTAACTGATTGCTGAGGCGTTAAAGATCTCTGCTATAAACGCTGGGCTCGACTTCCTGGGACTTTTCAGCTTTTATTAACTGATTGCCAAGGCGCTTAAGATCTCTGCTATAAACGCTGGGCTCCACTTCCTGGGACTATTTCAAAGTCTACTAACTGATTGCCAAGGCGCTAAAGATCTCTGCTATAAACGCTGGGCCCCTCTTCCTGGGACTATTCTGCATTTATTAACTGATCGAAGAATCGCTAAAGATCTCTGCTATAAACGCTGGGCCCCACTTCCTGGGACTATTCAGCATCTATTAACTGATTGCCAAGGTGCTTAAGATCTCTGCTATAAATGCTGGGCTCCACTTCCGGGGACTATTCAGCATCTATTAACTGATTGTCGAGGTGCTAAAGATCTCTGCTATAAATGCTGGGCTCCACTTCCTGGGACTATTCAGCACCTATTAATTGATTGCCGAGGCGCTTAAGATCTCTGCTATAAACGCTGGGTTCCACTTCCTGGGACTATTCCAAGGTCTATTAACTGATTACCAAGACGCTAAAGATCTCTGCTATAAACGCTGGGCCCCACTTCCTGGGACTATTCAGCATCTATTAACTGATTGCCGAGGCGCTAAAGATCTCTGCTATAAATGCTGGGCTCCACTTCCTGGGACCATTCAGCATCAATTAACTGATTGCCGAGGCGCTAAAGATCTCTGCTATAAACTCTGGGCTCCACTTCCTGGGACTATTCAGCATCTATTAACTGATTGCCGAGGCACTTAAGATCTCTGCTATAAACGCTGGGCTCCACTTCCTGGGACTATTCAGCATCTATTAACTGATTGCCAAGGCGCTTAAGATCTCTGCTATAAACGCTGGGTACCACTTCCTGGGACTATTCCAAGGTCTATTAACTGATTACCAAGAAGCTGAAGATCTCTGCTATAAACGCTGGGCCCCACTTCCTGGGACTATTCAGCATCTATTAACTGATTGCCGAGGCGCTAAAGATCTCTGCTATAAACGCTGGGCTGCACTTCCTGGGACTATTCAGCATCTATTAACTTATTGCAGAGGCGCTTAAGATCTCTGCTATAAACACCGGCTTGACTTCCTGGGACTATTCAGCATCTATTAACTGATTGCCGAGGCGCTAAAGATCTCTGCTATAAATGCTGGGCTCCACTTCCTGGTACTATTCAGCATCTATTAACTGATTGCCGAGGCGCTAAAGATCTCTGCTATAAACGCTGGGCTCCACTTCCTGGGACTATTCAGCATCTATTAACTGATTGCCGAGGCGCTAAAGAGCTCTGCTATAAATGCTGGGCCCCACTTCCTGGGACTATTCAGCATCTATTAACTGATTGCCGAGGCGCTAAAGATCTCTGCTATAAATGCTGGGCTCCACTTCCTGGTACTATTCAGAATCTATTAACTGATTGCCGAGGCGCTAAAGATCTCTGCTATAAACACTGGGCTCCACTTCCTGGGACTATTCAGCATCTGGGTTCCACTTCCTGGGACTATTCAGCATCTATTAACTGATTGCAGAGGCGCTAAAGATCCCTGCTTTAAACGCTGGGCTCGACTTCCTGGGACTAGTCAGCATCTAGTAACTGATTGCCGAGGCGCTAAAGATCTCTTCTATAAACGCTGGGCTCCACTTCCTGGGACTATTTCAAAGTCTATTAACTGATTACCAAGACGCTAAAGATCTCTGCTATAAACGCTGGGCTCCACTTCCTGGGACTATTCAGCATCTATTAACTGATTGCCGAGGCGCTAAAGAGCTCTGCTATAAACGCTGGGCCCCACTTCCTGGGACTATTCAGCATCTATTAACTGATTGCCGAGGCGCTAACGATCTCTGCTATAAATGCTGGGCTCCACTTCCTGGTACTATTCAGCATCTATTAACTGATTGCCGAGGCGCTAAAGATCTCTGCTATAAACGCTGGGCTGCACTTCCTGGGACTATTCAGCATCTATTAACTGATTGCCGAGGCGCTAAAGATCTCTGCTATAAACGCTGGGTTCCACTTCCTGGGACTATTCAGCATCTATTAACTGATTGCCGAGGCGCTAAAGATCTCTGCTATAAATGCTGGGTTCCACTTCCTGGGACTATTCAGCATCTATTAACTGATTGCCGAGGCGCTAAAGATCTCTGCTATAAATGCTGGGTTCCACTTCCTGGGACTATTCAGCATCTATTAACTGATTGCCGAGGCGCTAAAGATCTCTGCTATAAACGCTGGGCCCCACTTCTTGGGACTATTCAGCATCTATTAACTGATTGCCGAGGCGCTAAAGATCTCTGCTTTAAACGCTGGGCTCCACTTCCTGGGACTAGTCAGCATCTAGTAACTGATTGTCGAGGCGCTAAAGATCTCTGCTATAAACGCTGGGCTCCACTTCCGGGGACTATTCAGCATCTATTAACTGATTGTCGAGGTGCTAACAATTTCTGCTATAAACTCTGGGTTCCACTTCCTGGGACTATTCAGCATCTATTAACTGATTGCTGAGGCGCTAAAGATCTCTGCTATAAACGCTGGGCTCGACTTCCTGGGACTGTTCAGCTTCTATTAACTGATTGCCAAGGTGCTTAAGATCTCTGCTATAAACGCTGGGCTCCACTTCCTGGGACTATTTCAAAGTCTACTAACTGATTGCCAAGGCGCTAAAGATCTCGGCTATAAACGCTGGGCCCCACTTCCTGGGACTATTCTGCATCTATTAACTGATCGATGAATCGATAAAGATCTCTGCTATAAACGCTGGGCCCCACTTCCTGGGACTATTCAGCATCTATTAACTGATTGCCAAGGTGCTTAAGTTCTCTGATATAAACGCTGGGCTCCACTTCCTGGGACTATTCAGCATCTATTAACTGATTGTCGAGGTGCTAAAGATCTCTGCTATAAATGCTGGGCTCCACTTCCTGGGACTATTCAGCACCTATTAACTGATTGCCGAGGCGCTAAAGATCTCTGCTATAAACGCTGGGCTCCACTTCCTGGGACTATTCAGCATCTATTAACTGATTGCCAAGGCGCTTAAGATCTCTGCTATAAACGCTGGGTTACACTTCCTCGGACTATTCCAAGGTCTATTAACTGATTACCAAGAAGCTAAAGATCTCTGCTATAAACGCTGGGCCCCACTTCCTGGGACTATTCAGCATCTATTAACTGATTGCCGAGGCGCTAAAGATCTCTGCTATAAACGCTGGGCTCCACTTCCTGGGACCATTCAGCATCAATTAACTGATTGCCGAGGCGCTAAAGATCTCTGCTATAAACTCTGGGCTCCACTTCCTGGGACTATTCAGCATCTATTAACTGATTGCCGAGGCGCTAAAGATCTCTGCTATAAACGCTGGGCTCCACTTCCTGGGACTATTCAGCATCTATTAACTGATTGCCGAGGCGCTTAAGATCTCTGCTATAAACGCTGGGCTCCACTTCCTGGGACTATTCAGCATCTATTAACTGATTGCCGAGGCACTTAAGATCCCTGCTATAAACGCTGGGCTCCACTTCCTGGGACTATTCATCATCTATTAACTGATTGCCGAGGCACTTAAGATCTCTGCTATAAATGCTGGGTTCCACTTCCTGGGACTATTCAGCATCTATTAACTGATTGCCGAGGTGCTAAAGATCTCTGCTATAAACACCGGCTTGACTTCCTGGGACTATTCAGCATCTATTAACTGATTGCCGAGGCACTTAAGATCTCTGCTATAAATGCTGGGCTCCACTTCCTGGTACTATTCAGCATCTATTAACTGATTGCCGAGGTGCTAAAGATCTCTGCTATAAACGCTGGGCTCCACTTCCTGGGACTATTCAGCATCTATTAACTGATTGCCGAGGCGCTAAAGAGCTCTGCTATGAACGCTGGGCCCCAAGCTAAAGATCTCTGCTATAAACGCTGGGTTCCACTTCCTGGGACTATTCAGCATCTTTTAACTGATTGCCGAGGCGTTAAAGATCTCTGCTATAAACGCTGGGTTCCACTTCCTGGGACTATTCAGCATCTTTTAACTGATTGCAGAGGCGCTAAAGAGCTCTGCTATAAACGCTGGGCCCCACTTCCTGGGACTATTCAGCATCTATTAACTGATTGCCGAGGTGCTAAAGATCTCTGCTATAAGCGCTGGGCTCCACTTCCTGGGGCTAGTCAGCATCTAGTAACTGATTGCCGAGGCGCTAAAGATCTCTGCTATAAACGCTGGGCTCCACTTCCTGGGACTATTTCAAAGTCTATTAACTGATTACCAAGACGCTAAAGATCTCTGCTATAAACGCTGGGCTCCACTTCCTGGGACTATTCAGCTTCTATTAACTGATTGCCGAGGCGCTAAAGAGCTCTGCTATAAACGCTGGGCCCCACTTCCTGGGACTTTTCAGCATCTATTAACTGATTGCCGAGGCGCTAAAGATCTCTGCTATAAATGCTGGGCTCCACTTCCTGGTACTATTCAGCATCTATTAACTGATTGCCGAGGCGCTAAAGATCTCTGCTATAAACGCTGGTCTCCACTTCCTGGGACTATTCAGCATCTATTAACTGATTGCCGAGGCGCTAAAGATCTCTGCTATAAATGCTGGGTTCCACTTCCTGGGACTATTCAGCATCTATTAACTGATTGCCGAGGCGCTAAAGATCTCTGCTATAAATGCTGGGTTCCACTTCCTGGGACTATTCATCATCTATTAACTGATTGCAAGGCGCTAAATATCTCTGCTATAAATGCTGGGCTCTACTTCCTGGGACTATTCAGGATCTATTAACTGATTGCCGAGGCGTTAAAGATCTCTGCTATAAATGCTGGGCCCCACTTCCTGGTACTATGCAGCATCTATTAACAGATTGCCGAGGCGCTAAAGATCTCTGCTATAAACGCTGGGCTCCACTTCCTGGGTCTATTCAGCATCTATTAACTGATTCCCGAGGCGCTAAAGATCTCTGCTATAAACACCGGGCTTGACTTCCTGGGACTATTCAGCATGTATTAACTGATTGCCGAGGCACTAAAGATCTCTGCTATAAAAGCTGACTTCCATTTCCTGAGACTATTCAGCATCTATTAACGGATTGCCGAGGTGCTAAAGATCTCTGCTATAAACGCTGTGCTCCACTTCCTCGGACTATTCAGCATCTATTAACTGATTGCTGAGGCGCTACACTAAAGATCTATGCTATAAACGCTGGGCTCCACTTCCTGGGACTATTCAGCACCTATTAACTGATTGCTAAGGCGCTAAAGATCTCTGCTATAAACGCTGTGTTCCACTTCCTGGAACTATTCATCATCTATTAACTGATTGCAAGGCGCTAAAGATATCTGCTATAAACGCTGGGCTCCACTTCTTGGGACTATTCAGCATCTATTAACTGATTGCCGAGGTGCTTAAGATATCTGCTATAAACGCTGGGTTCCACTTCCTGGGACTATTCAGCATCTATTAACTGATTGCCGAGGTGCTTAAGATATCTGCTATAAACGCTGGGTTCCACTTCCTGGGACTATTCAGCATCTTTTAACTGATTGCCGAGGCGTTAAAGATCTCTGCTATAAATGCTGGGTTCCACTTCCTGGGACTATTCAGCATCTATTAACTGATTGCAGAGGCGCTAAAGATCTCTGCTTTAAACGCTGGGCTCCACTTCCTGGGACTAGTCAGCATCTAGTAACTGATTGCCGAGGCGCTAAAGATCTCTGCTATAAACACTGGGCTCCACTTCCGGGGACTATTCAGCATCTATTAACTGATTATTGAGGTGCTAAAAATTTCTGCTATAAACTCTGGGTTCCACTTCCTGGGACTATTCAGCATCTATTAACTGATTGCTGAGGCGTTAAAGATCTCTGCTATAAACGCTGGGCTCGACTTCCTGGGACTTTTCAGCTTCTATTAACTGATTGCCAAGGCGCTTAAGATCTCTGCTATAAACGCTGGGCTCCACTTCCTGGGACTATTTCAAAGTCTACTAACTGATTGCCAAGGCGCTAAAGATCTCTGCTATAAACGCTGGGCCCCACTTCCTGGGACTATTCTGCATTTATTAACTGATCGAAGAATCGCTAAAGATCTCTGCTATAAACGCTGGGCCCCACTTCCTGGGACTATTCAGCATCTATTAACTGATTGCCAAGGTGCTTAAGATCTCTGCTATAAATGCTGGGCTCCACTTCCTGGGACTATTCAGCATGTATTAACTGATTGTCGAGGTGCTAAAGATCTCTGCTATAAATGCTGGGCTCCACTTCCTGGGACTATTCAGCACCTATTAATTGATTGCCGAGGCGCTTAAGTTCTCTGCTATAAACGTTGGGTTCCACTTCCTGGGACTATTCCAAGGTCTATTAACTGATTGCCGAGGCACTAAAGATCTCTGCTATAAACGCTGGGCTCCACTTCCTGGGACCATTCAGCATCAATTAACTGATTGCCGAGGCGCTAAAGATCTCTGCTATAAACTCTGGGCTCCACTTCCTGGGACTATTCAGCATCTATTAACTGATTGCCGAGGCACTTAAGATCTCTGCTATAAACGCTGGGCTCCACTTCCTGGGACTATTCAGCATCTATTAACTGATTGCCAAGGCGCTTAAGATCTCTGCTATAAACGCTGGGTTCCACTTCCTGGGACTATTCCAAGGTCTATTAACTGATTACCAAGAAGCTAAAGATCTCTGCTATAAACGCTGGGCCCCACTTCCTGGGACTATTCAGCATCTATTAACTGATTGCCGAGGCGCTAAAGATCTCTGCTATAAACGCTGGGCTCCACTTCCTGGGACTATTCAGCACCTATTAACTGATTGCAGAGGCGCTTAAGATCTCTGCTATAAATGCTGGGTTCCACTTCCTGGGACTATTCAGCATCTATTAACTGATTGCCGAGGTGCTAAAGATCTCTGCTATAAACACCGGCTTGACTTCCTGGGACTATTCAGCATCTATTAACTGATTGCCAAGGCGCTAAAGATCTCTGCTATAAATGCTGGGCTCCACTTCCTGGTACTATTCAGCATCTATTAACTGATTGCCGAGGCACTAAAGATCTCTGCTATAAACACTGGGCTCCACTTCCTGGGACTATTCAGCATCTATTAACTGATTGCCGAGGCGCTAAAGAGCTCTGCTATAAACGCTGGGCCCCACTTCCTGGGACTATTCAGCATCTATTAACTGATTGCCGAGGCGCTAAAGATCTCTGCTATAAATGCTGGGCTCCACTTCCTGGTACTATTCAGAATCTATTAACTGATTGCCGAGGCGCTAAAGATCTCTGCTATAAACGCTGGGCTCCACTTCCTGGGACTATTCAGCATCTATTAACTGATTGCCGAGGCGCTAAAGATCTCTGCTATAAACGCTGGATTCCACTTCCTGGGACTATTCAGCATCTATTAACTGATTGCCGAGGCGCTAAAGATCTCTGCTATAAACGCTGGGTTCCACTTCCTGGGACTATTCAGCATCTATTAACTGATTGCAGAGGCGCTAAAGATCCCTGCTTTAAACGCTGGGCTCGACTTCCTGGGACTAGTCAGCATCTAGTAACTGATTGCCGAGGCGCTAAAGATCTCTTCTATAAACGCTGGGCTCCACTTCCTGGGACTATTTCAAAGTCTATTAACTGATTACCAAGACGCTAAAGATCTCTGCTATAAACGCTGGGCTCCACTTCCTGGGACTATTCAGCATCTATTAACTGATTGCCGAGGCGCTAAAGAGCTCTGCTATAAACGCTGGGCCCCACTTCCTGGGACTATTCAGCATCTATTAACTGATTGCCGAGGCGCTAAAGATCTCTGCTATAAATGCTGGGCTCCACTTCCTGGTACTATTCAGCATCTATTAACTGATTGCCGAGGCGCTAAAGATCTCTGCTATAAACGCTGGGCTCCACTTCCTGGGACTATTCAGCATCTATTAACTGATTGCCGAGGCGCTAAAGATCTCTGCTATAAATGCTGGGTTCCACTTCCTGGGACTATTCAGCATCTATTAACTGATTGCCGAGGCGCTAAAGATCTCTGCTATAAATGCTGGGTTCCACTTCCTGGGACTATTCAGCATCTCTTAACTGATTGCCGAGGCGCTAAAGATCTCTGCTATAAATGCTGGGTTCCACTTCCTGGGACTATTCAGCATCTATTAACTGATTGCCGAGGCGCTAAAGATCTCTGCTATAAACGCTGGGCCCCACTTCTTGGGACTATTCAGCATCTATTAACTGATTGCCGAGGCGCTAAAGATCTCTGCTATAAATGCTGGGTTCCACTTCCTAGGACTATTCAGCATCTATTAACTGATTGCCGAGGCGCTAAAGATCTCTGCTATAAACGATGGGCCCCACTTCCTGGGACTATTCAGCATCTATTAACTGATTGCCGAGGCGCTAAAGATCTCTGCTATAAATGCTGGGTTCCACTTCCTGGGACTATTCAGCATCTATTAACTGATTGCCAAGGCGCTAAAGATCTCTGCTATAAATGCTGGGTTCCACTTCCTGGGACTATTCAGCATCTATTAACTGATTGCCGAGGCGCTAAAGATCTCTGCTATAAATGCTGGGTTCCACTTCCTGGGACTATTCAGCATCTCTTAACTGATTGCCGAGGCGCTAAAGATCTCTGCTATAAACGCTGGGCCCCACTTCTTGGGACTATTCAGCATCTATTAACTGATTGCCGAGGCGCTAAAGATCTCTGCTATAAATGCTGGGTTCCACTTCCTGGGACTATTCAGCATCTATTAACTGATTGCCGAGGCGCTAAAGATCTCTGCTATAAATGCTGGGTTCCACTTCCTGGGACTATTCAGCATCTATTAACTGATTGCCGAGGTGCTAAAGATCTCTGCTATAAATGCTGGGTTCCACTTCCTGGGACTATTCAGCATCTATTAACTGATTGCCGAGGCGCTAAAGATCTCTGCTATAAATGCTGGGTTCCACTTCCTGGGACTATTCAGCATCTATTAACTGATAGCCGAGGCGCTAAAGAGCTCTGCTATAAACGCTGGGCCCCACTTCCTGGGACTATTCAGCTGGGCCCCACTTCCTAGGACTATTCAGCATCTATTAACTGATTGCAGAGGCGCTAAAGAGCTCTGCTATAAATGCTGGGCCCCACTTCCTGGGACTATTCAGCATCTATTAACTGTTTGCCGAGGCGCTAAAGAGCTCTGCTATAAACGCTGGGCCCCACTTCCTGGGACTATTCACCTGGGCCCCACTTCCTGGGACTATTCAGCATCTATTAACTGATTGCAGAGGCGCTAAAGAGCTCTGCTATAAACGCTGGGCCCAACTTCCTGGGACTATTCAGCGGGGCCCCACTTCCTGGGACTATTCAGCATCTATTAACTGATTGCAGAGGCGTTAAAGAGCTCTGCTGTAAACGCTGGGCCCCACTTCCTGGGACTATTCAGCATCTATTAACTGATTGCCAAGGCGCTAAAGAGCTCTGCTATAAACGCTGGGCCCCACTTCCTGGGACTATTCATCTGGGCCCCACTTCCTGGGACTATTCAGCATCTATTAACTGATTGCAGAGGCGCTAAAGAGCTCTGCTATAAACACTGGGCCCCACTTCCTGGGACTATTCAGCATCTATTAACTGATTGCCGAGGCGCTAAAGAGCTCTGCTATAAACGCTGGGCCCCACTTCCTGGGATTATTCAGCTGGGCCCCACTTCCTGGGACTATTCAGCATCTATTAACTGATTGCAGAGGCGCTAAAGAGCTCTGCTGTAAACGCTGGGCCCCACTTCCTGGGACTATTCAGCATCTATTAACTGATTGCTGAGGCGCTAAAGTGCTCTGCTATAAACGCTGGGCCCCACTTCCTGGGACTATTCAGCTGGGCCCCACTTCCTGGGACTATTCAGCATCTATTAACTGATTGCCGAGGCGCTAAAGATCTCTGCTATAAATGCTGGGTTCCACTTCCTGGGACTATTCAGCATCTATTAACTGATTGCCGAGGCGCTAAAGAGCTCTGCTATAAACGCTGGGCCCCACTTCCTGGGATTATTCAGCTGGGCCCCACTTCCTGGGACTATTCAGCATCTATTAACTGATTGCAGAGGCGCTAAAGAGCTCTGCTGTAAACGCTGGGCCCCACTTCCTGGGACTATTCAGCATCTATTAACTGATTGCTGAGGCGCTAAAGTGCTCTGCTATAAACGCTGGGCCCCACTTCCTGGGACTATTCAGCTGGGCCCCACTTCCTGGGACTATTCAGCATCTATTAACTGATTGCCGAGGCGCTAAAGATCTCTGCTATAAATGCTGGGTTCCACTTCCTGGGACTATTCAGCATCTATTAACTGATTGCCGAGGCGCTAAAGAGTTCTGCTAGAAACGCTGGGCCCCACTTCCTGGGACTATTCAGCTGGGCCCCACTTCCTGGGACTATTCAGCATCTATTAACTGATTGCAGAGGCGCTAAAGAGCTGTGCTATAAACGCTGGGCCCCACTTCCTGGGACTATTCAGCATCTATTAACTGATTGCCGAGACGCTAAAGAGCTCTGCTATAAACGCTGGGCCCCACTTCCTGGGACTATTCAGCTGGGCCCCACTTCCTGGGACTATTCAGCTGGGCCCCACTTCCTGGGACTATTCAGCATCTATTAACTGATCGCCGAGGCGCTAAAGATCTCTGCTATAAACGCTGGGCCCCACTTCCTGGGACTATTCAGCATCTATTAACTGATTGCCGAGGCGGTAAAAATCTCTGCTATAAACGCTGGGCCCCACTTCCTGGGACTATTCAGCATCTATTAACTGATTGCCGAGGCGCTAAAGATCTCTGCTATAAACACTGGGTTCCACTTCCTGAGACTATTCAGCATCTATTAACTGATTGCCGAGGCGCTAAAGAGCTCTGCTATAAATGCTGGGCCCCACTTCCTGGGACTATTCAGCATCTATTAACTGATTGCCGAGGCGCTAAAGGTCTCTGCTATAAACGCTGGGTTCCACTTCCTGGGACTATTCAGCATCTATTAACTGATTGCCGAGGCGCTAAAGAGCTCTGCTATAAACGCTGGGCCCCACTTCCTGGGACAATTCAGCTGGGCCCCACTTCCTGGGACTATTCAGCTGGGCCCCACTTCCTGGGACTATTCAGCATCTATTAACTGATCGCCGAGGCGCTAAAGATCTCTGCTATAAACGCTGGGCCCCACTTCCTGGGACTATTCAGCATCTATTAACTGATTGCCGAGGCGGTAAAGATCTCTGCTATAAACGCTGTGCTCCACTTCCTGGAACTATTCAGCATCTATTAAGTGATTGCTGAGGCGCTAAAGAGCTCTGCTATAAACGCTGGGCCCCACTTCCTGGGACAATTCAGCATCTATTAACCGATTGCCGAGGCGCTAAAGATCTCTGCTATAAACGCTGGGTTCCACTTCCTGAGACTATTCAGCATCTATTAACCGATTGCCGAGGCGCTAAAGAGCTCTGCTATAAACGTTGGGCCCCACTTCCTGGGACTATTCAGCATCTATTAACTGATTGCCGAGGCGCTAAAGATCTCTGCTATAAACGCTGGGTTCCACTTCCTGAGACTATTCAGCATCTATTAACTGATTGCCGAGGCGCTAAAGAGCTCTGCTATAAACGTTGGGCCCCACTTCCTGGGACTATTCAGCATCTATTAACTGATTGCCGAGGCGCTAAAGATCTCTGCTATGAACGCTGGGCTCCACTTCCTGGGACCATTCAGCATCAATTAACTGATTGCCGAGGCGCTAAAGATCTCTGCTATAAACTCTGGGCTCCACTTCCTGGGACTATTCAGCATCTATTAACTGATTGCCGAGGCGCTAAAGATCTCTGCTATAAACGCTGGGCTCCACTTCCTGGGACTATTCAGCATCTATTAACTGATTGCCGAGGCGCTTAAGATCTCTGCTATAAACGCTGGGCTCCACTTCCTGGGACTGTTCAGCATCTATTAACTGATTGCCGAGGCACTTAAGATCTCTGCTATAAACGCTGGGCTCCACTTCCTGGGACTATTCAGCATCTATTAACTGATTGCCGAGGCACTTAAGATCTCTGCTATAAATGCTGGGTTCCACTTCCTGGGACTATTCAGCATCTATTAACTGATTGCCGAGGTGCTAAAGATCTCTGCTATAAACACCGGCTTGACTTCCTGGGACTATTCAGCATCTCTTAACTGATTGCCGAGGCGCTAAAGATCTCTGCTATAAATGCTGGGCTCCACTTCCTGGTGCTATTCAGCATCTATTAACTGATTGCCGAGGCGCTAAAGATCTCTGCTATAAACGCTGGGCTCCACTTCCTGGGACTATTCAGCATCTATTAACTGATTGCCGAGGCGCTAAAGAGCTCTGCTATAAACGCTGGGCCCCACTTCCTGGGACTATTCAGCATCTATTAACTGATTGCCGAGGCGCTAAAGAGATCTGCTATAAACACTGGGCCCCACTTCCTGGGACTATTCAGCATCTACTAACTGATTGCAGAGGCGCTAAAGAGCTCTGCTATAAACGCTGGGCCCCACTTCCTGGGACTATTCAGCATCTATTAACTGATTGCAGAGGCGCTAAAGAGCTCTGCTGTAAACGCTGGGCCCCACTTCCTGGGACTATTCAGCATCTATTAACTGATTGCCGAGGCGCTAAAGTGCTCTGCTATAAACGCTGGGCCCCACTTCCTGGGACTATTCAGCTGGGCCCCACTTCCTGGGACTATTCAGCATCTATTAACTGATTGCCGAGGCGCTAAAGATCTCTGCTATAAACGCTGGGCCCCACTTCCTGTGACTATTCAGCATCTATTAACTGATTGCCGAGGCGCTAAAGATCTCTGCTATAAATGCTGGGTTCCACTTCCTGGGACTATTCAGCATCTATTAACTGATTGCCGAGGCGCTAAAGAGTTCTGCTAGAAACGCTGGGCCCCACTTCCTGGGACTATTCAGCTGGGCCCCACTTCCTGGGACTATTCAGCATCTATTAACTGATCGCCGAGGCGCTAAAGATCTCTGCTATAAACGCTGGGCCCCACTTCCTGGGACTATTCAGCATCTATTAACTGATTGCCGAGGCAGTAAAGATCTCTGCTATAAACGCTGTGCTCCACTTCCTGGGACTATTCAGCATCTATTAACTGATCGCTGAGGCGCTAAAGAGCTCTGCTATAAACGCTGGGCCTCACTTCCTGGGACTATTCAGCATCTATTAACTGATCGCCGAGGCGCTAAAGATCTCTGCTATAAACGCTGGGTTCCACTTCCTGAGACTATTCAGCATCTATTAACTGATCGCTGAGGCGCTAAAGAGCTCTGCTATAAACGCTGGGCCCCACTTCCTGGGACTATTCAGCATCTATTAACTGATTGCCGAGGCGCTAAAGAGCTCTGCTATAAACGCTGGGCCCCACTTCCTGGGACTATTCAGCATCTATTAACCAATTGCCGAGGCGCTAAAGATCTCTGCTATAAACGCTGGGTTCCACTTCCTGAGACTATTCAGCATCTATTAACTGATTGCCGAGGCGCTAAAGATCTCTGCTATAGATTTATGGCACTACACTCTAGAGACGGGTGTCTTAGACTAGTGACATCTGATGGACACTCTCTAAATATACGCCTTCCAAACATGCTAATAGAATTACATCAACGGAGATCTGTTATCACACAGCCCATGAGACTTAAACACAAATCTCATTATAGGAATGAATGCTATTAATATTCTTGGACCAATGAATATTGAAATTGGATCCACTTACTTTGTTCCATGAACTTTGGGTGTTCCATTTATTGAACTAGTTTTTTTGAAAAAATGTTAATAAAAACAAATGGTGCAACAGAACGTTTGTAATAGTTAATATTCTCTAATCATTTACTTTCTTTTATATTTAGATTTATTCTGATGAAATGTCTGATGAATTTTAACAATTTTATTAATGATAATTAATGTATGTAAAGAGAAATCTGGTAGCGATATTTTCTCTTTTTTGTGTTGGAGTGTAGGAATAAATGAGAGGTTTTGCTAACGCCAAATAAACAGATATCTGGCTATATATTATCCACACAGTCCTATGAACAACCAGGACTGTTCAGCAGCGCTGGATATGGGGTGCTGTCAGTGGCTATACCCCTACCCACTAGCGGCCAGCTCATGCCGTTTTGGAAAGTCAGGATCATGGCACGCTAGTCTATGTTGTTTGTGGTGTGCCCAGCGCCATAGGTGCACTGCTTATTTGTGGTGGTAGTAGTGCGGGCACAGGTTTCATGCATAAGGACGGCTTTGTCAAGGCTTTGGGTTTTTGGGTGTTCCTGAGTGGGGGGTGGCTGCTTAAATTGTACATCATGGGGCTCCCTTTTCTGGGGCTGCTGGGTTGTCTGAGATTGATGGTACTATTGGCTACATTTCCTGTGCCCAAGCTGAAACGAGCTTCACAAGTGCACCACCACCCCGGCAGAGCTGCCCCCTACTACCAATATGCACTTTTGGCAACAGCTTCCTATAATGTGTGCCCTGCATCACAGTGCCAGTGTGAGCTCCCGTCTTCACATCTTTGGAACCCATCTTCTTTAGCCTGTGTTTGACGTGTGTGCTATATGTTTCCTCCCATCTATCATATAGGGCAAGCCTTAGTCTAATAATACTTTGATCGATATGCCATTTATTTGAATTATTTCTTCCAGTCGCTCATAATCTTCTCCCCGCACTGCATAAAATTAGCACTTGCTTTTTCCTCTTCTCCCCCTTGCTATCCAACCATAGGTACTTTAACCTTATCTGCATACTGCTCACGATTTACCTATTGCTTGGCAACATTTCACATACTCTACATTTGACATACTGCTACACCAGTAACACTACTTTTTCTTCTGGGCGTAACCCTTAGTCTTACTACCCCTGGTGGCATCTAAGGCCCGTGCCGCTTCCCCCAGTGACTTTACAGCAGTGACCTTGGTACATGTATAACCATTGGTATTGCTAGAGTTTTTGTTGGACGGTTGAATGGACTGCTCCATGGCCTCCGCCTGGCCTACAATGCTTCTAATGTGGCCTTCCACTTGTGACTCGCCCGCAGCAGCTCTCTTCTTTCTTTGTCATGGTGGTGGACCATCCGCTGATCCCTTGTGGCTTCGTTTCAAAATGGCTGAAGCTTGCACACTGTAATTAATGGCCACAAAGCTGCGACGTACTGGTCAATCATCTCCCGCGCTAGTTGGTAACATGTCCAGAAATAAAATCTCTGCATCACCAGATGGGATTTTGGAGAATAATATGTTCCTAGCCTGGCTAAGGCTTCCTTGAAAGCATCTTTCAACGGGTAGCATAGCTCAGTGGCAACGCGCTCGTCTTGGAAACAAGTGGACGTAGAGCAACACAGGTTCGAATCCCCGATCCGCGCTCAGAAACCTCTTTTTATTAGTGCGTTTAAAATAACAAATCATAATCATCTCTGTCATATTCTGGACACATAAGGATAGAGGTTGGGGTGCAGGTTCCTCTCGTCCCCAACGACTTCTTTCTATAAGCCGGTTGACCTCACTCCACCATAGCATGCAAGTATGTCATGAAATCTTCTTTTCACCCCTCAATTGGATGGGAGGATTTCCTGAGCTTGGTAGGAATTTACAGAGAGGATCCATCTGCTGCACGCTGCTGCGGTGGGTAAGGGGTACTCAGTCCTGGCTACCCATTTACCCACAAGGCAACCACTCTTCATGGACTGGGGAAGAGAGCACATGTGCTGAACTGTATTAAAGTTGCCGCAACGGATAATAAGATTCCCACTAGTCGCTCTGGTCCCCCACTTGCATTGGACCCCGCAGTTACTAAATTAGCCCTCCACAATCAACACTGTCAGGATGCAGAGACCAGTGTAACTCTACCCTTGCCCTGTTACCTGGTCAAGTAGTGGATCTAACCCCATTCAGACGTAGCAGCACAGAGGCAGTTCCCCCTTTGCGCTGCAGCCTTTTCTTATGGCACTGCCCTGAATGCTCTGGGAACTTGGAGGACATGGCCAGGTAACTACAGTGCTTGAATTTTCTGCTTGATTCGCTTAGCTGGGCAGGCAACCGGGAGGCCCTTGCGGGCATCACCCCGCTGGTGGCATGCCTTGATGATGCTCTAGTGATGGCTTGTGAGATTGCCTGCATAAGAGTGCTCCCGAATACTTCTGCTCACGGTGCCCTGTAGGATTAGGGGAAACTGATGACTGCTGCCAAAATGACTGCCCTTTGGAAATGCGTAGCTACTACTGCTCCTCTGCTAGTGGCGCCCCGATGGAGACCCTCGTACTTTGGAGCACTTGATGGTTGCTGATGCACTAGTCCGACTTGCTTTCAGGGTCCACAAACTGAGGGTCACCTATCGCAGGCTAGGAGGAATCACCCGACCCCAGAACGACACCCGTCTCTCATGTTCAGCCCTGTCTCCGGTGTGGTGGGAGGGTCTCAGCTGTGATCATCGCCACTTTGTGTTAAGCCTGGTAAGGTAATAAGACCTATACTGCCACACCAAAACTCAGGGTACTACTGCCGCTCCCATATATGATCCCCAGCATCTGCACTGTTCTCTCAAGAGGTTCCGTTCTAGAATATAGAACCTGCCCACATAGATTCACCCAGAATAGCATTAAAGGCACAACTAGAACATAGTTTGTGCCAACTCACAGTGCACATATAACTGGAATATAGTAGAAGGGGACTTTAATCGGCTCTTTCAACAAGTGGTCACACATTAGTGGGGGTAGAGAAGGAGGAACATTAGTAAACAGAACCTGCTTGATAGCTGTGATGAGCTAGATAGTTGTAATTAGCTAGACAGGTATGAGTAGCTAGCTAACTGTGATTCGCTAGATGGCTGTGATTAGCTTGAGAGCTGTCTTTAGCCAGATAGATGTGACTAGTTAGCTAGTTGTGATTAGCTATATAGCTATGATTAGATAGGTATTGTTAGCAAACTAGCTGTGATTGGCTAGGTTAGCTGTGATTAACTAGTTAGTTGTGATTAGCAGATAGCTATGAGGAGCTATGCAGCTGCGAGTAGCTAGATGTGTATGGCTAGATAGCTAGCTGTGATTAGCTGGATAGGTATGCTTGACTAGCTAGCTAGCTGTGAGTTGCTAGCTAGAGAGTGACCTTCACATTCCTCCTGGCTGTATTACGTCATGAACCCATATCTGGCAACATGCATGTGGCGAGACACGGGGAGGGTTTGTGAGGTGGTTCGAGGACCTTGAAGTCGTATAGTGGAATATCATTGAAGACACTGGCCTGCGTCTGGATCCAAGGTTTGTGGCCCAAGATGGCCGCTGTTTAAAAGTGAACATTAAATTAGGAAGGAAAGAGAACATGATGCACTTGGCTACCATCAAAGTGTATTTTCCTGCACTGACGTCAATGCGTTTGAAACCGTGACGGTGTCAGCTGCGTGACTCACCGTAGGCACTGACCTGAAGGAAAGGGCTTGGTTCGGCCATGGAATAGCAGGAATTATGGAACACAGTCCTCATAAAAAATATACCCTTTTTCACTTTCAAGATGTAAGGTAAAAATATGGTGACTGCCCTACCTGTTTGGTGTTCAACTTTCGTTGGGAGAACGAGACTAGGATGGAGGTGCCCAGGAATTGCCAAAATCCTGCCTGTTCTTTGTAGCACTGGCACAATCAGCGCCTTGGCACATGATTCAAAATCTGTCCCCAGGACGCCTCTGTTGTTCCTGCAACACCTACTGCTAAGTGATTGCTTGTTTCCCGTCTGCTAGATAGCAAATATAACAAGCTAATTGCTGAAGTCCTGGAAACCTCACAAACACCCATGCAGGACCTAGCATTGCAAGGACATCCTTAGTCAAGCCATCCTGTTCCAGTGCATTTCATCCAAAAAGATACATTTGCAATCGCCTTATTTCATGGGAACTATAGTGAAAGGACAGCATTATAAAGACATGGGTGTACAACCAATATGCATCACTAGCACACCCCAGATGGACACCACTAAAGCTTCCTTATAAAATAACCCAAAAACATTTAGGGTGGCAACCTCTCATAGCCAGTGTTAAAACTGACACTCAGTGCTTCGAAGCAGCCTTTGGGTGGCATGAGCACTATGCATGTAGCGTATAAAGCAGCAAATGAAAGTCCAGGCGGAACATGTGAATGAGAAGGAATGTTGGGTCACCCATTTCTTTTTTTTGTCAAAATCGTTTTATTGAAACATCAATACACATCGAATTCTTGTCGATATAAACATTGGCAAAATTATTTGATTACATTTCGGCAGTTCCGGCCCAATGACTCCAGTCGACTGAGTCGTCTATCCAAATTCGCCAACTTCATAAACTTCAACAGTCTTCGCAGTGACCAATAATTTATAACATTGCCTTAATGTTTCATTTTAACCATTATGGTTCTGTTAGTAATTTCACAAATACCCTTGGGGATGCAATGTTGTAGCTGTATAGTCTGTATCTTTCTTCGTTAATGAGAGAAAGGAAGGGAAGAAAAAGAAGAAAAAAAAAAAAGGAAAGGAAATTCTAACTTTTCACCATCGTCCCCCTATGATTCAGGTGTTCTCCCCCAGTGCACTGCATCCTCCCCCGTTCTGATAGCAGTTCGGTAGGGTCCTTCCTTCATTCTAAGTCATTCAGGGCTGGAGGAGGTATTTAACCAGTCTTGGTTGGAAGAACATGTGTTCCTTTTCTTCCACATGCTATAGGAATGGGCCCCAAATATGTCGGAATTTGTCTGTCCGGTTCTCTATTGCTGCCGTTAGCTTCTCCATTCCCAAAAGTTCCCAGACTTTGACCCACCAGTGTGCAATGTGGGGGCCCTCCGGTTCTTTCCAGAATCGTCGCGCGTAAGGCGGGTTGCCATCAGTAGTTGGGTGATTAGCCGCACTCTGGGACCGGATTGTGGATAGGATCCGTCCTCAGGGGAGTCACCCAACACCATCACTAACGGGTCCATGGGGAGGAGGGATCCACATATGTCCTTGATTTTGGAGCGGATCTCTAACCAGAAGGATTGAATAATCGGGCAGTACCACTGCATGTGCCCCAAGTCTCCTTTGGCCCCGCACCCATGCCAGCAAACCTCAGGGTAGTCTGTGTTCATGGCGTGCAGCCTCTGCGGCATGAAATACCATCTATAGCATATTTTAATTGCGCATTCCCTGACTGTTGTGCATCTAGAAGACTTATGTGTTCTGTCCCAGATTCTTTGCAATGATTCAGGAGCTATCTCCCTCCCCAACTTCTTCTCCAATGTTAACATATAAGATAATTTTTCTCCCTCTGGAGCTATTTCTAGGAGTCTGTAGAATGTTGCCACTTTGTGAGGGCGTTGGCCTTCTGCGGCAATTAGCTCTATGCCTATGGGAGGCCTGGTGGCAGCCTTTTTCACTGACGGGTTGGTGACCCAGTGCCTGAGTTATATATATTTAAACCTTTAAGTTTCTGGGAGGTTAAATTTCTCCTTACATTGAATGAAGGTCAAGGGGATATTGTCGACAAATATCTCTTGCAGCCTCAGGGTCTCTGTTCCCGACCAATTTCGGTATGAGCTAGGATGAAGCCCTGGAGTGAAGGCAGGGTTCTATGTGATTGGGCTCAAGGGGCCCAATCCCAGAGCAATTCCCCTTAAGGTGATCTGCCTATCCCAGCATCTGAGCGTGGAGCTCGTAGTTGGGAGAAGTGGATGCTGGGAGGCTCGTATTTCCCGCGGTAGGAAAGGGAGGTGGGAGAGGGGAGCCCCAGTGAATAGTTGCTCTATGTCCTGCCATTTGGGGGGATCCTCTTGAATAGCCCAACCTAGAATGGGGGCGATTTGGGATGCACGATAATATCTTAAAATGGAGGGGAGCCCTAAGCCTCCAAGCTGCCTACTTATGATGAGGATCTTGCGCTGAATTCTGGGTGTTTTGCGCTGCCAGATAAAGCGACATATCTCTTTCTGCAGATCTTGTAAGTCCCGCTCTGGAATATGGACTGGGAGCGCCTGAAATGCGTAAAGGAGTCGGGGTAACAAGGTCATTTTAACGGCTGTTATGCGCCCCAGCCATGATATCTCTTGAGGAGCACATTTTAGTAGGGATTCTTTTGCTTCGTTTATTAGTGGGGGGATATCGGCCCTCACCAAGCCAGAATAATCGGGAGTTAAGTGCACCCCCAGGTATGCTAGTTTAGAGTTTACCCACCTAAGGGAAAATGTACTCTGTTAGTCCCTCAGGTGTTTCAGATAGATTCTGCCCCTTTGATTTGGCCATGTTTATTGAGAAGCCCGAGATCTGCGCAAATCTATCAAGCAGGGTCATGAGTGGGGGGAGCGAGGTCTGGGCCTCTCTCAAAAAGCAGAGCACATCGTCTGCATATAGCGCGACTTTGTGATTCTGATCCTGTACTTTGAACCCTTGGATTTCGGGGTGTAGACGGATATGATGGGCTAGTGGCTCCATTGCTAGAGCAAAGACCAGAGGTGATAGGGGACACCCCTGCCTAGTTCCTCTGCCAAGAGGTATCCGTGGAGTCCAGTGAGCGTTGACTCGAATCTGGGTGGAGGGGATCCGGAAGTTGGCCAAGATCAACTTGGAGAATTGTGAACCGAATCCAAAGCCCTTCAGGACTAAGTGTAAGTAATCCCATGACATGCTGTCAAAGGCACGATGGGCGTCTATGGATAACAGAGAAAGATGGCCTGGTATGGAGGGGGCCAGGGCTATGAGATTTATTGCCCTCCGGATGTTGTCGTGGGTCGCTCGGCCCTGGATAAAGCCCGCCTGATCTCTGTCTATTAATGCAGGTAATACCTCCCCCAGACGGCGCGTTATGATTTTACTGAAGAGCTTGGCGTCCGTATTGAGCAAGGCTATGGGCCGATAGGGAGCACAGTCTGCCGGATCTTTTCCAGGTTTTAAAATTAGGGTTGTGTATGACTCAGCCATAGATTGCGTGACCGATCCCGATTCCCATAAATTGTTGAATAGTTTTGTGAGATGCGGTGTGAGTTCTTTTGCAAAAGTTTTATAAAATTTGTTTGTGAATCCGTCTGAGCCCGGAGCCTTGCCAATAGGGAGAGTTTTGATGACGAATTCCACTTCCTCCCCCGATATTGGAGCTTCTAGGGTTTCCATTAATGATTGGGGTAGTTGTGGGAGATCTGTTTTGTCTATAAACTCTTTGGCGAACTGCGGGTCCCCGGTGTGTGGGGCCACGTGTTCCTTGAAAAATTCTTCTATGATGCGGCATTTGTCAACAAGGCTCAAGTTCACCTTTTCCCACAGGGCAGTACCGCACTGTCCTGTGGCTAGTTTGGACTAATGTCACAAGCCAACAGTGCTTTACAAAGCACCATTGCCCAAACTGGTCCCAAAATGGCTGCTCTGGTTACTACTCAGTTCGTTGTGAAAAAGAGCAAACTCTGATTCTTCCGTGCCCAGACCTAATTTTTTGCCCCAGCGTGACCCTGTCTACACCACTTTCCCTGTAGAAAGTGTGGGGAATCCTAACAAAGATGAGTCCTGTTTTCAGTGCACCATGCCATCTAAGAGAAGTATCAGATTTTCTCATGCACCCACACTCAATTGCCTATCCCTTGCGACCCATAGAGGTCATCTGCACCTTTCCTAAGCATAGAGAGCACCTTCTTCACAGAGGTTATGCTAAATAAAATGGACAAGGACTTATGCTGATCAGCTCTGGGACAAGAAGCATCCCACATAGTCCCAAATACTTCCTGAAATCCGGACCTTTACCCGTCCAACCTTGCGTGCCTTGGTCATCATTCTACCTTCTCAACCTCCATTAGGAACCCTTCTGTGGTGCGTGACCACGATCAGAGCCTGGATCCATAGGTCAGCGAAGTCACCTAGAGCACCAGCTGAATGGCATACTCCTAATGACCCCTCGCAATCTTTACCACACTTTGTTGGTCTTACTGATTGACTCCAAACGGGGCTACACTAGCACACTCTAGTCTCAGGAGGATAGCTCAGGGGCAAGGTGCTCGCCTTGGAAGCAAGACGACGCGTAGCAACACAGGTTCGATCCCCGGGTCAGTGCTTAGAAACCTCTGGGTATTAAGCGCGTTATAAATAACCTATCATATCCTTTGGGTAGGGAATCATTCCATGAACACTGCTCTGTCTCCCCTGCCAGCATGTGATCTTCTCCCTTGTCTCCACTTAATTGGCTGTACCCGGAGATAATTGTGCGCTTGGTGTGCGCTTTGTACACTTGGATGGTTGACCCTTTTGGGCACATGATTGTTGAACCTACTGTTATTGAACCTCGTGTTCCAAGAGTCTGACCTCGCCCACCAAGGAAAACTAACCAGAGCTATTGAGTGTGACCAACCACACAACTCTTTTGTATACACAGCTGTGGAGATAAATTCATATTATAAAGCTGCAATCTGCCCTGGTAAGCATATGTGCTACCAAGGGCAACACGCCAATATACTGTTGCTGCCTTCAGGGAGGTATCGGTAGAGGCTTCCCGAAAACCCAACGGGACGGAGAGGCTTGACTTTCTGACCTAACACTGGTATACATCCTTTGGGTTTTCTGACTTCCATCCAGTCGCTGGTCTTCTGTGCCTGTTATTTTCACTGTGTCTGAATTCTTCTGTTTTCCGTGCAATCTCCCTTTTTCAATCACCCTTGCTTGTTAGTCCTGGGTCTGGATTTTCCCCTGGGAGGGGGCCTCCCTTGTTAGTGCCTGGGGATTGCCTCTTCTGTAGCCACCCCTGGACTCTGGTAATGTGTACTTACCTTTTACCCCAGACGAGGAGCTGCCTGCTGACTTTGTCCCGTTCATTTCAATGGACAAACATTTCTAAATTTACCAAACGGTCTCTAAGTATTTAAAAAGCAGACTATGCTGTAAACTGGGCCTCAATACTTCAGTATAATGCTGTTTGGGAGTTTTGGAGATAATTTACTTTGGTTAATATCCATGCTTTCTCATTTTAAACTATTTGCCTATTGTAAGGGTGCAGAAGTAAGATGCTGACACAGAGGGGTCATAGTGATTAGCAGAAACATTTATTCAAGTGAGGAAATGAAAAGAAAACCCCATCTTGCCCCAACTCTAAGAGGAATTTTCCTGCTGCAACCAAAATAACTAGTGTCAGAATGTCCAAAAGCAAAAGTCCCAATGCCAAATGTCAGAATCCTAACTGTCCCTCACACTCTAGGTTTAAACTAAATGAGAAAGACTGTCTTCCTAGCCCAAAGGGAGTGGCTTCCTTCCCCTGGACAAAAAGACAGTTCTGCAATCTTCAGTACCTCAAGTGTTGTGGAATATCTTCCTTCTCTGGCCTTATTCAAGCTTTTTATAAAGTTCAACAATTGCTGGGGGGATGTCTGCTTGTCACCGGCCCTCCTCGGGATTGAAATACAGTTCAACAATCGTTTGGGGGAAATCTCTGTTCCCGAGTTGGCCCTTCCCATGCTTCTTCTCTGACCGTGATTGGCAGCTTTGGTTCCTTTTCACCAGGCACAGTTGCAAAGATAGGAGTTGGATGCGTCTCAAAACTGTGGTGGGTCCCTGACCCTAGTTGGCAGAGCGGGGTTCTTCTTACCAGACACTGTGACAAAAAAGAGTAGCTTGTATGCACTTCCAAGCTATGGTGGGTCCCTGGCCCTGCTTGACAGACCTAGTTTCATCCTACCAGATACTGTGACGAAGAAGAGTCACTTGGATGCACTTCCAAGCTGTGGTGAGCCTCTGACCCTGGTTGGCAGACCTGCTTTCCTCCTACCAGGTACTGTGACTAAGAGGAGTAGCTTGGAGGCACTTCCAAGCTTTGGCGGGTCCACTGACCCTGGTTGGCAGGCCTGGTTCACTCCTACTAGGTAATGCGGCGAAGAAGAGTAGTTTGGCTCCACTTCCAGGCTATGGTGTCACATACAGACTTTGTTTACCCCCCCCCCGCCAAGTACTGCCTTCATGTATTTTACTCTCACAGTTCTCTTGTTGGTTTCTTGATTTCACACACAGGCTTCATTTTATATGGGTGTGGGTCCCAGACTCGCACTGCAGATTTTTGCCAGTACCCTGCTAAACTTGTTTCACTGTTCTGCCAAATGTTATTATCTTGTTTCCGTTTTCTAAATGTCCTTTGACTTCCATCAGGGGCCCAGACCCAATAATGTGGCTTATTTTGCTTACTTGGCCCCCTCAAGTTGTCTCTGCCACACTACAGGTGCCACGGTGCCTCCTCGTCCATCAGCATACCTTATTTCGTGGTCCATGAGTGCCTTGGGTCGTCCTGTGTGCCTGCTGTCTGCAATGGGGCTTCTCCTGCTTTCTTCTCTCCTCTCCAGGTGCCAGTGGCTTTGCCATGTCTACTTCTTTCCTATCGGCATGGGACCGTTCTTCCATGGGTGCCAACCTTTGGGGATGCTAGGAGCTTCATTCTTGCTGCTCGCCGCGTTGTCCCTGCACATTGGACCAGCTTGACAGCAACCTCCTCCTTTCTTGGCTCCCCGGTCTGCCTCTCTTCTTCCCTGAACATACTCCGTCTCGCGGTTCCTCCAGGGCGGGCTTGACACTGTGTAAAGTCCTTCTTTGCTTTTAACTTGGTTCTTTTCAGTCGGCTGTCGAGAACTAATAGAATGGGCAAAGTGGTTCTCGAAGGTACTCTGTACTTTTCGCGCCTCCTCATTGTCACAGTACTAGTTGGGTTATAATGTTGTGCCTCACTACTGATCTTCCTCATCTCAGTACCTTCTACTTCTGGATTACTACAGAGGTACATGGGATAGAAGGGTAGGCGTGAGGAAGAGGTGTCAGGGTTATAGTGATACTGCTTTCTCCCAATATGGTTGTCAATGGCCCCAGAGGGGGTTTCCCCTCCCATGAGATCCACTCGCTGAGTATTACCCCCAGGTGGACTATCGGGTAGCGGCCTGGCCTCATGGGAATGGGCTCCCCCTACGGAAGCAATGACGAGATCCTGGGATTCATGACACTATATTGTGGACTTATTTTGTATGCATCTCTTTGCATGGGGGTGTATTTTTTGTAATCTAATATACTATGTGGACCTTTCTTTGTGTGATGACTTGTGTAACCTGTAGCTGGTGGCTATCCCGCTCTATCACAGCTGGCATTGTGGGAATTTGGTCTAGTTTGGCAAATGTTGCAGGTTGGTATTCACAACCCCTCATCAGAGGACTTGTAGAAAATCTCAAACATCTCACTTGATGAAATGCTTTTTTTCATTTCTCTCTCGGCTATCTCTTGACTCCTGCTATATCTACCTGTCTGCGATTAGTGCCTACTTCAAGGCGTGGGCTTGAAGGTTGTCACGCATGTGAATCCAGCATTAGAGACACTTTAACAGTTTACACAGGCTAACTCCTCCAACTCTCACCGTCAGTCCTGCGTGGGATCTTAACATTGTCCTGGACACTCTGGCGTTTGAGCCCATGGCCATAGCTTACATAAAATGGATTGCTTAGAAAATAGCCTTCCTGCAAGCTCACTTCAGCCCACTACATTAGATTGGTTCCGGCTGTGTTCCAGCGAGAAAATGAATTGCTGCACTCATCCGTCCTTTGTTCCCGTATTTGTCTTCTTTCCACCTGAACCAGGAGATTTCACTCCCTGTCTTCTTCCCCAAACAGTCTTGACAGAAGGAATTCACCCTTCACTACTTAAACCTATCAACGGCACTTAAGTTCTACCAGTGTCATACAAAACAATGGGCCCTCCAAACATCTCTTTAGGACTTCAGCCTCAGGCAAATATAAGGCAAATATAGTAGATGTTGGCTTGCATTCTGGAACGCCACGCCACGTAAGGCAGCTTCCACCTCGTAATAGCATGCATGACCGCCTTGATCGGACAAAGGCAGCATTTCCACTCAATATTCATCTCAAGAAAATGTGCATGTAATTGGCTTCCACTCATGCCCTCTGCATGGACTCTAGCTCGAGATCTGCTGCTCAGGCCGTGCATGCTTTCTTTCAACATTTTCAGACAGTACATGGTTCCATCTGCCCTCTTCAGCTTAGGGTCCTTCGCAATCTCCCATAAGTATGAAGGAAAGTGGATGGGATGTAGGAGCAAGAACAGTTTGCTCACCAAACTGGCTACTGTATGTTTAGTCCATGGCCTCCTTTCCTCAGACACCCCTCCCTCCAACCCTGCTAATTAAAGATAACATTCCACCCTGAAAATATTCCCCCCTGTTGGGGGCTGGGAGCATGCGTAAGGGAGTACCAGTGCCAGATTTATGTCTGCGACCCGCTACTTTAATTTCTCATAATGAATGCTACAGCACAGAAGGCTCCAACCCAGTACACGTTCCCAGAAAAAATAAGCTCACACCATCATGTTTGGTTAGTAGGTAAGACAGAGAAAACGTTATTGCCTTGTGAGACAAGTCTACTGAGCTACACGTTTACTGTACCAGAACAATGCCGCACCACCAGACCTCACTTATATAGGTCACTCATGACCCCATGACCAAACTAAAACTAACAAGGAAACTTCAAGAATCGAATCACAATGTACTGTCCCTATGGGAATGCCACCCTCTCCTCTTATATAACCCCTGAAGTCCGGAAATGTCAAAAAGCCAGAAAAAAAGCCTCAATGGGAGATTTGGCTGAATTTCAGTCGTTCGAAAATTCCAAACCGCCAAAAAGTTTGACCAAATCCCTGATTCGGTGGCAAGGGCTGCATGGGTGTCCCCCCAACCCTTGCTCACTATATTGTGAGCATGGGTTGCGGGGGTGTCCCCTGCAGCAGATCCCACAAAAGAGTTAAAGGAAAGGACCCTGCGGTGCCAGATCCCGATCAAGGAAGTGAAAGTGAACAGGCATCGCAGGCACACAGCGAGTCGATGGCACACAGCGAAGTGTGCCGCCGCAAGGTAAGTTGGGGCTTGGGTGGGGAGGCGGGGCCAAGTCGGAAATGCTCATGGGAGAAAAGACCGAATGTTATTTTCGGAAAAATAACATTCAGTCTTTTCTCCCTCAAACATTTCCGTTACAGGCTTCTAACCCCAATCCCTGAAGTCCATCATCGGCACAGATGTCTCTGCTGTACTGATCACATGATTCAAAGCCTTCTGGGGGTCTCCTGCCTGACAGAGTAACTTAATTGCTTTTTTCCATCACACGTGTTGCTGTAACTTTCCATTACTACCTGCTCAAGCCCTTACCCTATATTGTCTGTGTTACATGATCCTTTGGTGCCTTTTCAGGACCGCTACATCAGCAGTTCTAATGTCTGAATTAAACAGTGCAGTTAGTCTCAGACATGAACCCAAAGGCGGAAACACATAATGCGCTATTGGGCATCGCCTAGTATAATAAAGTCTACTCTTCAAAGGAAAGAGAGGTATTACACTCATTCTAAAGGAATGTCGTAAGGAAATGGATAAAAGGCATTAACGAGATGACTTGATTGTTTGTGAATAGAGAGCAAAGAGAAATACATTTGCATCCACCCCTTCCTGGGACCACATCCCATAACTATGGAGGAAGCAGACTATGGGCTAGGATTAGCGCGCTCACTATGGTGAACAGCTTGTACATTCATGCCTTCTTGGGAGCCTGTATGACCACAAGGTGTTGGCAATACCAAAGCTACCCTGTAGTGTCGGTTGGATTGTAACTGTGCCCAGACAGGTTGTGGTTGGTAGCAGTGTTACTTTAGCATGGTAAAATAGGGGGGCGGTGCTTTACATTCAGTAACCTGGCAACTGTGCTTGGCTAGGTTGCCCTTTATGTATATGTTGCAATCTCAAATCACCATATAGGATCATTCTGCTGGGGGCCTCCGCATGAAGCTCATAGTAGCTCTAGGTGGGATGGAATGTTGGGATGTTTGGAAGTCCTGTGCAGTCCACATCCCTGAGCTAGCCCATGCAAAAGCCACAAAGGTTTCTATGTGGCAACCAGCACTTTTTGGCTGAAGGTTGGAGGCATCCCAAAGCCTCTATTAAGGGATAGAACATGAGATCCATGTAGCAGTAGAAAAAAGTGAACTGAATGACAGCAGTATGTGTTCTCCAACAGCATCTCCTGACGGTGAAGCGCTTCTTCTCCTAGGAGCAGAGGGAATTTCAACTGCGCTCCCTTCTCTTGAGGCTTGGAGACTGTTCAGATCCGTACCTCTGCACTGCATTTTGTGTGCCCGTAAATGAAGCTTCTGGATCTGCCTGGTTTGCCTGTCCCAGAAGTGGGAGCACAATTTCCAGAAAAGGCTGGCATGGCTGTTGACGCTACTGGGCACTTTCTGTGTCGTCTGGACCTTCAAGGAGGACCATGGCACTGTTCCTGCCCCGCAGGGACCTCCAGTGATATGATATGATAGGTTATTTATAACGCGCATAATACCCAGAGGTTTCTAAGCGCGGACCCGGGGATCGAACCCGCGTTGCTCTGTGTCGTCTCGCTTCCAAGGAAAGCACGTTGCCCCTGAGCTATCCTCTCGAGATCAGTGGCTAGCCCTGCTGCATTTGTCCTATATAACGACAAATGACCCTACCCTGGCTAGCGTCACCTTTCTGCTAACTTCTTCACAGTGCTGATGCAGCGAATGCCATCCTCAGAAGATCTGAGGGGTCCTCTGACCTCAGGTAGGACCCTGGATCTGTCTCTCTAGCTAGTGGGGTCCTCAGTGGCAGACCCTGCTCTTTCAATGTTGAACCACAACTTCTCTAGCTGCAGTTCAAGCAACTTCACTATGCAATCGCGAGAAAGACACACATGTGAGGCACCTTTTTCTCCAAATGATTATCTTTGGGGGACCCTAGATTCTACCTGCGCATCTTGGTTCAGTTCCTCCACCGTTGGCACTTTCAGCGCATTGCCGGCCTGGAACTAGGACTCCTCCCACTGGGGGACGTCCGAGTTCTACATTGCAATCTTCATCGGCCTGGTTGTGACTCGTCTTCGGTGACTGGACCTCATCCTCTTGAATGTCTTCTAGTCACTCAGCAGCGTGGACAGTGGCAGGGGACTAAGACTGCAAACCCTCAATCTTCACCTCTACACTAACATGGGCCCATTGAAGTGTGAACCGCTTTGCGACTCACAATTAAACTTTATTCTAATATAAATAATTGTGTATACCAGTTGAGGGATTTGGTTCTATAGAGGTCTCTCAGTCTTCTCTAGGGTCATACTGGACTTTGTAAAACTTACTGAACAAGCTTGAAGACCCAGTTTGTTCACCCTTTCTGAAAAACTCTTGCCAAGAAGAGTCCCCTGGTGAGGGCTTCAGAAGTCCAACCAGTGGTGCTCCTCAGGGGTTCCCTCCATTTGTTCCTGACTCTTGCAATGTGAGAGTTTCTGGCCTGTCAGGCTTCACTCTTAGGAAGGAAAGGGGGCTGGTCATAAAGTACAGCTTGCACACGCATGCACTCACATGTCAGCGCACATACATCGCCATACACACACACATCAGTATCGGTACTTAGTGCACACTACATTGGCCCACACACACTAATCAGCCGAGAAGTGTCATCTTTATGTAAAGTTGTGCATTTTGGTGCAGTCTACAATTCGAGTGGGTATTTGAAATCAGAGTTCAACTCAGTAACGTACTCCTACATCCCGTTCACCCTTCCCCCATACTCTTAGGACTACCTGGCCACAGGGAGGCGGAACTGGGACCATTTTACAGCAGGAGATCCTTGCTTTTTAAATTTCATGCGTAGCACACCTATGCACACATGTGATCACGCCCCTCCGGGGGCTGGCCTTGCCCCACCAGCCCCTTTCTCAGTGGCAGACAGACTGGAACCTCCAGGACAGTGCAGCATTTGCTCAGTTTTTTCCCCTTGTATTACTGACTTTTTGATACTTATTTTCCGTTTTGCCTCTGGTGCCCGGCATCATCCGGTCTTCCATCTGCCAATGCCCGTTCAAACCGGTTTTAGCACGTGCATCTCATCTGCAACCCACAAATCCCTTTGGCGTACCCTTTCTCCTTTTGCGTGGAGTGGATTGGGCCGACCATTGTTGGGATCTCCATGAGGTCCCTAACCAGACACCACTGATTCTCGGAGGACATCTTCTGTAGGCCTCCTCCTCAGCTCCTCCAGGATTTCTGGCACTGCAGGACCAGCAACAGGCAAGCAACCTTGCCTCCTTTAAGGCACCTCTGCAGGGGAACTCCTTTTCAGGGGTCAGTCCGACCGGAAGGATCCCTGTGGTCCTCGTGCTACCTGGCTGACCCTGAGGTTCCTCGCTCCGATGCTAAAGCTGAACACAAGTCTAAGGATCCCCTTCACTGGGATAAAGGAGCACATTTACACCAGGGCCTAAGGATCTCTGCACTATTGTCTGAGTATCCCCCTCAAGAGCTAACTCCAGTTCGAGACTGGAGGATCCCCATGTAGGGGCACAAAGAGGTTAAGAACTTGAGCTTCTCCAGTAAAGTCGCTTAAGAAACAAAAGGCATGGCAAAAGGCGCCCCACAGGCTCCCCAAAGAGTCCAGACGCCACACGCGTAAGCACATGTCAAGGGGCTCATCGAAGTCTTGTCACCACAAGATGGCGGATAAGAAGCTGGAAGAGCAGGAAATATTCAGGCATTGTCTCTGCTCCCCAAGCTCACAAGATGAAAGGTAGACGGGCAGAAGGGCGCGAAAGTTCTGCTCCTGCACAAGTCCCTAGGATGCTCATGTTTCTGCTCTGGGAGGGAGATAGGCGCTCCTTTTTGCATGAACACCTTCTCTCAGAGGTCGAAGTGGGCAGGAGTGGTTGGGAGCGGTGCTCCTCTACTTTAAAACTGTTCCTATACCTATATTTTAAAAGGAAACCGTTCCCAAATGGTTTAGTTTTAAAATAGGAAGAAGTTGAAACTTGCACTTCAGTGCACGGCACTGCACTTCCCCTTAAACAGCAGGTGTGTTCGTTTGGGGGTTTGGATTGCACGCGGGAGGGGGCATGGCTATGGGGTTTGTGGAGAATGGGTGCAGGCCAGCAGGGAGCATAGTTCCACTGCTTCTTTGCCTCCATTTCGACAATTCCTTCTCCTATCCAGGGGAGAACTGGGAACCAAATGTAGCTCTGGACATGTTTTTCAAAGTGGCCCCATATGGCTCGGGGGGATAGCTCAGGGGCAACGTGCTCGCCTTGGAAGCAAGACGACGGAGCAACACAGGTTCGATCACCGGGACCGCTTAGAAACCTCTGGGTATTAAGCGCATTATAAATAACCTATCATATCAAATCATAATAAGTGCGAGCGAGCATGCCCAACCCCTCCAAGTAGGGTTTGGTAGTTCTCAGCCTAAGGGAATTTTGAAAGATGGGTTTACCGGGTCATGCTTCTGTAGCCCTCTGCCCCCAGTGTGGCACTGGCCCAGCACTGCAAACATGCCCAAAGGCAGGGACAAATGGTAATGACTAGCGAGCGGGCACGCGCTTCTTCTTCTTACTGATAGATTTTTATCCATCAGCAGTGATTTTTGGATACCGAGGCTTGAGCCTCATTACTCTATCTTCTCGGGTTGAGTATGTAGTCGTGGGTTAGTATTCTTCTCGGTCTGTGTGGTCTTGTCACATTAGGGCTGGTTTCACAGGGTCTTTGCAGTGATGGACCACGGGTAGCGGTTGAAGGGGTTTGCAGTGGTGGCAGTGAGTCTTCTGATCAGAGGGTTCCGGTTCTGATCCAGTCCTTGGCAGAGGTTCTTGCTCAGCTTTGCTAGATGTTTGTCCCACATCTCGATGTCCAGGTCTCTGTGAAGGTCTGCTATCCTTGTGAAGATTGGAACTCCAGACGATATCCGCAGGGCCTTGTTCTGGACTATCTGAAGACTCTTCCGGTGTCGCTCATGGCAGGTCATCCATGCTGGGGAGGCATACGACAGGGTTGGTTTGATGATCGCCTTGTAGACGTTGATCTTTGTCTGGATGGGCATGGACTTGGTCTTCAGGAGTGGGTACAGCGCTGCCATCTTTCCTGTTGCCTTCTGCTCAGTATTCTCGATGTAGCTTTCCCAGTTGAGCTTGCTGTCCAGGGTCACACCGAGGTAGAGGCTGCTGCACTCCCATCTGATGGTCTCCCCGTTGAGGCTGATGTGTGGGTGCTCCTTGATCTTCTTTCTGGTGAACAGCGTTGCGGTTGTCTTGCTGGTGTTGAGTTCTATCCGCCAGTCGCTGTACCACGTCGCAATGGTATCCAGCGAAGCTTGCAGGTTCTTTGCCACTTCCTTTTCGCTGAATGACTGGGAGATGACTGCGACATCATCTGCATACAGTGCCAGGTCAGTCTTATGGAGATCTGTCGGAATGTCGTTGTTGAAGAGGTTGAACAGGAAGGGTCTGAGGTTTGATCCCTGTGGCACGCCTGCTCGGATGGGATGTGATGAGGACATCTCAGACCGCATGGCGACATGGAAGGTGTGGCCTCCCAGGTAGCTTGCAATCGTCTTCACCAGGTAGTTCGGATATCTCAGGCCAATCATCTTGTGCAGCAGTCCCTTGTGCCAGACTCGGTGGAATGCTTTGGCGACATCCAGGAAGACGATTCCTGTGGACTTCTTGATGTTGAATCCGTGGCTGAGGGTGTCCACCACTCTCAGGTGCTGGTGGGTCGTAGCATGCTTCTTTCGAAATCCAAAGTGTTCCTTTGCTAGTAGATTTCTTTTGGAGGCGAAGTCGCTGAGTCGAAAGAGGAGGACCTTCTCCAGGAGCTTCGTTAATCCAGAGAGCAGGCTGATGGGGCGGTAGTTCGCAGGATCCCTCAGTGGTTTGCTGGCCTTTGGGAAAACAATGACCCTTGCTTCTTTCCACGAACTCGGGAAGTGCTGCAGCCTCATGCATGCATTGAAGATCTCTGTGAGGTGTTCCATTGGTGCTGGTGGGAGGTTCTTGATTGCCATGTTGGTTATTCCATCGCTCCCTGGTGCCTCGCCGTTCGCCAGTTTTTCTGCAAGTCCTGCTACCTCAGAGCTTGTGCACTCTTTGATGTCTTCTGCTCCCAACCCAGTTCGATCTTCCACAAGATGCTTCTCAACTGCTTCCTCCACTCTGTCTGAGAGCCTACTTACCTTGTTCGGGGTGAACGAAGCCTCCAGTGTCTCGGCAAGCCGCTCTGCCCTTCATTGGGTCGGTCACATGGTGGCGCACCATGTGACATACACGAGCTCTGGTTACAACATCCCATGCCAGGGGTATAAAAAAAACAACACCAAAACAATGACAACATGACACATTAAAGTGGGCACAGGAACATGCAGGATAATTGTTTCAGACACCGCGCATTGTTCATCGGTTCATTCGGGGCCTTAGGACACATACATTTGGCTTTTACTTTATTAGTCTTTTATCTCATTGTGACGTGGCAGGAAAAGCCGCACACGGGTACACCGGGGGACACATCTTCTACGGGGTGTCCATTTGGAGCAATGGGGGTAGATGCCCATTGGGTGAAACTTTATAAGTACAGGGGACTTGGTGCAACAATGACATGCACGCTTACTGGATCCATTTTATGCCCAGCACCTTAGCGGAATCACAGCTTCAGACACACATATATCATCACTGAGTCCACTTTAAGCCCAGCACCATTGGGTGGGATTCCAGCTTGCAACTATGGAACACCTCATGGTTCTAAGGTATCTTTGAGCCTCATGACCTAGCTCCAATTCACTTTCTTGCTTAGTCCATTGTCACAGGGTGGAGGGCACCCCCCAGCGACGTGCAGGCAAAGCCGCACCCATGTACACCAGGGACCAAATCTGTTTCAGGAGGCGATCCATGGCGTTGGGCTGATGGCGGCCCTACACCCGGGAGGCCAACTGTGAGCACCATGTCGGGGAGGCTGGCTGATCCTTTTCACACCAGAGAGGCTGGCGAACCCTTGGGTAAAGTCCTTGCGGGCACTGAGGACTCCTGCTGGCAGGAATCACTGTTTGCAGCATGTCCGGGCTGTGTCGGGCAGGTGCTCCCACTGGCAGTAGTACTTTACCAGCATGACATGCCGGGGCTGTGGGGAGGCAGCGCCCCTCATTCTGGGCACCTTCTCAGTCTGGAATGGCTCCACCTTTCGGGAAGGGATCCCTGGTGGGCGTCGGGGAGGCCGACTTCCGGAAGGGCTCAACGGCCCTGGGTGCTGCGCTCAACCGGCTTAATCTACGACAGGGACAGGCTGTGGCCCTTTGATTTGAGGGCTTGCGAGAGGTCTGCATCTCACCTTTGTCATCAGATGTTGTGAGGCCTGGGGGAGCCGGGCCATGCTTCTGTAGGGCTCTGCAGGGCAGATCCTCTTGCTCCAGTTTGGTCCTAGTGCAGAGCTGTTAACATGCACGGAGGCAGGGCCAGATGCGCAGACTTGCCGACCCTACTGATTTAGGCACTAGGCTACTGCTTTTTAAGCAGTCCTACTGCCTACAGATTTGGGTGACAGATCCTACTGCTTTTTACAGTGGCAGGTCATTTATGTGACTCTAAGGCAATTTATCTGTCTGTGCGGTGGGCGGGTAAGTGATACATTTGAGTGATGGGCTCAAATCAATCCCCTGATCTGACAGCTACGTGACTCTGCCCTGCACTCTTGCCGGGACAGACCTTAGGTGACCCACCAGTGAAGGCAAGTGGCAGAGCGTAACACCATGACACAGCATCTGCCTATCAGACTGAAGGGAGTATTAGTCTCCATGTCATTCAGTGTTCAACTTGCACCGCAGGAATAAATATGTACTGCCTGGGCAGGCTGCTGCTTCAGAGCAGTGGCAAACGCTGCCTACCAGCTCTGTGTGATTACCTTCTGTGAAGTTAGGTAATTAAATTTGCTGTTAATTTACCATTCAGAATTATACATTTTAAACATTTGGGCATCTTTCCATGTTGTGCTGTTTGATGGGTTGGGCATTTTAGAATGCTCCAGTGGTGCCAACAATGTATGTTTTGTAATTCCCTGTGATGTCATTGTTATGCTAAGTATTATTTTTGAAACTTGAAAAAGCCTACATCTTTTTGGTCACAGAATGTTGGCAAGTGTGTGATGGTAAGGACTGGCGAGCGTGAAACCGCTCGGCCCTTTATTGGGTCAGACACATGGTGGCGCACCATGTGACATGCACAAGCCCTCGTCCCGGCTCTGGTTACAACACTATATAGAGATGAAAAAGTAGTTAAACCTAACAATAAATGGACATTATCTATCTATCGTATCTGCAGGTATCCGCAGGAGAAGCAAGAAGCCAACAACAAGTAAGTGTGGCAAGGGCAGGGCCAGAAGCAACTACTTCAGGCCATACTACCCTACCACTCTTCTAACGCAGCATCAACAATGTAAATTCATTATAGTTGCACTCGGAAACTATGTCCTTGCATGTGAAAGGTGTCCCCAATTGCATTTAGAAGCTGCACCCAATAGCCTCTCTGAGAAAAGTTGAATTTAGAAGTGTACCCAATTGCATCTAGAAGTGTACCCAATTGCATTTAGAAGTTGCACCCAATAGCCTCTCTGAGAAAAGTTGAATCTAGAAGTGTACCCAATTGCATCTAGAAGTGTGCCTAATTTCATTCTGAAGTTGCGCCCAATAGCCTCTCTGAGAAAAGTTGAATCTAGAAGTGTACCCAATGCATTTAGAAGCTGCGCCCAATAACCAAGCCTCTCTGAGAAAGTTAGTTGAATCTAGAAGTGCGCCCAATTGCATTCTGAAGTTGCGCCCAATAGCCTCTCTGAGAAAGTTGCATCTAGAAGTGTGCCCAATTGCATTTTGAAGTTGCGCCCAATAGCCTCTCTGAGAAAAGTTGAATTTAGAAGTGCGCCCAATTGCATTCTGAAGTTGCACCCAATAGCCTCTCTGAGAAAAGTTGAATTCAGAAGTGTACCCAATTGCATCTAGAAGTGTACCCAATTGCATTTAGAAGTTGCACCCAATAGCCTCTCGGAGAAAAGTTGAATCTAGAAGCTTACCCAATTGCATTTAGAAGTGTACCCAATAGCCTCTCTAAGAAAGGTTGCATCTAGAAGTGTGCCCAATTGCATTTTGAAGTTGCACCCAATAGCCTCTCTGAGAAAAGTGGAATTTAGAAGTGCGCCCAATTGCACTCTGAAGTTGCGCCCAATAGCCCCTCTGAGAAAAGTTGAATTTAGAAGTGTACCCAATTGCATTTAGGAGTGTACCCAATTGCATTTAGAAGCTGCGCCCAATAACCTCTCTGAGAAAAGCTGCATCTAGAAGTGTGCCCTATTGCATTTTGAAGTTGCGCCCAATAGCCTCTCTGAGAAAAGTTGAATTCAGAAGTGTACCCAATTGCATCTAGAAGTGTACCCAATTGCATTTAGAAGTTGCACCCAATAGCCTCTCTGAGAAAAGTTGAATCTAGAAGTGTACCCAATTGCATTTAGAAGTGTACCCAATAGCCTCTCTAAGAAAAGTTGCATCTAGAAGTGTGCCCAATTGCATTTTGAAGTTGCGCCCAATAGCCTCTCTGAGAAAAGTGGAATTTAGAAGTGCGCCCAATTGCACTCTGAAGTTGCGCCCAATAGCCCCTCTGAGAAAAGTTGAATTTAGAAGTGTACCCAATTGCATCTAGAAGTGTACCCAATTGCATTTAGAAGTTGCACCCAATAGCCTCTCTGAGAAAAGTCAAATCTAGAAGTGTACCCAATTGCATTTAGGAGTGTACCCAATTGCATTTAGAAGCTGCGTCCAATAACCTCTCTGAGAAAAGTTGCATCTAGAAGTGTGCCCTATTGCATTTTGAAGTTGCGCCCAATAGTGTGCCCTATTGCATTTTGAAGTTGCGCCCAATAGCCTCTCTGAGAAAAGTCGAATTCAGAAGTGTACCCAATTGCATCTAGAAGTGTACCCAATTGCATTTAGAAGTTGCACCCAATAGCCTCTCTGAGAAAAGTTGAATCTAGAAGTGTACCCAATTGCATTTAGAAGTGTACCCAATTGTATTTAGAAGCTGCGCCCAATAACCTCTCTGAGAAAAGTTGCATCTAGAAGTGTGCCCTATTGCATTTTGAAGTTGCGCCCAATAGCCTCTCTGAGAAAAGCAGAATTTAGAAGTGTACCCAATTGCATCTAGAAGTGTACCCAATTGCATTTAGAAGTTGCACCCAATAGCCTCTCTGAGAAAAGTTGAATCTAGAAGTGTACCCAATTGCATTTAGAAGTGTACCCAATTGCATTTAGAAGCTGCACCCAATAACCTCTCTGAGAAAAGTTGCATCTAGAAGTGTGCCCAATTGCATTTTGAAGTTGCGCCCAATAGCCTCTCTGAGAAAGGTTGAATTCAGAAGTGTACCCAATTGCATCTAGAAGTGTGCCCAAGTGCATTCTGAAGTTGCGCCCAATAGCCTCTCTGAAAAAAGTTGAATTTAGAAGTGCGCCCAATTGCATTCTGAAGTTGCGCCCAATAGCCTCTCTGAGAAAAGTCGAATTCAGAAGTGTACCCAATTGCATCTAGAAGTGTGCCCAATTGCATTTTGAAGTTGCGCCCAATAGCCTCTCTGAGAAAAGTTGAATTTAGAAGGGCGCCCAATTTTATTCTGAAGTTGCGCCCAATAGCCTCTCTGACAAAAGTCGAATTCAGAAGTGTACCCAATTGCATCTAGAAGTGTGCCCAATTGCATTTTGAAGTTGCGCCCAATAGCCTCTCTGAGAAAAGTTGAATTCAGAAGTGTTCCCAATTGCATCTAGAAGTGTGCCCAGGTGTATTCTGAAGTTGCACCCAATAGCCTCTCTGAGAAAAGTTGAATTTAGAAGTGTGCCCAATTGCATTCTGAAGTTGCGCCCAATAGCATCTCTGAGAAAAGTCAAATTCAGAAGTGTACCCAATTGCATCTATAAGTGTGCCCAATTGCATTTTGAAGTTGCGCCCAATAGCCTCGCTGAGAAAAGTCGAATTCAGAAGTGTACCCAATTGCATCTAGAAGTGTACCCAATTGCATTTAGAAGCTGCACCCAATAGCCTCTCTGTGAAAAATTGAATCTAGAAGTGTACCCAATTGCATTTAGAAGTGTACCCAATAGCCTCTCTGAGAAAAGTTGCATCTAGAAGTGTGCCCAATTGCATTTTGAAGTTGCGCCCAACAGCCTCTCTGAGAAAGTTGAATTTAGAAGTGTGCCCAATTGCATCTTGAAGTTGCGCCCAATAGCCTCTCTGAGAAAAGTTGAATTTAGAAGTGCACCCAATTACATTTTGAAGTTGCGCCCAATAGCCTCTCTGAGAAAAGCTGAATCTAGAAGTGTACCCAATTGCATCTAGAAGTGCACCCAATTGCATTTAGAAGTTGGACCCAATAGCGTCTCTGAGAAAAGTTGAATCTAGAAGTGTACCCAATTGCATTTAGAAGTTGCACCCAATAGCCTCTCTGAGAAAAGTTGAATCTAGAAGTGTACCCAATTGCATTTAGAAGTGTACCCAATTGCCTCTCTGAGAAAAGTTGCATCCAGAAGTGTGCCCAATTGCATTTTGAAGTTGCGCCCAATAGCCTCTCTGAGAAAGTTGCATCTAGATGTGTGCCCAATTGCATTTTGAAGTTGCGCCAAATAGCCTCTCTGAGAAAAGTGGAATTTAGAAGCGCACCCAATTGCATTTTGAAGTTGCGCCCAATAGCCTCTCTGAGAAAAGTTGAATTTAGAAGTGTACCCAATTGCATTTAGAAGTTGCACCCAATAGCCTCTCTGAGAAAGTTGAATTTAGAAGTGTGCCCAATTACATTTTGAAGTTGCGCCCAATAGCCTCTCTGAGAAAAGTTGAATTTAGAAGTATGCCCAATTGTGGGTAGATTGGACGAGTGTATAGATTGACCGAATGTGTGGAGCAGACGATTGTGTTGAGGAGCAGACGAGTGTGTGGAACGGACGAGTGCGTGGAGCGAATGAGTGTACGCGTAACGGACGAGTGTACGTGGAGCAGATGAGTGTATGTGGAATGGACCAGTGTATATGGAGCGAATGATTGTATACGGAGCGGATGACTGCGGATCAGATGAGTGGCAGATGAGTCTGTGGAGCGGATGAACGCATAGAACGAATGAGTGTATGGAGCGGATGGATATATAGAGCGGATGAGTATGCTGAACGGACGAGTATGCTGAACGGACGAGTACGTAGAGCGGATGAATAGTGCATAGAACGGATGAGAAACAAAATGCATAGAACGGACCCGACCGCTCAGAATTGCGTGACATATATATTATGCTTTGGAATGCAAGGAACTTTTGAAAGCGCATACTTCATATCACACCCCACGCTTACTCTCTCCTTACACCACCACTCAACTCCCCATCACTCTAAGTAAACATCGCTGGTTTCACACCCCCAGCCAGGCGTTTCTCCTCAGGCCTAATGCTGCCACACTCGGCCTGGATAATTCCGGCCAGACCGAACACATACTCCTAATCTCTCAACCACCACACCTAGCGCTAAGAAGCAGCTACCACATGAATCCGCACCCACTGCACACATACCTGGTGCGCACACGCACCTTTGGACTCTCTCTAATCTCTCTACTGACCCGCCGCGTGCAGTATAAATAAACGGGGCGTTCCCGGCTGCGTCAGTGCGACCGGGAAGCCCAAGCAGCGCAGACGTGTGTGGTGTGAGTCTGTGCTTGCCAGGGGCTTACGGGCATCGCAAGGGGGTTTAGGACCAACCCCCAACAGTGGCGACGAAGTGGGGATGATGCTTGGGCCCAGCAGTGATAGAACGATCAATTTTTTTCTTGAAGCGGAATTGTGATCACGTTTCGTTTCATGCCGTAGGCCGTGCATCGACCACGCGGCTGGCGGCCATTTTGAATTTCGGCCGTGGAACTTCACCGAGCTCCGGTTTGAGCGGTGAGTGGCATCCAGGCCTAATTTATGGACACACTGCTTGCAGGCAGTTATACCTGCATGCCCATGCCCAATTTTTGGACTTTTCTTGAATTCTGGGCCTCCTACGTCGAGTGCAAGTGAGGACAAGGGGTATACTGGCTGGGCCTGCATAGCCCTAATCCTCTTTGACTCAATTTTTGGAACCCCTGTGCCTACAAGGTGCTGCAGCAGCCAAGGAGTAAACTCTTCATCATCCTCTTTATCATCAGGTTGGGGATTTTATTCTTCTTCATCCTCTTCATCATCAGGAAGGACTGCTGCAGCTGTGGATCTTCCATTTTCTTCATTCTGTTCCTCATCACATCCAGCTGCTGTGGCTGTGCATGAAGCTGTTTGTGTAGGGGGACACTCTTCTACCGTCTCCCTCGCTCCCAGGTTGGACATTTCATTTGCCTGGGTGTGTGTGTCTTGACTGTGCTGTGGTGGTGGGAGCTGAGTTGCGGCCCCCAAACTTCACGCTGGGGGTGCCTGTGCGCTCACGCCCATGAGTGGGACTAGTGATGAGGAAAGTGAATTGCCATCAGTGCACCAGCAGCCTCCTCAGGATGGTGGGCTAGCAGCTGCCCAACAGCAACCTCCCCAGGACGGCGGACAACCGGCAGCTCCGCAGTAACCCCCTCAGGACGGCGGACAACCAGCAGCTCTACAACAGCCTCCTCAGGTTCAAGCAGGAGGTCAGGCACCAGTACCTCAGGCGCCACCAGTGGTGCAACCCGTTGCTCAGCCAGGACATCCTATCATGGCCCAGGTACGAGCCCATGCGGCCCTGCAGCCCATCCCCGAATTTGACGTCTCTGGCCCGCCATCCAGCTTGGGGCCCAGGTGGAGGAGGTGGGTTGACCGCCTTGACATGTACTTTAGCGCCACACAGGTGACGGATGATGACAGCATGCTAGCAACCATGTTGTACTCAGCGGGACCTTCGGTCCAGGAAACATTTGAGTCGCTTCCACCAGGGGATGGATCCTATGCGGCAGCAAAGGCAGCAATCCAGGCCCATTTTCTGCCCTTGCCAACTCGGACTACGAACGATTCGTGATGCTGTCCGCAAAACAAAAGGAAGATGAGACTTTGGACACCTTCTATGGACGCCTAAAGCGCCTGTCGCTGGCCTGTGCATGGGGTGATGCAGACGATATGATAAGAACAATGCTCATCCAGGCATGCTCCTCGGGCAAGCTCAGAAGACAGGTCCTAAGAGAACCCGGCACCACGTTGTCACGCATCCTGGAGCTGGGGCGGTGCCATGAGGTGTCTGAGGCTCGGGCAGCTAGGATGGAGTCCGGATCGTGCTCCGTCAAGACAGAGGAGGTGTGTGCCATGTGGCGAGGTGGCAGAGGCATCCGAAGACCTGGTGTGGGACCCCGCGACAGAGCTGGAAGAGCGGGTGAGTCCTGCCAAAAGTGCGGGTACGACCTTCCCCACCCAACAGAATGCCCAGCGGCTGGAAAGACATGTGGAAGGTGTGGGCTGCCTGATAATTTCTCCCGGGTGTGCAAAGCAGCCCTGCCCGTGATGGTGCCTAGAGGCCCGGCCAGGTCCGGATTTCGCCAGAGTCGCCCGCCGAACGTTGCCCAGGTGGACCAGAGTGAAGAAGATGCCCAGGTGGAGGAGGTAGACGAAGAGGAAGAAGAGAACATCTTCTTTGTCTCCAGTGTGGGAGCCTTGAAAGGGAAGAACAGAAGACAGCCAAGGTGTGTGGTGGAGGTCAACAAGTCGCCAGTCCCAGTCCTGGTCGACACGGGAGCATCAGTCAATGTGATGGCCCGTGGGAACTACGACGTCATGGACATGCCTCCCAAACTGGTCACACCGAAGGCTCGTATATTTGCTTTCGGGGGTCTGAACCCATCCCACAGGACGGTGCCTTCGTGGCAAAGGTGGAGCATTATGGCTCACAGATCACTGCACGATTCTATGTGACGCCGGTAAGCACAAACACCTTGCTGAGCTGTGGGGCGGCTGAGGCCCTCGGTATCGTCAGTTTACTCGGTGTATCTGGAGGACATTAACGATCTGCTTGATAAGTATGCCGCCCTATTTAATGGGATCGGACGGATGGCCGGTGACCCGGTGAGGTTGCATATAGATGACTCAGTGCAGCCCATCGCCCTAAAACATCGCAGGGTACCCTTTCACCTTCATGAACATGTGGACAAGGAGCTGGACAATCTTGTGAATCTCGACATAATTGAGAAGGTGGAGGGTCTGACTCCCTGGGTGTCCCCGATTGTCATGGCAAGGAAACCCAAACAACCAGATGCCATCCGAATCTGTGTCGATATGAGGCTGCCGAACAAAGCCATCAAGAGGAAGAGGCACCTCACTCCAACAATTGATGACATTATTGCCGAAGTACAGGGTGCTCGCTTCTTCTCCATGCTGGATCTCCGAGCGGGCTACCATCAGGTGGTCCTACACCCTGAATCAAGGTACATCACCACGTTTACGACACACCGGGGACTGCACCGTTATAAAAGACTGAGCTTTGGCGTGTCCTCGGCAGCGGAGGTCTTTCAGAATATCATCCGGGGCGCCCTCGCAGACCTGGTGGGCGTCTTGAACATCAATGATGATATCCTGGTGTTTGCCAAGACGGAGGTGGACCATCTGCGGAGGCAGGCAAAGCCTTTTGAGAGGCTGCAGTCATTGGGCTTCACCCTTCACAAGGTAAAATGTGAGTTCCTGCGCCCGTCCATCGAGTTCTTCGGCTTTGTGTTTAAAGAAGGAGGGGTGTCAACAGACCCCAAGAAGGTCCAGGACATTAAAAAGGCGGAGCCACCTGAGTCGGTGTCTGATGTGAGGAGTTTCCTCGGCATGGTCACGTACTGTGGACGGTTTATTCAAAATCTTGCCTCAAGATCGGAACCCTCAGGGCCCTGACGAAGAAAGACTCTACCTGGCACTGGGGCCCACTTGAACAAGCGGCATTTGAGGACATCAAGGGTGCGCTGGCGGCTGAAGACACAATGGCGTTCTTGACCCTGCCTTACAGTCGGAAGTCATTGTGGATGCCAGCCCGTTTGGCCTGGGCGCCGTGCTAACTCAGATTGGTCGTGATGGGAGTGTCCGCCCAGTGGCCTAGGCCAGCAAGGCGCTGTCGGAGATGGAGCAGAGATATTTGCAAATTGAGCGCGAGGCGCTGGCGGTGCTCTGGGGCTGTAGACATTTCAGGTTATATGTCCTGGGGCGCCCGGTGACGGTTGTGACGGACCACAAGCCTCTGCTTCCCATCCTGGCTGGGTCATCGTCCAAGCCGCCGGCAAGGATCGAGTGGTGGATGCTCGCTCTCCTGGAGTACGCGGTCACCTTGGTGTATCAGCCAGGGGCAAACAACATGGCCAACTATCTATTTCGACACCCGGGTGCACATGGAGGAGAAGAGCAGGACACATGTGCTGAAGAGGCTGTTGACAATGTCTGCATGGTAGTGGAGGCGGCCACGCCGAATGCTATGCCCCTGGGGGAGCTCGAGGCAGCAGCAGCGGGAGACGAGTGCTTCCAAATCCTGAGACAGTCCATGCAGCGGGGCTCCTGGAAGTCGGTGCTGGAGTCCCTGGCGGGGCGCAGTCAGGAAGCCAAGATGGGACTGGAGCAGCTGTGGAAGGTCAGGGAGGAACTATCATTTTCAGCGTCCGGCCTGCTGCTCAGAGGTGATCGCATTGTCGTGCCTCAGTCCAAGGTGAAGGACGTGATCACTCTTGCTCACCATGGACACCAGGGCACCGCAAAGACCAAGGCCAGGCTACGACTGAAAGTATGGTTCCCGGAACTCGGGCGGAAGATGGATGACTTTGTGGCGGCCTGTGTCTGGTGTCAGGCAGCGTCTCCTCTGCAGTGAGAGCCAGTCATAGAGGCGATGCCTTGAGTGACGCGACCCTGGGAGGTGGTCCATGCCGACTTCGGGTCTACAACGATGGGCACCCACTTCTTGATGATCATCGACGAATACTCCAGGTACTCGGAAGTGGAATTCGTGGAGTCGGTGGCCTACGAGCATGTGGTGGTGGCCGTGGAGAAGGTGTTTGCGGCCCATGGTTTCCCCCACACCTTGTGCTCTGACAACGGGGTGCTGTTCCAGAGCGAGCGGTTCTCAGAACTGATGGAGAGCTGCGGGGTACAGCATAGGAAGATCATCCCCCTATGGCCAAGGGCAAATGGCGAAGCCGAACGGCTGATGAGGACACTGAACAAGACCTTCAGGATTGCCCAAGGCCAGGGTCAGTCCCTCCAGAGAGCCCTCTATCAGTTCCTGCGGGTGTACTGCACCACCGCGCATGCCTCTACTACAGGAGTGGCCCCGGCGGAGGCTCTCTTCAAGAGGTGCCCTCGGGGTTTGCTGCCCAAGGCGGGGGAGAGGACCCGGGGGTGATCGATGACCGACAGGTAGAGGTGGACAGGCGATTGAGGATTGAGCAGGAAAATATACGGCGGGGAATTCGCCCGCAGCGGCTAGAGCCAGGTGATGAAGTCCTCATCCGAAACAGACACCCCCATGGGAAGCTCTCCCTTCCCAACGAGCCGGAGCCGTTGGATGTCGTGGCGGTCAAGGAGTCCATGGTGACTGCCTCGGACGGAAGATCAGCTGTCACCCGTAATGTGAGCTTCTTTAAGAAGCTAGGAGATCCAAGAACTGACCCTCCCCCTGATCCGGACCTGATGGAGACCCCTGAGGACAGAGGAGAGACCCTGCGCCCACCTGAGTCCCCTGCCCGGGGAATGCCTGTGGACAGACTACCCGTGCCGGAGGTGAGCGGGAGGTACCCCCAGAGGGCTGGACGAGGGAAACCCGCTCACCTCAGCGATTACGTGCTGGGACACTTATCTGATCGGCCTGAGGCCGTGGACTGTTAAGTAAGGGGACCCGGGTGGATGCTAATAAAGGGGCGTGTGGGGAAGCTGTTGTTAAGTGTTTGCATTAGTAGTGTTATTTGGTTTGCAGTGTGTATCATTAAAGTATTTGTTGTTGTCCTCCCGAAAAAGGAGGAGTGTGGCGCTGCCCCGTGAAGGGACGCGCACGCGGCGGGGTGACGTTGCACGCCGCCACGTGCAGTATAAATAAACGGGGCGTTCCCTGCCGTGTCAGTGCGACCGGGAAGCCTGAGCAGTGCAGACATGTGTGGTGTGAGTCTGTGCTTCCCGGAGGCTTACGGGCATCGCGAGGGGGTTTAGGACCAACCCCCAACATGCAGTATCAATTATACATTGGAAATCATTTTTATACGCAGCCGATACCTTATTTGGGGACCTTCAGTGTTTGGGTGAGAGGAGGAAGTGACTTCCTTATCTGTGGTCACATTAGAATCTTTCTCGAGAGTTCGGATGTGTGAAGTGAATAACGACTATTTATTTAAAACCTGATAGTCAAATTCAGCAGCTGACTAGTTGTGAAATTTTAAAGAAGCGGTGGACACCCCCGCAACCGCCGAACCCATATACACATGACTTTACACAATTTCTGCTTTCTTCAGTTCCATGAACGTTTTTAATGCAACCATTGTACATTTTATTTTTATTTTCTAAATGTTACAATCTGGGTCTATATAAATAACGAAATACTTTTTAAAGTTCCAATACCGTTCGTAAAAGTTAAAATAAATGTTCATGTTCACAGTTTTACATTGAACAAAACTGTGTTTTTTTGTTTTTTTTGGTCCAACCACTTTCATACGCAGGGTATGCCTTTATGTGCCGATTCCCCAAAGAGACAAAGCTGAAGGCTGACGCGAGTTGAAGACGAAACAAGAGAAACAACAGGCGACAGAAACATGAGGCACGAGGTACGGGTCTATTTATTTTTTCAAAAGTCGACGATTTCGTAACTACATAATTCGCAGTAAAGGATCATTCGAGATTCTTTTTTCGATGTTTTTGACCTGTACCACATTAAACATGTTAACAGTGAGGAACAGCCTACTGAAAGCCTTATGGCAAATGCATCAGAATGAGGAGCGATGGAAGGAAGAGAGTGTGGTGTCCGAGTGGAGTGAGAGCATAAGAGGAGTACACAAACAGAGTACCCACACCAATAAGACCTGTGGTGTAGCAGCACCCCTGTGACATCACAAGAGTTGCCTATAGGCCAGACCACCACTGCCACTCTCGGTTTAGTGGTCGGCTCTGACTTGGATGTCACTACCGCCCACAGTAGATCTACCACTAAGGTCATGCCGCTCATCTATTCATCCCCCTGGCTCACACATGGGATATCACGGGGACTCGCTTCAGTTGCCTTGTAGGCTTGGAACCCCCCAAAGACCCTTAAGCCACCTTCGCCTCCGGAAGAAGATTGGTTCCAAGTGATACTGCATTTGCCTTCCATCAAGGGCTACTTCCACAATATTTCCTGGGAGAGGCCCCTGCAGCCATGCGGGCTGCTGCATCGATCTTGCCTTGGGTGTTGGCTTCCACTGCATCCTTGCTACAGTCCATTTTGTCCTCAATGCCTGCCTCCTAAACAGGGACTGCCTTTGCCGTCGTACCACTGCCACCAACATAGAGAGCCCTGAGGTCGAATTCCCTTACTCAGCCAGAGACTTTCATGAGGTGGTGTTCTGCTTTCTCGAGTTCCTGAACCTACCCTTACCAGACACCCCACAGTTGTAACCTGGTGTCCTGTTAGTGATCATGGCTACAAGAGACAGGAGCAGGCAGGTTTTCCTATACAGCGAGATGTGTTGGTCGCGGCCGGAAACGTTGGCAAATGCTGCATACGACACAGTCAGTAGGAGAGTGGATGTCCGAGACAGGAGAAGGCTTGTCTCTCTTACCACTTACCGGCCGCTTTTGCTGGTGATGGTAGCTGCTTCACCAGACCAAGGCAACCCAAGGTGTTTCATCATCATTTGGATAATGTGACTTTGGACAAGAGAGAGTTTTAAAACTCTTCTCTACACTTAAGGTAGTTGAATGCTGTCACATTCCTAACTGCCGAACCCAGAGACTCTGGAAGGAGTCAGGGACGTCATTTCACCAAAATGCCTGGGGTAGCGGAAGTGACATCACAATGCCACACCTCCAAGAGTGTCATCACAGGAAGTGATGTCATTTGAGTCCGCACCCGTGTGACATCAAAGGAAGTGATGTCATTTGACCACACCCCCACATGACATCACAGGAAGTGGCATCATAAAGCATTATCCCTCAGTACACTAAGAAAAATATGGTTGCGATATCACTGTATTGTGACATTTCATACAAGAATGGGTCATCATATGTACAGTGTGTCAAGGCCCATGTTGCCATGGGAAGTGTATGAACCACAGGAATTTATCAAAACTACAATAGATACATGTGAATTACCTACGCACACCGGCTGTCCCTCAAATTGTGCGCAATTTGGATAACTTGGAGCGCTGGAGATGCCCACTGTCCCTAAAACCCACTGTCTGCACTGCGCTCCTCACGCAGCGTTGCCTCCCTATTGACCTTTCATTACGGACAATGAGCCGTGCATGCGGAATTACCCTATACATTTGTTCTGACTTTCAAAGTTACGCGTTTTGGATCGCAGCACACAACGAGTAAATTACCTGTTGCCACGTGTTTCTCAAATTAAAGCAAAAGAAAAACTCTTGTTCCAAATAATTTCAAGGAAATGCTCGTCTCCTTATCAAAGGTGATAGCAAACACGGGTGACTCAGCCCCCCTCAAATTCATTATCACAGCACGGCGCCATATAGCTCCTCCATTTGGCACGTCACACTCACAGATCCATTCCTCACCTGTGGGAAAGTTCCCGCTCCCTTTCCCTGGAAACCTGCATTTACATAAGGGAAAGCGGATCCCGTTTGCATTGCTAGAGGGAGCGGGCAGCAGGCCCACCCACAAGATTATTGCTTGGAGCATAAAACAGCCGTCCCATTGGGGCCCATTTGGTTTCTTGTAGGAGCTAGCAGGTTCCCTACACAGCATCTCGGTTTTTATTTACGGCCGAGATCTCAAGTCGGTTCATGTTAAGAGTGATTAATTCATTGAGGTCTATTTTTCACTTTGCATTCTGGTGCGTGTGGTCCTGCTCTTAAAATGGAGAAACGAAACTAGAAGTGGCTGAATGTAGAGAAAAACAAATTAGGTGACCTCCAATATAGTTGTTATCTCGGCTCTACTGTTGGGACGTGGTGGATTCCCTGGCTCATAGCCCTCCCGTCACACACAAGCGTTTTCTTAAAAGTCCACAGCTTTATGACGCCTGGCACCCCCTCGACGCTTCTAGACTACCTATATTTAAGTACACATGCTGATATACATATAATAAAGGAAGATTGTTAACTCTAATCATTGCATTTTGTGCTTCCTCCCGTACGATAACCAGATCGGCCTCTTTTATCATTGGTTAGTTAGCTGGAAATACAGCGAAGCAGGTTAATGCATTTGCCGCGGCAATCTCTGTCACAGGTCACAGGGTTGAGCTTGAAACTCACCATCCTCAACACGCTAAGCCTTATCGTCTTCCAATATGAGTGCCATTTGTATAATGATAGCAATGCCTGTTATTTACAGCACATCAAAACTTCGAACTAGGGATGAAAGCGCTACACAAGAATACATATAATTACGTTGTCTTATTTATAGTAAACTATCCAATGTTCAGAATACAGAGGTTCCTTCCCCTGGCATCGAAAAATGAATGGATATGAGCTTTAATCTGAGACACAGCGTTTACTTAAATTCATAGCTTTGTGGAAGGCGATGGGTATTACCGTTAATAAGGTGTAAAGGCAGAGAAATGGTTTTGAAGTTGAATAATTGCAAGAAAAACGGCGATGGGCTGGGCAATCTGGGTACTGAGGATAAAAGGCTCAGCGCTCTGACGCTTCTTGTTTGCTCGTGCTGCTTTACGAAACAGCAAAGCAAAATACATGGAAAAGGGACAGTCTGACGCGCGCGGTTGCCATTGTAGACATGCTGGGAGGCGGTACTTGCATTGCCATTCGGGAATTCACAAATTCTATATATCATTGGCATGTTCATCTGTTGGATAGCATTACTATCCACTCTGTACTCTCGGTACCTTTCCATTATTTGCCACACAGTCATCCAATCAGTGCCATCCCCAAACTATGGCACAAGAGAGCAACTTTTCACTTTTATGAAGTTGCAATAAGTGTCTGTTTAAGATTACCTTTGGAACAGGCAGGCGCCTGCTTCGGCCCGCAGTGTGCTGTGCTGGGATAAGACGCTTTGTTCGGCCTCACACATTCAGCATTCCGCATTAAGCTTGGTTGATCAGATATCAAGGCACGGCTCTGCCGCCTTCGTAAGCAGTACGATGTTGGAGGCCCTTTCTTTTCCTCTCAGAAAATGGCCTGCCAAGCTTTATGAGCAGCACCCACGACACGAGGACCCTGACCCACCCCAGCAGCACAGAGTACACACCCCCGACTTCACTCTTACCGTGTTTTTCAGGCTTTCAGCCTTTCACGCTGTGCAGAGGACAGGAGCGCCAGAGGAACCCCACGTGCTGCTGCCACGCCCCCTCCTACGATTGGAGGAAATGCCAGAGGTCGCAAGAGATTGACAGCGGTCGCTGGCCAATCAGCAGAGGTCGCTCTTGCGACCTCTGGCGACCCCCAAATGACGTCCCTGGAAGGAGTTTGCCAAATGTTAGCAATTTCTCCTTCTGGACAAGAGGGATTACTTCAGGGCCTGGCTGGCAGAGGTGCATCAGCTGACAGGGGTTCTCATGCCATGCGCTCTGGATCGAATTGATACGGCGGCACATAGCCTGTTAATAGGTGTGGATGCCCATGAAGTTCATACCAAAAGTACAGGAAACATTCCTGAACATCTGCTTTGATGGAATTGATCTGTTTAACTCTGCAACTAATGGGGTGCTGTGCAAAAGAAGCACATCACACAGATTGCCAAGTCTGTGGCAGTGCTAACCAAGTTACAGCAGAAACCCTTTCTCGCTTCCTGGGAGAAGCAAAGATACAGATCTTTTGTGGGGATTCAAGGAGTCATCTACATAGCATCAAAGAAAACAGAAGTACTCAGTCCTTCAGTAGGGTTTTCAGGTTGCCTGCGCCCTCTCAAACCTAGCAAAATCTAAACAATGGGCCTCATTACGACCAAGGCGCTAAGTGGTTAACGGCTCCGTAAAAGGCTGCGGCGCCGTTAACCACTTAGCGCCGTCCTACGAGGTCCCTTTGCGGGACCCGACCTGAACAGCTGGTCTGGACCAGCCGTTAAAGTAGGGACCCGCAAAGGGACCTCGTAGGCAATTACGGTACCGCAATTTGCGGTACCGTAATTGCCACCTTCCCCATTCCCATTGAGCCCTATGGGGGAAAAATGGGAATGGGGAAGGGCCATGGGGAAATGGGAATGGGGCGGTATTTCCTCATTTCACCATGGCAGACTCGTTGCAACACCGGCACCAACCATGGTGCTAATAGCGCGATGGTTTACGGTGTTGATATGAGGGCCAATGTGTTGATACACCCTCTTATCACTCCAGTGGGGGGAGGGCTGAGTCTCACTTCATTTAGAGTATTAGAGGGCTAAAGCCACGGACCACTGGGTCCTTTCAGTGGTGAGGTGTGGAATTTACATCGCTCTTCTGTCTCTGACCCCTCATGCCCAATGCTCTGGTAGATCAGGCGCGTGCTGCTTCACATCCTGTAATCCACACTCCATCTTCCATCTTTTCTGCTCCTCGTGTTTCATCACGAAGAATTCCCTGCAGGGTTGCAGCATCACTCTGATAGCGAAGCAAAAATCCCAGCAGGCCGCTGGGGATAGCGCTGAGCATGTTAGAGCAAGGTTTGAGGCATCCCTCAGACGGCTAACCAGCAGAGTAAGGAAGATGAAATGGGTGACTGCGGTTCTCAAATTTGAAGCAGCCCTTCCACTGAACCTTACGTTCTTGCCTCCGATAAGCCTTACTAAGTTTTGGCAACGTCTATGTTTCCACACCGATCCTTTCCATTATATGCTAACTCGCATATGCTTCTTTTGTTCCTCATTGGGTGGAATGTATTTATTTCACAAAGAAAGAGAAAAGGTAGAGATAGAGTGAGAGCAAGGAAGTTGGCATTGGGAATCATCAGGGGTAGTGCCTTGGCATGCCTAACCTCTTTTAGCCAGATCTTAGGTTAGCTTTACTTGGTTTTCAGAAGAGTTAGCTGCGTTCACAGGCAGCCATCAGTGTCTTATATGTCCTGTCCTTCTGTTTAGCGCCTTCATGCCTGCGGGCCCATAGTGCACTATATAAATACCATGTAATGTAATGTAACTATAGATATAGGACCTTTTGTCTGCAAATTACCTGCAGTAGGCGAGTGACCCCATACAGAAAACGCCACCTCAAACCTAGCCGTTAGCACATCAACACTAACCGAGCCCTGACTAATCTCTCGACTTTAGGCCTGTGGCACTCTCCCACATCAGCGGCTAACCAGACCCAAAGCACTGTAGTGTATCAGATAATGGACTCTTCCCTATGAATAACATACTCCCAGGTTTCTTCAGCCAAACCCATAGAAAGCAGACTGGCATTCAGTAACCGGGTACATCCGACATGCACTCATCGACACCACAGGTTTCAGCTCTACCTTTGCCAATGTCCCACTGGGGAACTCTACCCCCCTTTTCCCTTACAGCGTGAAGCCCAGCAAGCATGGCAGCGGCAGACAGATGTTATACAAGACCACATACACTGCATTGCCTTATAAAACCTCTTCATCAGAAGATTCAGACTTTGTTGGACCTGGGCATGGCGGAGGAAATTCCTCTTTCAGAGTGGGTGACAATCTTCTTTTCCAGGTTGTTTACGATCCCCAAACCATGCAGGCCATGATAAATACTGGATCTATCCCTCTTCAAGCTCTCCCTTCCCATAGAGGGGTTCATGATGGTCATACTGGCACAGATCCAGGCAGCTCTCTGTCGAGGGTGACTTGCTCTGTGCGGTTGATCTTCAGGATGCATACCACCACATTCCAATATGGTAGCCCCATATGAGGTTCCTGCAATTTTCACTGCAAGGTGGAAAATTCTAGTATCTGGAGCAACCCTTTGTGGAATGCAGCTTCTGGAGTATCCCCCAAACAGATGGTATTGGGAGACTTCCACTTTCGTCCCCAGCGAGCGTACATTTACAACTACCTGGATGAATGGGTGATGCGGACCACCGTTCAGGAGGAAGCAGCAACCTCAGTGAGGTTTCTGTTGGATCTTGTTTTTGAACCGTGACTTGCAGTCAGCACCAGGAAATCATCTTTGACAGCTAGGTTTCCTGTGGTTCACGAGAGACCAGGTTTTTTCCACATAGGAGTGAACCCAGGACATCCTTCACAATTGGACTTTCTTCCTCAGTCACTAAGGCAAACTCAAGGTGGTTCCAGAGACTGTTGGGTGAGAAGGCATCTTGCATGCTCTTGGTTCCTAATGCCAGAATGAAAATGACACAAACATAGATCTGTGTTGCTTCTGTCTGGACCCAGTCTTCCCAGGAGGTGGTCCTTTCAATTCTGGAGAGTCTGCAAGATGATCTTCACTGGTAGCACGCACCTGGGACCCTCCCGCTCGGTGTTCCCTTTGCAGACATCCTATATGTGTGATAACTACGATGAATTCTTCCATGCTGGACTCAGGGGCAACTTTGAATGCAGCGAGATCCTTGGCTTTATAAAATCTCCTATGTCTTAAAGGTTTATCTCACAGTGTAGGGGGCCTGGTGACGCAAGTCTTGACAGACAACACAACTGCAATGTGTATGTAAACAAGCAGGGCAGTGCGAAACGTCCACGGTTGCCACTCCTGGATGTAGAATTGTAGGAACGGACACTTGAACAGTTTTTCTTTCCAGGCACTGTACATTTTTTGAGGAGGGTGATTTCCTTAGCAGGACTTAATACTAACACAAGTGTGAGTTCTGCCTTCAGGTAGTGAAGAACCTCACTTTTACAGCAGTGGGGTCTTCCCGCAGTGGAACTTTATGCAACTCCTGAGAATGTACAATGAGCGCTGTTTGCCTCTCGGCAGGCCATGAGTTAGCATTTTTACGCTCAATTTGTTCAAAAGCTCCAGCAAGGGTCACATCTAAATAGCACTCGATGAAAGTTATCTGTTGGGAAAGCACTCTGCAAGATAATGTTTCGCGGCTTAAGGAATTGAGGGGCATTTCCAGCCCCCAGCCTTTCCCTCATCTGCCCATTTGCATATCCTTGTGTTGTTGCACATGGTGTATGACATATCTAATTTTAGATAGGGAGAGAGAAGAGAAATGGAGGCAGTTATGGAGTGGCAAAGGGGGATGGAGGGAGGTAGGGATTGACAGTGGCATTGTGAGAAAGTGAAATGGGACCTGACTGCAGAGTGCAGAGTTTAAGTTGGTTTTGCCTTGTACGGCCTACCTCTTTGTTTTCCTGATCAACTGACTCCCCCTCTAAGATCTCATATCACATTACGATATGTACACAAATCCCCCTCAGGTCTCCGCCACAGGCCTTGTCACTACGACATCAACACTAATCAAGCCATCAAAAAATAGTCTTAGGCACCCCTCTGCGATAACGAACACGGCTAAATGACCTGTTCTTTGAGAAAGTACCCACTCAAGAGTCTGCAGCCAGACCCTCCTGGGCCCCTACCTGGATTCAATGCAGAATTTAGAGAGGATGAAGGAGAACTCAAAAACAGCCTTTAGACTGGGCTGAGCATACATTGGTGGAATAGGGGTTGGAAGAAACCCTAATAAATCAGCCCCCAGGTACATATAAACATATGCATTGGCGGGCAGATTGATGCAGAACCTGCGACTCAATTTGGAAATTTAAGAATTACCAGAATAACACCTGAGTCCACAAGAAATTGGGAACTTGCGCTCAATACCTATGTAAATTCCCGTCCTGGAAGGTTGGCGATACGTTAATAAGATTCAGATTCTAGAGGGCGCTAGAGAGCCATCCAAGATGGCTGCCTCCTAGAGAGCTCCGTGTGGCTCTCCATTAATCCTGCGACATCCTTCCCTCTGCGGTGTTCATTTCTCCCGCAAATACAGTCTGGAGCCTTCAGGAGACACCGAACAACATTTTAAGCCCGAAATTGTCTTTGGCGGGGAAGCGGCGGCCGAGTCCCGGCCGGGCAGCAGGTCTGCGGTTCGCGCCGGCGGTGAACCTGGGACGGAGGAAGGAGCGAGAGAGAAGCGCAAAGGCTCCCCTTCGAAGCTCGAGCGGCGGCGCTGATGTGTCACCCGACACCCAGAACCTGCAGAGATCCGTGGAGTTGAAGAGCTGGGCCGCGTCAAGCAGCGGGTAGACGTGCGCGCCGGTGGCGCCAAGAGACACACAGTCTCCGTCCCTGCAACGGCCCAGCCGACGCCCAAGAAGCAGTACGACAAGCGGTGGTGCTCTCGCCGAGCACCCAGGTAGGAGCTCCCCCCAGCGTGCGCAAGCTACCTCCCCGATCCCCGTCAAAACCCTCGGTGAATGAAGGAGGCATAGCAGGGTACACCTCGCCAGCAACCGTCCCCAACGCCCAACCGGCTGCGTCCCTCCAATACGAAGAACGCGCTTGACCTGCTCCGCACAACCGGGGGATATCGCCACCATCACCCGCGGCCACAGCGAAAGCCACAGCGAACAGCCCATTTGGCCAGGGCCAATACAGTCAAATCCCAAGGCCGCCGAATTGCAGAGCCCAGTTCAGAGACCCTCTGCGCCCCATAGCATACAGCAAAATTCGGCAAGCAGAGGAGACCCAGACCGACAAGATCACCATTAGGAGGTTGGCTACGATACAGGGCCTAACGTGCCACGACTCCTTACACTGCAGCTCGGCAAACACTCGACAGCTCACACCCAGAATATCTGCAGCCAGAGGAACACAGCGATCCCGTCTGAAAACCTCAAAAGTCGCCTCCCCCCACGAGAACAGCACTAACCAAAATAACTCTGGTGGTCCCAACCCCCGAGCCAACCACAGACCCAAGGATCACTGCCGTAAAGAGAAAGGACGGCTTGTGCCTGCCCTACAGAATCAGGGGGGAAAAACCGCCTCACGAGGAATTCACTCCAAACCACCCCCAAATAGCAGCCCGGCGCAGACCCGGCAGCTGCCCCAGCGCAACCACCACAACGAAACCAATAGACGCCGCTCAAATACCAGTGTTTGACCCACAGTTACCAGTCTGCCCCATTGTTGAGTGCCCAGAAGCAGAAGAAAGTTTAAAATGGGGAAATTAGACAAATCCCAAAAGAAACTGAACTTTGAGTCTGGCTCCACCAGCAAACCGCACTCCGAGGCGAGCGGAGTAGTGTCACCAACACCCACTACGTCCCCGCCAGAAGAACAACTACCGTGTTTCGATATCAGAGAAATCCTGATGGACCTCAAAGCGGGAATTGGCGACTTGGGCAGTAAACTCGACAACCTATCATCGAAAGTAGACCTGCTCCAACATCGCCTCGACAAGCACGCCGACAGGCTAGACACGGTGGAGCAACGAGTATCCGACCTGGATGACGGCGCAACAGGCCTTGCCACACGAGTCACCGCCCTCGAGTCCCAGATGAAGTCTGTCAGTGCCAAGAATGAAGACTTAGAAGGACGCTCACGAAGGAACAATGTCAGAATCATCGGAATCAGAGAACAACAACTCCAAACGAAAATGGAGGACCATGTCGAACAGATTTGCATAGACCTTTTCGGGAAAGAGCTTCTCTCCAAATTGTTCGTAGTCAAACGAGCCCACAGAATTCCGAGCGCCAAACCAATCCCAGGCGCAAGCCCTCGGCCGATTATTGCAAAACTATTAAATTATAAAGATAGAGATGCGATACTCAAGGCAGCCAGAGAAAAAGGGAAAATTCAATATGACGGAGACTCAATTCAATTCTTCCCAGATTTCTCCCCTTCCGTTCAAACACTGAGGCGCTCCTTCATGACAGTTAAGAGAAGGCTGCAAGACAATCAGATACAATACTCAATGCTCTACCCAGCAAAGCTTCGCATTCAACATGATGGGAAAGCACTCTTCTTCCACACGCCTGAGGAAGCCAGCGACTACCTGGATCACGCCGGCTGCAGATCCGCCGCTAATAACTCCAGACCGCAGCGTGAACACCAAAGACGCAGAGAACCGCCATAACGTTCAACCCAGACACCCAAAGAAACAGAATCCATATCCTAGGTAACAAGACATAAACCTAATACCGCAGAGACTAACTCCTAGTGCAAAGGAGAGCCACCCTTCCCTCTCGGGAGGCACAAGTGCCCCAAGCACAGCAACCTGTTCAGTTTAGTTATGAAAAGGGAACCTTGCGGGTCAGTTGGGGGTTACCCGCGTGTGGGAGGGAAGTCACAGTTACCATACCACCTCCAGTTGAGGTGTACATCCTCACCCCTGTTTAGCCGTAGGAAACGGCCAAGTTTTGCGCCACCAGTTCCACGCCGTCCTCCGACCCTGAGCCCCCTCCGCTCACCACCACCTCTATCTCACCGTCCATCCATTGAACCTCCAGGCAGGACCAAAAGGAACAAAAAACGAATCAAAATGGTCCCCGATCAGTTCTATTCAAAATCATAACCTGGAATATAAGAGGAGGCAACATCCCATCCAAAACCAGGAAAATCCTCCAGTACCTTAGAAGACATGAAGTCGACGTTGCCGTGCTTCAAGAAACTCACTTACTCCCAGAGAAGGATCACCAGTGGGCCAAGAGCTGGGGGTGCCATAGATACTTCTCATCGTACTCATCTTACTCCAGAGGAGTAGCGATCTTAATACACAAAAGGATCAGCTTTCGGCTAGTCCACACCACAAAAGACACCGAAGGGAGAACTCTTCTAGTGAGCGGCATTATAGCAGGTCAGAGAATCACCTTTGTTAACTCCTACGCACCGAACATAGACGGCCCCGACAACTTCGGCTGGGTATTTTCCCGTCTACCATCTCATGAACCAGCGACTATAATCTGGGGCGGAGATATGAATACAGTGATGGATCCGGTGAGAGACAGATCTAGAGCAACCCCACAATCTCCATCCAAAGCCAGCCTCCAAATAAAAGAAATCTGCAAAGCATTCAATCTGAAAGACGCATGGAGAACGTCTAAAGGGGAGCTGCGTGAATATACTTTCCACTCCGCCGTACACAACTCGAGTTCCAGGATCGACTATCTGTTCACCTCTGTGAACGGCCCATGGACAGGCGACCCATGTGATATCCATCCAAGAACTCTCTCAGACCACTCCCCGGTGACTCTCGTGCTAAACCCAGCATGCCCCAACCCCCCTCTACAGCGGTGGCGCTTCAAAACCGGCTCGATGCGAGACGAGGTGTTCGCTGCCGAACTAAGAGAAGAGATTGCGGTGTTCCTCGAAGTCAACACAGGTTCCGTAGCCTCACCCAGCACACTGTGGGAAACTCTAAAGTGTTTCGTCAGAGGGGTCTGCCACGCTAAAGAAAATGGCATATTGAAACTTATACGACGAGAGCTGACAATTTGTGAAGGGAAACTAAAACAACTCGAACTTCAGCGCGTGAGCACAACCAACCCGAACATACCAGTCGCTCTGAGAGAAGAGCTACAAAAATTCAATAGCGCAGCAGATCGAGAAGTGAAATTTTTAAACCGCAACAGCCTAATCAGACAATACGGCGAGGGTCAAAGACCGGGCGCCCTCCTGGCAAACCTGGTCAAGGCACACAATAAACTAGCGCCAATAGAAAGGATTCAGACCAGGCAGGGACACTTCGTCCACACTGACGAAGACATAGCAGAGGAATTCAGGCTCTTCTATCAAGACCTATACAGCAACAGCCACAACAACGACCCACAAGTCTCGTTGGAATACCTCGAAGACGCAGAGTTATACTGGGTCGAGCACTCCCTGCGGGAACCACTGAATGACCTAATCACACAAGAGGAGATCACAGAAGCCATCAAATCCCTCCCTAGCTCAAAAGCTCCTGGCCCAGACGGCCTAACAGGAGAGTTTTACAAAGCCTTCGCCACCACCCTCGCCCCCCTCCTGGCGACAGTATATGCCGAAGCACTAGAAAAGGAGACTCTCCCCCATTCCTCCCGTGAGGCCAACGTCATCCTCCTGCATAAACCAGGCAAGCCACCAGAGGATTGTGCGTCGTACAGGCCCATCTCCCTCCTCAACCTCGACAACAAAATACTCGCAAAGGTGCTTGCCAACAGGCTACTACCATTGATGCCCACCCTCGTCCTAGCAGACCAAGCAGGCTTCATTCCTGGCCGCAACACGACCTTCGGCATCAGGAGGCTGTTCAGCGTCATTGAAGCACTAGACCCCTCAACTCAAGCAATAGCGGTCCTCCTCGACGCTGAAAAGGCATTCGACTCGGTGGAATGGCCATTTATGTTCGCTGTACTCACCAGAATGGGTCTGGGAGCCCGCTTTGTCAAACTAGTTTCGTTATTATACAACGAGCCACGCTCCAACATCATTATAGGCACGGCAAAATCGGCTCCAGTGATACTCCAGCGGGGCACCAGACAAGGCTGTCCACTTTCAGCATTGATCTTCGCCCTGGTGATGGAACCGCTGGCCTCCATCCTAAGAGAACATCGACAACAAAGAGGACTTGTTATTGGACCACACAAGCTCATAATATCCCTCTACGCAGACGACGTGGTCCTGTTCGTCCGCAATCCCGAAGAGAACCTGAACCCTGTCATGAGGGAAGTAATCAAATTTGGAACAGCCTCTGGCCTGAAAATCAATCAGTCAAAGTCCATCATCTTCCCGCTGACTCCAGCCACCAAACCCTTTGTAGATGACTTCCAATTCACATGGAAAACGTCCAATGTCCGCTACCTGGGAATCCAAATGTCCTTGAACTATCACGAGGTGTTCCGTGACAATTACGAAGAGGTGACCAAGTCCCTCCAGGAAAGAGTGACAAGATGGAAGACCCTGCCACTAACGCTCTGGGGAAGGGTCTCCCTAGTCAAGATGGTGATCCTACCAAAATTACTCTACCTGTTTTCCAATATTCCAATATTCCTTCCTCAAACTTATCTGAAGAGACTGAAGAGCATGGTCCTTGAACTTCTATGGGCAAATAAACCGGCCAGAGTGGCATATGCAACGCTAACACTTCCGGTGACGAGTGGTGGCCTTGCCCTCCCGGACCTGGAAAAGTACTTCTGGGCAGCGCAAGCGCAATTTCTCAGTCACTGGTACGCCTCCCACACAATCAGACCCCACGTTCAGGTGGAACGGGCTCTGGCAACACCGAACCTGTTAACCGCAGTTATTTTCAGTCAAATTCCCGTTCCCAACTCCACCATGAACGTAATGCTCTCAACTTACAGAGTGTGGCTGCGATTGGCCCAAAGGCAAGGGGTGAAAACGAGATACTCCCCACTGTTACCAGTTAAATTCATTCCAGGAGTTCCACTCACGTCTGAAAAAGTGTTTCATCAGTGGGCCGAAAAGTTGAAAATTGAGACTCTGGGGGATCTCTTCACAGAAGACGGCTTTATAACTCCGCAACAAGCTAAAGCGAAAGGAGGCACCACCGCACTCGATGTATTTCTCTACTTCAGGACCCGTTACACATTTCAAGCGATCCTACCAGATTTCCCAAGACAGCCACGGACCTGGCAATTACTACACAACGCCATTCAAGCGCAAGGTGAAGGCAAGCTAGTGTCACAAATCTACAAAGCTATTATTACCGATACATCATCTAAACTCGGCCAAGCAAAGACCAGATGGGAAAGAGCCCTGCACAGTACAATACCAGAGGAAGACTGGACTTTCATCTTGAAGCAGACTCAAAAAATCGCCCTCAACACACGCTTTAAACTAATCCACTTCAACTTTCTACACCAGACCTACTATACACCTGCGAAAGCGAACAAACATCACCCTGAAACAGCTGCGAAATGTGAGAGATGTGGGGAACATTCTGCAGACTTCGTCCATTTGGCATGGGACTGCCCCGAAATAACACCATTCTGGAATCAAGTCTTGGAGACAACAGCAGCAATAGTGGGTGAGGCGATACAGCCGAGCCAGACTGCGGCATTGCTGGGTATGACGAGGCTGCTCACTGCCCCGACAAGGAAACTGACAGGTCTTCTGTTGATACTGGCCCGGAGGAGAGTGGCCATGTCCTGGGGCCGAGGCCCCCCTCCATCGTTCAGCGCCTGGCGCAAAGATATCCTTTACTGCCAGGATGTGGAAACAGACTTTGTCAAGCTACTTCCCCTACATGCCCGGCCCCCAGACATCTGGGGACCGTTGATAACATTCTTGCTAAGAGAATCGGAGGAGGTCTTTACCAGCCAACCAGTTGCCTCAGACACAAGAGAAGGGTCTCAGTGAAGGCACAGGACTAGCAGCACTATTTCCATGCTACATCGACCTGGAAACAAGACAGCACGAACAGTAGAATCATGGGCCGAGCGGGGGGGTGGGGAGGGGAGCGGTGGGAGGAGGACAGGTGTGTGGGACACGGCGCAGAGTTAAGTCCACCCTAATGTGGGTGTGTATTTGTTATTATGTCTTTATAGGATAATACAAAAACCAAAAATAAAGGTTTTAAAAAAAAAAATAAGATTCAGATTCGACATTCCCCTGACAAGAGCAAACAGGGTAAAATGGAGAAAAAAAAGAGGAGACGAAAGACACTTGCAGATTCTGCTGCGCGCCAAATGAAACATCATAGCACTTACCCCAGCCATGTGAAGCGCTTAAAGCCCACCTCTTAATATGTTTTAAGAAATATATACACCGATTCGGTAGCAACACCGGCCTGAGAGTCCGGAATATGTGTTGGTCCAGAATTCTTTACCATCTAAGTAAATGCTTGTTTCAGGGCCACATCCTGGATTGGATGGCATCTAGGAATATTAAAATTCTGGAGATAGAAACTAAACCCAGTATATGGTCGGACACCACTTTGTAGAATTCAAGATCAAGTTACCTGAAAAACTCTATGGCAGCATTAAAAAAAACACAGAAAACCCTAAGCAGGAACTTAAGTTAAGTTACACCAGCAGACTTGAATAATTGTATTCTGGATTGTGTCCATACCTCCACTACTGATTTGGACCCTCCAGACATTCTAGTTGCTTCATATAAAACTCACATTCCAGGCATGCTGAACCAGGTTGCCCCAATGAAACTTAAGACAATAGGAAACAGGATTAACCATGGAAAGTAAAAAGACAGGCCGAACGCGCATGGATTACATCTAAAACAGGCCAAAATATTCCAAGATTGAAAAATCTTAGAAAAAACGTACAGAACAGCTATTGTGGAAGCTACAATACCCAAATCAAGAGTGCAGCTCGAAAAAGCTCTTCGAGATTTTCAGAAAACTAGAAAGACCTGGGATACCTACATCCTTCATCCGGTGAAAACCCATAGGGTTATCTCACTTCTATTCCCCATGGGTCCTCTACGCTGGTGGCCAGGGAACGGCCCTCACTCTTAGATCCCGACCCTGGGGGTGGACAAGCAAGGGAGGATCACCTGGGTGGAGGGTCTTTGGGGACTAGGAGGCAGATGCCCTTGGGAGAGACATGGTATCCCCATTTTCCTGCTGACAACCAACCCAACCCCTCCCCCACCTACATGGGTTATTATGAGTCAACTGCCCTGACTGCCTCATATATAACCACTAATAGTTATGGGACGAAGAAGAGGCAACTGGGAGTAATGAAGACTAGGTGATTTTACCACTCGGAGGAAGAGGCCTGGTGAGAGTTGTAGAGGTCAGGGATGTCCCCTTAATGATGGTCAGGCAGGGCTTATTGCACATACGCACCACAGCCTGCTAAAGGGCTGCAAGTGTATAAAAAGCCCAATCAAATGATGTCGGGGGAGAAACAGTGGCAGTGATGGTGCAGCAGCAGAGAGGACAAGAGAAGCAGCGGCGAACTGTATGTGTGAAACACGCTAACTGATCAAAGGACTGCACCTGGGAGCTGAGGCTTTGCGGCACCGAACGAACACTGAAAGGGGACTGTGCTCAGAGGCTGCCTCTTTTTCTGACACTTGCAGTGCTTGTTCTCCTGGGGTCAAAAGCGGACGCAGGAGGTGGAGCCCTGAGGCAGAGAACAAAAGGCGTAGAGATCTGCGATTCGGGAATTCCAAAAGAAGCAACCAGTGAGTTTCTATGAGAGAGAAACCCAGTATGCGAGTGTTTGAACCTAAGCAGAAGATTACATTGTATCGGAGTGGTCGCGTGCATGATAAAGATAACACGTTTTCGAAGGTCTCCGATCTGAATCCTCATTAACTATTGAATAATTGAGAATACTTTGTAGCGGAGTGGTCGCGTATACATGAGGGTTTTCAAACGTCTCTGAGTGCTGGGCACGTTACAAAGGCAATCTACAAAGACTTATAACAACAAAATGAACTGAATGAAACCTTTTACAATTACTGCGATAGTCTCTGAGTGCTGGGCACGTTATTAAGGGCATTCTAAAAAGATATATAACAACAAGGCGTATTGCATGAAGGCCTCATACTTATTGAATACCGAACTAAAAGAAAACTGTTACCTATGAAGATTTTAAATGAATGGAGCTTTAAAATTCAAATAAGCCCATCATGTGCCAAGCTCAAAAGTGAATGAAACTTTCAATGTATGCAAAAGCCATATATGTTGAATCTACAAGTCAACAAAGCTTTGAACCAAAGAAACCAATACATATTGAACCTTAAAATGAACAGAACTTCCGCAATAAAAGTGTACCCAATATATATTGGACTTCAAAGTAAATGGAACTTTGAGGATTAACTTAAACAAGTGAATGACCTGCAACTTTCAGTCAACATATTTTGTACAAAGTCCATCACTATACAGAGGACGTGTGACGCTGCACTTTAAGAAAACTGGAAAATATCCTTATAACATTGAATGTGAATCTTGGAGAAGGGAACCCTGAGGTATGACCTACTTATTGACTTGAGGACGGAGTCTCAAGATATTTTGTTTTTGGAACTATGTTTTGAAACTTGGGTTAACTTTGTATCATCCTGGACTAAAGGCAATCCTGAGACTTTTGTTGCAACTGCTTTATACTTGGGGAAGGGGGCTGAAAGAAAGCTGTGAGCTAGACAGAGCTACGAACTTTGTGTTGGACACTGTTTTGTTGGTTGCTCACATCCCTACACATTGTATAGATAAGTTGTGAGGGCAAGTATAGGTTTTGGACACTGACAGATTCCTAAATTGAACCCTTGGACTTTGACTTTCCTTAGTTTTGGTTTGGTAGGAAAAATCCATTCTAGTATAGGGCACGATAGGCGTTTTTCCATCCTGACTCTTGAGTTAATAAAGTTCTATTGTTAATTCAGAATCTGTTGTCTTTGTCTTACTCCAAGATGCCTCCACAATCCCCAATAAAGAAGACTGCACAAATGTACAGCAAGCCTTTGCTGAGAAAATCAGAGTAGCATATGACAAAATTGATAAGTACCCTAGGAGTAGCCTTCTACCACAGCAAAGACACTTAGGGGATGACTGTAAGAGATTTCAAACAGACCTCTACACTGGAAACAACCAAAGTAGTTATAAATATGCACTTCACCACCTTTGTTAGTGATATTAACCCATCTAAAATCATCATAGAAACTCAAATATCTTCACCCGGTTTCTTACACACTTTCCCAGTTAGTCTTCTGCCCACAACACCATACCAGATTCCTTCAATGAAATGGTAGGGACCCACCTGTCTCAAGAAAACCAACTTGAACCTCAAAGACCCTGCTAACGAAAGACCTATCACTAATGCCTCATTTCTACTGAAGATTGTTGACAAAATGGCCACCATCCAGCTCCAAGAGTTCTTAGCACTGAACCTGATTCTGCACTCAAGACAATCGGGCTTTAGGCCTAATCACGACACTGAGACTGCTTTATTAGATCTTCAATCCCAAATGCTCAATATTGCTGATAAAAGTAAAACTGGCCTCCTAATATTATTAGATCTATCCTCTGCATTTGATCTCGTTAACCATGAACAGCTGCTACAAATGTTAACAACCACAGGCTGCTGCTCCGAAAAATGCAGTCAAATGGCTTTGCTCCTTCCTTAACAACAGGATATCTCATGTGCAGTGGGACAATCTTACATCAGACCCTGAAAATATCATCTGTGGAGTACGTCAGGGAGCATGTCTTTACCCTGCCTTGTTTAATGTCTATAGCAAACCCCTCTGTGACATGTTCACACCCAGCCACTAATATAATTGAGTGGTGCCTATAATAAAGATCTTGATAGACTCACACTCATCTATGAATCCATTGGTCGCTGGATGTCGTCCAACTGGATGTGTTTGAATGGTTCTAAGACCGAGTTAATGATCTTTGGCTCCTCCCGGGCAGGGTCCAAACTAGATCCTAAATACTTGCACTTTCACTTAGACAACAACAGGGTAGCAGTAACAGGCAAAGTAAAGCACTGGGCACATACTTCGAAGCCTCGTTGAGCTCAGAGCTCCACGCTGATAAAATCGTGAAAAGCTTACAGAGTACTATACCAGAATACTAAAACAGATTAAACCATATGTCTCTAATAAAAACTGCGAAACATTGGTAAGGGCAATAAGCCTCCCGATAATTGACTATTGCAATGCCCTGCTGAGTGGAGCTAGCGAAAGCAGCATCCGAAAACTGCAAACTTTATAAAATGAAGCTGTAAGGATCATTAAAAACAACACCAAGGGAGACCAGGTATCCAATCAAAGGAAGGACCTCTACTGGCTCCCCGTAGCAGCTAGAGTCCACTGTAAAACCAATACACTGGTCCATAAGTGCCTTTATGGAAGAGCACCAGCCTTCATGAGAAAAAGTCTGGCGCTTTATGAGCCTAAAAGGAAATTACGTACTAGTGCCTCGCTCTGCCAGGTATGCCCGCTTACCAAAAGTACGAGAGGCGCAGGGGTGTTGCTATGTCTGGGAAAGATCCGGGGCTAAGCTACTGTCGGGACTGGTGGGATTCGGAGCTAGCTATAGCCTTTTGGTTGTAGTCCCTGAGCTTCTATCCGGGGCTGCAACCAAAAGACCCTGGGCTATAGCCCCCCCGCATAGCAACGCCTCTGCGAGAGGGAACGGTCCATCCTTCTCCAACCAAGCAGCACTCACATGGAACTCACTTCGTCTAGATCTGCGACAAGAAAAAACCTCCCCTCCTTCAAGAGACGTCTGAAAATACAACTATTTGAGTGATCCCCGTTTCCCTTTTCTGCGTCCCTTGTCACGTCTCTTCCTTCTCCGTTGTCTTAGTGTTTTTGTTGCACCCTGATGCCTGCAGGCTTCGGCGCTTTATAAATTGATAAATACAGATAAACCCACTGCTCTTCTTCTGGGTCAGAGGACATTTCCTTACAGTATGTACCATGTCTTTACGCACTTTTGCTCAGTCAAGGTACACAGGTTTGTCTGTCTCCTCTTCTCTATTCTAATTGTCTTCATAGACTCCATCTGGTGATTGGCCTCTCATGGTATCTTTGCATGCTGGTCGGGTGTCTACCCTTTTGTGTCTTCCACCATGCCGTCCTTGTTCCACCGGCACACAATCATTTTTTCTTGCTCGTTGGCTACGTGTTTCACCACTCTTCGCTTCCAAATCATACCTTTTCCTTTCCAGCAAATTGATTTCACGCGCACGTGGGTTTGCTTGTTTTTTTTTTTTTTTTTATCTCACCAGATTCTCTCCAGATTCCCTCAACTAATCTTGTCAGGAATCACAATCACACTCGTTTGCACTTTTTCGACTTTTTTACTGCGTGTATTACGTATTTTTTCAATCTGCTGCTTGCACGAGAAATTGTAAACTATTTTCCTATGCCAATACTCTAAAGTATTTTTCCTGTCTTTTATTTATTTATTTATTTCATTGATTTAATCAAATTAATGATTTTTACAAAACATAGTTGAAGAAGAACGATAGAAATGAAGAAATGAAACATTGTAGAAGAAACATGAATTCCCAAAAAAAAAAAAGAGTTCATAAAGACAAAATAGCCTTTAGAGTTCGAGTGGTCGCAATTGTCCAGGTATTTCTTTCTCCGCTCATTAAGCGATTCCACCAGAATTCTTCTTCCCTGGTGTAAGATGCCAAAAGATGTTGCTGCAGATATTTTCCGCCAATTTCTTGTGTACCTGGACAATTTAGAAGCAGGTGGCGTATAGTTTCAACTTTTGTGGAGTCCTTGCAGAAACGACATGTATCTGAGTCACTCAGTCCTCTTCGTTTCAGAATCTCGTTGGTCTGCAGTAAGTTTAAACGTGCTTTCAGGAACAGGTTTCTAGCTGCTTTGCTAGGAAACTTGCTCAGATAGTTGGGAACAATGTTAAGTCTACTTTGGTAGGGTGGAAGGTGATTGACTGATTTCGCTTTTTCTGCATAATCCAAAGTCTTTATCCAGTCATACTCGGCTATTTTCCTTTTTATTTTTAGAGGGTTCCGGATAAGCTCTTGTTCCGAGGAATGAATTTCCACTAATGTAACTTTTCGTGCTGTTTCCCAGGATTTTAGCACCGGACAGCGCGCTGCTTGGACTTCGGTGCGAATCATGGCTAGCACGTAAGGACGGTCAGGAAGTAGCATTTTTCTGTAGAGCATCATGAATTTGGTCTCCACAGTCCCTTGCAATAAGAGTAGACCCAATTCCCTTCTAATTGGAGGCGCCGATGTTGATTTTGGCAGACCCAAAACCGTGCGCCAAAAGTACCCCTCTAGCTTCAGCCAAAGCTGAGGGGGCGTGTGAGGAAGAGCACCCGCTGCATAGGTGAGTGATGGCACCACCTTTGTATGGTAGAATTTGATCGCTGGCAGCAAGGAAAAGTGTCCATACTTCTTGTCCAGTGCACGAGCCAGTGCAGCTAATTTTTTTACTTTGTCGACCAAGCAAGTCTGGAAGGTTGCGTTTACACTAGAGCTGTCCAAAGTTACTCCTAGGTATTTAATACTTGATACCTTATCGAGCGCCACACCTTCCAGATACCAGGAGAATTTCTCTTGTGCCCGTTTGCATTTTTCCATCGTCAAAATTTTGGTCTTCGAGACGTTGATGGTTAAGTTGTTTCCACGAAAGTAAACAGCCAGATTTTCAAGCTGACGCTGAAGGCCAATTGGGGTCATATCCATTAGGATTAAGTCATCTGCATAAAGTAACCTTGTGGTTTTGCAGTTTCCCAATGACGGCGGAAAGGAGCAAATAGATTGTTCGGAGTCCTTGAAGTCACTGAGGTAGGTGATAAAAAGTGCAGGAGCTAGTGGACATCCCTGCTTTACTCCTCTGCCAACTGAAATTTCTGACGATAGCAAGCCTGCTTGGTTTAACCTAATGCGGAGCTTGGTGTCCATATGTAGTGCCTGGATTGGTTGAAGTAGTTCTGCTGGACAATTCCACAGGGACAGTTTCCTCCACAAATTAGCTCTATTAACTTGGTCAAAGGCTTGCGCCAAGTCAATGAAGGCCAGGAACACTCTCGGGCCTCCTGCTAGCACCTTGCTTTTTAACGCACTGAGAAACATGATGTTTATGGACGTACCGTTGTTCTTGGTAAATCCCGTTTGAAACGGGTCAGCACGATCTGTATCTTTGAACCATCGGTGGAATTGCTGGAGTAATAGGGAACCGAACACCTTTCCAACCGTGTCCAGAAGGGCTATAGGACGATAGTTCTTGGGATCTTCTTTACGTCCTTTTTGAAAATAGGCACCACTATTGATGTTGTCCATGAAAGCGGAATTTGTCTGGCCTGTTTGCATCGTTTGAAGATCTCACTAATCAGTGCAGACCATTCCTTCGGGAATTGTTTTAAATCAAGATTTGTGATGCCATCCGGACCAGGGGCTCTCGATGGTTTAAGCCTGAGAAGCATTTTAGTGATCTCCGTTTCGTTGCTCAGATCAGCCCACGGTTCCAATTTTGTACTTGGAAGCAATGTCCCCGAGTGTGTAGGCGTCTGAAAAAGATTGGAATAAAATGTTATCCAGTCAGCTTCACAAATCGGGTTTGTTAGCGAATCGCCGGGAGGAGAGAGCTTGGATCTGATCAATGACCAGAACTCTCTGGGGTGATGACCACAAACCAGTTTCAACATGGCTTCCGCATCGTGTTTGTAAAGGTTGCTCCGATGTTGTCTAATCCATGTTTTATAGGTTCTCTGCACCTGTGTGAAGGTCGCCTGGTTTTCTAACGTCGGAAATGCTCTCAGCTTTCTTTTTGCTTGTCTCAATTGACGTCTTTTTAGGACCAGTTCTTTATTGTACTCGTGTGAGGCGATTTTGTTGTGCTGTCCCAGGCCATTGTGCTTTGATCTGAAAGGTAACAAAAGCGGTTGATAATCTGGTAATTGCAGAACCTTCTGTTGGTTTGGTTCTTTACCTGTACTTGTGTACTGCAACTTTATCATAGAAATGGCAGCTGCTGACAGTTTTAAATGGGTTTGTTGATTGTTCGCCTCAACAGGAGCAGGCATAATTAGGTTATGCGTTGAACTCATCTTCCACTTCAACACCAACAAGTTATGATCACTCGCCACAGACTTTAATACTTCAAACGATGTAGTGAAAGTGGCCAGATACCTACTGATGAAAATGTGGTCAATATTCGCATGCGAGTTACCTCTTTCCCAGGTAGGTGGCCGCCCTTGTCTAGAGAAAAGGTCCTCTGCACACAGCAGATCACAAGTTGACATTAGAGCTAACCACTTTTCTCCACGTTTGTTTCTAAGAGATGAACCAAGAGGCTGGGGGTGCCCTGCTGCTTCAAGCGGCCTCCAGGTAGCATTTAAGTCTCCACAAATAACCAGTAATGACTCTGGATTATTCACCAGGGCTTCATTGATAGTTTCTCTGATCAGGGCAATGAAGGAAACGTCACTCAGAGCTGCCGGATTCCAATAGACGTTAATGATAATTAAGGGCTGTGTCTTGAATTTGCCCCTTTCCTCCCTGCAAGTCATCCAGCTGACTTCAGTGGCCAACAGGTAAGTAGAAGAACTTAGAGTTTTCTTTAGTTGTAGTCCTGAGCCGCACCGAATGGCCGTGATAAGGCCCGATGAAGGGCGCCGAAGGTCCCTTTTATCGCTGGAGCACAAACCAAGTCGTAACCGTCAATGGATGGACGTTCCATCGTCCAAGTCTCTTGTAGACATATTATGTCCAAGCACCCCAAGTTTACATCTCCCTTTTCCATCAGATGCTGGAAACCACGTGTGTTCCATGACCCCAGGGACAGAAATTCTTTTCCCGGTGTTTGTTTTATGGAGAGGGGTGCAGAGAAATGACTGGCGAGTTGCTATTTGGTCTTATTCTGCATGAGTGCCTTTGGCAGCCATGCCCAAAGTTGTGACAAAGGGGCCTGTTTGGGGGGGTCCTTCGTACCAAGGCCCTCCTCACCGGCAGGTTGAGTTATTGTCCATTGAATTTTAGCCATAGGGCCACAAGGGCGTCTTCCTATTTTCAGCGGGTCCTGGAAAACAGCTTCCTCTCTTATTGTTTCCTCCTAAGGTTGTTGACTAGTAGTTTCGCGGCGATTGGTCTGCGGAACTTCTGCAATTTGATCCTCAGAGGTTAGTTCGATAAAGCGAACCTGTCGCTCAAAACCTCTCTCCCCCAAGACTCTTTTTGTCAATTTCAGTTTGTTACTCGAATTTTCAGAGTGTGGAGATTTAATTTGTCCCCGCTGTTCGACTGATTCACCACGTACAGCAGAGGATGCCCCTTCTTCGAGTTCAAACAGATCGAATCCCAGCTTTAGAAGGTATTCAGCTGCCTCTGCTATTCTGATTTTTGCCCAGTTAGTATGAACGTGGAGGTAGGCACTCGCCGTTTTACCTTGGTGGAATGGTTCCACTCTAGCTAAATCCTTTGTTTCGACATTTCGAAGCGACGGCACACATTGGAGAAGTTGTAACAAAAATCCTCTATTCAGTATCACATATTTGTTGCGTTTAGTTTTGGGGGCCTGCACTCCAGACCTTGCCACTTTCCTTGGACTGAATCTCGGATTGTGCTGGCTCCGCGTATCTTTTAGAATTGCTTCTGCATACTTTCTTGATTCTGGGACATCTTTGGTCCGTGTCGCGTGCACCCATCTGCTCTTTTGGGGAGAGCTCTTTCTAGGAGCCGAGTCATTTTTTTTTGGGACCTGTATCTCAGAGACGTTGGAAGGAGTAGCCTCATATAGGTCATTGTCTTGGGACTGTGCATGGTGACTTTCTTGTGGCACGCTCTTCAGTGTGCACGGCCCCCAACTAGATTTATTTTGCAGCTTCTTGCAGCGACTCTCCAAAGTTTGAAAAGGCGAGTTGTCCTCCATCGTACAGTTCATGTTTCGGGTCTCCTCTTGATCATCTGACAGCGTGTAAACACTAAGATTTAAGATGTCCTTGTCTATTTCTTGATTGCCCTCCTTTGAGACTGTTAGACTGCCAGATGCAATGTCGTCTTTATCCTTTGTTAGATAGTTCACTTTATCTTCTTGTCTTTGAATTTTTCTACCCACAGATTTGTCAGTCAATATGTGTAATTCCACCTTCTCGTTTGCAGGCCCCTGTTTACTGTTGTTCGTTTTTGCAGTGAAGAGCTTGCTTATCATTTGCTTTTGCTTTATGGGAGGGCCTTTTGTTACAGTTGCACTATCTTTTCTGTTAGAGCAATGTGCAAGCTCACTGTCTGGTAAGATTGAGATCTGGTCGTTGTAGATCGATCCATTAACCTTAACTGCTGAGTCCTTCACATTTTTGTCGTAAGGCCCCTGAGAGGGAGCACTTGCCCTCCCTCAAGGGTAGGCCCCTCAAGATCGATGATCGGCCCACCTTCGAAGGTCTGGGTGCTAGAGTCTGAAAGGGGGACTCGCATTGCGGGTGCACTGTCCTTCGTCTTTCCAGCACAGTCGTCCTTGTGCCTTGTTTCCATTTTGCTGTTCAAGGCATTGATCTAACCTTCCAGGGAAAATCAGACGGCTATTCATCATGGCTGTAATAGACGTATGGTCTTTCAGCGAGTCATTTATCGAATCGTACAGTTTGCAAAAGGGCGCCATCGCCAACGTTACTGTAGACATTATTAATCTTAAATCTGTCTTTTTAGGCGAGGAGTCCTTGGATGGATTCCCTGTGAGTTCACTGGATCGTCGATTTCTGGCTGGACTGGGAACCGTTTGGGAACTAGAATTGTGGGTCCCCACTCTGGAAATCACTGGAGTCCTTGGAGCTTCAAGAATGGATCTCTCCCCTTGTCTAAGCGGGTTACGGGGATCCCCGGCTTGAGCTGTCAAAGAGGTCTGCCCGGACTCCAAGTTTGGCAGGGTAACCCCCGGCGATGATCCTAGGTCCGGAGTCTAAGGCACAGGGCCGTAGGCTTCCAGGTCTTTTGGGTGAATCTCAGATGTAGACAGTGACTGCTTAAGCTGGTGATCCTCCACGTCGCTTTCTACCACGATGGAATTTGTCGGAGGACAATACCGCTCCTTGTTTTGCGAAGAGAACTTGGGTGTGTGACATGTAAACCCTGCTTTCAGGGACGAAGTCACGGGTTCCCCGGAATCAAAGTTCATGGCTAAGAGAGGCCTTTTAGCCAGAGCCAATGACTTTGGTCGTGGCCAATTTGTCGCTACTTCCGAGTGATTTGGTGAAATTGAGGGCTGACTTGCAGGGGGAGGTAGAGCAGTACTTGGAGATCCAAAATGCCACCTAATGTTGGCATCGGGGGCTGTGCTAGAAAAAGAAAAACACACTGGTTTAAGCGAGAATACTGGCCTCGCGTCGTTACATTGCTCTGATGTTTTGGCCGGGGTTTGGTCCGTGACGACTCTCAGGATCTCAGTATCCGAGATTTCTTCAGACATCAGGGGTTTCTTTTTTTAAAAGTTGGCAAAGAATCTGTTGTTAGTAGGTAATTTAGGTGGGTCGTCCTTCTGTTGATTTGGAGGCCTGTCAGGGGCGTTTGTAAGTTTTTGCCGCTTTGGTATCTGGGCTTTCAATCCCAGCTTTGGCCGCTGATGAGCGGATCGTTTCCTACGCGACGGGCCTCCCTTTTCTTATGGTGGACAGCATTTGCAGAAACATGAAAAGGTTTGGTGTGAATGTCCTTGATCGTCACTTCCCTTTGGGTAACTGGTGATACGAGGTCCAAATGAGCAGAGGCGGTGTACTGGTCGTCCTCTGTCCGCTCAGACCGTGATGGAGCTGCTCCGGTCACCGCGGCACAGGGCTCCAGAGGAACGTGGTGCAGGATAGGGATCCGAATGGGGCCATTGGAGGCTAAGACGGCTGTCTCCCTCATTTGCAAGTTTTTCTGGTGCTCCTGTCCGTCTTGATCGTTGCACCCCTCTGCCCCAAGAGGAATTGGAATTATCAATACTAGACCAACCCCTGGGGACAAACAGACGAGAGGTCTGAGCGGGACACTCCCCCCCCTCTGCCCACTGATACCACCTCACCTGGGGCGAGCAGCGTTTCCTCTCCTCAGAGGGGCCGCGCTGCACTCGTGTCGCTTGGCGGGGGACAGCAGGTAGAAGGTGGGAGCTCCGTCCGGATCACAGGATTGCTGGAGGTAGGAGACTCCACGGCGTCCCTCAAGAGTGTTTCCGGATCCAGTTCAGGTACCAGTCCAGGTTCCGTGTTTACTCGCATCAGCGCAAGGGGGTCCATCTCTTTATCCAGCTGAGAGAGAAGCGGCATGGTAGTTTTGGCGCTACGTAACCGGGGACCAAGAGTCTCAGATTTTTTGGCAGAAACCAAGGTGTGCGAGGCGCTGTTTTTCCTACTGGCAGGTCGCGCTTCCCTAGCTGCCATAGACTGCCAATCTGCAGCCACTCTGCGGCCGCTCCGCGGGAAATAGGGGTTTTAGTATTAAAGTTCCGCCCTCACACAGTAGACACCTGAGAAAGACTTCCAAGCACTGGAAGCACAGGAAGCACGCCTTGAACCTGCAGAGACTGCCACTCTGCAGCCACTCCGCGGCTGCTCCGCGGGAAAGAGGGGTTTTAGTATTAAAGTTCCGCCCTCACACAGTAGACACTGGAGAAAGACTTTTCCTGTCTTTATAAATGTATGTTTTTTCCTGCATAATGTGCTTTGTCACATGGCTCTGAACGTGCAGGAATTTGCAAACCTCTTTGGCCTGCGTGAATATTTAATAAACCCCAATTCTGTCTGTGGTAGCTATGTGGTCCTCTCTGCTTCTTCTGAAAGTGGGACCACCAGTGAAAATGAGCCATGCTAAATGGGTTACATACGAACGGAGGTTCAGGATTGGTCATCAGAAAACGGCCTTGCTTTGATTGGTCCGGCGTGCATCGGACCTTTTCTCGTGCACCGGAAGAAGTCACTTTTAGCTCTGAAACTGAATAGGAACGTCTCTTCCCCCAGCAATCCGTTCTATCCGCAATCACGTGAGTTTCTGGAAAATATCTAGGAGTGCTTTTTTACATCCGGCTTGGGCCAGTCACTGTTTCTCTCTTCTTATTAGTTTTTTATCAGTGGCAAAAGGCTAGCCAAGTTTGCATCAGTGGGCAGTCATCTGTAACATGTGTGACTAAGACTTCTGCCTAACATTGGGGACTGATATAAGATGGTCAGAGGGGTCAGAGGTCGCTCTGAGCTAGTGAATGCTGGACCCTGTGTACCAATAGAAATTTTCTTTAAAAAAAATGGAAGACAAAAATCGATTTAGAAAGACTGCACAGAGAAATCCCCCTAGCGCGGGAGAGGCTAGGGGTGGGTAGGGGATCGCCTTCCCAGGACAGAGGCTGTTGGGGGAAGTGGGGGAAGAAGGGGTCATTCAGAGTGTGATATTTCGGCATTTTGAAGGCCACACAAAATCGGCTTAAATAAATCGTTCTTTTTTGTGTTCGGCCTTCAAAATGTGGAAATAACGCATAGAACCGACCCAGAGGAGGCATGCAGGGATTTCAGGCTGCCCTCATTGCGTTGACGCACTTAGACGGGGGGCAACCAGAAGGGCTCTCGCCCACCCACAGCTCTTAGAGACAACCTCTGTTAAGTGTCAAATACAGAAACATGAAGGACAGTCCTAAGAATTACTACAGCAGCAGTTCTCCGAGAGAGTTCTTCAACTTACTGGCCAGACTCAAACACCCAGTGTAAGAGGGGATACCTTTTTCTTCATTAGAACATGGTTGTGTTCCCCTGAGGTCACTGGTAAGTGTTTTGATACTTTGTTTTCTTCGCCTCATGTATACCAGCGAAATCATTCTGTGAAGTAAACCACATCGACCTAGACTGCTGCGTCCCGTGGATATAAGTGTCACTAGCCAATAAGATTAGCGAAGTGAAGCCTATGCACGCTTCCCGCAGGAACTTCAAAACGAACACTCATTGTTCTCCTGCTCCATCTTGCAGCGGATACTAATTTACTGTTGCTGCATGCTGAAAGCATGCCATTTAGAGTAATGCGGTCCCCTTACCATTCGAAGAGTTCCCTGACTTCAGTTAAGACAGGGCGGCCCAGTTTGAAACCGGCAACTTCAGTCGAGCTCACAAGGGGTGGAAAGGAGGACAGCCCATATCCATAGGCACCCCTCAGGGGAGTAAAAACCGGACTATAAAAGCCAGCCTGTTCCGTCTGTGGGAGTAGGGTGTTCAAAAAGGAGCTGGAGGCAAGTGTTTGGTGAGGATTGGCGTGCAATAAGTTAGTTAAGAGGTGAGTCATTTGGAGGGTCTAGTTGGAGGTTGGAGGGAGGAAGTGGCATTGGTGGAGAATGATGGTTATCAAGATAGCCGTTCTGGAGGAGGAAGGTGGTCATCCAGAGAGCCGTTCTCAAGGAGGAAGGTGGTCATCAAAAGAGAGCCATTCTGAAGGAGGAAGGTGGTCATCAAGAGAGAGTCGTTTTGAAGGAGGAAGGTGGTCATCAAGAGAGAGCCGTTCTGGAGGAGGAAGGTGGTCATCCAGAGAGCCGTTCTCAAGGAGGAAGGTGGTCATCAAAAGAGAGCCATTCTGAAGGAGGAAGGTGGTCATCAAGAGAGAGTCGTTTGGAAGGAGGAAGGTGGTCATCAAGAGAGAGCCGTTCTGGAGGAGGAAGGTGGTCATCCAGAGAGCCGTTCTGAAGGAGGAAGGAGGTCATCAAAAGAGAGCCATTCTGAAGGAGGAAGGTGGTCATCAAGAGAGAGTCGTTCTGAAGGAGGAAGGTGGTCATGAAGAGAGAGCCATTCTGAAGGAGGAAGGTGGTCATCAAGAGAGAGTCGTTTTGAAGGAGGAAGGTGGTCATCAAGAGAGAGCCGTTCTGGAGGAGGAAGGTGGTCATCCAGAGAGCCGTTCTGAAGGAGGAAGGAGGTCATCAAAAGAGAGCCATTCTGAAGGAGGAAGGTGGTCATCAAGAGAGAGTCGTTCTGAAGGAGGAAGGTGGTCATCAAGAGAGAGCCGTTCTGGAGGAGGAAGGTGGTCATCCAGAGAGCCGTTCTGAAGGAGGAAGGAGGTCATCAAAAGAGAGCCATTCTGAAGGAGGAAGGTGGTCATCAAGAGAGAGTCGTTCTGAAGGAGGAAGGTGGTCATCAAGAGAGAGCCATTCTGAAGGAGGAAGGTGGTCATCAAGAGAGAGTCGTTTTGAAGGAGGAAGGTGGTCATCAAGAGAGAGCCGTTCTGGAGGAGGAAGGTGGTCATCCAGAGAGCCGTTCTCAAGGAGGAAGGTGGTCATCAAAAGAGAGCCATTCTGAAGGAGGAAGGAGGTCATCAAAAGAGAGCCATTCTGAAGGAGGAAGGTGGTCATCAAGAGAGAGTCGTTCTGAAGGAGGAAGGTGGTCATGAAGAGAGAGCCATTCTGAAGGAGGAAGGTGGTCATCAAGAGAGAGTCGTTTTGAAGGAGGAAGGTGGTCATCAAGAGAGAGCCGTTCTGGAGGAGGAAGGTGGTCATCCAGAGAGCCGTTCTGAAGGAGGAAGGAGGTCATCAAAAGACAGCCATTCTGAAGGAGGAAGGTGGTCATCAAGAGAGAGTCGTTCTGAAGGAGGAAGGTGGTCATCAAGAGAGAGCCGTTCTGGAGGAGGAAGGTGGTCATCCAGAGAGCCGTTCTGAAGGAGGAAGGAGGTCATCAAAAGAGAGCCATTCTGAAGGAGGAAGGTGGTCATCAAGAGAGAGTCGTTTTGAAGGAGGAAGGTGGTCATCAAGAGAGAGCCGTTCTGGAGGAGGAAGGTGGTCATCCAGAGAGCCGTTCTCAAGGAGGAAGGTGGTCATCAAAAGAGAGCCATTCTGAAGGAGGAAGGTGGTCATCAAGAGAGAGTCGTTTTGAAGGAGGAAGGTGGTCATCAAGAGAGAGCCGTTCTGGAGGAGGAAGGTGGTCATCCAGAGAGCCGTTCTGAAGGAGGAAGGAGGTCATCAAAAGAGAGCCATTCTGAAGGAGGAAGGTGGTCATCAAGAGAGAGTCGTTCTGAAGGAGGAAGGTGGTCATGAAGAGAGAGCCATTCTGAAGGAGGAAGGTGGTCATCAAGAGAGAGTCGTTTTGAAGGAGGAAGGTGGTCATCAAGAGAGAGCCGTTCTGGAGGAGGAAGGTGGTCATCCAGAGAGCCGTTCTGAAGGAGGAAGGAGGTCATCAAAAGAGAGCCATTCTGAAGGAGGAAGGTGGTCATCAAGAGAGAGTCGTTCTGAAGGAGGAAGGTGGTCATCAAGAGAGAGCCGTTCTGGAGGAGGAAGGTGGTCATCCAGAGAGCCGTTCTGAAGGAGGAAGGAGGTCATCAAAAGAGAGCCATTCTGAAGGAGGAAGGTGGTCATCAAGAGAGAGTCGTTCTGAAGGAGGAAGGTGGTCATCAAGAGAGAGCCATTCTGAAGGAGGAAGGTGGTCATCAAGAGAGAGTCGTTTTGAAGGAGGAAGGTGGTCATCAAGAGAGAGCCGTTCTGGAGGAGGAAGGTGGTCATCCAGAGAGCCGTTCTCAAGGAGGAAGGTGGTCATCAAAAGAGAGCCATTCTGAAGGAGGAAGGTGGTCATCAAGAGAGAGTCGTTTTGAAGGAGGAAGGTGGTCATCAAGAGAGAGCCGTTCTGGAGGAGGAAGGTGGTCATCCAGAGAGCCGTTCTGAAGGAGGAAGGAGGTCATCAAAAGAGAGCCATTCTGAAGGAGGAAGGTGGTCATCAAGAGAGAGTCGTTCTGAAGGAGGAAGGTGGTCATGAAGAGAGAGCCATTCTGAAGGAGGAAGGTGGTCATCAAGAGAGAGTCGTTTTGAAGGAGGAAGGTGGTCATCAAGAGAGAGCCGTTCTGGAGGAGGAAGGTGGTCATCCAGAGAGAGTCGTTCTGAAGGAGGAAGGTGGTCATCAAGAGAGAGCCGTTCTGAAGGAGGAAGGAGGTCATCAAAAGAGAGCCATTCTGAAGGAGGAAGGTGGTCATCAAGAGAGAGTCGTTCTGAAGGAGGAAGGTGGTCATCAAGAGAGAGCCATTCTGAAGGAGGAAGGTGGTCATCAAGAGAGAGTCGTTTTGAAGGAGGAAGGTGGTCATCAAGAGAGAGTCGTTCTGGAGGAGGAAGGTGGTCATCCAGAGAGCCGTTCTGAAGGAGGAAGGAGGTCATCAAAAGAGAGCCATTCTGAAGGAGGAAGGTGGTCATCAAAAGAGAGCCATTCTGAAGGAGGAAGGTGGTCATCAAAAGAGAGCCATTCTGAAGGAGGAAGGAGGTCATCAAAAGAGAGCCATTCTGAAGGAGGAAGGTGGTCATCAAGAGAGAGTCGTTTTGAAGGAGGAAGGTGGTCATCAAGAGAGAGCCGTTCTGGAGGAGGAAGGTGGTCATCCAGAGAGCCGTTCTGAAGGAGGAAGGAGGTCATCAAAAGAGAGCCATTCTGAAGGAGGAAGGTGGTCATCAAGAGAGAGTCGTTCTGAAGGAGGAAGGTGGTCATCAAGAGAGAGCCATTCTGAAGGAGGAAGGTGGTCATCAAGAGAGAGTCGTTTTGAAGGAGGAAGGTGGTCATCAAGAGAGAGCCGTTCTGGAGGAGGAAGGTGGTCATCCAGAGAGCCGTTCTGAAGGAGGAAGGAGGTCATCAAAAGAGAGCCATTCTGAAGGAGGAAGGTGGTCATCAAGAGAGAGCCATTCTGAAGGAGGAAGGTGGTCATCAAGAGAGAGTCGTTTTGAAGGAGGAAGGTGGTCATCAAGAGAGAGCCGTTCTGGAGGAGGAAGGTGGTCATCCAGAGAGCCGTTCTGAAGGAGGAAGGAGGTCATCAAAAGAGAGCCATTCTGAAGGAGGAAGGTGGTCATCAAGAGAGAGCCATTCTGAAGGAGGAAGGTGGTCATCAAGAGAGAGTCGTTTTGAAGGAGGAAGGTGGTCATCAAGAGAGAGCCGTTCTGGAGGAGGAAGGTGGTCATCAAGAGAGAGCCGTTCTGAAGGAGGACGGTGGTCATCAAGAGAGAGCCGTTCTGGAGGAGGAAGGTGGTCATCAAGAGAGCGCCGTTCTGGAGGAGGAAGGTGGTCATCAAGAGAGAGTCGTTCTGAAGGAGGAAGGTGGTCATCAAGAGAGAGCCGTTCTGAAGGAGGACGGTGGTCATCAAGTGAGAGTTGTTCTGGAGGAGGAGTAGTGTTGCGGTCATGAGGAATATGTTTTGAAAGAGGAGAGGCAGCATCTGGAGTGGGAGGTACTGGACGCCTGAGGGAGAGAGTGATAATGGAGGGGAAGGGCAGGGGCGTTGCTAAGGGGGGGGCTAAGGGGGCTATAGCCCCTGATCTTTTGGTTGTAGCCCCTGATAGAATCTCAGGAGCTACAGCAAAAAGGCTAGCTAGCCCCCAGTCCCAATAGTTCCAACATCAGCTTAGCCCCGGGTCTTTTCCAGACCTAGCAACTCCCCTGGGGAAGGGTGATCGTCGGGAGTGGAGTACTGAAGAGGGTTGAATCCGTGAGATGCTTCCCTACCTGGAGAGTCAAAGGTTGGAGGTAAATCTTCTAATTAGAGGGCGGATAGAGCTGCATTGCCACCTGCGATGGAGGGCGGAGACCAGGTCCCCCAACTAGCCAATAAGATCAAGGACGGTCTAGCTGACCCGGTCAGACCAGGGCCGATAACGGAGTCAGAGCGAGAAGGTGCAGCCTAACAGAGGGGCAGGTAGGCTCTGACAGGTGTAGTGAGTCCCTGTGGCCTAGAGCAAGGAGGTGGTCAGAAACCTACCCAAGCACGCCCTTCGGCTCCTGGGAAAGCAAATCCGTAGGGGGAGGGGCGAATGAGTCACCTCTGCCTATACTTGCCGGATGAAAACCTGAGACTTTGCCAAAGCTGTGTGTTTGGGCCTCGGATGGGCCATGCTACAGATTATACAGAATTTGTTTGGAACCGCTCCCCCACCCCCAAAAAAAACTGCACCTTGTGTCAAAGATCAGGGTAAATAAGCAGCCATTGGATTGAGGCTGAAAGGAGCCCAGACTTAGGACTTTGTGAGAGACGTTCTTTTTTTTCGCAGTTCACCATTGAGGAGCAGAGTTCAGTCCCTGCTTTGGTTAGGTAAATAAAATTGCCTGTTACAAACTGAATCCCTGTGTTCGCCGATTTGTGCTGCTACCCACTTGAGTCTCTGTAGCACATTGCCTAGACAGACTGCAATCCGGGTGTCACCCCTTACATGCATTTCATCGTCTAATATCAACATTGTGTTGGCTGCTAGAACATTCTTTTCACCCCTGGCAAACGGCATCACCTGGACCAGGCCTTCCTGTCCTCAGACCTCTTGTGAATGAAGTAAGCGCTGTTTCGTTCCCATTTCCAGGCACCTTTGGAGAGAGTGCCAGAGAACAGCTGACCCTCAGCTGATTGCTGTTCCAGCTGAAGGTGATGAGACGGTGCAGAAAAGGATGATAACACCGTAGACAGCAGCCAAACTAACAGGATGCAGGCTAATTGCCGCCCACCTCAGTGCCTCGTGACTCTTGCTATGGAGAGTTAACAATGAGCACATCCCATTCTTGGAATAAGTCCCAGTAGATGAAAAATAAAATGTCACCAGTTTACAAGTGCACGAATTATCAAAGGAAATCTATTTTCACACGTGCTGGCCATAATTAAAATATTTGAAAGGTGTCCTCCTTCTCCCGAGCCTTCTGTGAAGCCTGCCTGGATGGTTCTGCTCGTTATGAGACAAGATGTATAATTGGATCCAAATGAGAGCCAATGTACAACACCTTTATGTATCAAAGAGACAAGCTGACAGGCGAGCTCCAAGGGATGCGAGCTGGGTGCGAGACTCCTGCCGGGTCTCATTATCCGGAAATGCGGCCTTGGCGAAGGTGAGTGTGGGTGTGTCAAGCCAGAGATACAAGAAAAACCCAAGGCAAGCCGATGGCATGAATCCTGAACATGCTGAACATTAAGCCTAACGGAGAGCGCTTTAGATGGTAAGACTTAATCGCAGAATCTAGTTGGGCTCATTACGCGTTGGGCAGTATTACAGCGGTAAATCCGCTACAATTTACAATTGTCTTAGGGTGACCAGACATCCGGGTTTTCCCGGGACAGTCTGGGGAAATCACCCAACGTCCGGGGGTCCCGGGAGTTTTTTTCTTTTATAAACCCCGTCCGGGGGGTTTCGGATATGGTCCCATTTTTTTGCCGGGACCCGATTTTGAAATCTGTTTGCGCGAATGGGGGCGTGACATGCTTTTCACGCCCACAATTCCGCCCGCTTCCCCTTCCCAGTGCTCTGCTCCAATGAGAGGTGTGTGCATGTTAGCACACCCCCTCCCTGACCGCTCCCCCCACCCCCGCAACAGGCCACCGACATCGAAGCAACCAATTTACAAGGGTATGTTACTTTTTCAATCCCAGTACACCAGGGTAGGAAGGGCCGTCCGAGCGGGGGATATGGTGACGTGGGTGGATGTTGCATTGTTCAAATCTATACGGGTCCAGGACGGTGATTCCCCTGACATATTGGAACTCCATCTGAAACTCAAGGATGACTCCACGATCATCCATATACATTATAATAACAGGGGCTCACCCGCAGGGTGCTGATCTTATCGCAACGATGACTGACCGTGTTCACCATTGGAGAACTAGTACTACAGGGCCTTTCAGGGTCTTGGTCATGGGGACTTGAACATTCAGTTCAAGCCCTTAGTTAGCATGGTAGAAATCTTAAAGAAGAAGACAGTCTTTGGGGGATAGGCAGCCTGAATTGTACCACACCAAAAAGGCAACACAGGTCTGTCGAGGAGGTAGCTACTTTATTGTTTCTGGCCAACCTCAGGGCATGTAATGGGCATTTTCCTGGGGATGACCCGGCTGTTTAAACTTTCGAGAATGAGCAGGGACAAAGTAGCATAGATTATATGTTTGTTAAGATAGAGGCCTGGCATCTTGTGGAAGGCTTTAGTATTCAGCGCAGAGTTGAAAGTGACCATCACCGCCCGCCCGATGTTAGTGGTCAGGTAACCTTTTTTGGGACTGGTAAATGTGGGAGTTCCCAAGATCTGCGAGGGCGGGGGGCCCTTGGTCCTCGCTGGCCTCACCAGATGGAACATCGGGTGGGGGAACCTCGATCTAGAAGACATTTTGCCTATTGCATATCATGACACTGTCCCATTGTTGGACGACTTTGCCCTAACAGACTCGCAGGATATTGCTACTATAGTGAATGTGCACGAGAAGCAGATTAGGAAACTGGGGTATGTGTTCTCCCATGTGCAGAAACCAGTACGCAAAGCCATCGTGGCTAGAACCCCTTGGTACGATATAGAGTGCAGGCAGGTGAAAGGTAAACTTCTTAGGGAGGTTAGAAAGCGACACTGAGTAGATATTTTTGATTTTCAGGGGTATAGGCGAGAGTACCGAAGGCTCTTATAAGATAAGACAAAGGTCTGAGGCGAGAAGATCTGCAAATCCCTGTTGACGAGGATAGGCAAAGGAGACTCCAGGGGCTTTTGGAGTATAATTGGAGCGGGGGAAAAAGCCAGGGCACAATGTTATGCAGAGCTGTATTACATAATCCACTTGGGTTGAGTACTTTTCTGGGCTGTATTGCGAAGATAGATTTCCAACTGTTGGCTCAGCTGAAGAGGGGACTCAGACCCCGAGGGTGGCGGCGCAAGAGCATCCTCCACTAGTCCTCAATATTGAGGAAAGCCCTGGGCCCAGATAGTGCCCCAAAAGATTTGTATGCTAAAGAGCCAGTCATATGGATCCCGTGCTTGACTAAATGATTCAATGCAGTTTTATAACATAATGTGGTCCCTGCTTCATGGATCGGAGCTCAGATAGTCCCGATTTACAAAAAGGGAACATGTGAATCACCTGCTGAATCATCGCCCGATATCCCTACTAGATGCCGGGGGGAAGGTGTATGCGAGGGCTATACTTTCCCACCTCGAGTCCTGGATTAGTGATAACCACATCATCAATCACCGGCAAGCAGGGTTTTGCAGGGGGCTTAGCACTGTCGATCAGAGCCCGCGGCTGAGACCGGTCTGAAACAAGTATGCCATCCTCAGGAAAATGTGTGTCTATACGATTTACATTGACCTGAGGATGACATTCGGCACAGTGCCTAGATGCCAATTGTGGGAGGTCCTACGAGGGATTCGTATTCCAGTCCATCTTCTGAGGGCTATACAGAATCTATACTCAGGAAACCAGGCTGTGGTCCGATGGGGACTAGATAGGCGGACCTCCAGAACTATCAAGAATGAGAAAGGGGTACGCAAGGGGTGCGTATTGGCAGCCAAGCTCTTTTGCATATTCATGAATAAAGTGCTGAATGAGCTTTAGACCACTAACTCTGATGCCCCACTGTTAGCTTGTGACAAGATCCTGGCCCTATTCTTTGCCGACAATGCTGTATTAGTGTCAATTACATCTACTGGCACACGCAAGCAATTAGGGGTATTTGTGAACTTCTGCAAGAAAAAAGGCCTGGCCCTCAACGTGCCGAAAACAAAATTAATGGTATACAACGCCAGAACCAGGTGCAAACGTAGAGGGTTAAGTCTAGCCCTTGGTGAGGGCCCAATTGAACAGGTCGATTCTTATGACTACATGGGGGTAAGGGTAATGTTGTCCTGCAGATGGGTGCTTTCCTCGTCTCTCTGCAATTTACAGGGGGCAGAGATATGGGTGCAGGACGGCATTAGCTCCTTATCTATCATAGAAACTGTTAGGCATGATTTCTCCTTCCTGCCCCTTTCCGTCCATTTTTATGGAACCTCGACACTTTTTGCTTTTATTTTTGATCTGGCCTGCTCTTTTTGCAGTGCAGTCACTGGCTTTTGCTCATATGTTATGGCGAAACTGACATGTCCTTTCGGCTGTCAGTACTGGGAAACATTGTTTCCCTTGGTCGTGTTACCGTGTTACTACTTTTGGTTACTTTTGTATCACTTGTGGTAACTTTTTATCACTGTAAAATGCAGTTTACGCTGCATTACAATGGGGAACATTTTTGTTTTGCCCTAGACTAACAGGGGATTTTTGGTTACTCTAGGTGTACTTAAAGGATAAACTTGTGGCAGCAGTGACTTTTTCCCACTTTTTGGGACTTTTTGTTTTAGCTTTACCACTTTTACTGCGTTTGGCTGCTAACTGTGGCTAGTGTCCAAACATGGCCGTGCCACATTGTTTTTCGCCTGTCCTTTTGCCATCTTGTTCTTTAGCCTACTTCCTGGCCAGAGAGGCCAGGAAAATCCTTTTATGGGCTTCCAATGCCTGGGAAAACAAAAGCTGTTGGCGGGCTCTGGAGGGCTGTATGTGTTTGCTGGCAAGATGTGGCCTTGGACTGTCTGGTCCCAATCCATAAACTGGTTCCAGTGTGTCCGAGTCATATGCATAACCAATGCTGGGGTGTGTTTGTGGGCTAGTCCTGTCATCCTGTCATTGGTTAGTGAGGGCAGCAGCTCTTACCTGGCTTTTAGGATAAGAGGAGGACCCCTGCACCCATTCCTCAGAGATCCTGGAGGAACCAGTAGGAGCCAAGAACACTATCCACATGTGAGACCGGCGAAGAAACTGGAGACCCATCGGAAGGAAGGCTACCAACTTCTGCTGCTGTCTTGAAGGAGCACTGTCTTGCTGAAGATCTTCAGCACTCCTGTGAAGGAACTGCGATCCTTGGAGTGGAGGGAACATCCATTCCTGACGTCTGCTTAGTACCCTGCAAAGGAGAGTCCTTGGATGTTTGTTTGTTTATTTATTTATAAAGTGCTCCAAACCCGGGGCTTTCTGGCTGGTGACGCGGGACTGTCCTGTGGCTGACCAGCTCCGATTTTGGGCTACTGTCCTCCCAGCATCACTGTTCCGAGTTTCGACCTGGAACTTGGGGGACCCACAGCTGGCCTTAGGAGACTAACATCTGCAAGATATTGGCGTCCTAGCATCAAGGGGATCCGAGATAGGTTGAGTCCCTTTGCATCGAAATCGCTTACATGACCCAAGTGCAGTCCTGAGAAGGGGTCCTGCATCGAGTTTTGCTGCATTCTTCCTTTGAGAATCATTGCAACAGTGAAAGACACCAACCGGCCGGAGATCAGCTGAAACCTGCAACCCCTGCCAATCGAGGACTGTGACTTTCGGTTGGAAAAGCAACCTCAGACCCTCTTCCTTTGTCCTGTCAAGTCTTGAGAAGAATCGGAGTACGGGGGGTAAGTTACAGATCTTCTTACCTACCCCTATACTTCCATTGTAAGTCAATGGGCTTATAATAAAACTTTATTCTAACACGTTTGGCTTTGCCCAATGCTTGTACTCCAACCATAAGAACCCTTCACTGGACCCCAGAGACCATACCTGCATTTCTTTCCTGCTTCAAGGTTTCTGTGGAACTTTACCTGATCTCTTGGGCAAAAGGCCCCAGACAACTTGGGGCTGGACAATTTGAGTTAGGGATTATTCTCTGTGGACCTATAACTGCATAATATAATCTTCCCTTTCCTTTGCGGGAGTTTGTGTTGAATATTATGTCCTTTTAATAAGTGGATGTATATATGTATCTATTTTTACCAGTGTTGTGTGATAACTCTACTTGCTAGTAGTTATTTTTCTATATTGTGTTTTGTTTTGGCCAATAAATAATAATTGTATTTTTATGCATTCTGTCCAAGTGTAATTTGTGATTCCCATTGTGTGACCTCATTGTGGACACTTTACAAGCTCACCACCTCTGAAGAATTTAGCCTAAACCGCCCTTCACTGCTACATGAACTGGTTTGGCTACTGTTCTCCAGAGTGGTCCCTGTCACAACATACGTTGGCCTTCTATACATCTGTCCACCAGGCTAGAGTATAGAATGTCAGACCTAACATAAAGCAAGTACCTTAAGAATATCCTGGGGCTACCATCCTCTGTGCCCAATTTACCTGTATTCCTGGAAGCAGGAACGCAGAGTATTGAACCCATTTGTAAAGTGTGGCCTGTCCACTACTGGGCTTGGCTTTGGTCAAACTGCACCCTATTACGGTATAACGACGCCCTGATGGATGTAATCAACCAACCAGGGGGCCTTTCCTTACAGTGGGTCAGATATATTAAGGAAATGTTGTGCGACCTGGACCTTGGGGAGTATTGGTCTAATCCAAGTACTATTTCTAACAAATCTAAGGCAGTGATTAAGGTGGCAGCCTTGGACAAGGTCTTGTGAGACATTAGCCTCAAGGCTGCAGGTACGACAGCCCTGACACGATATTGTAGCACAAAGGCAACAGGGGGTTACGAAGAGTACTTACATTATGTAAATCCAAAATATGAAAGATCCCTGTTCATTAAGCTCTGTACAGGTATCTTGCCACTGCACGCGTCTGCCATGAATGGAACGCCAATGTATCATCTATGTGTCCATTGTGCGGCAACATGAATGTGAACATGACACAATTCATGCTGACATGCCCAGTGACAATGTCAGTGAGACAACGATACCTAAAGCCATTATTTCTGGCATGAGGTTGCGGGCGACGCATAAGGCCATGACAGTCCGCCCTAATTCTAGTGATGTCCTCGCAGCGTATGCCATTTCTAAATATCTTGAGCGGGCTTGGAGACTAAGAGCAAAAAAGTCACTGGCACAATGATAATGATGTTGGGCTTATATACATTTTATGGAATATTTTACTGAACAGATTTATTAAGCATTGTAATGCTAAAAAATGGTTTTCTCGTGCACTTTTTCAATGGATTGTGAAGATGTTGCTTTTATGACATTTTCTTGTCGAAATAAAGCATTATGAAATGATTAAAGCATAATATGGTCCTCGAACGTTGCAAAGCTCTGTCCGGTGACACTTCCATTTCTGTCGATCATTATTGCCCACTCTCAGATAAGTAGTACCATAGACCAAATCAGTAGATATGCCATTGATGTCTTTAAGTCTATTATATGACCTATATTAAGCACCACACATGTGCCTTATAACACCATATGTGCCATCAGAAACCTTGCAGTGACCCACTCTGAAAGCAGAATAGAGCCAATGCCAAGATGTGCTCAAGGCTCCACGTGAGGCTCACTGGACTCCAAGCCACTGCATGCCCAGGGCTTGGGAATGTGTTTATTGGACTAGTCATTCATTGGCCGGAAACCACTGGGAAATGTGCTTTATAGACTAGCCTGTCTCCATAAGAAACACTGTGACAACGACTTAACAAGGGCCATGTTAAGCATACCTGCACTGGAGCATGCAAGCTACCGAAAAACCTACTGCTTTTGGGCAGATGGTTTCCTGTAAATTGTGGCGGGTCAGAAGAAGGAGTCGGATGCATTAAGGACATGTTACTTTTCTTTTAATGAAATTATAGGTTAAAAGGCCTATCTTTCCCTATTACTAAGGGGTTGGTGAGCAGGTGCAAGTGGATCTAGGTCACTTGGCCTAATCCTCGCCCACCTGTCAATCACTTTAAACAGTTCGTGCCTTCCTCGTTTGCCGCTCTTTTTCCCTACTTAAGCAGCCCTCTAGCCTCTTTTCCTTTGCAGTTAGTGATCAGGTGCAAGTGGATCTAGGTCACCTGCTGTAAGCCCACCCACCTTCTTAGCCCTGCCTATTGCTTTCTGCTCGTAACTCGTATGTCAAGGACGTCTTTCGCCCCTGGTGGTCCAAATGAAGATGAAGAAAAAAGGAAATTCCTTTTTAGACCTGTTCGGACCGGAAGGACATAGGGTCCAAACCCCTGCTCAGACAACAGCTAAGCGCTCGCCAACATGTGTTTTCTCCCTCCGTCCCAACATGCCATCCCCACCATCATCTGGCAACGTCAACGACATTGCTCTTCCTCTAAGGCATGGACTCCGCAATCCAGCAACCTCACCCACATCAGCCCCAAGTCCAACAGCGCCGCTTCACCGTCCACAACACGGAAGTTGATGCTCGCCAACGTCCACTCAGCTATCACCCGTGCACCAGACATTGCTGACCTCATCACCAAACACAACCTTGATGCCACCTTCATCACGCGACCTGGCTGACACCCACCTCCACCCACATCCTAGACGTCCTTGTCCCCAATGGCTACAGCATCCAACACAGAAACCGCCTGATCAAGACAGAGGCGTTGCAGTCATCCACATGACCTTGTGGCCCTGCACCAGACTTGATGCTGACAACATTGGTTCCTTTGAAGTCCTCTCCTGCCACTTCCCGCTCTCCCCAACAGACTGAGTCACCTTCCATCTCATCTACAGACCACCCAAACCCAACACTGTCTTCATCAGAGACTTTACCAACCTGGTCACCACTATGTCCCTCATGCACCCCATCAACATCTTCCTTGGCAAATTCAACCTCCCAGGTAACAAGGCCACCAAACCGATGAAGGAATCTCTCGTCAGTCTTCTCACCCCTTTCAGCCTCACACAGCACACGAAAAACCCAACACATGAGAAAGGTAACGTCCTCAACCTAATCGTCACTGCACTTTCTTCCCTCGACTAGAGCTCTCCTGTCCTGCTTGACTGGTCTGACCACTGAGCTGTGCCTTTCAACATCCGGCACACCAACCCCAATCAAGCACCCCCAGCAAAAACCTACGCGACAAACCCTTCAGGTGCTTCAAGAACTTCTTGGTGGAAGCCCTCACGGAAAACCTCGCCAAACTTCAACTTAGATGAACGGAACACTCCCAATCGAACTGCAACTCTCTACTGGAAGCACTCAACACTGCCTTTTCAGCCTCCATCGACTGACGCGCGCCTCTGAAACAATGCACCTGCAAACTGAAACCATCAGCACTCTGGTACACAGAAGTAATCAACCTCAGCAAAAGATTCATTAGGAAACAAGAGAAAACCTGGCACCACTCCAGGACCACACCCAACCTGGTGCTCCTCAAGAAACTGAGCAACCCGCCGACTACTCATCAACACAGTCAAGGTCATCTACTATCAGAACACCATAACAGAAGCCAACAAAGCAAAGTCCTCTTCAAAGCGGTCAAGCACTGCGTCAATCCGCTACCCACCGCTGCCATACCACACGCCATTGAAGAATCCACCGCCATCAACACCTTCTTCATCGACAAAATCAGCAAGATTCGCCAGCACATAGACCCTAGCTCTGCATTCACAGACCCACCTCAATTCCCTCTTCGCGAAATCTCCACACCCTGGACAACATTCAAGACACTCTCGACAGAGGACCTGGTAGAAACCCTGGCTGCCTTCAGAGCCACATCGTATACAGACAACATCCTCCCAGCATCCATTCTCAAGACCCTCCCGTAGAAGCTCTCCTTCTCCTTCCCTACCTGGAGATCATTAACAGCTCCCTAACTCCAGGCACCTTCCCATCGACCCTAATAACAGGACAAATCCTCCCTCTACTAAAGAAACCCACTCTGAATGCCGACAACCTAGGTAACCATTGCCCCATCATCCATCTTCCCTTCCTAGGTAAAATAATTGAGAAAGCAGTAGCCGCACAACTACAGCAAACATCGACACTAACAATCTCCTCCAAACCTACCAATCCGGGTTCAGACCCAGATGCAGCACAGAGACAACAACCAAAAAAGTGGTCGACAACGCCCTCAACATCCTTGATGACGGCCACCACTGCCTCCTGGTTCTACTTGGCTTCTCAGCCGCCTTTAACATATAGACCACGAGGCGCTTACTGACACCCTACCTTGGCGCATGGGGATCAGAAACCTTGTCCTATGCTAGTTTGTTCAGATAGACTCCTCTAGATCGCCAATGCTACCCATCACCTGTGATGTCCCACAGGGTTCCTTCCTCTCCCCAGTGATGTTCAATCTATACATAGAGCGGTTGGCAGCCCTCCTAGCCACACACAACATCCACATGTGCCAATACGCCAACGACACACAGCTATACTTCAAGATCGACTCCATCAAGGATATTCATACTCTCAAAACCTGCCTCTCGCTGATACAGTCTTGGATGTCTAGTGCATACTTGAAGCTCAACCCCTCCAAGACCGAATTCCTACTCCTCAACAACAACACTGAACACCCAGACATACAGATCTGGTTATCAACCATTAACTCTGAAGGCATGACACCTAAGCTCACCTCCTGTGCCAAGTTTCTCAGGTTCCACATTGACAAACACCTCTCCTTCAAGACACACATAGCTAAGAAAACTCAGACAACTTGGTGTCAGATCTCCCTCCTGCTAAAAAAAGTCCTTCCTCCCCCCGGATAGCTTCAGATCCACCATTCAAGCCCTGATCCTACCCACTTGGATGGGGGCAATGCACTCATTGAAGGCCTCCCGTCATCCTCTCTTGTGACCCTGAGAAGTGTCCGACACGCGGCCGCATACCTCATCAAGGATCTACGCAGATATGACCACATCACCCCAGCCCTCATCTACCTTCATTGGCTCCCACTGCACGAATCACCTTCAAGTCTTGCTGCATCATCTATAAGGCATTCGTCCTCAAGTCACCCAGCTACCTTGCGGAGAAACTCAGCATCTCTGGTGGACAGCACATCACCTGAAGCCAGGACACATGCAGACTTGAATCTGCTGCTGAAAAAAAGAAAGAACCAGAAAACAAGCCTTCTCTGTCCACACCCCAAAACTATGGAACCTCCTCCCCATCAACATCAGACTCGACTCCACCCTCCTACAACTCAGAAAAGAACTCAAGACCACCTCTTCAAGGAATCTCTTCGCCTCAGCACCTAAGCCATCACATCCTGACTCTGCAACCTGACTCTCTAGACGGCACACACCCCCTCACCGCCCCACCACCCAGAACAGCTGCATGTATCCGTCCTCTGTATCTCACCCGTTGTATATCTGTTTTGTTGTTACCTCTGAAGAGTGCTCCGTTGTGCATCTGTACTGTTGTATACCTCTGTAATGTGCTCCGTTATGTATCTGTATTGTTGTATATCTCTGTAAAGCGCTCCATTGCGTCTCGAAGCCAGGTCCGCGCTCAATAAATACCATAATAATACCATAATAATAAAAAGGGGATCACCCTACCTGCCTAAATCAACTAAAGGTGCTCATCCGTCATCAGGAAGTCAGAAAGTATACTTTGCCCTCTGTCCCAAACCTAACTCTACCTAACTCTCTTCTCTTGGTCGTTTTTCTTCTTGCCTTCCTTCCAGCAGCTTTCATTTTCTGAATTGTTATCTTATATCTTAGGGTTTAATTCTACTCAAATGTCTCTGTTTAGAATATATACTTCTTTCAGTTATCTTCCCTGATAGTCTATTGAGGCTTCCTTCATGAGCTCCTGTAGCTCTTCCCATATGCTTGCAGATTTTGTACTTTCTTAAGAATAGCTTATTGAAGCTTAGCAAGCATGTCAATGACAAAGGAGTAATTCTCCTGGACCTCTTGTTGTTGGTTTACTTACTGGTGGGGTCAGTGTAGATTAGCTTTGGGACGGAGGACGGACTATTGCTTTGGACTACACTATTGACGGCAAGCACCCTTAGAATAGGGACAGAAAGACATGTTCCTATTATTTGAATAAAGCAATACATTATGGAAATGTCACCAAATGGTCCATCACCTTCTCTTGACCCAACACACTCTCATAATTGGGGGTTGTTGTCTGTTCCTGGGCCCTGTGAGATGGGAGGATTTCTTTCCATGTAGATGGGAGAGGAGGTGTTTTGGGTAAACAGAGCAATGTGTTCTCTAATGTCCTCGATCTTTTCATTAAAAGATGATTGAATATCCTGACGCCAGCTTTGTGAAGGATGGATGAAATTTGTGCATGGATTATTTAGCCTGTTGAGTATTTTAGAGTGGTCGTTGATCTAATTGTCTGGATTGTTGATTGTGTTACGTCGAAGAATTAGTCAGTGTCGAATCTGGTTGTTGGAGTGTAGCCGTAGAATTCTTCCTATCAATGTACCCCTCTAAAGGAATTATATATGTAGAGGAGTCTAGTAATGGGAAGATGGAACACGGCACAAATCTCAGGAACTGTAATGAACAAGAACAAGGTGTCAGATTCTTGATCTTGTACAGGCACTCAGCAATATGCAACATATATCAGTAATCTAACCTGAATGATGTATTGCAGTCTTATCTTCTGAGTGTGATCAGTAAGGAGAACGGTCTGGGGATTGTCTTTAACTGGAATCTAAGAAACAGAGCAAATACTGTAGGAGGAATGACTAGAAATGTATACAAGTGTAAGGAATGGGAATGGGGTACAAGACTTACCGTATGGTATAGAATAGGGATTCGAAATGGGTGTAGAGATAGTTCCAAGATTGCACCCTGTGCACTCCACCAAACGTACTAACCACGACGTCACAAGGACGCCTATAACAATGTAAGTCTCTAGCTTTTGTTCTTTCCCTGTCCTGACAGCATGAGGACGCCTAACGGGTTGTGCCAGTAAGGAAGTTTCTAGTCTGGGTGCAGCGTTTGGCAGAGGTATAGCGGAGTGCCGTTGGATGTTATTTTGTGTTCCAAACAATCCAGGTAATCCTTTGATCCTGTCCGAGTCAGTGTTGTGCAGAGCGATACCAAGTTCCAAACAATTTGCAGAAGAATGGTGAGTGGGTGGTCCGGGTTGTGAGGAGGCGAGCAAAGCCAGAGACAGAATCAGTGTAGAGGTTTCGAAATCCGTAGGCAGTCCGAGGTTCGTTACACAAATCAGGTGATGTCAAAGTACACAAGGATATAGCAAAGGGAAGGTCGAGAAGGAAATGCAAGGTTCAGATAACAAGGTAAGTACAGAGAGTTTGAAGTTACAAAAGCCGCGATTCTTTGAAAATCAGAAGCGGCGAGTTGTGGGAAACCGGAAGACTAAGTATCCTTAGTCACTTGAGTCTTGCTTTGACCGCCCCCAGCACGGAACGTCCAACGTGCGTTCCACAGACGCCAAAATCACCATGGCAACCTCCAATTGTAAGGCTCACGAGAATGAGGAAGTGCTTGAGTCAGAGATGTAGTGATTCCATGGGAAGACCTAACACGGGATACGAGGTATGAACGTCTGATCCCTGAATGTTTCTTGCCGTGTGTGCCTGAAAGAGTGGTAGAACACCAGAGAGGTTGTTTCAGGCGTGTTGTCTGAGTACCAAACGTGACAGTCAGACACTTTGAGGACATTGTGCACTTGTCATGAACCGTCGCCTACGTCCTTTCTGGACTTCGTGGTCCCTGATACATAGGGGACTGAATGCAGTAATCCTTCCAACATGGCCGCCGGACACGGAACGCTGTTTGCCAGTCCTTGTGCTCAATGCTCTGCGTTCTACTAAACAGACACGCCCCCGCGGCTCGGCGCGGCTCAACGCTACCGCTTGCTGTAGTTGGACGTGTGTTGCCAGAGTTCGCTCGGGGCTTTCATCTGCATCCTGTTTCCTGGTTCCTTGAATCCTCCTTCCTTCCCTCCTTTCCTCAAAACGTACCTTCGAACTTCCTGGATTTTCACCCGCGCTCGGGTCACGGTGGTCTGTGTCTCCGAGCTCGGACATTGATCCTTCCTGGTCTCCTTCCTGGACATCTGAACGTATCCTGGAGTTGGATTGTCATCCTCACGCTGGAATCGGAAGACCGGCACACAGGTCTATACAAATCTCAGACCATGCGAAAGAAGTCACCAAACAAGGTCTCAAGCAAACAACAAAAACAGGTGAGAAGGGTAAAGACTTGTGACAGCACTCTCTTTAATGCCTCACCCATTTAATGGAACTAAAGGTGCTTGTCAGAAGTCAGGAAGTCCAAAGTAAATATGTCTGTTAAGATGGATTTCTGAACTCTGACCTGGTGGGCAGAGGTTCAGAAGGCCAGCATAGTTTCTTGGAACAGGGTAACCTTCTGGACATGCCAGACCAATCAAGGTAGCATTGGCGGCGGTCAAGACTGGGTCTCAGGAGGGGTGAGGGTGACTGAAAGACTTCAATGTGCACACAGAGTAAAGGACACTTACAAATCACTCCCAGTCAGGTGTATATAAATTAAAAATACAAATACATTTATTCTAGGCATTTGAAGTTCAACACATAGTAATAATCACAGTAACACTTCTAAACCAACATAATCCTACTAAAATACATATATACAAGGCCTAGTGGCCTAAAGGGTTAATGCACAATGTGGGTCCTCAACCTACAAAGGGAAGGAAGCAGGTAGTTCAAAGAGTCTTTAGGCAATTCTGCAGTAATCACAATCCTAACTGAAAGGCAGTCCAATCCCTACGATGAGAGGAGCCAATTGCTCAAATGTACTTGCAATGCAGGCACACACGGTAGTGCAGATGGGCGAAACGAGGTCTTTTGTAGGGTCTGTAGCAGCTCAGGAAGGCAGGTGAGGTGATGCAGAATAAGTTCCCACCATTCGAGGAGGGTGTCCCCAACAGGGGAGAGCAGGTTCCAAGAGTTGGGAATAGCTCGGGCTATCTGTGAAAAGGAGAGGGGTTCTCAGGGGTCACTTGTGCGTAAAAAGGGTTGGATGCGCTAGGGGCCACCGGTAAGGGTTGCTAGTACTCACCGACCCCCGGCACACTCCAGACCAAACTTTGGCAGTCGAGTCCAATTCGGTTGCAGGTTCAAATGTGGAAGTTCTCTGGCTCTGCGGCTTTCAGCGACAAATTTACAGTCTTGATTCCCAAGCGGGACGGTGGCGATTTCTCCGTCCTGGTGGATGGATCAGGCCAGTTTCACTGTAGCAGGCTTCAGGGGCAAGAGGGGCACAGCAGCAGTGCACCTGCAAAGTTTGTCACCATGGTTGGGCTACGACACAGTAATCATGTTCACTCCAGATCAGGCTCTCTCTCTTTACTCCGGACCTAGGAACGCCAAGTGTATGAAATACACTCCTTGAAACGGCGGCGGTATCAGGGCAAAGGTCCTGCGTGAGCTGGTCAGCACACAGGTTAGCCCAGGGACACTTTTGAGAAGGCTTACTTGCAGGGTTTGATGAAGGTGCCAAGAATAGTTAGTCCCGCTATTCCATAGGGTCGAAGCGTCTTCGTGGACCTTCTAGTTTGACCAGACGCAGAGGGGTCCAGCGGGACGACGGCGGGCTCAGGGTGCCAAACCTTCCAGCGAGTTACCAGCGGTTCCTTGACTCGGCTTCTTAGTTTCAGGATACTTGGATCCTATCCTTCGTTCAGTGAGAACTCAAGAGATCGACATGGTATGGGTGTGGAGCCTTCTCTTATCCAGAATCACCTTCGCGCCAACACGAAGAGAACCCAATGGAAGATCTGCTCATACAGCCATACCATATGTGGACCAATCATGGACCACGGTAGTCCCAGGCATTCACAGCACACCAGACTCTCTGGCACCCAGGATGTGTATTGGATCAGACAGTCCAGCCCACATCCTGGAAGCACACACACAAGGCATGCAGAAGCCCGCGAAAGCTTGCCGTTTCGCAGGAAAATGCATGCCCAAATTAGGACTGACCTGTTTCGGCTTGACCTGGGGAGGATGAAGGGGCAGAATGGCCAAAGGACAGGAAAAAGAACCTTGTGGCATGGCCATTTTGGAGCCAGAACACCTTGTCGTGCCAAACAAGGTAAACACCTGGCAGGAAAGGGTTAAAATTACCTGAAAAGGTAAGCAGCCACCAGCTCTGTCCAAGGCACATCTTGTCACAGGCAGGGACTGCTGGCGTGCGTGGAGCCGTTGGCGCCTGGGCGACCATTAGACCGGGCCATCACGCTTCCCCGCTTCCCACGCCCGCGGTCTAGTCTTTTTGGCGTTCGGCTCATCGGCAGTCTTTTTTACGTGGCCCAACCCGGAAGCCCGCGCATTGCAACCTATTTGCGTTAGGCTTCCGGGTTGGTACGCTGTGTTTCGCTCGGCTCGGCTTGTTCGACGCTTGATTTTCTCCCTCTTCTGTCTTACCCTGCCCCCTGTGTTCCCCTTGTTTGTGCTCTGTATAAGCCTGTGCTCTTAATGCTACACCTTTTCCGGTTTATGTTGCCTGCAGCTTGCACTCCTGTGGTCTCGCCCTATTACCCGACCCGCTTACCTGGCCATCCTTTGCTTACCCTCGGGGGTATTTTCCCTTACCTGGGGCGTACTCGTCAGCTCCGAAGAAGGTTGTTGCACCAGATCTACTCCGACTCTGCATGCCTCTGGGACATTTCACTGCATATGATTCAGCAATTCATTGAGGTACCAGACTGTCCAGATCCAGCCCAGGAAGGGGTTTTTATGCCTAGCAGCTTTTTCCCCTAGTCTGGTCTGCTCCGGTACGGGGGCCCCCCTTGACCCCGAGTCTGAGGGGCAGGGTGGCTTCCTTCCGAGGAAGACCTTATCTTCATTCAAGAAAGAAGGCTCTTTGGAAGAAGAGATTCAGAGTCGATCCTGAGCAAGAAACCACAGGTGAGGAGGAAGGGGAGTGGGGTGACCTGGATGCAGGGGCTAAGTTGACGGATCCTGGAAGTTCGCATTTTAGTTTGCAACGCGATGAGGTAACAATGCCCACCCCCGAACAGATACAAGAACTAGTAGCAGCAGTCCAAGCCATGAATGTGGAATTACAGGATATGAAGGCAGACAATGCCGTCTTGAGACAGATGGTGACTTCTCGCGAAACCAGAGATACTGACTTGCCTCCCATGGCTTTATCCTCGGGCAAGTTTGATGGTACTCCGAAGCGTCTCAAAGAGTTCCTAGAAGCCTGCTCAATTTATTTTGCCTTTCGACCTCAAATGTTTTCTAACGATCACACAAAGGTGGGGTTCATGGTGTCGAACATGATAGGAAATGCCCTAGCCTGGGCCACCCCACTGGTAACTAATAACAATCCGGTGATCCGAGATCATGGGGCCTTTCTGGCCTTACTGCGTCAGACCTTTGAACAACCTGAAATAACACATGTAGCCGCTGAGGAGCTGTTGGATGTACAGCAGGGATCCAGTGACCTACTAACATACATCTCCACCTTCAAATGGTTGGCTACGGAAGCATGGTGGCCAGAACAGGCCCAATATACTATATTTCACTGAGGGCTTAAGGAGGAGATAAAAGACGAACTTGCAAGGATAGCCCGTCCTACTACCCTGTCTGATTTATTCTCCATAGTAACACAGATTGACTATCGTCTCAGCGAACGCAGAGCGGAAAGACGAAGACATAAGACCCCTGTCGTCCATCTACCGGGTACCCCCTCAGTGCCTCCTCCGACTCCCCTAAGCAACAAGAAAGAACCTATGCAAGTAGGATCCGCGAGAGCACTATTGATGCCTGAAGAAAGAAGACGACACTGGGACGCAGGGCTCTGTATGTATTGTGGATCAGACTCCCATCTACTCCGTAATTGTCCGGAGGTCCCGCCTAGGCGAGCGGGAAAGGATCGACCTCGGACCTAATGAGGACGAGTATCCGAGGTCTAAACACCAGTCCCTATGTCACAGTGACTGTAGCTTCACACCCCACAACCAGGGACTCACGCCTTATGGCGGTACTGATTCAGTTGGAAACGCCGACATCAGTACTTACAACTATGGCTCTTCTGGATTGTGATGCAGCAGGGGTGTTTATGGACACACTGTGGGCTCATAAACTGGGTCTCCCCCTGCTGAAAAGAGAAGACGTCCAGAAGGTGGAAGGAGTAGACGGTTCCCCCTTTCTCCTGGCCCTATCACCCATTCCACCGAACCCATAAAGGTCCAGATTCTCCAGCACTCAGAACAATTGCAATTTGATCTAATTCGAGCAGCTCACTTTCCGATCATCCTAGGGATTCCCTGGCTGAGAAGACACAATCCACTCATCGATTGGGCCCAGAATACCTTGGCCTTTGTCTCACCATTTTGCAAGCAGAATTGTCTGAGCCAACCTTCAGAAGATTCTGTACGGGTCCTTACTCCTTTACAAGAGGGAGTTAATGAGGTTTGTTGTGTTCCTCCAGAATTAGCAGAATTCAAGGAAGTCTTCAGAGACAACCCTGTCCTGGATCTACCTCCGCCTCAGCCAGAAGACTGCGCCATTGAGCTGGTGTCGGAAGAACTAGTTCCGTTTAGTCGCATGTTTCCCTTGTCTCTGCCAGAAAAAAAGAGCCCTCCGAGCTTATTTGGACTCTCATCCGACAAACGGCCTCATCCGACCTTCACGATCCCCTGCCGGGGCTTCACTATTCTTTATACCTAAACGTGACTCCTCTGAGTTAAGACCCTGTATAGATTACCGAGGCTTAAACAAGGTAACGGTTCGAGACCGCTACCCAATGCCTCTAATTGCTGACATATTGGAAGCAGTTCAGGGCGCAACCATTTTCTCCAAGTTAGATCTACGGAGTGCTTACCACCTCCTCCGTATTCGAGACGGAGATGAATGGAAGACAGCCTTCCGGACCCCGTTTGGTCTATATGAGTATCGGGTTATGTCGTTTGGCTTGGTCAACGCTCCTGCCATATTCCAGCGTTTTATGGACCGCTTGTTCTCAGACTTACTGTACATCAGTACTATAGTATACCTGGATGACATCTTAGTTTTCTCCAAGCCTACATCTGAACATACACAACATCTTCGGACAGTTCTTCACCGTCTCCAGTCACAACACCTATTGGTGAAACCTAAGAAGTGCCTCTTCTATGCTTCCTCAGTACCTTATCTGGGATATATCCTTTCTCAGGAGGGTATCACCATAGACTCAAGGAAAGTATCGGCCTTCCTGGACTGGCCAACACCTGCATCGTTGAAGGATGTTCAACGATTCCTGGGTCTCGCCAACTTTTATAGGAAATGTATCTATTTTCTCAGATTGTATTGCCCATAACAGCTCTCCATAAGAAAGAGGCCAGACCTTTCCAGTGGATGGGACCAGCCAATCAAGCCTTTGTAGAACTTAAGAAGAGCTTCTGCACCGCTCCTGTTCTGTCCCAACCGGATCAAGACCAACCCTTCATTGTTGAGGCCGATGCCTCTGCCAGTGCATTAGGAGCTGTACTCCTTCAAGTTAAGAACGGCAAGGAGTATCCTGTAGCATACCTCTCGAAGACCCTGACTGCAAGCCAACGGAATTACTCAGTTATAGAAAAGGAACTGTTGGCTCTCAAAGTTGCATGTGAAGAGTGGATACATTTGCTGCAAGGAAGTTCTTACCCATTCACGCTACGTACCGATCACAAGAACCTGAAGATCCTCAGAAACATGGAATGCCTAAATTCAAGGCAGGCCCGTTGGGCCCATTTCTTCAACCAGTATGACTTTACGATAACCTACATACCAGGTACCCAAAATAGTCTGGCAGATGCCCTGTCCAGGCGTGACACGTCTGAGTTTCATTCCACCCCCACCAGTGTCCACTTGTTTCCTCGGAACAGAATCGTGGGGATGGTATCCTCATTCCTCCAAGATGTTAGGACCATTACCACACCTGACCTGGCAGCTACGGCAACCGGGGACCTACGTCATCAGATACGTTGGTCGGAAGGCTTATTGTTAGTAGGACAGAGGCTGTATGTTCCTTCTAAACCCTTATAACTTAAGATGCTTGAATGGGGACATGAGCATGTAACTTCCGGACATAGAGGGGTACGGGGTACGCTGGAGTTGATCTCTCGTTCCTTCTTTTGGCCTTCTCTGTCCCAAGATGTAATGAAACATTGTAAGTCATGCCTGGTCTGCACCAGAAATAAGAATACCACCCATAAACCCTACGGGTTGCTTACACAACCAGACCTGCCGGCCCGACCATGAACACAGATATCTACTGATTTTTGATTTTATAGTGGACCTACTCAAATCTCAGGGGTCTACCTGTCTGATGGTCCCAGTGGATTCATTTACCAAACTGGCCCATTTCTCCCCGTTACTAGGCGTGCCATCAGCCTCTGAGATGGCCGAAGTTTTTCTCAGAGACATCTTCAGACTGCATGGGATGCCGGAGAAGATTATATCCGATAGGGGAAGTCAGTATATTTCTAGATTTCGGGGTGCCCTTTGTCAACGGTTGGGCATAGAGAGGGCATTGTCCTCGGGTTTCCATCCCCAGACCAACGGCCAGACCGAGTGGCTTAATGCCTCACTTGAGCAATACCTCCGGTGTTATGTTAACAAATTTCAAGACAATTGGGTGAGCCTTCTGCCCACTGCGGAATTCGCATATAATAATGCGGTACACTCTGCCACGGGCTTTAGCCCTTTTTTCTGTTCCTACGGTATTCACCCTTGTGGTATTCTTCCGGTGTTTAACTCTCCTACCAATATACCCACTATTGAATCTACCTTGGACGAAATAGCCACTGCTCATACCACAGCCCAACAGAGCCTAGCTTCTGCTAGAGGAAGGTATAAGGAACAATCTGACCTGTCCCGTCTACCCTATCCCGATTGAATAGAGGGTGATCCGGTCTGGTTATCCACTAGATTCTTACCTAGATGGGTTCACTCGACCAAGCTGACCCCCAGATATGTAGGGCCTTTCAAGATAATCAAGAAAATAAACCCAGTGGCCTTTAAGTTACAACTCCCCAAGTCCATGCACCAGGTACACCCAGTTTTTCATTCCTCTCTTCTCGGCCAGTGGATCCTGACACTCCAATCAGGATAGGTAGGGGCTTGCTGAATAGTCACAAGTCCGTACCTGAAGAGTATGAGGTGTCCACCATTCGGGATTCCAATTATCGAAGGGGCAGGTTAGAATACTTGGTGGCTTGGAAGGGCTATCCCCGTTCTGAGGACTCTTGGGGACCCAAATCTTACATGCATGCACCTAGATTGGTCCGGTGGTTTCATCGGACCCATCTAAGTAAACCTGGCGAGGTCGGACCTAGAGGGGGGCATGCTGTCACACGCAGGGACTGCTGGCATATGTGGAGCCGTTGGTGCCTGGGTGGCCATTAGACCGTCCGTCACGCTTCCCCGCTTCCGACGCCCACGGTCTAGTCTTTTTGGCGTTCGGCTCATCGGCAGTCCTTTTTACGTGGCCCAACCCGGAAGCCCGCGCGTTGTAACCTATTTGCGTTAGGCTTTCGGGTTGGTACACTGTGTTTCTCTCCCTCCTCGGCTGTTCGCCGCTTGATTTTCTCCCTCTTCTGTATTCCCCTTCTTTGTGCTCCGTATAAACCTGTGCTATTAACCCTACGCCTTTTCCGGTGTATCATTGCCTGCAGCTTGTACTCCTGTGGTCTCGCCCTATTACCCTACCCGCTTACCTGGCCGTCACGCTTCCCCGCTTCCGACGCCCGCGGTCTAGTCTTTTTGGCGTTCGGCTCATCGGCAGTCTTTTTTACGTGGCCCAACCCGGAAGCCCGCGCATTGCAACCTATTTGCGTTAGGCTTCCGGGTTGGTACGCTGTGTTTCGCTCGGCTCGGCTGTTCGCCGCTTGATTTTCTCCCTCTTCTGTCTTACCCTGCCCCCTGTGTTCCCCTTGTTTGTGCTCTGTATAAGCCTGTGCTCTTAATGCTACGCCTTTTCCGGTTTATGTTGCCTGCAGCTTGCACTCCTGTGGTCTCGCCCTATTACCCGACCCGCTTACCTGGCCATCCTTTGCTTACCCTCGGGGGTATTTTCCCTTACCTGGGGCGTACTCGTCAGCTCCGAAGAAGGTTGTTGCACCAGATCTACTCCGACTCTGCATGCCTCTGGGACATTTCACTGCATATGATTCAGCAATTCATTGAGGTACCAGACTGTCCAGATCCAGCCCAGGAAGGGGTTTTTATGCCTAGCAGCCTTTTCCCCTAGTCTGGTCTGCTCCGGTACGGGGGCCCCCCTTGACCCCGAGTCTGAGGGGCAGGGTGGCTTCCTTCCGAGGAAGACCTTATCTTCATTCAAGAGAGAAGGCTCTTTGGAAGAAGAGATTCGGAGTCGATCCTGAGTAAGAAACCACAGGTGAGGAGGAAGGGGAGTGGGGTGACCTGGATGCAGGGGCTAAATTGACGGATCCTGGAAGTTCGCATGTCACATCTGCACTTGTCCTAAAAAATCCTTCAATCGTATCTAGGGCCTTTGGAAATGACAGGTAGTCCCAAGTGCACTGTACTGTAAGGTACATTGTGCACTTGCAACATGTTGCAGAAAAGTTGCAACATTGACAAGTACTTAGAGAAACAAAGTCTCCCAGTACTGACTGTCTTTAAGGGCATGTCCGTTTCCCCAGGCTAAAGAAGTGAGCGAAAAGCCCAGGGGAGTGCAGCTGAAGGCTGTGCTCCAGCAGCAAAACGTTGGGGGGTACACAACTGGAGGGAAAACTTCACATACAATGGGAATCTTTCCTAACAATGTCCTCCATCCAAACTAACTCATGACTTTCACCTTTGTGCCGGTGTCAATCAGGAATTCGGTCGGGGTTTCATGCACTTGCTGGACTAGTGTGGGGCTGTGTTCCTTGGCGATCTCGTGGCCCAGTGCCCACATGCAGCCCCTCTTCGGCTGATCATCTGGGGAGGAGTATTCACTCCCTGAATGAGATCTTTCATCCACATACCGTACATTCCATCTTGTTCTGTACGATCTTCTTCTGTCTGGGGACCTGTATGACCATCAAGACTGCTGCCCGTCGCCTTCTCTGCAATATATCTAACATTCACGACTAGGCTTCCTGTTATCAGGGCTGTGCTTTGTGTGTCACCTGCTGCTCCTGGGTGACATCTGTTGGGGTGCCGGTGTTTCTGCATACAGCCGTGAGGTGTTTGAAGTAATTTGCCCAGCGAACCCATCAGAGGCCGAGGTTGAGGTAAAATGCCATGGGCAGTTGCCAAGGAGAGGCATCCCCCTTGTCCAGCTTGAAACATCTTTGGTAGTCGGGCAGACACTGTGGCCGGTATGTCACCATCAGGCATCATGGCCTCAAGAATCAAGTTCACTATGGAAATTGGCAATCCATCCCTCCACTTCTTAGATGTTAATCTAAAGATTGAAAATGGTAATATCATGACCAACATTTACCACAAACCGACAGATGCCAACAACTTACTACATTTTTCAAGTTTCCACTCTAAGGCTATGTTACAAAGCCTTCCATATAGCCAGATCCTAAGACTTAAAAGAATTATCTCAGAACCTGAGGGTCTTGATACCGAGTGCTCCACACTCATTGAAAAATTTAGACAGAGGCTATCCAGACACAGTTCTCAATGAGGCAAAAAATAGATCACTTAACGTGACAAGAACAGATCTTTTGAAACCTAAATATCGTGACAAAGATATCCCACTACTGTTCATATCAACATTTTCCCAGAGTTTTCAAATTAGTAAAAGCATCAAGAAACATTGGACAATATTACACAATGATTCATCACTTTTGAGATTGTTCCCTAAGGCTCAAATGATGTGCTTCAAAAGAGGTAAAAATTTGAGGGATAAATTAATTAAAGCAGAAAGACCCCTTAAAGAAAATCAGCAGTTTCTGACTACCCAAAAGAAGGGTACTTACCCATGCCTTAATTGTACACACTGCAATAACATCACTAGGGGAAACATGCTTTTTCATCCCCAAACAGGCAAGAAAATAAAAATTAATTACTACTCCAACTGTTTGACATCTGGGGTAATTTACACAATCAAATGCCCCTCTGGAAAACTTTATGTGGGCCAAACTATGAGACCTGCAAAGGAACGTTGGTCGGAACATAAATCGAACATACGATGTAACAGCCAACGATCACCAGTGGCAAGACACTTTAACTCGGAACATCACACAATTGCTCAGATGAGATTTTAGATTCTTGAGGTTGTAAAAAAAAAACAAGAGGTGGAGATTACCACTCTATGCTTCTTAGGAGGGAACTATGTTGGATTAACTCTTTGGACACGGTTCATCCCAAAGGTCTCAATGAAGAACATTCACTTAATTGTTTTCTATAAGAATCATTTCCATCGTGACTTGAGTATGTTACCATTTTTTTACCGCTATACTTTTACTCTCTCTCTTTTTTTAAAAAAAAAGATTTTCTTTGTGATTTGGGTACTCATAAGTACTGAACCATGGATGTTAAAGTATCTCTTGATATACAACATCATTGAATTGATGTATTGCACACCATTCTGTTATTCACATAAGAGTGTATTTCAATAATGTTTTTATTTATGTGTACCCATCAAGAAATAATGCAGAAAACTTTCATCCACTTGAAGAACATTTCAATGATGTATGGTTAAATACAGTGTACCCTCTAACTATAAATATTGTTTTCCTGAGTTTCGAAAATCTCCACTGTATATATAAATGAGTGAGTGCTTGTTCACCCACTTAAGAGATTATGTGCTCTGAGGCCCTGGAGTTGTTGGAACTTGTCTGGTTATTGCCCGGCAGACTTGAATTTTAAGTGTCCATTATAGTCCCTTTTCCCTCTTAATTACTCGGAGTCCCATACCGAGTTGTTCCACACCGTACCTACCACCAGCATTCTGTCATCAACTAATTTACTACTGTTTATTTTCATTTTTTTGAATACTTTATTTCGATTTTAGTGCACTACTCGGTATTATTACCTCATAGGGTATTATATATCGTCTCTATTTCCTGCTGCACTACGTTATATATATGACTTTTTACATACGCACCATATTCCAATATGGCCGCTTTACTGTTCGCCTGTGGACAGAATTAGTCCCTTTTTGAGTTCTAGCAACCTAAGCATCCTTATTGGATTATACATTTCACGTGTTTCGTATTTCCCTTTCTAAAATGGCGGACCTAGTTACCATGGTAACGGTCGCCGATGCCTCCACGCTCATTCTACACAGCACTCCCGATCCTGCAGCAACAGGTTAGTACAAGCGCATTAGAACCAGAAAGACCTTTAGATTAGGAACTCTCAATTTAGCAATAGGTTGGGAGCACTCCGTGACTAAACTTTATTCTTTGCTACCTGTCTTTAGAATTGGATACCTATTATCGATCTAGTACCAAGCCTATCCTTGGTATATTTTCAACCATGGCCCCTCTGACTCCATGAAAGGATGTCTGTCGATCGGACTAATACCCAGTCTCCCCCACTATTTGGGTACGTAAATTAGTATTATCTCTCTCTTAGTTCTTTTACTTTCTTGTCACCTCTATGGCATATTCCCGTTCTTTAGCCACGTATTGACAGATTATACACTGTACACTTATGTATTTTCAACTTTTTTCTACTATTCTGTTTTCTTTAGAGATTGTTTTCAATTGGGCAAAATTACGTTCTACATGCTATCTGGAGCATCGCTGACAGTCACTAGTGACTAGTGTTCACTTGAACTGGTTTTATACCCAGCATAAGTATAGTGTAAATTATGCATAATCTGTCGGTTAATTAATCTTTAGTATTGCGTTACTTAGAATGACCGCCTTTTGACATGAGTCTCTTTCCTCTACCCATATATCTTTCAGATTGAACTAGCCCCTTTAGGCTTGCCCATTCCAGGCACATTTTGAGTTGTCACCAGCACCTTCACTTTCGAAGTCAATCCTGGCATCTATTGTATGCACCACCCCTCCCTGTCTCAGGGACGTCAGACACTGAATCTATATCACTCAACCTTCCACTACCAGGTAACTATGTTTATTCGAGTCTACGAGCAATGCCATGTAGTTCCTTTCCCCACGTGGGCACTTAGCGAATTTCAAACAAGTTCATATAATGTACATTTTGGTCATTTGATCATGTCATTTCAGTGAGTCAATTTAAGGTAACAAATAACAAAAAACTAATGTGGATGAGAATATACTAGCACTGTTAATGTTGAAACCTTAGAAAAAGTAACTCTCTTTCTGGAACTCCCTTGAACTTATAGGTATTACTGTATAAATATATGTTGACAAATCCCCGTTTTTAATATATACATTCTGTTTATAGTCTGTTTAGGCCTAAAAAGAAGAGGTGTCCATCCTCGAAACGCGTCGCCACTCAAAAGCAGACTACTGGCAACACTTCTGCACATTTTGTGTTTGCTCTTTGTAATAATACTGAAATTGTTTTTGTATTTGTCTTTGTACTTAAAGTTGCAATTTAAAAAACTAAATATATACACCTACATGTTTTACAAAAAACTAATTTTGTTCGAATTTCTTTGCTTGAATATTTTTTGTTTACCTAAAGTAAACAGTGCCTTTAGGTTATAGTAGTTGGTAGATCCAACACATTTACAGTGTGCAGGGGACGGGAGGGTTGAAAGCTTGAATCTTCCCTTTCTTTGCATGTCGGAAATGTTGCCATCCTCCCGAAGTTACCTACCTGCACTTTGGCTTTTAGCTCTGATTGAGGCGGGTGCACATACTGAAAGGAAACTGCTGGGCATGGCTTCTGTAGTGGCCAGATATCTGGTGGCCAGGGTGTGGGGAAAGGCAGCCCCTCCTACCTTTTCTAGATGGTTGGAATGCATGGACATGTGTGAGCGACAGGAATCTAGGTTTGCTTAAACACTACCGAGCCGCCCGTTTGATTATTGGACACTTTACAGACAATACCAGAGGGACAGGATACACGCTGCACAGTCCCCTGGTTCGTCCGTGGAATGATATGGGAAGTGGGACATGTATCTCATAGGCCTGAGAACTGGACAGCAGTAAAACTTTTATGTTGCCCGGTATGGGTTTGGTTTTTTTCTGGTCAAGAACTGTGTTTGTACTTAAGGGTTGGAGCGGACTGGAATGGTAAAGTTGGGAGTCAGATGTTGTGGGGGGTGGGGGGGTGGAAGGGGATTATCACATGTTGGTTACTGTTTTAAAATAATATAGTTTTAGAAAAAGAAATGTATGGGCTAGATATAGTTTGTAGAGTGGTATTGCATGCAGATTTTCAGTACATAGATCAATATAAAACAGTATTGTTAAGTGGTGGTTTTAGGAAACAGAAGTTAGGGATAGGCAACAGAGTTTTGGGAAGGAAGGAGTGGATCTGAGAGTCTGCTTGGCTTTAAACTGTAGATGCTAATGAGAAATGAGAGGCAATAATTGATAAAGGGAGGAGCAGATATGAGTGCAGATGTGTGATTGTGGTGGTAGTTTATGGAGATTTGCTGTTAGGCATAGTATATAGATTATAATTTATAAAATGAATAAGGAGGGTAATAGATTATGGGAGGTGGTTATATTAAAATCGGGGTAGAATCTAGAATGTTATGGCTTTAGAGTAAGGAAAGGAATTAAAGTATAATATGTGTTTGGGGAGGTACGGGGTAACTTGGATGTTTAATTGTATATAAATCAGCTTATTACAAGTCTGATGGTTGTCAGAATTTTGGAACAGATAAATATTTATGTGCATTTAATGTTATATGTGTGTGTGTGTGGGGTGTAATTTATCCTTTGTTTTCTTCTCTTTCTCTCTTCTTTCTTTCTTTTTCTCTTTCCTTCTCGCACTTCTTTATCAAATGCTTTTTTCTCACACTTGATATTGAATATAGAAAATGTAAGCTTATACAAAATGGCCTACATATCTGCGAATAACAACAGTTATACTTATATAGTGAGATATTGATCCGCTAAACTTTGTTTTGTGGAACGTAAAAGGCATTGGGTGTGTAATCAAAGTTTTGGCACAGGTATGGAGGAGCAGGGGTGATGTGGTATTCCTTCAGGAGACATATTTGAATGAACAAATTGGGGGTAACTTATCTAATCATAAATATCCACAGGTGATTTCAAATTATTTTGACACTAAATCTAGAGGAGTTAGCATAATGTTCAGGAGAGGAATACCAATTAAAATAGAAAAGACAGTAAAAGATCAAGAGGGTCGTATTCTATTAATTGATGTGCTGTATAATGGAAAGAGGATAACTGTTGGTACACTATATACTCCATGCACAGCAAATATAATCTTTTTTTTAGACTTTTAGCCTTTTGGATGAGATGGAGGGGGAAGTTGTAATTTTGGGTGGAGACTTCAATTTAGTGATGGATAGTAAACTGGACAGGAGATCGGAATGCAGGTACAATGGTGAAAAATGGTTAAGTATAAACTTGTGGATATCTGGAGGGTGCTTCATCAAAGGGATAGAGAATATTCATTTTACTCAATGGTACATAATTCATACTCACGGATAGACTTTTTTTTTTCATTAGTGACAAATTAGTTGATCAGACATTTTGTTCCGATATCAAAAAGAGAAGTATTTCTGATCATGCGTTAATAGACCTGAAAATTAGTTTGAATAATATGTGTAAAAAAACTAACAGGTGGAGAATGCAAGCGCATGCCCTTAATGATCCAATAAGTAGTACAGGTTTAGATAACTTCATAAGGGAATATTTTAAAGAAAATAATGGTTCAGCAGATATGAAAACAGCATGGGGATGTTTTAAGACAGTTTTGCAGAGGGAACTGATTTGTAGAGCTTTGCATGCTAAAAAGAAAAATCGAGAAAAAATTGAACAGCTGGAAAAAGAAGTTGTAGAAATAAAAAAATGTTGTGCACAGGTACAATCAGAATTTAAAAAATCAAAATTAAAAAGACTGGAAGAAGAAGTGAAGAATCAGGTGCAGACACATGCCGGAAAAGGGTTGTTTTATACAAAGCAGAGATTTGGGAAATTTGGTGACAAGAATGGTAAACTCTTAGCTAATAAGCTTAAAGGACTAATGACTGACAAATGCATCTCATCCATTGAAAATGATGAAGGAGAAACGTTTTATAGAAGTGAAGATATTTGTGAAAATTTTAAAAAATGTTATGAAAAGTTATATAAGGAAGATCTGCATTCTAATGAAACAGACCTACAGACTTGTTTTGATAAGATTAATCTTTCTGAATTACAAAATGATTTTAAAAATTATTACTTGAATCTGTGATAGCTGTGGCAGAAGTGAACAATGCTATTTTGCAAATGAAAGATGGAAAATCACCAGGCCCAGATGGGATCGTCTCAGAGTTTTATAAGAAGTTTGCAAGTCAATTATCACCAATTCTATGTGTACTTTTTAATGATTTTTTAACATCAGGAACAACTTGTGGCTCTATGACAGATGCTATAATTATTGTTATTTCAAAACCAGATAAATATCACAAAAAGTGTGGGAAATGTAGGCCAATTTTGTTGCTAAATGTAGTTTTTAAGATATTTACTCAAATATGGGCAAATCGGCGTGGGCTTTATTCCAGGGAGGTCTGGATATGACAACATCAGAACTGTATTAAATGTCATAGGGATACATTATAATAAAGACTCAAAGGGGATCATAGGGTTTTTTGACGCAGAGAAAGCGTTTGATAGGGTTACTTGGAGATTTTTAGAGTACACCTTGTTGAGGATGGGCTTTGGGCCAATTTTTATGAAAATGATCAAATGTATTCATCATGAGGTTAAAGCAAGAGTGACTGTGAATGGTTTGATCTCTGGGTCTTTTCCGTTATTTAAAGGCACGCGAAAAGGATGCCCTCTGTCGCCATTCTTATTTGACCTAGCACTTGAGCCGCTGGCTGCTTATATCAGACAATGTGAAAAAATTAAAGGGTTATGTGTTGGGAAAATAGAAGTTAAAATGTTGTCCTATGCAGATGACATGTTAGTCCTATTGTCAAACCCAGAAGAATGTGGTTCATTATTAAAACAGTTGTTTGAGGAATTAGGAATACTATCTGGACATAAAGTAAACTGGGACAAGACTGAGATTTTCCCATTGTCGAAAAATTGTAGCAGGAACATTCCAGAATTGTGGAATTGTAAATGGTCTCCTGAGGGTGTTAAGTATCTTGGTATACACATCATAGGTGATTTGAAGAAAATTGTTCAACCTAACATTCATAAGATAATAGATAAAATTATTTACTCTATAAGAAGATGGGAAAGATTGAAATTATCTTTATGGGCAAAAATTAATGCCATTAAGATGGTTTTACTGCCAAGAGTGTTACATATGATTCAGTCAAATCCATTATTGCTTAGTAAGATAAAGTTGATAAAGTTTTCCAATGTTTTTTATGGGGTTTGGGTAAAAGACCTCAAATTCAAAGATATATATTGATGCAGAAGCTTGAGGAGGGCGGATTTGGCTATCCAGACTTGTTAAAATACTGTAATTCATTCCTGCTTAAGAAGGGCTCTTACTATTAAAAAGATGACAATTTTAGGGGAACATTTTGGTTACGCATGGAAAGGGATATTTGCAGTCCGTATCATTTAAGAAGCCTTTATACTATGGGGAGAATGTCGGCTAGTAGATTAAAGTTAAAACCAATAATGGCAACTAGACAAGTTTTTTGGATGTGGTTTAGGGAGAACAAACAGAAGTATGGGTTTAGTAGAGATGTTTCACCCTGGTATAATGAGGCACTACAGCTCAACAATAGTTATCTTAATTGGCAGAGTTGGGTCAAGAAAGGTATTTTGACTCTGAGTGATATACTGGATGGTGATCGTCTGTTGTCATTTGAGGAACTACAGAGAAAATATGGTCTGAGTGCAAGAGAAAGGAGTAGATATATAGAATTAATCTCAGGATAAGTATGGTCAATGATTCCTTGGGGGTTAAACCTGAATTGTGTCAGCTGCTTATGGGACAGGAATATAATATACATACATACACAAACTTTATGCAATCAGAAAATAGACATGTTGTGGCATGGGAGAAACTAAGAGCTGCATGGTCAGTGGATGTGAATATAGACTTCATGGATAAAGATTGGTAGGGTGAGTGCCAATTTGGGAGCAGACTTAAATGTGCGTATGATCAGACAGAAAATAATAGGCAGGGTATACTAGACACCGGTTCAGATGTACAAATTAAAGCTGCAAACAGATGGTTTACGCTGGAGTTGTGGAAATGACAGGCGTACCCTGTTACACCTTCTTTTGAGCTGTCCAAGAGTTCAAAGATTCTGGAATGAGGTGATTGATAGACTTGAAATTATTTTAGATATAGTTTTACAGAGATCAGCTGTGAATATAATCTTACTTCTGCATCAGGATAGATGTAAAAACTCAATAAAATACAACAGCTGGATAGATAAAGTTATGTTAATAGCAATGAGACCGACTCTCCGGGTCTGGAAAACAAGGAAGAAATCTTCAGTGGAAGACTGGTTAGTGGAACTGCAAACTTTATCCAATTGTGAAAAGCTTGCATTCAAGGCAAAGGAGAAAGAGGAAGAATACCTTGCGCTATGGGGACCATTCAATGCCTTATATGATTGAATATCTAGGATGTGGATAGTAATGTGGAGTGGGATTTTGTTTTTGTTTTCTTCTTTCTTTCTTTTTCTTCTTCTTCTTCTTTGCTGGTGGCTTGGTTTGGTGTTTGTCTGTGTGATGTCCTGTATTTCTGTCTGTGTCCTATAAAATTAAATTGCGTTTAAATCTTTTGTTATTCTTTTACTGCTTAAATAAATTGAAAGTTGCTTAGTGTGTCTAAGGGGATGGTTTTGATTGTAATGTTTACTTTTTATGTTATTAACATAATGTAGTTAAACTGGTCATTTATGACTTTGCTAAAGACCCCTGTAATATTCTGTGATTATATATATTTGTTGACATACTAATAAAAAGATATTTTTTAAAAAAAATCTGTATTCTATGGATCCATGAAAAGCAACATTTGCAGCAATGAAACTTCAAAAAGGGCATATAAGTGCTATTGAATAAGTGTAAATATACATTGCCTTATTATCCATTGCCTTGAATTCTGAGGAACTATCTGCCTCAACATACGCTTGCTGGCGACTGTGAGCTGCACTGCCTTTGAACCAGTAGTCTGGCTTATATGTCTGCTGGTGACTGCGGATAGTGCTGTCTTTGAGCCAGGGGCTTAATGACACCAACTCCGAGGTGTGATCTTTCATAATATCTGCTTGTTGGTGACGGCAGACAGCGCTATCTTTGAACCAGTAGCTTGTTCTGTATGTCTGCTGGTGACTGTGGGTAGTGCATTCTCTGAGACATCAGCATTCATTTTGTGTGTGGTGAGAAATAACTAATTGGCCCCCCATATCTACTGCCTTGTGGGATCCCATGCTCTTAACCTTGGAACCGGTAGGCTTGGGCAGGTAAAAGTGCCTTATCTATGTGAGACTCTAATTTGATTATTGTACCATGTTGACCTGGGATCTCTGGAACTGAAGGTGTCACCTCTCAGCATAACTTTCCCTCCTGCTGTTATACGGACAGTAATAGGTTGAATTCCCTCTGAATAGTCTGTGGTGGACTAAGCAAAGATGAAACTCCAGAGTAAAGATAAAGGTATTGAAATTGGTATTTTATTTCTATCGCGCTCATACACAAGTGTTTCAGAGCGCAACAAGGCAAGGGAAGGGGAACAGGGGAGAACAAAAACAACGATCTTACTAGGCCCGGTGACATTGAGAACGTGCAAGTGCAGGGTAGAGGGGGAAGGGGGAGAAGTGCATGGAAGGAGGAACAAAAGGAGTGTGGAGCTAGAAGGAAAAAAACAAAAATAATAAATAAAAAGGCAACAAACAATGGGAGTACAGCCAGCAAGTGGCAAGTGCTGGGTTTATGGCAGCAGGCCATGTAGGTCTGAAAGTGCAGGAAGAAAAAGGGAGGGCTATATGGGTTCAGATACAGACCCCAGTGCAGGGGGTGGCCCGGAGGCAGTGCGTGGGGGTGGCAAGATGAGCAGGTACCTGGGCCCGGAGGACAGAGGGTGGCCAGGTGCATGGTGCTGAGGGAGAGTAGAATCAACAGGGGAGGGGAGAGGAGAAGGCAGAAGCAAAGAGGAAGGTTTTGAGGTGCTTCCGGTAACAAGAAGAACAGAGGTGGTGCTGCTGAAGCCGGCACAACCAATACAAGCACCCAAACTACATCAGTAAAAGAGAAGATCACAGACTTTTTTGGGGAACAAATAGCGGTAGTAGGGGTGCATGAAGAACCTGAAGGCATTGATTTACCTCTCAATGATGCCACATGCACCTCAGCCGAACTCAATAACAATAATTGACTTCTGAACCTGTGCTATAGTTTAGAGGACCAGATTGCTTGAACTGAGCAATCTGGAAGTGCATGGTGGTGGTAATGGAATTGTCCCTAACCTAAATGATGAGATGGAGACGTCTCCAAACCATAAGGCTGTGGCATCTGAAAGATTGTCCTGTTCTCCGCGCCTAACTGGTTTGGTTGAGGGGTCCGGTGATATTAATGCTGAATCACAAGATAATGCTCCATCATGTACTAATCAAAAATGTGACAGCTGTAATATTGAATCCAAAGAATTTGATGCACATAACATGGCCACCAGATTTGCGTTAAAAAAAATAACCATATGCATATACATTAAAAATATATATTGTTAGGACACTATAGCAGAAAGAGCTAGTGCACAGGATCACGCTATTTGTTCAAGATGGGCGCAGAGATTGGATCGTCTCCTACACATCCATAAAAAAACCTAGCACGGATATACTTCTCGTGAGTTCGAATTATTGTGCAGCATTAAATGCCAGAGGCTGTGATAGCGTCTTATATCCGGAAATCTTGTTTTCCGTTGAAAACGAACACAATATAGGGCAAAACGAACAGATCTGACAGCTTTGGTCACCTGGCCTTGAAATCCTTATCTGTGAATGAGATCACGCCGAAAGGCGGATGTAAACAAACAGATTTTTATTTTTTCTAGGATTTCAAATCAGAAACGCGTCTGGGGCTTTGTATTCGCGATTCTTTTTAATGATTTAGGGGGCAATGAAGGTCCGTGGCAGAGGTTCTACAGCGACAAGAGCGAGGATGCGGGTGGCGCAATGGGCTGAGCGCTGCAGACGAGCATTTGTGTAATGTGTCTCCTGCACTGTGTGAGTGTGTGTGTGTGTGTGTGTGTGTGTGAACTTTCAGCGGGGGAAGGATGGAGGAGGCGGAGGCGGCGGGGGAGCTCGCCGCTGCTGTCCGGGGTGAATGGGCCCCTCCTCCTCCCCCTCTTCTTCCTTCCTGTGATCCGAAGAGAGGAAATTCCTTTCAGTTATTTTTTTTTTTTTTTTGTGAATGACAAACTCATTACCGATTCATCAACACAACCTGTTCCAGCCGGTCCCGTCGCCAAGGCAACGCCTCAATGGGCAACCTCCCGACGGCTCAGCCAATCGGAGCACGAGGGGCACTACCCTGAGCAAACTTCACAGATCTTGGGCACACAAGAGAGCACCCCTCTGCTGCAAGAAGATTCGTGGGCATCCTAGACACAGTGAAGCAGCAGAGCGCTCTCCGCGGGTTCGAGACCGACCTGCCTCAGCCTCCAGACCCGGAGCAAAAACACTCTTCCCCAGTGCAACATCAGTGCACCCCACACTCCAGGATTCCTGCACATCGGAGTTAAGGGGGGCACGTGTGCACGAGCCCGGAACATCAAAGAGAAAATCCCTGGCGGGCAACTCCAGAACATTACGGATTCCGAGCACTGGACTGGATCCCTGGACAGGGCCAGTGCAGGATCCCTGGACATCAAGGGTCCCAAGCATCCCGGGCACCTTCGGGGGGCCTAGCGCGCACATGCCCCTATAGCCGGACTCCTGCCTCTGCGCCCCCGGGACCACGCGCCGCCGCCGGCACCACCACCACCGCCTTTCTTTCCCCCATGCTAGAGAAGCGGCTCCAGTCCGCGGGCATGGAGGAGAACCGCCGCGGCTGCGGGAAGACGGCGGCCTGGCTGAAGGAGCAGCTGGAGCTGGGCAGCGAGCGGCTGCTGCTCATGGACTGCCGGGCGCAGGAGCTCTACGAGTCGTCGCACGTCGAGACGGCGCTCAGCGTGGCGCTGCCGGGCCTCATGCTGCGCCGCCTGCGGGGAGGCACGCTGCCGCTGCGTGCCCTCTTCCCCCGCGCCGAGGACCGCGAGCGCTTCGGCCGCCGCTGCCGCAGCGACCCGGTGCTGCTCTACGACGAGGGCGGCGGCGACGACTGCAACCGCAACGGCGCCGCGGCCGGCGACGGCCTGCTGGGCCTGCTCCTGGAGCGCCTGACGGGCGAGGGCTGCCGGGCCTTCTTCCTGGAAGGTAAGGGCGCCGTCCCGGGGACAGGGCACACACGAGGCAGGCCCATTAGTCAAGGCACCTGGCTGCCACTGGGGACACTTTACAGGAGGGCACCACGTGTGTTCACCCCGGAAGTGACCCCCACACCGCACTCTGACCCTCCTCTAAAATGGCACCTGCCCAAAATGTACTGTGTTTCTCCTCTGAAATGGCACCTGCCCAAAATGTACTGTGGCCCCTCCTCAAAATGGTACCTGCCCAAAATGTACTGTGGCCCTCCTCTAAAATGGCACCTACCCAAAATGTTCAGTGGGCCTCCTCTAAAATGGTACCCCAACCTGCCTAAAATGTACTGTGGCCCTCCTCTAAAATGGCACCTGCCGAAAATATACTGTGGCCCGCCTCTAAAATGGTACCAGCACCTGCCCAAAATGTACTGTGGCCCTCCTCTAAAATGGTACCCCAACCTGCCTAAAATGTACTGTGGCCCTCCTCTAAAATGGCACCCGCACCTGTTTAAATCTGACTTTTACCAAAATGAGGGCTTAAAGTACCATAGTCCCTAAGCCGGCAAACTGGTTCATAAATGCCTTATTTTGCAAAACAAACAGCTAACATCCTCTAATCCCATTTGTTCAATATTTAGAAAATGCGTGAACTGCTTTTATTCTTCACATTGCTCTGGGAACTGATGTTTAAAATATTCCAACTGCTTGAAAAATGTCCAGCAAGTGTTTTGTCTGCGCGACCGCTGTTTTCCTAGATTTCCATGCTTTAACTCCCAGGGTTAGTTTGGGGGTGTTTACTAGTCATGTTGCTATTGTTTTGTTTTCCCCTATGATGAACGGCCAGGTATGATAATTCTCTACCTGCCTGCTACTGACCTCCATTTTTTCTCTTTTGTTATAGTAGTAATTACCTTCCACCATTTTATGTATGAAAGTATTTCGAACTCCATGTGCTTGAGCATGGAATAACCACGCATACATTGTTTTGATGGTCTGAACATCCGGGATAGGATACATATCTGACAGTGTGGCCTGGCATCTAGTGTTGATCCCAGGAGAAAGCGAAGTTATTTCGCAGAAATTGCCATTTCCTGGTGTGAGACTTCGCTGATTGATGTCTGCTCCAAAGTAGGTGCGAGACTGACCAGCAGTGCCTTCCATTGGTGAATGTGTGAAATGTCCAGCCCTTGGCTCCCCTATTCAAGAACAGCCTGCAAATTGTACTATTGTATGTGCAGCGTGTGACCAAAGGATGTTTATTTGGGTACGTAGTGGCAGCTGTGATACACCCTTACCCAATAGCACCAGACACTTCCTACTCACATAGATTTGGGAGGCCTACTTTTGAGATAAAGCTAGTGATCCTTGATAGTGATCCTTGGCAACTCTAGTAACGTGTATTCATCCTAAAATAGCCAGTTGGATTTAGCAATGGAAATGCCCCGTATTCCCAATACGTATCAGTATATTGGGGTTCTCTATTTGTCTTTGTGGACGATGTGTAGATTAATTGAGGCGCCATGAAAGGGAACTGACATCAACTTGAAAGCAAAGTTCTCAAGTGTCACCCTTTTGGTCTCATTAGGCTCACACCTGGGAATCCTCATTGCTACCCCGTCGGTCCACCCCCCCCCCCCCCCCCGGGTAGCTGGCCTCTGTTCAAGCTGTCCTGGGCGCCGGGTCCCCTGACAAGGATGTGTGTGTGTTAGAAGCAGGCTTAGGCAGTGTGGCTGGCTGCACCGTGGAGAATGCCCGCCGTGGGTGCTCTGATCTCAGCTCCCGGGCTCTTGGTAACCTTATCTCACAAACAACTTCTCAATGGGCTTCCTGCCTCTGCCCGGGGCGCGCGGAATACATTACACGTTTCCCTGCATGGCAGATGTCGGCCCTTTTCATGTTCTTGATGTGGGGCACCCACACGCTGTGACGGGCTGTTTAACGGCAGCTAGCTCCAAGTATACCAGTCATAATTGTACATTACACTCTCGTTCTTATTTCTAAACCACACAAACAATTGCTTTGACACACTAATGGCCAGATGTACAATTTTGCATTTAACACGGGACAGTCCCATTGAAAACATTTGTGAAAATTAGGCCTTAAGACCGTAAATAACCTATGACAGCCATTTTGTTATTCCTACACAGTCGCGGTAGGATGTTTGTAAAATCTTATAAAAAATCTGATGAGACAATTGGACGAAAATCAATAATATATGTGCGCTCGTGTTTTGTATATGTGAGCACTCTTTGTGTTGCTGCAAAAATTTGCCTGGCCCCAAAAAAAAACAATGCTTATGTCCGGCAATAGCGCCATTTCGTTTTTTCTGTGTTGCAAACGATGCTATTTGAAGAAAAATACCAACGCGAATGTGCAATCCAGGCGTGCGTACACGTACGAGGAAATATGCTAATGTCATTTAACCCAAATGATTGCATTACACGGTCACTGGGTTGGGTGATGTCAACATTTAATTTGTGAGGGAGTTCCACAAAGTAAGCTGTCTGTGTAGTTGTGTAGTTACAACGTGAAAAACTAAGTGCCAGAAAATCCCCTTTTTTCAGCATCACTTGATTGGGATTCGGGAGGTGGGGGTTAGAAGGAGTTGTTACGGTATTTATTATATTAATCGAAGAAGAATGGTGCCCCCCACTTACATGGGAAACACTAGCTGTGGCGCTGAGGCAATCCTTTTGTAAGGCGCATCTGCAAAAATCAATTTTTGTATTGGATGAGCTAGCCCAGGGAGACTTGGTTGGGGGTGAGATACCTTTGGCCATATGTCTTCAAGATCCCTAAGAACCCATGGTCCCTGGAAAAGTTGACTCGATGTCCACTTGACCTATCTGTAGCATCTGTTTGTAAACTCTAGTCAATCACCCTTTTAATAGTTCTGATGAGTATTTTCCCGCTTCTTTGTTCCCTTTTATAGGAGGATTCAACAAATTCCAGGCAGAGTTCCCAGTGCACTGCGAGACCAACTTGGACTCAAGCTCCTGCAGTAGTGGCGACTCCTCTCCACCCGTGCTGGGCCTCGGTGGCCTCCGGATCAGTTCGGACTCCTCGTCTGACATAGAATCGGATCTCGACCGGGACCCCATCAGTGCCACTGACTCCGAGGGCAGCCCGCTGTCCAACCCTCAGCCTTCTTTCCCTGTGGAGATTCTTCCCCACCTCTATCTGGGCTGCGCCAAGGACTCCACCAACCTGGACATTCTGGAGGAGTTTGGCATCAAGTACATCCTGAACGTCACCCCCAACCTGCCCAACCTCTTTGAGAATGCGGGGGAATTCAGATACAAGCAGATTCCAATCTCGGATCACTGGAGCCAAAACCTTTCCCAGTTTTTTCCTGATGCCATTTCCTTCATAGGTGAGTATTCTGGGTGCACAGCTTTTCTTCCAGACACTATGTTTGTCCCAAATAGGTTAGTGCTGCATCCGACCTGAGCATTCTCTGACCTCTTCTTGGTAAAGTCATGTCAGACCTATTCTGTATATGCAAGTGCAGTGCTTTTGGCAGAACTACACTGAGAACTAGTATTTGCAGAACTCTTCCTGGTGAAGTCATGCCAGACACCTACTTCTGTGTATGTATGCAAGGGCAGTGCTTCTGGCAGAACTACACTGAGAACTAGTATTCTCAGAACTCTTCCTGGTGTACATCTTCTGTATATGCAAAGGCAGTGCGTCTGGCAGAACTACACTGAGACTAGTATTCTCAGAACTCTTCCTGGTGTAGTCATGTCAGACATCTTCTGTATATGCAAAGGCAGTGCGTCTGGCAGAACTACACTGAGACTAGTATTCTCAGAACTCTTCCTGGTGTAGTCATGTCAGACACCGTCTGTAAATGCAAGGGTGGTGCTTCTGGCAGATCTGCACTGAGAACTAGTATTCTCTGCCCTCTTCCTGGTGAAGTCATGCCACATCTTCTTCTGTATATGCAAGGGCGGGCAGTGCTTCTGACAGAAGTACACTGAAAGGTAGAATTCTCTGCCCTCTTCCAGGTGAAGTCATGTCAGACACATTCTCTATATGCAAGGGCAGTGCTTCTGGCAGAACTACACTGAGAGCTATAATTCTCTGCCCTTTCCTGGTTAAGTCATGTCAGACACATTCTGTATGTGAAAGGGTAGTGCTTCTCTACACTGAGGACCATTCTCTGCCCTCTTCCTGGTGTAGTCATGTCGGACCCCTTCTTCTGTATATGCAAGGGCAGTGCTTCTGGCAGAACTACACTGAAAGGTAGAATTATCTGCCCTTTCCTGGTTAAATCATGTCAGACACATTCTCTATATGCAAGGGCAGTGCTTCTGGCAGAACTACACTGAGAGCTATAATTCTCTGCCCTTTCCTGGTTAAGTCATGTCAGACACATTCTGTATGTGAAAGGGTAGTGCTTCTCTACACTGAGGACCATTCTCTGCCCTCTTCCTGGTGTAGTCATGTCAGACCCCTTCTTCTGTATATGCAAGGGCGGTGCTTCTGGCAGAACTACACTGAAAGGTAGAATTCTCTGGCCTCTTCCTGGTGAAGTCATGTCAGACACCTTCTTCTGTTTATGAAAGGGCAACGTTTTTTGGAGAACCACAATACAGGATCCATACACGGGCTGCGCATTACTCCCACCCATGTGTGGATCTCTTACAATGGATGAGCAGTGGTATTCGAACATACCATGAGCTGTCTGGGGGCGGGGAAGGTGGAAATATGAACTAGGGATGCCTGGGTTCGCCTGATCGGGCCAGTATAACTCGGGCATCATCAATGCCTCGAGTTATGTTGTCAAGTGTCCCAGGTGTTGCTGACAGATCAGCAAGGATATCATGTCAAGTTTTGTTGACAATGTCACCAAAAATGCAACTTGCAGTTCTTGTCAAACTCTACACTAGCGTGAAGCGAGGGGGCAGGGCCGGGCCCTGAAGGCTGGGTCTGTGGTGTTCGTTTTGGGAGGCCATTGGGAAGAATGGACGGGCCAGTTTGCGTGTTGTGTTTGGGTGGCCCAGATTTGCCTTAAATTAAATATCTGTTTTTAGATGCGCAGTAACTTTAAGGTGAAGTTGTATCTGAAGGATATCGCGAGGGTGTGCAACCACCCTCCCCCCCCCCCCCCAATCAGTGTGAGGAATTTTTTCATGGTGTAGATTGCCGTGGCTATTTTATTTGACTCTTGATAACTGGTCTGTTGTCTTGTGGGACCTATGGAATTAGATCCTCGGCATCGTGGATAGCCGGCAGATTCTCCAGGCCAAGTGAACCCTGGCGAGACCCGGTGGGTAATGCGAGACGGGCACGGGAAGCCACCAGTCTGCACTGGCATTGTGATGCATCGCCTCTTACAAAGCCGCCTGTTTTCCGGCCATGTTGACATCCTGTTCCTCTTAGCGGGCTGCCCCCGGGGACAGCGCTCCTCCTTTGAAAGGGCCTGAATGCAGCCATTGTTTCAGCACCACAGCGTGCAATGTGTTGAACAGGCCCCCGCAGCCTGCCTGTCTGCAGAAGGGGCGTTCGACGTCCATATTGTTGGTACTCTTTCAAAGGTCAAATGTTTTGTAAGCAGAGCGTAGTTGTGCCCGCGGGCAAGCTTCCTGGTCTCAAGAAAGTGGGGATTTGCCCAGGGTCGCACCGGTCTGGCCAAGCAGGGATGCGGGGCCTAGAAATGGAAGCGTCCTATGTTCCACCTTGTCAGGCATACTCTTTACACTTGATCCACATTATAGCGCTTAGCAGCGCGAGAAATAAGGCATCGGCGCTATATTTTATTATATAGGGGCAACATGGTAAAAGTATGTGCCGTGTTTCGGGATATGTTGTTTTTTCTTGGGATTTCATCCTGTTTTTAAGTTATTCAATGCGGCTATGTACACCCCTGTTGGCACGCCTGTCTGACCGCTGTCTCATTCTCTTTTTCAGATGAAGCCCGGGCGAAAAGCTGCGGAGTTCTAGTGCACTGCTTAGCCGGCATCAGCAGGTCGGTGACCGTCACCGTGGCCTACCTCATGCAGAACTTAAACCTGTCCATGAACGATGCCTATGACATCGTCAGGATGAAGAAGTCCAACATCTCGCCGAACTTTAACTTCCTGGGACAGCTGAAGGACTTTGAGAAAACCCTGGGCCTAAGCAGCCCGTGTGACAACCACGTGCCGGCCCAGCAGCTCTACTTCACAACCCCCGCCAACAACCAAAACGTCTTCCAGGTGGATTCCCTGCAGTCCACGTGAGTGGCAGCCCAGCCAGGTGTCTAGGCTGCTCGTTTCCCAGAAGAGGCCCTCGTTCTGGCTGGCACCGAGTTTTTTGCCCAGAATGTGGCACTGGAGCACTTAGTCCATTTGTGTGCGGCAGGAAGGGGCAGGCTATTCGTGAGTGACATTTGGCTCTGGCCCGGGAAGGCACGGGGTCATTAGGCACTTTGGAGGACACCAGAGAAAGTGGCATTTCGCGGGTCGCTGGCTTGCACGCCTGTGGTGTGTGTGGCACAGCTTTTAGGTCCCAACACAAAGGGCAGACTGGACTACGCATGCGCCGTGCGTCCAGTGACTGGAACGCGACCACGCTGCCCCCGTGTGGACAAACAGTGACTCTTATACTTGTCTTCAGTGAAGACTTGCCCGGGATCTCAGCTCGGCATATGTTGGAGAATTGTTCGCAGAACCTTATTGTATTACATTATTGTAAAATCTTTCTGCTCTATAACCGGCTTGGATTATACCGTGCGAGGAAAATACGTTTTTTGGGCACATGTCTCCTTTGTAATGTTATTTGTACGAAACAGCATTAATGTCTGCCCTCCTCTCCCCCCCCTCTCTTCATCTGCCCTCTCTTTCAAAGCAAGCACTTGTGAGACTTTCCCCATAACCCTTTCTGCCAATTTTCCCAGTCCCATGGGTGACACCTCCTGCCAATCCTTGTCTTTGATTCCAGTTGCATGCTGGAACCTGTAGTTTTGAATTTCCCATTGCAAGGGTGGGCCTACAAGTCTCAGCTTGAAAACCAGGACTGTCTCAAAGATTCTGCATGCAACAGGGAAACTTGGCAGCTATTTGTAACCCCAAAGCAGTTGTGACTTTGCTTCCACTTTGTAAATACCGCCGTTTTCTTGAGTCCAGATTTAAATATTTTGTAATGGTGCGCCGAACTTGTGTACAGTTATATTTCCCTTTTTTGTGCACACCGTATATCAGGGAGCCTCACCTCAAATGCAATACGACACATCTATTTTTATTAAAAAAAAACTGGAAGTATGAGCGAACATGTGTACCCCAATGTATGCTTGCGGAAGGCGTGATCTTTGCCAACTAAAGGGAGCAGTGCTCGTGGTGTACGTTTTCAGATGACCTTTATTATATAACTGTAAATTGTTTAAATTATTATTAAATAATTATTTTGGCTATGGAGACGACCGTCGTGTGTTTTGCTGTACGTTCCATAACAGAGTCTTGGGTTAGTGGGGGGCCGAATCTGTGGGGTTCTGAAGAATTGTGCTTACAAGCGAGGAAGAAAAAAAGAAGCAGAAAAAGAAAAGAGCTTGTGGCGAAAACCTGACACTCTCCAAAGCGCTTTAAAATGTATTCTACTATATATATGAACTTAATGATAAAATATTGAAACACACTCCATGGTGCATTCAGGGGTAAACTACGAGGCAAAAGAGGCCCTGGAAATAATGTTCAAATTGGCCCCGTATTACACATTTTCAGCAAACACAAACTTTTCCTACGAGAAAATTTGGAAATAAAAAAGGTTGCCACACATAAGTGGCCCAGGCCGCAGAGGCCTACGGGAAATCTCCAGAGTTCCCTGTAGGCCAGGCCGCAGAGGCCTAACGGGAAATCTCCAGAGTTACCTGTGGGCCAGTCCACCCCCGCCAGGCCGCAGAGGCCTGCCGGGAAATCTCCAGAGTTACCTGTGGGCCAGTCCACCCCCGCCAGGCCGCAGAGGCCTGCCGGGAAATCTCCAGAGTTCCCTATAGACCAGTCCACCCCATGGTGTGTTTATTTCTAAAGTTCATCAATGTTTGGAGCAGTACAGATAAGGGTTGTGTCAGCTACTTTTACTCCCTAAACATAGGCATATAACCCTAAGAATAGGAAGTAAAAATACTCCCAACAAACAATAGGAAATAGACACGTAGGACCTTGTGCCCCTGCTTTCACTGTACCAGATGTATAGATCTATTTGGGCCAGTAGTGCACATAGTCCCACAGGAAGAAACCACTATTATAACTGCCCGATTGAAAGAAGTAAGCATGTATCTTTTAATGTTTATGAATAACTAGGTTAAAAAAATCATTGTTAAAAAAGGATCTGTTTTCCAGTTAAAACATATTTTTACACACTTATAAAATACTCCTATTCGGAATTGGTCTTACAATGTCACTCCCCCAAAATCACATTTACTACCAACTTTAAAAAATAGGGAGTAAAATACTGCCACTTCCAAATCTTGTCTGGAGCTCTGGGTGTGGCCCTGAAGAGAGCCTGGTTAGCTTAAAGCAAGCCGCCACCATGAGCTACATTTGTCTCCCAAAGCTAACTGGTGCTCTCTGACATTCACTGTTTCTGAGCAATTTTCACAAAGGAGCTTTGGGAAACCTCTAGAACGGGGATTTGCAAGCTTTGGCTCTCTGGGTGTTTTGGGCTACAAATCCCACACGTCATAGCCGTCATAGTCAATGGTGAAGGATCATGGGAGTTGTAGTCTACATATGGAGAGCGAAGGTTGCAGACCCCTGCTCTGCAAGACTTCATGCATGATGTTAATGTGCAATGGAAACAGTTATAATGTGCATTGCATGTGGGAGTCGGGTGTGCACCCCGCTATGCATCAGTTCCTGACTCTGCTGCCAGAGCGGGAGAGCGCATCACAGAATAAGATGTTGCCGCAGAGATAAAACTCTTGTGGCAGTAAAGGGACAGAGCCGATGTTGAAACAGTTATGGATAAAGCGGCAGTGCGATTTAATGACTAAATGAGAGGAAACAGCAACACAAAGAACCTGGAAGGAAAGCAACATGATGAGGTAAAAGCAAAACCAATGTAAGTCGGCTTGGCAAGAAACCGGGGGCTAACACGTTAGCCATAGACAGCTCAAATTAGCTGCAGGGAGAAGATATGATAGGTTATTTATAACGCACTTAATACCCAGAGGTTTCTAAGCCCGGATCGAACCTGTGGTGCTCCGTGTCGTCTTGCTTCCAAGGGGAGCACGTTGCCCCTGAGCTATCCCCCCGAGACATGTCATATCACGTTTCATGGGAAACTAGCACATGCTTATGCATCGCTATGTTCAGTAACTGTACAAAAGTATCATGTTTTTCCCCAATTGCTGTGTTTCTTTTAATCTTGTGCTGCACATGTTTTTGAAGTCATCCGTGAAACATACACTGTTCTAATAACTTATTCGTGAGACTTCACTTTAATAACTCATGGGTCCTGATGAGTACCCCCTGGTCAGAGGGAAATCCTGTACGTCCATCTTCTGATCCACGAATTCCAATGTAGACCCCTGCTATGTCTCCCTCATGCACCCACTTTCTCATCCCCATTCGAGTATCCATCCTTGTAGGCTCTCTCATGCCTTCCTCCTCCCACTCTGTCCTAAAGCCAGGACCAAAGTCTCCCTCACACATGTCCTCTCATTCCCATTCAAGCATCCGGCTGTCTCCCTCCTGCCCTTCTCATCCCACGCTACCCTCAACACGGCAAATGGCTCCCTGACCCACATCCTCTCCTCCCCATTCGAGCATCCTGGTGTCTCCCGACCTACCACTCTATCCTGAAGCCAGGACCAATGCCTCCCTCACACACATCCTCTCATTCCCATTCAAGCATCCTGGTGTCTCCCTCGTGCCATCCTCCTACCACTATATCCTGACGCCAGGACCAATGTCTCCCTCACACATACCCTCTCATTCCCATTCAAGCATCCTGGTGTCTCCCTCGTGCCCTTCTCCTCCCACACTATCCTGACGCCAGGACCAATGTCTCCCTCACACACATCCTCTCATTCCCATTTAAGCATCTTGGTGTCTCCATCGTGCCATCCTCCTCCCACTATATCCCGACGCCAGCCAATGTCTCCCTCACACACATTCTCTTATTCCCATTCAAGCATCCTGCTGTCTCCCTCCTGCCCTTCTCCTCCCACACTATCCTGACGCCAGGACCAATGTCTCTCTCACACACATCCTCATTCCCATTAAAGCATCCTGGTGTCTCCCTCCTGTCCTTCTCCCACACTATCCTGACGCCAGGACCAATGTCTCCCTCACACACATCCTCTTATTCCCATGCAAGCATCCTGCTGTCGCCCTCCTGCCCTTCTCCTCCCACACTATCCTGACGCCAGGACCAATGTCTCCCTCACACATATCCTCTCATTCCCATTCAAGCATCCTGGTGTCTCCCTTGTGCCATCCTCCTCCCACTCTATCCTGAAGCCAGAATCCTAGTTGCCTCCCTCTCACACGTCCTTCCTCACCACATTGGAGCATCCCAGTGACTTAAGCCCAAATCCCCCGTGGTCAGCATTCCCCTTTACTAAGTCTGCAGGAGTATTACCCAGCACTCACGGGCACTCACTGGGCAGCACTCTCTTTATCTGGCAGCTTCCTATGTGGAATGATGGCGACAGCCTTGTCGGTTCTCTGCCCCGTGGATGCATCCACGGCCTGTTAGTGACCGTGGGGTGATGCAGCCTGCGGTTACCAGTCGCAACTAATGACGTCATCTCTCTGGGCAGGGGAGGGGGTTCCTGCACACGCGCACTGTCTGCTGGCACAGTCCAGTCAGCAGCTCGGCCGTGATTATGAATGAAGGCCAGCAGAGGCAGCCGGGGACACGAGTGTTGCTGGCCCGCGGCGCCCCTCCTCTGCTGCCGCCATGCGTCCCTTGCGCAGCCCTCGAGCGATTCCTTCTGCCACTCAGAGTTGCCAGAATTAAATGGGTCTTCATCTTCCTCCACCGCAGTTACCAGGGGTGCACTGGGAACCAACGGAGACCCCGGAAATCATGTCGAAAGTGGGCCCCGTGTTAGACATTTTCAGCAAGCCCACTCCGTAACCTATGCATGGTGCAGACGCCTACCTGGATTTGTAATCTTTAGGGTCCTCCATGTCAAGGACATGTAGGGCGCGACAATAAAAAAAAAAAAAGCATATTTATGGCCCCAGTGAATTTCCAGGTCACCTCTTGCAATTCATATAGTTTGTACAGGGTCCAGCGCCTGGCACCAGGTCCACTTGTATTTGTATTTTAGCACTTGTAACTGGAGCCTATTGGCTTCAGTTCGCACTTGTTAATTAACCGAGCCAATGTATTTTCCGACCAGTATCTAATCCGTTCTCCAGCAATCCCTGGGAACCGACTGGATCTTACATTGTCTCGGGAGGATAGCTCAGGGGCAACGTGCTCGCCTTGGAAGCAAGACGACACGGAGCACCACAGGTTCGATACCCGTGTCCGCGCTTAGAAACCTCTGGGTATTAAGAGCGTTATAAATAACCAATCATATCATATAGACACCTTTTCCAGTTGGCCAGCTGGAATATCCAAAGAGCGGCCAATCAGGACACCAGTCGGATCTTCTTACCTTTTTAAATCTCAGCCAATGCTCTGGTGTAATTACCTTACTGCATGGATCTGCAACCTTTGGTATTAATTTGATATTTGAAGTATTTATAAAGTGCACGTCACGAAATCAGTCGCATCTCGGCCCAGTTTACACATAAATCTGACCCGGGGTGACCGGTTTGGTTCTCCAGATATTTTGGACTACAACTTCTATTAGCCCTAGCCAGCATGGCCAATTGTGAGGGATCATGGAGACAGACCCAACTATGTGTAGAGTCCCAGCTTCCTCCTCCCCATGTAACCTGATGATGGGCACAAGGGATAACAATTACAGGCCAAATGCACCATGTCATGGGTTTGCACCTAATAACGAACGTAAGCATCTATCCATAACATGCAAATACTGCCCCTAACAAAGGAAATACACTGATTTACTTTTAAATGCCGCTTACGTCTGCGTCAACGAAAATAATGTATGTATTGTATGGTGTTTAACATGTCAGAAAAAAGATTTGATGAGTAGGAGGGGAGCGCAGTGGCTAGGTATCGTGCACCAAACAGCAGGAGCTACATCTGGAGAACGAGGAGCTAGAACGCTGTGTACCATACATCGAACTTCCACACCAAGTCTCGGGAGGATTGCTCAGGGGCAACCCGCTCCCCTTGGAAGCAAGAGGAGACAAAGCAACACAGGTTCGATCCCCGGTCCGTGCTTAGAAACCTCTGGGTATTAAGCGTGTTATAAATAACCAATCATATCATGAGATGCAAACTATAACTTTGTGTTCATTACATGGGGCCCGTCATGCTTTAAGTGTCTTCTAGGTGTTTCCAGTGGACCTGTGCTTTAAATGGGCCGGTCCTACCCAGCCCACATTACCTGCACTTCTCAAAGCCTGAAACACAGCAGCAGTACGCAACTTCAACTATGTGGAGACTGGCGAGGTGAAAATGAAAGCATTTATCGCAATGAAGGACTAAGCTCCTGCAGCCTTTGCCGTGGAAAACGGGGGCCCCCCTCCTCACCAAACCCCCTGACGTGCCCACAATGTAATTCAGGGCCCAAACAGCAGAACAAAAGGCGAGCCAGATGTGCAGCTTCTGAGCTCTTAGCAAACTAGGCGCAAACACTATTCCACTAAGTGGGTTTCACCTCTTATACATCATATGGAGCACTGATTGGTTTGGAAAGCCGGGGCAATTCCTTTTTAAACATGTGTCTGTGGAATTATTTTTCGTAATATGTAAATGGTTAAGTAATTTGAGTTGTAATTGGACGTTTTGGACTGAAAACCTGCACACCGCTCCAGTGACCTACCAAATTCCTTATTATTAGACAATGAAAGCAAGCAACAGTAACACTCCCTTTTGAAACCTTATTTTAGGGCTATGATATGTGCTAGTTGGACATGCGAAAAAGAATGTCTCAACTTATATGGAACTTCAATTTTTCTTGAAAAAAGAATCCCAGATACACAGTTTAGCCAAAGTGCGTGATCCTTGACAAATAATACAATCTCAGTGTGCATTGTCTGCAAAAATAGGGAGTTCGCAAAGCCTGCCATGTGTTCTACAGAACCCTACTGGTGTCAAAACCAGTCTGTAATTAATCAGCATCTTTGAGAAGATTGCTGCATTAGGTTAACAGAATTACATATTGTCCCGGGAGGATAGCTCAGAGGCAACGCGCTCGCCTTGGAAGCAAGACAACACGAGTCCATGCTTAGAAACCTCTGGGTATTAAGCGCGTTATAAATACGCAACTAAGACGTACTCCTGTAACAGCGCCTCGATGCCCCCGGGTTGTGTGAGCGTTTTAAAAATGCAAATGAAATACATAAATATAAAGGTAATGCCTTAGCAGTAAGCCATTATATTGAGATTTTGCTCGGAAACACTGAGATGTTGCAACAAAACATGCTCCCACGGCCAGACTACACAGCCAGTTAAAGAGAGTGTTGGAACATAACGTAAGTGAGTGTGTGGGGAGTGAGACATAGAAATGGACGCAGCAGGAGACACCGAGACAAAGAGGGAGCTAGGAAAATAGAGTTGGAGGGTTAAAGAGAGTGTGGGCACATAACGGAAGTAGGTGTGTGGGGAGTGAGACAGAAATGGAAACGGAATGAGATACGCATGCAAAATGAGACAAATGGAGAACTAGGAAAATGGAGTTGGAGAAGAACACACAGTGTGAGATTAATTGAAATGAGTCAATGAGCCGCAGCTGGGATCCACTGTGAGAGCAGTTTTAAGATCCTCCCAGGCTGAGACCCAGCCCACTTAAAGCTGAGACTGGTCAGTACCTGCACTTCTTTATTTCCATTTAGAGCATTGCAGTGTACCCTTATATATATATATATATACGCACATAGAGTTCATATCATGCAGGCTTTATGTGGCACCAGTTGACCCGGGGAGTCAAATGTAGCTCCTGTTAGGAATTACCTGAAAGCCAACCAGGCACGTCTAAGCTGCAACCAGGAGATAAATTGGATGCCCGGTATCTTTTTGCTAACAGCGTCATCTAAGTGAATAGAACATCTGAACTAATAACCAACTGGCTTAATTCACAAGCTTCTACTGTTGGGCAGCAGTAGCGGCTCCTGGCTGCGCTTGTAAACGTTTGCAGCCTCTTTATTAGTGGAAACGAAAAAGCATTTCTTGAGCACTGACTTCCAAAATCCCTTATTTGAGCATTTACCAAGCCCTACCCTGGCACGTCCAGTGTATGGAAAATGCACATTATGAACAGTCAATGAACATTTTCTAAGCACTTTACTCAATTCTTAGAGGACAAATGAACTGCTTGTAAGAGAGAAATGCTTATGACTGCTTGTGAACTGGTTTAAACACTCCAACTGCTTGAGAAATGTCAAGCAAGCGTTCCTCTTGATCCAGGGGGGATCACAGTGTGTGGGCGAAAGAGTGACACCACAGTCAGTGGCGGACTGACCTACAAGGAACTCTGAATATTTGCTGCACCATGGACCTGTTTTGGGTGGGTGGCATGGTTTTCTGCTCATCTTACCTTCTCACCCAGTCACCCCACCCCTTCTTTTTCTATCCCTCCTCACCCCCACATCCCAAAGAATCTGTTGTGCAGCTTCCACTATATGCTACCATCAGAACTCAAAACACTATCAACAGCCACTTAGCAAATGTGGGCTGTGTGTAATCTGATTAATAACATATACAAACAATGTTCTAAAATGTCATATTTTAATTAATTTACTTATTCATAGCACAAGTATCAAAAAAGCATTAAAAAACACATATACACCACATAAAAGTGTACAATGTTAAAGGTCGTTTTTCCACCACACAGAATCAAGTTCACAAATGCTTGATACACAAAGCAGTAGCAACTTAATTTCTCTTGCTTCCTACTGCGTAAAAAATAGCCCAATTTATATAAGTTTCTGTCCTTGATGTTATAAGTAACTGGACATTCTTCAGGGGCAGAAGTTTGTCTTGTACTTTCTGTAGGCTTTTCTATTCTTGGTAGTGTTTTGAGTTCTGAGGGTGGCATGTTGGGTTATTGATTATGTATTTGTCCCTTCTTTTGGTTAAATAGATATATTATATCCTCACTTGGTAGGAGGGATCATCACCATAATGTGGGGCAACCCTTGAATGAAATAATAGCAGCTCCCACTATGTCATTACTCACTCTTAAGAAACGTGTTTGGGCGGTGGTTTTTGTTCTGATTAACTACTATTTAAACCCTAAACAGTCACAAATAGTGCTTTAAACTTAACTATTCAAATTATATAGGGCAGAGAGCCCTGAAACCCTACCTAGAGGGTTTGGGCTTGGCGGCGACATTCGCTCGCCCAGTGTGACAACACAGGGCCACTTTAAAAAAAGAAATGTCTAGGGCCACTTTGGGTTCCCAGTCCACTTGTGCACAGGGTAGCTAGTGTGATGTGCTCTCAGAGGTCCCTCGCTCAGTGCTGTGAATAAATAAAATGCTGGGGGCACACAGGCGTTGCTGTTCTTCTGCACTTATCAGATACACCCTATCCATACATGCCATCCCTCCCCCTTTGGGCGGGAGACTCACGATTTTTTAATTAAAAACAATGCTATTTTTTACTGTCTCCCATCTAAAATAACTATATCCCCAATGAATTCCTATGGGGAAAATGCAACCTCCCGATTTCGGTGCTGAAATCTCCCTCTCAGGGGCTTCAGAATTTTGGCAGGTCTGCCTATCTGACTAACCTAGCACTTTGCCATTTACTGACTGCACTGCCACTGTTTATCACCTTTATTTATTTATTGTACTTATTATTTATTCTGTTCTCTCCTCTGTTCCGCACTTTCCATTTCTCCCCCCTTCCACGCACTTTCCCCTTGCACTTGCACGCTCTTATTGTCACTGGGCCTAGTAAGATCGTAGCTTTTTTGTTCTGCCATGTTCCCCTCCCCTTACCTGGTCGCGCTCTGAAACACTTGTGTACGAGTGCATTATAAATAAAATATCATATCACTGTCTTATCAACACACGTTATGGCGCTTCCCGTCATGACTCTCTCCTGTGGTCATGTGACACATCTACTCTTGTGCACCACAGCCTTACTCCCCCACCATCCGTTTTGAAAACATGGCTGGAGTTGTGTTTGTGGACAACTGTACATACTCCACAGTGTGACTAGCAGCTCACCTCCTCTTCTAATTCCAAACTATTTCACATAGAATGATCAGCCCCCAGGTGAGGCAACGTTCACCCACCTGCCCCCCAAGAGTAATCCGTGGAAGCTTTGCAGCTAAACTTCAAAGTGTGTGTGTGTGATTGGAGGGGGCATCGGCAATTTCCTGCCCAGCTGCAGCCCCCGAGGATAATTTTAGGCGGCGTTTCCGCTTTGTGGAGTATTAATCTGCTTTCCTCCTGGCTGCGGCCTACCTCGCCGCTTTCCTACTGCTGTGCCGAGGCCAACAGATGGCCTTCCCACCGTTTCCTCCCGCCTGGCCGCGGGCTGGGGTCGGTGCCTGTCAGCTTACTTCAGACGCGAATAACCTCCCCTGGCCGGAAGCCACCACGAAGGGGGGAAGTAACACATGTGAAGAGCAGGACAGGCCGCCCGGCGGGGTCACAGCGTGAGCACAGCCGCCTGGAGACCCCCTTCAGCAAGTGCACGACTTCCAAACCCCCCCACCCCTTCCCTCCTCCCCCAATCTCCTCTCCACGGTGGCTTAAGGAGCTTTCAAATTGGCAGCAACCCTCTAAACTTGGCTGGATACGTCGAACCGGTTTTTCTGATTACTTAAGCTTGAAAACGAGAATTTTTTACCGCCCCTGGGTGTCCTTCCACCCCTCTCCGAGTGTGTTATTTTCTTTGATGGTTGTTGGAAAAGATAAAGACGTTTTAAACGCGCAACCTTTATCAAAAAGGACTCGTAAAAAGCGCGCCAAGCCCATTTCAAACGGCTTTTGTTTTACTGAATGTTTAACCTTAGCTTTCAGATGCTGAACTCGCTTTACGTGTTTCTGAAGGAACCCGAGCGTTTTCTAACCACCATTCTATATTATCCCCCAGACAACATTATGAAAATCCGAAACAGCAGAAACATGTTTCTGTGGTAAATCGCAAAAGCTTCCCCTAAAATGCACGATCGTATCAACCGCCCGATCCCACCTTCCCTAACTACACAACACAGTGTTCAATCTACAAGCACCTAGACTAACTCTACACGCAGCCCTCTCCCACATGCCAGCTTACTGCCTGCTAGCAGCAGTAGCACCCCGACCGCATTCATTTCTGCAGTGCCACTCTGTGCTCATTGCACTGCCTGCTACATCTTTAGACGTTAGCTCTGTCCTATACCTCCTCCCCAATCTGCAAGAGTGGCACTCCTTTTGTCCAAGCACTATTGTAGCAATTACCTCAGCTTAGGGAGGTATTCATGGCCGGTAATGGCCCACCAGCCGGAGCCTACCTCGATGAGGGATCAGGACCTTTACCGGCCCTCTAGGACCCCCTAAGCAGGGTTGATTGCCATTCGCACCTTGGGGTTTGACTGGGGTACACAATGTTTTTCTAACAAGAGACAGCCTCCACACGTATTGTGCGAGCCCAATTTCTGGTTAAAAAAACCCTAGATGGCCACCGCCATAGTACATTTTTAAAAAAAGGACATAGTCCCTTTTCTATTTCTATTGTGGGACCGGAGCACCAAGCTCCGATCCAGGAGTTAAGTGGGGAGAGAGAGAGAGTGGGGTGGGCTGGGCTGGTGGAAGGGTTTGTGGCACAACAACCATTGTGCAAATCAGGCTTTACCTACTCTGACATTTTGGGCTATGTTGACTTGACAAAGATTGATTGCTTTGGTAGACTTTGCCTCCTTGATAATTACAGTCCAGTTTATTGTGGTCTACTTGACTTTGTATGTGGCTCAATTGCCTGGTTCCTCTAAACTCTGGTTCATATCTTTCTTTGTCTTTGGTATTGTATTCTTCTTGTACGCAATATCGAGTTACTTTCCCCTTTTCGCAGGCTATTATTATCCACTGTTCTTCTCTCTCATTATTCAGCTTTTCAATATTTCTTTATCTTGAATCACAACATTTGCAGTTCATTTGCTTCCAGGTCAACTCTGTTTCATAGTTTCTACTGAGACTAGTTGCTTATGTAGTATAATGATTCCCTTGGAGACTCCTGTGCTTCCCATTCTCCCTGTTACCTTTGTTCTTGAAGGAGAACGTCTTCGGGAGCCCTCCTCCTCGGTAACCTTCGCTCTTGTCATGGACCGCTGGTGCCTTCTTCTCATTGACATCTCCCTTCTCACACACTCTTGCTTCCTTGCGGTGTCCACTTTTTCTTCTGAGCAACCGGACACCCCGAGACCCGGTGGTATTGGCAATGGTTTGTGGACCCACTGTCGACCACGGATTCTTCTTAGTGGTTTTACCACAACCTTCTCCTGGGCTCGTTCCCTGTCAGTTTCTTGTGCTTCGGGTACGCCGCTGCTGTGGTGTCCCATTCTGCAACATTGAGCGAGTTTGAAACTCACAGATTTCCTGGTTTCCATCTTCTCCAGGTGTTACGCAGCTTCGGCCTTCCCCGGCTTGCATATGTGTTCCCCTCTCTCTCTTCTCGAAGTGCAAGCTCAGCAATGTACTTGTCCCAGTGGATTAGATATTCTGATTTAAAGGCACATGTTCGTTTTCCATAAGATAACTTCTATTCAGTTTCTTCGTCCCAGTCTTGGTAATTCATAGTTTCAGGTATTTTAAAATATCCCATATAGGCCACAGCAGGTGCAGTTTAGGGGATTCCTCACAGGAACGGGAGTCGTTGTCTCCTAAGGGCGAGTCTCTCCTGGTGAGGTCCCACTTGTCTCTACCCTTAGGGAGGGTGTTGCAGAGTGGGCTCACAACCCTAGCTTCACAGGGGTGGAGGGCTCCCCCTTGGGGGGAAGGGACAAGATCTCTCAATTCATCACCTACCAGCACCACCCCACAGGATAGACAGAGAGAAACCGCAGGTTGAGTTGCCTTATTGTTAATGCTCATTCCGTGTCCAAATAACCACAACATCTATTAACTGCTTCTTTAGGGCAACACAAGTTAACTCTTTGTTCTGCCCGATTAATTTAGTGAACATCACCAGCAAGAGGAGAGGCAGAATCACCCTCATGGACAAGATTACCTCAACAATATTACCCTCCATCAGCATCCCAATTATGAATCCTGTCTGCATTTTATGTCACGGTCAACCCAAAAATGTTCTATTTGACCAGGCCCTAGGCTTGTGCATCTGTATAGAGTGTTTAAGGACACAAAGCCTATCTTTGGTTGAGCCATGGTCCGACTTGTGAGCCTTCATCAGTGTCATGGCGAGCCTGGGCATGCCAAAGTCATGCCTAAAAAAACACATACTGCATTGCCTTTGAACCTACCTCCCTAAGTCCCTAACAACATTTGGGTGGGGTCATACATCAGAAAGTTTGCGAAAGCTCTGTGAAAAGTGAGCAAAACAACCTCAACCTCAGCAGCAGTCAGGCTTATGAGCCTCGTAGAGGGTTATGGTGAGCCTCTAACCCTTTAACACCCAGCTCCCTTCTTGCAGAACCATATGCACTATACAAGACACATTTACATTACATTGCATACACAAACCTAGCTGGAAAGCAACTGAGCACTGGTCATAGTTTGAGCGACAATATAAAATAGTGAGCACCAGCAAAAAAATTGCAGTGCAAGTATTCTAGACCCTGTTTATGAAGTTAGGGGTCAAATTACTTTTTGGAAAGTAAAAAAGTATTTTTCTATTCCTAAATGGGGTATTTATTGGGAAAGTACAAATATCTTCAAAACCAATATCTCTTTCAGATCAAAAAGCAATAATATTAGAGCAAATTCCCATGGCACTGCTGGCACCACAGATTCACACATACCCATGCGTTTGTGTATGAGGAATCGTAGAGCAGGCTGTCTGCTATATCCTATTTTTTGTTGGGAGGATGTTCCCTTTTTATAGTAGAAGTAGTTGATATGATGCTTATCTGTAGGGAAGGTACAACCACTCCCAAAACCTAGATCTGTGGTGCTGATGAAGGTGAGTGAAGCAGAGAAAGGCAGTGTCTACTTCCAAAGTCCAAGAGCAGTGGGAATGGCAAAGCCAGGCAACCTAGAGAAACATTGCTTAGCATGAGTTGTAGATCTAATACTCCAAAGAACGAGTGCAATGGCGTTGGCCAAGACAAATTAATAAGAGAGTAACTTATTATAGATGGGTGTTTACACTTATCGATATAATGCAGGAGCTCTGATCAAGCCGATCAAAACAAAGAATAGTTCCACTTTTGGGGTTGTGGGTATGACACTACAACAACTCAGCACAAACAGGCTGGGCAACTAAAATTAACCAAGAAATAAATACTCATTGAATATCTTGACTCACATATCACAAGAGCTAAATTCAGAGGCAGACACGCCTAAATGCATGTCCAGTGAAGGATAATGAGACTAATAGCCTCAACAATGAGGTGAAGGTTTACCTATATTGGAAATGGAAAAGTGGAATTTACATAGTACAACTAAATACATTAAAGGGGTAGTTTGGTCAGAAATTGTATCAGCTCAATCAATCGGCATGTATTTTAGAGCATGCATTGATCATTCTTAAAATAAATTCCAATGAAATTTACCTGAGTTTTTCTCACTTTAACCAATGCCAAAACGACGGATCAGGTACCGCCAGCTTGTGCCAATCTTATGCATTGATCCACCACCCTAAGTTCAAGTGCCCTTGCGGCACTAATTCAGATCATCCGCCCCCTACTCTGGCATGACTAGCTGCTCACAATGAGCTCCACCTATTTTAATGACTTTAGTGGGCAGCGTAGCCAAACGTACCCTGTCATCAACGTCATAACATTGTATAATGCAGAACCAGGAACATAAACACACACATCCACAACAGACGCAAAACGTTTGTTTCGTTTCACAAAAATGATAAAAACTGTATATTTTGAAGACAATAACAATAGTCGGAAGCGTAACAAGTACTTTTAATTTTGACATAACGCTGAAAAGAGGTAATTAAGTCCACAAAAACATGGGTTACTTTTTCAAATAGAGGTTATAGCTAGTGAACATTGCATGGTTCTCGTTTCTTAACAGTGAACAGTGATCTTATAATGCTGATTCTGTTTTCGATCGATTAATCCCAGTCTTTGCATTCTTCACAGAAAGTTATTATCTTCCATCCCCGATTCCTGATCAACGCACCTGTCGTTCCATTACAGAGAAGAAATGAGTGGTTTAAATTTCAAATGAAATACTTTCACATCTGCACATTTTCAGAACCTGAGGCTTCCATGTTGCTCCTTATTACTGCAACCGCAAAAGGACAGATTGGTGTCTGGCCATCGTCCCTGATAAGGGTTATCACAGATGCGTTGTTGATGATTATTGTCCAATTACGGTTGACGAAGCCATCGACCGGTAAACTGTACCCATGACAGGCACACATCGTTATAATATAACTATGTAAAATCGAGAATGCAAAAATATATTTCAGTACCCAATTCATAATTGTATATACACAGTACATATTTATGTTAACTATCAATTTAAGGTACAATTAACACGTACAATGTCAATTATTTGCGTCAAATTGAACATTTATCCGTAACAATGTTAATCACGTAGCGTACAGCACACTTACCATCCTCGATTGTATAAATATCAAGTATAACGTTGCTTACATTGTGTCTTGTGTTTTCATTCTCCCTATGTGACGGATGACCAACTGCTTCGAAAGACAGATCTCGGTAATAGAAGCTTAACTTTCCTACGTAAGATATCAATATAGTGAATGTTATCACTCCTTTGTGGCTATTCGACACATTTTGGCCTTCAAATTGTTAGTGCGGTTGATTCAAGGACAAATAACAATGCAACCCTTCATCCAGCGTTCACAGCGTATCAGAGAGAGTTTCGTTTTTGGGGGCACATGCCACAAAAATGAACATTATTAATAGCAAGCTGTGCAGTTAAAAACAATAAAATGTTTCAAGTATCCCACATATGAAAATATTTACTTCCATTTGAACCGTATCAATGCGCTTTCTGAAATAAAAAGAATTCAAATACGAAAGCAGTGGGTTCATATATAGAGACGGCACGGACAGACCGAGAAGAGAGGGAGGGAAGGGGCGATTTCGCATCAGGCTGGGTGGACTGTTGCAGCCAGGGCAACATGTACAATGAGCAACAATACAAAGAAAAAAAAGTTTACATCACTAAAATTCCAGCATGCCTCCAATAAGTGCAGTTTTGAAAGGCTTACTGGCTTATGTATATATCTATTCCAGCAACCATATTGATTACTGCATTGATGCATGCACGCCTGTTTGACCTCCACATGTGGGCCTCCACAGTAAGATGTAAATGTGCAAAGGCCACAGGAGCATGTTCATAGTGCACATTGGCAAGACATATTCCTTCGCTCATTATTTCAATGTTGGCTAACACTATGGCATATAAATCTTTGGTCTATTGCTATCTGCAGCCACTTATCATGATTCCTACTTTCCAGCAAGGTTAGACTTAATTTATTCCATTTATTTATTGGTTATTTGTAAAGCCACCATACAAAAAATTGTATCTCAAGGATCCACAAGACAAGGGGGTGGGGGGCAGGGAGGAAAAAACAATAACGTTCCTACTATGCCTTGCGTCATTTGGATAATGCAAAAGCAGTAACAAGATGTGCAGGGGGAGGGTGAGCTGTAGGTTAGGGTAGAAGGCAAAATGCTAGGGTGGGAAGGAGGTTCAGGGCAAAATGAGTTATACAAGTGGAGGGGGAGGAGGAGGGGAAGAAGAGGGCCAATGGGGCTAGGCAAGTGCTTAGGAGAGGCCATGTGGACAAGTGCCTGGAGAAGCAGGGAGTGAAGACCACATGCGAAGCGCGAGGACGGGGTGGACCAGGCCTGGTAGGCATGCACACCCCGCCACGCTTGTCTTGGGCAGGGGAAAGGGGCTTGGAAGAGCAAGTGTAGATTGTGGGGGGACAGGAAGACAGGGTACTGGGGTATACTGGGAGAGGAGGGGTTGTGCCCTGTGGAGCTCAGAAGGGACCAGGAAGCCAGTCAATGCGACAGGGGGCATTAGCAGGGGGGCATGGAGAAGAGAAAAGGTGGGTCTTGAACATCTTCCGGAACTTAAGGCGATCAGGCAGAATCCTCGGAGGGGCAGGGATGCCATTACAGAGGGATGCTACTGCTGAGGAAAGAGAACTACCCACACTCTCTGCTTGGAATCGCATCTGATCTGCAGAGAATTCAGCTAGATGACCGAAGGTCTTTAAGAGGGAAGTATTTAGGTAAAGAGTTGGATGTAGTGGGTTCCCTGTCCCCAGAAAGTCGTGTGGATGATGCAGATGGTCTTGAACTTGATACTCAGCCACAGGGAGCCAGAGGAGATATTTTTGGGCTTGGGAGATGCGGTCACTGGGCATGAAGCCAAGGATAAGTCTTGCAGTCCTATTCTGATTAGTTGAAGGGGGCAAAGGGAGGATTTAGGTAGATTAAGGAAGAGGCTGTTGCAGGAGTCAGCCTGGAGAGGACCAGAGCTCTGGAGACATTGAGTTTCTGTATGTCTGCTGCTCCAATTTTCTGCTTAGATTCTTCAACTTTTGTGAGTTCATTACAAACAGGGCTCGAAATTAGGATTGGATAAACAGGAATTGCAAGCAGTACCTGGGTATCAAGCAGTAACCGGTCACCAGGAGCTACCACTAGGTAACAAGGAGCTCATTTTTAGCATTACATTAGTTGGCTTGGGGAGCCAAAAGTAGCTCCTGGTAACTGTTGGTTTTAAGCTCACCAGTCTCTTCTACATTTGATTTGAGTCACATACGTGAAATAATCAGCCCGACATTTATTGTTGTAGTATAAATCAAATATATTCGATGGTTATAAATATGAAAATCAAAGAAAAATAGAAATGTTAAGGCCTATCGTTTACCTGTGCCACCACTGAAGAACATTTTAAAGTTATGGCCAAAAAATACAAAGACGCCATATTCAACGCCAAATCGGAAACGTATAACCGCCGAATATCGGAAGCAAACTCTCAATCCAAAGAATGCTTTAACATTTTTAATGAACTTACAGATCCTCCCATCTCCACCGACGAGATTGATAAAGATGAAGCATGGTGCACCAGCATTCAAGCTGCCATGCTCAATAAAATAGACCTTCTTCAAAACAAAATTCTAAACCATTACAATGCCTTACTGAACCAGAACCAGCCAATGCAGACCCGGCACATCATCAAAAGTATCAATTTTCCTAAATTCACTTTTAAAGACATCTCTGAATCTGAAGTCATAGACATCCTCAAACACTTGAAACCGTCGCAATGCAAGGGTGATATATACCCCCCCAAGATCATCAAGGAGTGTGCCGAGCCACTTGCTCCACTCCTGACCGCCTTCATCAATTCCTCCATTAAAACAGGCATTGTCCCAGACACCCTTAAAGAGGCTTAGGTGCGTCCCCTTTTAAAAATGCCTACCATAGACCCCTCCAAGCCTAATAACTACCGGCCTATAACACCGTTCCATTTATTCTAAAAATACTGGACAAGGCTGCTCACTGCCAGATCCAACTCTACCTAGAAACCAACTACATCCTAGGTAAAAGACAGTCGGGATTCCGCAAAGGTCATGGAACCAAAACCGCCCTGTTGGATCTAAAACCCCAAATCACTAAAATCCTGGACAGTGGCAAGCCCTCCCTCCTCCTCCTCCTAGACCTCTCAGCGGCGTTCGATCTTGTGGATCATAAAACTCTCACCATACACCTCACGCATGCAGCACACTTTTCCGACCAAGCAACATCATGGATCACCTCCTTCTTAGAAGGAAGAGCAATCAAAGTCTTCTCTAGCACAGCTAACGCAGCTCCCAACATCATTCACTGTGGTGTCCCACAGGGATCCTGTATGGCTCCTACGCTATACAATCTCTTCACAAAGCCCCCTTTTGACAATCTTGATGCACTTGGGATCGCATACACAAATTATCCTGATGATACCCAAGTGCTCCTTCCATTAACCGGCTCATATCTGCAAGATGCTAAAACCCTAAGGCAAATCTACTCCACTATCCAAGCGTGGATGGCCACCAATGGCCTATGCATTAATGGGGACAAGACAGAGACTCTCATTCTTGGCCAAACGGCCACTCTAGCTAAGCTAGACTGTCTTTACTCCAATTTCAACATCGATAACTGCATCATCCCAGTTTTATCCTCAGTTAAAACCTTAGGGGTCCACATTGATGCTACCTTGTCCATGGACAGGCAAGTCAGCGCTATCGTCTCTGCCTCCGCCCTAAGTACTAAACTCATTAACGCCATAAAACCCTTCCTAACTAAGGAAAGCTGTCTCTCAATAGCTAGAGCCACCATAGGGGCTAAGCTCGATTATTGCAACGTGCTCCTAGCCGGCACTTCCATAAAAAACCTAAACAGACTCCAAATCACCCAAAATAACTCACTTAGAGCTGCCTGCTTTAAGCATTCCTAAAAAAGACCACATCTCACAAGCAAGAAAGTCTGTTCACTGGCTCCCAGTCAAAGACTGCATCACATTCAAAATTCTCACAACCACACATAAATGCCTCAACTTCACAGCACCGCCCTATCTCTCAGACACGCTATTCAGATTGATCTCAAGCAGGCCTACCAGAACAAGCTACACCAACCTACTCACTGTACCGCGCATTAACAGGGCCAAAGCAGGAGGGATAGGCTTCCCATACTTAGCCCCGAAGCTTTGGAATGCGCTCCCCACTGCCCTCATAGCAGAAACCTCTCTCCCTGCCTTTCGAAAAAACCTTAAAACTGCTCTCTTTAATTAACCTATCACCACCTTCCCACTCCTCACCCCTCCACCCTTTCTGCTTGCTTTTATAAACTGTTCCATGCAAAGTGTACCTCAACTATGCCTGTTACGTTTCTGATATGTAACTAAGTGATGATCATACTCTGTAACAAGTGCCACGATGCCCCTGGGCTGATGCGCACTCTACAAATATGAATAAATAAATAAATATCTAGGATGTACTACGAGCGTGGTGTCTCACAGAAACAATATTTCAAACAAGGGTTTAGACAAAGGTAAATACAATCTGGACAGCAAAGTTCTGCGAAAATAACCTATTTTATTATCATATATACATCATAATCTCACCATATCTATGTAAGAAAATACAAATAATTGAAAAATGTATATACACATTTGTTCTGCATGAAAGGCGAGGGGCTGGGAAAAAGCATGTATAGAAATATAAAGTGCAAAGAACTTCCCTTATCTTAGTAATTTTTTTTGTGTTGGTCAATGACAGTCCAGTCCTGAAGAAGACGGGCATCAGCGCTATTGTAGCCCTAGATGCCACTCAGTCGAAACTTAGATAAGGGAAGTTCTTTAGAAAAATTAGGAAAGACAAATGTATTTGTGAACAACCTTGAATCATTTGTGAACAACCTTGAGTCGACAGTAAAGACTGTATTGTATGCTTTCTGAGACAACTGATTAGAGTCTAAATGTTGAACTGTTATGCATTTTTATGGTCAAGTACTGTATGAATTTCAAACATTCTCCGGCATCTGTAAAAACAGGATGAGTGTAGTTAGGATGGCTGATTTATACTGGTCTTGCACTGTTCATTCTACTAAATTGCACTTTGCACTTTGTATTTCTGTACATGCTTTTGCCAGCCCCTTGCCTTTCATGCAGAACAAATGTGTATATACATTTTTCAATTATTTGTATTTTTTACATAAATATGGTGAGATTATGATGTATATTTGATAATAAAATAGGCTATTTTCGCAGAACGTTACTGTACAGATTGTCTTTACCTTTGTCTAAGCCCTTGTAGTTAAAGTCATTGTTTGAAATATTGTTTCCGTGAGACACCATGCTCGTAGTTCATATTATGATTATTCGCCAGGTGTCTACCTTGTAGGGGTGCTTCGACACATAGTTTAAGACCTATCTAGTGACATTACTTCACAAACGGTAGTTAATTAAAAATACATTATTTCACAATTACATCTCAAGTGGCATACTATTCCATTAATTGTACAATGAAAACAGTTTCCAAACACTATACAAAATCTAGCTTGGAAATGGCTTTGGTAAACATTGTGAAGAGAGGCACACATCATTTGAATCTTGAAGTCAACCTTTCAACAAGTTTAAGTTTTGGAGGGCAAAACTCTTTTGCAATGTTCTGTGGCATAGGCTGGGCCCTGGTGTCACGGCTCGCCATGCAAAGGAAAACGTGCATGGCAGGCGGCTTTGGCTTCCCCTGTCACTGTTAAGCTGGTGGCGGTTGCCATGGCACCTATGGCAAGCCCTGCACGTAGGAGAGCTCTCTCTACGCCTGAGCACTCGCATCAAGTAATATCCTTTGCTGCCATGGTTACCCGACGCAAGGAGCCACCGCAATGCCGAAGGACTTCCGGAGTTCCATAAAGGTAGAACACTTCCGGGTATCAGTGCTTCTAATTGACGTTGACTCTGCAACATTTGCTCTGTTCGTTCCTTCCTGAACAGCTTTTCTACCTTGTTCCTTGTTGGCGTTTGATTCCCGACTCAGGATTCCTTGCTGCTTTGTTGCCTTTTTTCAACGCGGAATACCATTACATCTTCTGCCATTCCGTCATGCAGCAAATCAACGTTGTAAATCCCACAAATTACTATTCCCAGCCTTCCCCTGAACTGACCTCAGACTGCCTTACTGGATTGTTTGGATTCTTCTTGGTTTTGAACATATATGGACCGTGTTTTTTCCTTTGTTTTTCTTTTTCTGGATGGATCTCGGCAGAGCTTCACAAACATTGAAGATAGGCACTTCCCAGATAAGGACGCTCTGCAGTGTTCTGGTGCCTATTGAAGAGTCGTTAGATCGTCCTTGTGCCGTTTAGGGTAGATCTTTACTAACCTTCCTTTTTTTTGTTTCCTCCTCCACGCTTTTCACTGGATTTAATCCTGTCTACTGCAGAGAGTCTTGTTTCTTTATCACCTATTTTGAGGATTTCATTCTGCATTTCTATTAGGGGAAGTGAAGACAGAGCATTATCACCCAATGCTAGGATAAAGGATTTAGTGTCCTTGCTATCAGGTTTGTTCTATTGCCTTTATCAAATTGAATTATCATTACACTCTGCTACTACTAAATCTCTCCCTTTCTTCTTTACAGCTTGGCACTACCAAGGTGGTAGGATTTCTCTTTTGCCCTAATTGGTGATCTGTCTGTAGATCAAAACAGATAGGGTGGTGTTTAGAGAAAAAGTTTACACTGTATTCAGGAGACCACAGCTCACAGGGTTTAAAGCAGAAGAGATTAGAACGCCAGTCACTGCTTATACCTTGTGAATATAAAGATCTGTGGTGGTGGTTTCAACATCTGGGAACCAAATGTGGATCAATTCCATCTGTTTGCATGGCTAGCACATTCAATGTCAGATCTTTCACAAATTCAAAATCCATCTGCTGGAAGATTGGTTTTGCCACTCACTGTTTGCTTCTTTTGGTAAACTCCTTGTTGTAAAGAGTCATCCAGAAAATTCCTGCGGTTTTTGCTTGTTCCCTTCCAACGTTCTCTTTGTGTGTAAGTAGAGCCAGTCTTGTGCTGGCCTCCATATCGTTGATGCCAAAATGTTATCTTTTAGGCCTTTACTTTAGGCACATATTATGGAACACCTCCAAATCTCCAGAACGGCAGAACTCGAGTGTCCCAAGCACTATATAAACAAAATAAACATAAACATAAACATACCTCTTGAAAGTGTTTTGCCGTGCACAATCTTCTGAAGTGCTGTGTGCGGAGGGGAGCCTGGAACCAACCAACCTTTGTAATGCTCCTGCTCCTTGCTCAATGGTCCATGTGCACCTTTGTGGAAATGTTAGTTTTCTTTCCAAGAGTGTATGTTAGAACAATGGTGCATCAATGAATGCCATTTATCAAGCAGAATATCTACAGATCCATCACAAGTTTGGCAGGATAGCAGCTGGTATAACCACAATTGGACATCTTTTCCCTGTGGATATTTAGTCTTTCACATAGCAGTCGGTGAATACAGACCATGCATAAAGCTCTGCATTGTAGGTGCTCTGTGTCCTTCTCTGACATTTTTAAATTCATAGGGGCAAAGGCAATTATTTAACAGGCTTCCCGAATTATGGACCTGGTCCATAACAGAGCTTAGTAAACCCTTTAGAAGCTGTGGCTGCCTCTATGATGGGCAGAATTATACATGCCTTTTATTACACATATTTCTGTCATGATGCCTACCCCCAGGCATCCGGACCAAGCCCATCAGCCCTGGGAGCAGGCATCTAGACATTTAGTAAAACCTCAGCAGCCCCGGCTAGGGGCTATCTGGGTTCAGTCCTGGCACCTTAGGCGCCAGGCTCATAGTAGGAATCAGCTCATAGTCATTACTTACCTCAGGAAGACCATGCTGCAAATGACTCCAATCCAACATGAAGCCTGAAAGGGACTATTTTTCTACAGGGACTATTTTTTACTCGGGTGTGGTTCTAGGGACTTCTTACTGGGACTACTTTTGAGGCTATTTAAACCACGCCCGACCAGTAACACACGCTTCGCGTTATTCTGCATCCAGCAGCGTAACACTCACTGTGTCTGCAGCCTGCATCCAGTCTTCTGCCACGCCCGCCTCGAATCCGGAGCTCCTAAAACAAAGAGGAAAGAAAGGGACAAGGTTAGAAAACAAAGTTATTTCTATTCCACACCTGATTCTGGATCCATCTTGTCTCCGGACCTGTAAAGAACATCATTTCTGCACGCGCCGCACCTCCAGCTGCAGCGCCACGGCATACTCACCAGTCTTCACAGCATCCTTCGGGTCGGCGCTGCCTCCATCATTTCTTCGCCGAACTTCGGTACCTAGGAGACAAAAGAAAACCACAAGGTGAGCCGAGGGAACCAACAAATATAATTCTTACCACCATAGACTTAACTGATTTACCACCGGAGGCATCCTTTTGTGACTCTCCATATTTTCACGTGTCGCATCTGTAAAGAGAGACAAAACAACACGTTTTCCTCGTGCAACATTTACCGGACAGCGCCCGGGTAATACAGACTCTTATCTGAGCGCCACCAGCTGCCACAAGAGCATCTTTTCACAAGCCAGCTGCAAGACAAGAAAGGAAGGGGGGAACAAGAGCGAACATCTGACACATTGAACTCTATGAACTTAATACTTACTGGTCCTCACCATGAACGTCAGAGTCAATACTCTACGGAACTCTCCTGAGCCTTCAAACCAGTGAAGTAACTGGAATCGATGCGCCCCTGCAAATCCACGCAGGATGGAGAGCTCATCTTTCAAGAATATAAGGTGAGATTTCTGTGAGGGCATTTCGGAGGTGATTAGTTGGGGAGGACTGTGGGGGTGCCATCACTTGAATCCACAAGTGGCTAAATCCATCTCTCCACTTGCAGGAGAATATTTCTACGGGTTAAGCAGACAAGATTAGGAGGGCAGATCCAGTCAGTCATCGCTGCACTACGCATCACGTGGGTGGAGACCGCAGCTGTCCGGGTCCGACCGACGCCCCTGTGGGAGCCAGGTGAGCATAACAGAACGCGAAGCCTATCTACAAATCCCCACCCGGGCGTTATGGAAACCTCAGAAACTAACCAACTAGCCCTATTGTTAGGGGAACATAGGGCAGAAGTGCACCAAGAGACTAATGCCCTCAGGAGAGAACTGATTGTGTCAAAGGAGCGCACTGATGATCTTGCTAGACAATTACTGCAAAACCAAGCTGGGCAAACACCATTACCTGGACTTGGGGGGGAATCCAACTCCTGTTTCATCAAGCAATCCTGTGCAAGTGGTTCTACCAGGGAGCATTCCTTTAGCTCCACCCGAACGTTTTGCTGGGGACCCAAAAAAGTTTGCCGTGTTTATGAACCAATGCCGCTTGCACTTTTTATGCAGACCTGGAGCTTTTCCGAACGATCAAACCAAATTAGCCTTTGTACTATCATATCTTAGTGGCAGCGCAGCGGATTGGTCAATTCCATTAGTTAACCAGGATGACCCTCTTCTTCGGGATTTTCAAGGTTTTCAATTGAGCATGGAAAGGCTATTTGCCAGAAATTCACAGGGACAAGCCCTGGATAACGATCTTTTATCATTACGACAAGGTAACCAGGATCTACTAACCTATATCGCCACTTTCAATAGGTTAGTGGTGGAAACCGGATGGCCAGAGGTAAAACTAATTACATTATTTCATCGTGGACTTCGGGGTGAACTCAAAGACGTTTTGGCCAAGTTGTGAGCCCACCTCAGGATTGTGCAGAATATATAGACTTAGTGGTCCAGTTAGACCACCAACTTCAGAATACAAAGGCTGATCGAGCTAAATTCGAGAATCGGGTATTGGTTAAACCCAATGTTACCCACAAAGGAACAGATGTATCAGAACCGATGCAGATCGGGGGGGTCAAGGGACCCTTAACTCAAAAGGAAAGAGAAAGAAGACGGCAGGTGCAATTGTGTCTGTACTGTGGGGCCTCAGGACATTTTCTACGGGATTGCCCTATAAAAACATCTAAAAAAGTAGTCGGAGTTGCTGATAAAAATCGAACAGAGCCTGATTCGGGAAACGACCACGCCCGACAAGCGTAGAGGTCCGCTTGCCGAGCTTGAAGAAGGATACTCAGACCTCGCACTTCATCATACCAATGGTCCTTATAGATCCAAGGCAGCCATCACGTATGCACGCAGTGAGGGCATACATTGATAGCGGGGCCATAGGAAACTATGTGGACCACGAGTTGGCTTCTAGGATGAATCTATCTCTCTGCAAAAAGACCACTTCGGATGTCATCACCACAGTCGATGGAACTGAAATTGCCTCTGGGCCTGTAACTCATTCCACCGCAGAGATGACACTATTGGGTCAGGATGGGCATCGAGAGACTATTGTGTTTGATTTAATCAAAGCCCTGCAGTTCCAAATAATACTGGGGATACCTTGGTTGGAAACACATAATCCTTGTATTGATTGGCGAGAGAAGAGAATAACCTTCCCGGATTGTGCACATACTTGTTACCCAAAAAAACACTTGAACCAAGGCCTGGCCACAGTCGCTACTCCAGTCGTGCAGTTACCTCAGGAATATCAAGAATTCCAGGATGTTTTCAAAAAGGAACAGGCAAACACCCTACCACCTCACAGATCATATGATTGTCAAATCGATCTCATACCCGGTGCACAACCTCCATGTAGTAGGATCTACACCCTTACGGAACCCGAAAACCTTCACCTACGACAATACTTGGACCAATACCTTGCTAATGGCTTCATTCGTCCATCCAAGTCCCCTGCATCTTCAGCTTTGTTCTTCGTGCCCCGGGGAGTTGCTAGGTCTGGAAAAGACCCGGGGCTACGCTGATGTCGGAACTGTTGGGACTGGGGGCTAGCTTGTCTTTTGGCTGTAGCTCCTGTGATTCTATCCGGGGCTACATCCAAAAGATGAGGGGCTATAGCCCCCTTAGCCCCCCCTAGCAACGCCCCTGTTCGTGCCTAAAAAGGAAGGTGACCTCAGAACGTGCATAGACTACTGCGCATTAAATCAGATCACGTTTACGAACCGATACCCATTGCCTCTGATCCCCGAATTACTAGACCAAGTAAAGGACACCCAGGTATCGCAAAAACTGAAGCTAAAATTAAGAGACAATTCTGGTGGCCCACCTGGCGAAAAGACGTAAAGTCATTTGTAATGTCTTGTGGCATTTGCGCCCAAAACAAAAGTCAGAAGAAAAAACCAGCTGGCCCCTTACAACCTTTGGATATTCCACCTACACCATGGCACACCTTATCGTTAGACTTTATTACAGATCTACCTCCATGTAATGGATTTAACACCATTCTAGTTATTGTGGATCTTTTTTCCAAGATGGCCCACTTTATTCCTCTAAAGGGATTACCTTCTGCTTCAATTCCGGCCAAGGAGTTCCTGGAAAACATTGTTCGAATACACACATTTCCTTCCGTATTGGTCTCTGACCGAGGTAGTCAATTCATTTCACATTTTTGGAAGAAATGTTGTCAACTGGCGCAAATCGACGTGAGGTTATCAACCAGTCACCATCCCCAGACCGATGGTCAGACGGAGAGGACCAACCAGACCCTTGAACAGTACCTACGTTGCATGCTACACCAGACCAAAAGTAATTGGAAAGATATTTTATGGATTTCCGAGTATGCATACAATAACTCTGTACATTCAGGAACCGGACAAAGCCCCTTTTATACCATATATGGACATCACCCTCGAACCTCAGAACTAGATTCGCCTCAGCATTTAGAAATGCCTGCAGTTAGTCATTTGCATTCTACTATTACGCAAGCCTTTAAAGAGGCAACAGAACATTTGAAACAAGCAAAAGAGAAATATAAGAAAAATACTGATCAACATAGAAGTGAAACTCCATAATACCAGATTGGGGATCAAGTTTGGCTGGCTACAAAACACATACCTCTGAAGGGAATTCAGACTTTTAACCCTGGATATTTGGGACCTTACACTATTAAGGCCATTATCAACCCGGTAGCCATCAAATTGGAATTACCCTCTAATATGCGCATTCATCGTGTCTTTCATGTTTCACTTTTAAAACCAGTTCAACCAGGAACAAGATTAACCAAACCACCCAACCCCATCTTGATAGCTGGAGATCCTGAATTTGAGGAAAAAAATATCTTGGACTCCAAGATGGTTAAATCAAAACTTTTTTATTTAATCGATTGGAAGGGCTACGGACCACAAGAAAGGTCATGGGAACCTAGTGACCACGTCCGTGCACCTCGGTTGGTGAAAAGATTCCATCATAACTTCCCAGACAAACCAGGGCCCAGGGGAAGAACAACTTTAGGAGGGGCCTTGGGGGGGAGTGCTGTCATGATGCCTACCCCCAGTCATCCGGACCAAGCCCATCAGCCCCGGGAGCAGGCATCTAGACATTTAGTAAAACCTCAGCAGCCCCAGCTAGGGGCTATCTGGGTTCAGCCCTGGCGCCTTAGGCGCCAGGCTCATAGTAGGAATCAGTCCTGGCGCCTAAGGCGCCAGGCTCATAGTCATTACTTACCTCAGGCAGACCATGCTGCAAATGACTCCAATCCAACATGAAGCCTGAAAGGGACTATTTTTCTACAGGGACTATTTTTTACTCGGGTGTGGTTCTAGGGACTTCTTACCTGGGACTACTTTTGAGGCTATTTAAACCACGCCCGACCAGCAACACACGCCTCGCGTTATTCTGCATCCAGCAGCTTAACACTCACCGTGCCTGCAGCCTGCATCCAGTCTTCTGCCACGCCCGCCTCGAATCCAGAGCTCCTAAAACAAAGAGGAAAGAAAGGGACAAGGTTAGAAAACGAACTTATTTCTATTCCACACCTGATTCTGGATCCATCTCGTCTCCGGACCTGTAAAGAACATCATTTCTGCACACGCCGCACCTCCAGCTGCAGCGCCGCACCATACTCACCAGTCTTCACAGCATCCTTCGGGTCGGCGCTGCCTCCAACATTTCTTCGCCGAACTTTGGCACCTAGGAGACAAAAGAAAACCACAAGGTGAGCCGAGGGAACCAACAAATATAATTCTTACCACCATAGACTTACCTGATTTACCACCGGAGGCATCCTTTTGTGACTCTCCATATTTTCACGTGCCGCATCTGTAAAGAGAGACAAAACAACACGTTTTCCTCGTGCAACATTTACCGGACAGCGCCAGGTAATACAGACTCTTACCTGAGCGCCATCAGCTGCCACAAGAGCATCTTTTCACGAGTCAGCTGCAAGACAAGAAAGGAAGGGGGGAGCGAGTGAACATCGGACATATTGAACTCTATGAACTTAATACTTACTGGTCCTCACCAGGAACCTCAGAGTCAATATTCTTCGGAACTCTCCCGAGCCTTCAAACCAGTGAAGTAACTGGAATTTGACGCGCCCCTGCAAATCCACGCAGGATGGAGAGCTCATCTTTCAAGAATATAAGGTGAGATTGCTGTGAGGGCATTTCGGAGGTGATTAGTTGGGGAGGACTGTGGGGGTGCCATCACTTGAATCCACAAGTGGCTAAATCCATCTCTCTACTTGCAGGAGAATATTTCTACGGGTTAAGCAGACAAGATTAGGCGGGCAGATCCAGTCAGTCATCGCTGCACTACGCATCACGTGGGTGGAGACCGCAGCTGTTCGGGTCCGACCGACGCCCCTATGGGAGCCAGGTGAGCGTAACAATTTCTGAATGTACAGCTTATAGCACACTCCTGATAAGCTTGCAAATATGTACTTAAGAGGTGGTAATATTTTCATGGCGATGACAACTTGGATTGGGCACATGGGAGCATTTGATTTACAACTGCCCAGGAATACAATTTTTGGAGAATCACTCAACAAAGAGTAATCCAAATTCTTGGTACAAGATCTTAGAGGTCTTTCAGGGTTCGGTTATGGCACAAGTATGTCATCAAGCTGTTGGGCTCCTGAGGTGGTTCCTGTATGGGGTAATTCAGTAATTTACTGAAGGTTTGGTGGCCAGAGTTTAGGTTAGGTAAGTATTCTCCAAGTACATCTAACTCGGGTATGTTCTGCAAGGTGATAATTCTATGGTGACAATATAGTGACAATTCATTTAGATAAAAAGATGCTTTTAAATACCACTGTGTCAGGACTTCTCCACTGTGCAGTCGCATGAACTATAAAAGTATGAATCGATACAACTGCAAAGAATCTGTTCTGTTGCGTCACTCCTGTTTAGTCACCCGAGTGATTGCCTTGGTGGTATGCTGGCTGGCGCTAAATCAGGCAGTGGCTTCCCTACGTCTGGGAGGATTTCCAGTTTCAATCCTAGCAGACTGTTTTGTTGCAGCAACAATGGAGGGCCTGTTGTTATCCTCCCTAGGAGATGATCTCTTTAGGTTTTCAGAGTACTGTGAAGAATTCTGCAGATCCCCCACTAAAACCCTGCCTAAAATCTTCTCCCAGGTGGCCAGGGAAGGGCCTACGCTTCCTGATGGGGGTGGTGTACTGCGGGAGGATCACCTGGGTGGAGATGGGGCCCATAGTAGTGAGGAGATTCCTTGGGACGAGACATAGTATTTTTCCTCTGAAAAGGATATGTTTACCACTATGCTAGAAGAGGTTATAGCTTACTGTCATTTTAATGTCTCTAAACCTCGGGTTAAAACTAAGGTGGTAAAACCTAAGGTTGTAAAATCTAAACCTCTTATTCCAAAATAACAAATCTTTTTTATCCCTAAAATCAAATGCCCTCTTCAATACCAAGGCTACACTACAAGGAATGGCGGAAATGATGCCTTCTCTACACCATCTTCCTCTAATAAGGGAGAAACCTACAATTCCTCTTTTGAAAATACTAAGGGAATTCAATCTACCCTTAACACTATAATAGAAGTAGAAAAAGATAATTTCACTAAAGTGAACTACAGGTCCCAGAACCCCCTTGGGACTGAGACGAAGATGAGGGCTGATAAGGCATGTAGGAGTCAAAGAAAGGCAATTAGGCCTGATAGCTCTTGCCAGGGTCAGGCAATAAGGGCCTGCACCTGAACTCAGTTGCCCCACCTAAGAGGCATAGAAAGCTGCAGCAGGAGGGGGAAGACAGAGGGGACTGGAGCTGGAAGGCTGGCAGTAGCAGCAGAAGGAGAAGAGCAGGAGGCTGGAAGTTCTGAGGAAGTGTGATCACTTTAGGGATGCCAGGACACAAGGAAAGCAGATTTCACCTGCAAGTTCTGAGAGGGTCCTGTGTTCACAAAACCTGCCTTGCCGTGGCTGCACTGAGAGAGACGTGCTATAGGTCTTACCGGGTCGCCTAGTGGCTGTGATTGCAGAGCCGTGATTGTGCTACAACTCGAGACCCGTGTAAAGCAGCAAGCCAAGGGACAGAGGAGTGAAGGAGACTCCCTGTGGACTAGGCCGGACCAGAGACACCCATGCTGCAGTGAGGTGTTGGTCGCAAGGGTGCCTAACATAGTAACAGAAGGAGAAGAAGTCGGGTAGTGTAAGCAGCCCGCAACCGCAGTGTTCCCGAAGCCGATGAGTGAAGCAGTGTAGTCAGGTTCACTCTGAAAACCTTGCTGGTAACTTTTACCAGCTCCAATTTAACTCGCGAAAGAGTGGGAGGAAGTAGAAGTTGGTTGTGGTTGTGGAGAAGTCTGTCTGACAATGGAAATGTATCACGCGCACTTCTAACACAGAATGCTCGTGTATAAAGAAAAGCTTTTACTTTTCCATTGTTGAACTGTTTTACGTTACCAGAGTGACTGCGTGTCTCCAATTAAGAAGGAGAACATCAAAGAGAGGTTGCTAGTTCCAGACAAAAGGCAGAGAATATCTCAGTGTTTATACATGGGAATACAATCGCTTATAGTTCTTTAGAGTAAAAGATCACTTTAAAGATTGGTCGCGTGTACCTAAAACTGATTCTCTTTTGAAGATTGACCATTGTAACATCAAGAACAAGTATTTTATAATTGTAGAAGTTATTAAACTGACAAGAAGAACAAGCATTACCCTAAGCCAAGAGGTGAACCCTTTCTATAGTGAATCCAGCCCTGTTGAAATCTATCCACCTGCATTCTGCAGTTTATAAAGTTGTTAAAGGTCCAGTGTCCACTGACAGAAGTGTGACATTGTTATCCAAAGCTGCAGGTGTGGCAATTCAGCTTCAGGGTAGCTACTGGAGCCAAGAAGGTGTGAATGAAGCTGGGGAAGGGAGCTTGGTGCTTGTAAGAAGATTGAGTCGACAATCTGTCATGCTGAGACTGTTGAAGCAGAAAGAAAGGCAGTCTGGAAGCAAAGGCAGATTATACCAGTAGCAGTACGTCAGACAGAAGAGGCGAAGAGGCTGCCCTTTTCTTATAGCATAGGAAAGAAGAGTGCCATGTCTTTAGAGTCCTGTCTTTAAAATGCCTAACAGTCATACAATATAAAGTTGAAGCAGAAGCCCCAGAACTGTGGTTGTGTATAATACTGTCAGTGGATGTTACATTAAATCAAGTTGGAGTAGAGTTATACTGTGGAACAAAGGATCCTATTGATTGATTGATTGATTGATTGATTGATTGATTGATTGATATTTTATTTCGAGTGCGCTCGTACACAAGTGTTTCAGAGCACGACAAGGCAAGGGAGGGGTACAGGGGAGAACAAAACAGCGATCTTACTAGGCCCAGTGACATTGAGAACGCGCAAGTGCATGGGAGAGGGGGGAGGGGAAAAGTGCATGGAAGGGGGAGAGGTGGAAAGTGCGAAGCAGAGGAGAAACAGATACATAACAAAAAATAAATAATAAAGGCAACAAACAGTGGTAATGCAGCCAGCAATTTGCAAGTGCTAGGTTTAAGGCAGCAGACAGGGTAGGCCCGATAAGTGCAGGAAGAAAAAGAGGGGGCTGTATGGGTACAGATACAGACCCCAGTGCAAGGGGTGGCCCTGAGGCAGTGCGGGAGGGTGACAGGATGAGCAGGTACCTGGGCCCAAAAGACAGAGGATGGCCAGGTGCACGGTGCCAAGAGAGAACAGATCAGCAGGGGAGAGGGGGAGCGAAGGCAGAAGAAAAGAGGAAGGTCTTGAGGTGCTTCCGGAACCAGAGATTGTTCTCCTCAAGTTTTAGAGTGGCAGGGAGGCTGTTCCAGAGGGAGGCCCCAGCCGAAGAAAGAGATCTACCCCCAGCTCGTTTCTTAGAAAAACGACTGACCCTGAGTGAGTTGGAGGTAGAGAAGCAAAGAGCTCGAGAGGGGAGGTATTTGCGGAGGGATAGCTGAAGGTATTAGAAGGGTGGTTGTTAAGAGGGAAGCAACACCCTAAGAAGAACCATTTTGACAATTATACCAAAGAGACTGCAGAGGCCATAAATACTTGGGAAGCTGTCGAAGAAGTTGTTCATTTATTCTTTGAACTGTGGCCAACTAATCTTGGAAAGGGAATATCAAGGATTAACATTGGTGCTGCTTTCTTGGCTGGAATTGGAAGGGGAACATTTCAACTGAAAGCTGAAGAACTGTTACCAATGGATTTTTGTTTGGTGAACTTTTGTTTCATTTGGAACTTAAAAGAACTGGTTCAAGAGTTTACTTTTCTTTCTGAACATTTGGAAAAACTGACTTTGAACAATCCTGGGGAAGGGGTTTACCCAGGACAGTTGAAGGCCATCCCAATGACTGGTTGTTGGTAGTCATGTATTTTTGTTGTTTATGATTTACTTGAATGTTTCTGTTGTTTAGTGTGAGGGCCAGTTTTGTGTATGCTAGAAGTGGTCCCTTTACCTTTTAGACTAGGCAGGGGACTCACTGTCATAGTAGGTTTAGTTAGGATGTATTTGCACCTTTTTACTTTAATAAAATGCTCAAGGCTGAGAAAAACACAAGCAGTTGTCCGCCTCACATTACTGCCCCTCACAGTATTCACCAGTACTCTGAGGACTATTCTGGTTCTGCCTCGAATATAGCTGGCATGAGAACATTGTCCTTGCCATGGGTTTGTTGGCATTCTCCCAATAATCAGTATGTCCCTTAATAATTCCCCATGGCTCTGGTCCGCCAGGTGTAGGCACAGTTCTAAAACTCTAAACCATTTGGCTCTCAGGGTCCTTGAGTCAGGTCTTTCTTTCCACTTTCATTTTTGTGGTGCTATCTGAATTGAATTGATTCCCTTTTTAGTGGTATTTCGATAGCATTTGGCAGTTTGTTCATCAGCTCTGAGACTACAGTTTTTCCCTGGCACCGGCTCTTGCTGAAGGATGTAGTGTCTACTTCAGGGAACTAAATATAGTGGGATCTGCTGGTGAATTCATCTAAATATGATGCTCATTGTTGCCTCCCAAATCTGTTTTTGATTTTCCCCAAAATAAGTACTGTGACAGGAGAGGGGAGTTATTGACATAATGTTAAGAGTACTCACTGATAATCGTCATTACTAGTCCTTCTTGTCCTCACAGTACTTCCATGCCACCTCACCCTTCCTTCCAGGGATATAGGGACCATGATCCACTTGGTTATGTAACTGAGGGATTGTATGCCATTGACACTGTTATGTTATTAGGATTTGTACCACAGACTCTACCCTTTGCATGATCTCTGGGTGCTGTGGCAGATCTGGAAGATCGTGGGTGGGTTTGGTTAGTTGGGAGGAGAGGGAAAGACAAGATTGCAGTGTTTTGTCTTGAGGTTACAGATCAGAAGTTCCCTGAACTCTGCATGGTTGTAAGAGCTTTCTATGTGTGAAATGTAGGAGGCATTGAAGTCTTTGTGCCTAGAGCGGTGGCCTTGTGCTTACAGTGTGGACATGTTTTGGGCAGAGGCTGAGTATGTCAGTTGGAATATGAGGTGTAGCTTTCTGATGTTCGAAGTCGGGAGAGAGGCTCTTTCTTAAAGTCTGCAAGGGAGCGGCTGGCTTGCGTTTGTGTGTGGTGAGTAACGTGGAGAGATATTGAGGTTTAATCCAAAGGTGGGGAGTTTTGGGGGATTTCCTTAGAGCCTTGATATAATGTTTTCCAACCATTATACTTCCCACAGTATTGTGCATTGTGTGCTTTGTGGTCGGTCGGGAGCCTGTATTTCATTCTCTTAGGTTGTGTCTGTGTGTTAAAATGTTGTTTCTGCTGCTTGATGGATTTTTAGACTTTTCCAGAATTTCTGGTGGTTCTGTAGGGTGTGAGTATTACAGCTCCTTGAGAAGGGGACTGGATCTGAATAAATTAAACATTGGTTCCTGACAGGGAGGTTTGTACCTCAAAAGTAAATACTCCGAGGAGGAAGAGTAGGATAAAGAGAAATTAAGATTACTGGTAAGTAATCCTAACAGTACCCTTTCTGGTCAACAAACAAGGAGCTGGTTAATGGCACTGGTCTTTCAATTAAAAAGTTGCACAAGTCTGCAGCCCCCACCGTCTCCTCTCCGCCCCCATCCTCAAAATGTTTCCCCTGCCACAATACCACGCAGAAGAGACCCAATTAATTATTGCGTGACAAGATGGAAGCGATAAAGCTACATGCAAATTCACTTTGTCTGACAGAACAAGCAACATGTGTTTTCTGAATTCCAGATAAATAATGAAGGGAAAGGCAGCCCTTGGCTCGAGCCACATAATGTGAATATGGGAAGCACATTAATGATCCGCCTCCTCGTTGCAGCCCCCCTTGGTGAAGTGCATTCCGCAATAAAAGGCATGTTTTGTGTGCTTGTGACAAATCTTTTCTGTAAATGCACAATGGTCTGCTGGTTCACGCTGGGCCGTATTGCAGCACAGATGGACACATACACAAAACACCATGTATGATGGTTTGCGCAGCCTGTGTCAGGGGAACAGAAGGGTGGGCTTGTTATGGCCTTTAGAGGGGGGAAAGAAAACCTCAGCTGTCAAGGCAAATCCTCTTGCCTTGGTGACCGGACCACAAGTACACCCCAGGGCCTCATTACAAGTTTGCCGGTGCACAGTAATGCTGTTTACCAGCACATTTATGGGTCCTGCAAAGTATCAGTTTGCCGGAACACAGTTGCTGGAATGACCGGCGCTGATATCACCTCATCTGGAATGACCAGAACTGGCAATACCAGCAACAAAAATACCAGCAACGCCGGAAACCTTCACCGGTAATACTGGCACAATGGTATCACCGGCATATCACGAGATTGTATTGGCTGGTAATACTGCCAGATTTTTGCTGGTAATACCGTCACAACCAAGGCAGAGAGAACACCTCATCACAGCCGGTAAATGGACACAGGTGAAGGAAATAAGGCCACAGGTGAACACAATCCACCCAGGTGCACCCTATGCACACAGGAAGAGTACAAAAGGGCCACACCTACCCCAAAAACACTTTCTCAACACAACCCTGCTGCCATTCATTGCTGCACACAAGCAGCTGTAGGCGCTGCATGCCAATCTAAAGCTGCAGTGGCTGGAGGACTAGCAGAGGCAACAGGAGGCCAGGAGAGAAGGAGGAAGAGATTGATGGGGATGCAAGTGGAGAGGCAGAAGTGTGCAGTGAGACCTTGTACAAGGGCCACACACTGTACCCTCACTGACAGGCAGATACCAAACATGTACCGCCTAAACAGGGAGACCATACTTGACCTCCTGACCCAAAACTGTTAGTGTGGCATGGGTGGGGTGTAGAGCAATTACTCTACTCCAGAAAGCCCTCACCACTCTACCTTACCTCTCCATAACACAGACTGCATAGAATTGGAACATGCATACTTAGAGAGATTTGTGACCATCAGCCTAAATCCATTCCTGGCTGGACTGTAAATGTTGCATTTCATTATGCATTAACATACTAGCCAATGTTAACTAGTGCCCCACCTATAGAGAACGGTCAAGATTAACCTGCATGTGCCACACTTAGATGGAATTCTTAGCCTGCGTCGCATCTAGACAGAAATGTGAATGTTAGCATGTGCCACACTTAGATGGAATTCTTAACTTTAGCCTGCGCTGCATCTAGCTAGAAATGTGAATGTTAGCATGTGCCACACTTAGATGGAATTCTTAACCTTAGCCTGCATCACATCTAGACAGGATTAAGAATGTTAGCATGTGCCACACTTAGATGGAATTCTTAACCTTAGCCTGCGTCACATCTAGACAGGATTAAGAATGTTAGCATGTGCCACACTTAGATGGAATTCTTAACCTTAGCTCGGGTCACATCTAGACAGGATTAAGAATGTTAGCATGTGCCACACTTAGATGGAATTCTTAGCCTGCGTCGCATCTAGACAGAAATGTGAATGTTAGCATGTGCCACACTTAGATGGAATTCTTAACTTTAGCCCGCGTCGCATCTAGACAGGATTATGTATGTTAGCATGTGCCACACTTAGATGGAATTCTTAACCTTAGCCTGCATCACATCTAGACAGGATTAAGAATGTTAGCATGTGCCACACTTAGATGGAATTCTTAACCTTAGTCTGCATCGCATCTAGATAGAAATGTGAATGCCAGCATGTGCCACACTTAAATGAAACTGTGAATGATGACAAGTGCAACACTTGAATGGAATTGTGATCACTAGCCTGCCTCACATCTAGACAGAAAATTGAAATTATCAAGCGCCACACTCCGATGGCATAGTGAATGATAGCATGTATCACACCTAGACATAATTACAAGGACAATAATGCCAACTAACCAATCCACTAACAATTCCATCCCTCTGCATACACCTCTCAAACTCTAAATATACACAACCACAAGCCTAAAATGCAGCAATCCGCACAAATTTCACTACAGTGCAACAACAAAACAAACCGCACATAGACCTGCAAAACAGCACACGACGATTACTGACCGTAAAACACCCCAAGCCCAGCCAACGGACCCACCGGGCTGAGGCTGCCAACCGCACATCACTGCTCTCTTGCACTTTTCTAGCTTATTCCACTAACTCCTCCCCCCCTTCTCCCTCTTTCAGAGCCGCCAGAGCGCCAGGGGACCACTCCGGTGTTGATAGTACAAAATGGTACAAATATCATTTAACATTAACATCCAGGGCAACATTGACAGCAGGATCGACATCAGGTCAGCCATACTACTGCTGCTAAAGCTGGTTTCTGTCCTGCACTTCCTGATCAGTGACACGTTGCAGCACTCTGTGAGCCAGCTGCACAGCATTTCACAGCCTGCCTTCTCCAGAGTGCTGGTGCAGGTACTGGAGGCCGTCCTGTGCCATGTGGGCCAGCACATCACCCTCCCCACCAACAAGGCACAGTTCAACAACACCAAGGCCCGCTTCTATGCAATTGCGGGTATGCCCAATTTGGTGGCAGCATGCACCATGCATGCATGCATGCATATTTGTTGAGCTGGTGTCTTCCCCATGCCTCAGAGGAGGTTTACAGGAACCCAGAAGCACTTCCATTCCCTGAATTTCATGGACACCTGTGATGGCAACCTTACCATCACGCACTGCTGTGCCGGATTCCCAGGATCAACCCACGATGCAATGGTCCTTCGGAACAGCACGCTGGCGGCCTTCATGAAGCATCACAGAGGACGAAAGACCTGGATGTTGCGTGAGTACATGTACAATACCATCTACCTAGCAGCATGAGTGGCAGGCAAAGCGGGGGAGGGGCGCAACAATGTCACAGAGAGCACCCTGCACATGCAGGACCCACCAGTGCACCCCTCAATTCACAGGCCACACCACACAGGAGTATCACATGATTGGAGATGTAGCAGTCACTGACCAGGCCACTTCAAACCCAACAGGACATCCATGCGCAATGCACTACAAGTAACAGAAAGCAACATCCCCCTGAGCAGTGCAATATGCATGCAAGGACTCTAACGTGAAACAGTGTGGCACAACGAGACAAGGGACATGCATGCACAGACTGACCATTGAGATTCCGCCGTCACAGGCAACATCACTGCTGAGTATCATTACTCACACCTGTGTCCTTGCCCCTTGCAAGTGACTCTAGATACCCGCTGCTTCCCTGGCTAATAACTTCTCTGAGGAATCCCCTGATACTGCAAGAAGTGGCATACATCAGGGCCCATCTGAGGACCAGGGTGACCATCAAGTGGGCCATCGGGCTCTTCAGGGCACGTTTCAGATGCCTACATCGGTCTGGGGGTGCACTCATGTACAGGCGAGAGAAGGTGGGGCAGATAGTCATGGCCTGGGCAATGTTGCACAGCATCTGCAACAGGCCCAGCGTACCCCTGACCCCAGATCTGGACATTCCTCCTGCAGAGGATGTTATCTTATGAGAATTTATGATTTGCACGTTCACCATCGGTATCGTGGCGCGAGGAAAACGCTGCAAAAAACTAAAAGCAGCCAAACTGGAAGTTAAAACAACCAGGTTTTGAGAAGGCAGCGAAAACGAAGATGATTGCGTGTACGCCTAAAATCAACTGGAATGGAATTCCACAGTTTGCTCGCCACTACTGAGAGCGCACAACCTCCAACTCTACTCAACCGCACCTTGGACACCCCAAAGAGGCAGTTGTTCTCTGAGCGCAAGGCCCTAGAAGGACATAAGGGACACATATCGCCTTAAGAAAGCTAGCACTGACTCCATAATAAGCCCAGAGAACCAAGCAAAGTGACTTGAAAGCTGTACTTTTCTCCACTGGAAGCCAGTGGAGGGCTCTAGGTACTAGACTGATGTGCGCCTCATAGGGCGTAGCAGTAGACACTTTAGCCACTAAGTTCTGAAACAGTTCAAACGCATTCCAGTAGTCGAGCCGACTCGTTACCAGAGAGGCCACAACTATAGGATGGAGGTGTACTGGAAGAAATGTGAGTATTTTACGTAGGACCTTTAAGGTGAAGTGACCAGCCATGGCAACAGCGCTGACCTGAGGTGCCATAGACAGGGAAGAGGAAAGGTAGACTCCCAGATTCTTCACGACTGATACTGACACAGGAGTGGTGCCAAATGACACCAGCCAGAAGGAAGAAGACCAGGGAGCAGTGTCGTGAGACGAAGATGGAGCGCCCACTATAAGGACCTCGGTCTTATCCCCATTGATGATGATGCAGCGCCAGCCGTGCCCATGCACGTGCACAGAGAAGCCAGAGCGCATGGCCTGCCACGCCATGAACTGACAGATCGTTTCTTTTGCGTATCCTCTCTACTCTGGACAGCCCTTACACCTTTGGAGTCTTTCATGCACCATCACATTAAGCACTTGTTTTGAAAAAAGGAATGTCCAGTCAGTGATGCAGGTGACAACTATGTATTGACTAACAATGTAAATGCACACAGGCCCTACACCGCCTCCTGGCTCTCCAAATGCCCACTCCCCAAATACCCCCATCCCCCCACCAAACACACCCAGGGAAGCACCCAGTCATTGTGAATTCACTTCCGGCCCCTCTTTTGCATGAGGCCCTTTGCCGACTCCATTGGGCCCGGAGTCACTATGAGCAGCGCCTTGGCTGTCATGCAGGGAGCTCTCTGGTGTTATGACCGGTGGGTGAGATCCCTGGCCACGTATGTGCTCCAGTGTGAACTGCAGGGCATGGGTCATGGCCTCCGCTGTGGCAGATGCAATCTCAGCACCCTCACACACTCTTTGGGCAAGGGTGAGGAGGACGGCAGTGGCATGGCCCCTAGACCGGGCATTCCAGCGGCTGGAGGCCTGCAAGCATTCATGCATGAGGTGCATTTCGTCCGGCTGCTGGCGTGCAAGTCCGATCCGCTTGGCGTGGCACTCCTCAATTGCACACTCTGGCGGTTGTTTAGCGGCAAACTTGTAATGAGGGACATAGAATCTTGTTGATTGTTTAGCTGTCTCTGAGTAAAAATATCTTCATATTTACATAGACTCTGGTTCGAACTTCGTATAGGAGAATCGCTTCATCGTTATTTGGAAGTTCTATATCAGAGCTTTTTTAAAGGTCACCAGTTAAAGGTTAAATGTGTTGGATGGGAAATGAAACACCCTCCATAGGTGAATGTATTGAGTTGTCTGGGGGTTGTTACTTTTCAGACTTCAATCTCTCTTTTCGATCAATCTCATCTAACTGGGCTTTCAAGATGTAAGGGTGTTTTGAACCAGTGTAATAACTTACCCTTGTATTGGAAAAAGCTTAAATAAAGTTTCCAAAAAACAAACATTTTCTTTGATCCCTACTGAGGAAAATAGAGAGGCCTAGTCCCAAACAACAAATACTGGCTTCAGCCACAGAACAACCCTTCCAATGAATATGACACATTACACTGCGTGGGAGCTTTGCTGCTTCAATATGGTGTCCCTCGTGAAGTCTCAAATGAGTCGTGCCAGAGTCAAAAATGTACCAGAACATTCTGGCATTGCCGCTTATATTAAATATAATTAGCAGGAGAGGCATTTCTGCTTCCATCACCTGGCTCAATTTCAGTGGGTTTTTTTTTCAGTCCTCCTCTCACTTAAAAACAGTTGCTTGGTTTGAGACATGCCAGCGGCAGAGGGTTTAAGTTGGCACATCCGCTCCTGGTATCTGAAAAGCTTTGAGCAATGCCAAAGGAGATGAATCCCCGCGTCATCGAGCATATTGCAGAGATGGCATGTGCTCCTGGTGACGTTAATGCCAGTCTTCTGTTGTTCAACTGAGCAGGCAATACACTCAGAGAAGAACATGCACAACAAGTTGTGTTTAGGATAACAAAAAATCCCTAATGGACGCTGTGAGGAACCTTGCACGTCTGTGACCAGAGTAACAAGGCTGAAGGCTGTGTTCCTTCATAAAGCCCTGGAGCTCCGAGGTGCATTGCAATAGCTGCTTATGTCATGGTAGGGGGCATTTAAATGTTTTATTATACAATGTCACACCGTCATCCCCAATTTACCACTTTTAAATGCACCCCCTTTCGGTCCACCCCTCAACCACTAACATGTGGAGTACCCCAGGGTTCCATGCTTTCTCCTTGGCTCTTCTACATATATGGCCACCCCTTGGCTGACACGATCTCAACATTCTCCTCATCCTTTCAACTTTCTGCAGATAATCTATAAATACATGCATTTCAATCTGCCTGGGAATATACAAGACAAAGACATCATTCAAATTTAAATGTCCCCAAGATCTAGGCGCCACCTTTTAAAAACCTGAAACATAGTAAAAACAAGGAAATTCTTTTGGGGCCCCAACAACTTAACTGCTGAGAGTTGGTCTCCAGGATCTTATAAAGCTTCCTTCAGCTTGGTTCCTATATATCTACGGTCTGTAACCTTTACTCTCCAGACATTTTGGACTACAACTCCATTCAGCCCAAGCCAGCATAGTCAATGGTAAGGGTTCATGTGAGTAGTGGTCCAAAACATCTGGAGAAGTATAGATTGCAGGCTGCTTATGTGTTTCTTTGAGAAATGGCCCATGAAGTAATGCCAGAGGCAAGCTATGGAAGCTGCAAGAAACAGCATGAACATATGTGCACCACATTGCCTGTGCTGCGGCCCCTGAGGGGGCTGAAGGCCCCTGCCTGCCTTTCCCGGTAGGAGGAATAGCTATGGGACACTGACATGCTCAAGTGAGGGTCGGTTTAGTGCCCTGCTCTACTGGCAGCCCTCTCCCCAGCAGTTTCCTTTGGGTTAAAGATGTCTGTTGAATGAAAACAGTGCTCCAACTAAGCCAGTTCTAGACTCTCCTGGGAAAAATCTACAGCTACGATTCCTGCCAAAGCTTCCAGGCTTACTCCTTCTGCTGGAGGTTCCTAGTTGCAGTAACCATCTGAGTGCTCTAGTGAGTTGATTAGATTCCGGTTTCAGATTCCTGGGTTGCATGAAGCCCCCCCCACTCACCTTGCACTCCTGCTCCTGAAATCCTGCACCTCCTTGCATCCATTCGCGCTTTTCGTGCAGGGTTCTCCATTTCCTTGCCTCGCCTAGTGATCCTGGTCTGGTTCCTCACGTGTTATTCTCTGAGGAACCCATTTTGCACTTTAAACAGCGAACATCCATGCCTGCCAGAGCCACCTCAGGTTTAACCAGAAAACGTCCACGCCTGCCTGAGCTTCCCGCTGCAGTTTATTTCGGAAGAGGTTGCCGTCCAGTTGTGGTTTCTTCTTCCCCTTGCCGCTTGTCTAGCGACTTCTACTGGCAATTTGTCTTTCAGAGCTGCAGACAGCAATGAGGAAACATGTGTCCAAGCTTAATAAGCTTGAGGACACATCAAGGAGGAATAAGGACCTAACTTGTAGGTCTCTTGTAGGAAGTTGAGTACGATAACCTCGAGGGGTTCCTAGAGAGGCCATATTGACTCTCTTCCGGAACTAAGTGGCTCTGAATGGGCTTGAGTTTATCAAACTCACAGAATCCATACGTACCCCCAAATGGATCATTCCCCAGATTTGTTATTATCAGATTGTAACAGTGGCAGGACAATGCTACTGATGTGCTGCATCTTGCCTAGGGTCCTTTCTAGCAATGCTGCCAGAGAAATGGCTGGCAAAGGCACAATGGGTGAGCTCCAAAGCCACATAGCGTGGGTCCCATCTGTGTCATCTTTAACTAAGACGCCACAGGGTTTGGATGTGATGTGTAGGACAGTTATGTGGCAGAACACTCTGAGGACTCCTGCAGGCCCAGACCCAAACCTTGTAGGGGTAGGTACCTGACTCCATTAGTCACACATCGGATGCATGAAGCCCCACAGTGCAGAGTACTTTCCTTTCTTGAAATGTTTGTGAGAACGCATCTTCTCAGCACCTTCCAGGCCTTAAAAGCCACCCGGACATGTGCCATCTTCTTGCCTGCAGACCCTGCATGTTGTCAATGTGCCCCCAAACAGCAGCCGATATCGACCATGCCTACTCTGATGCCCTGAGATTGCCTTGTGTGCCCGGCCAGTCAGAGAAACAGGGGAACGGCAGGATTTGACTGCGCTCCGTTGAGACCCATGCCTCTGCTCCACATCACTACTGAGACATTGCAGGTCCAAAGTGGCTTTCACAGCAAGCCCCGCTCGTAATCTCGCGGGAGTTCCCGCGAGACTTGGCACAGGACCTCATGGAGGTCCTTTACTCTACACATATCTCTACTATCTCCTGTGTGAGAGGTAATCCTGGGCGTGCTCACATTGTTTCTTAACACTGGGGAGTTGCAAGTGAATATACAGGTGCTGGTCCTTGCAAATATGTAGCTACAGCTATATAAGGAAGGGAAAAACCTCTGAGGCCTAAAAGAGGCTGACACAAGGAATAACCGGTAGCAGAAGCCTGCCTGGTACCTTAGCCACTGACATGCCATAGACTTGCTGGTGGTTCTCTGCCCAGGCTTTGCCCATGGAAGGATTCTTGTGAAGTGTGAACTCCTCTTGCCTTTCAGACCTAAATACAGAGGAGCCTTCTATTCACAGCTTGAAAGTAGTCAACTCCGAGCAGCGGCAGACTTCAATTCTACAAGCGGCGGGTCTGGACCAGAGTGTGAGGGGTGTTTGTGTGGATATGTGTGTGTTGGCTGGAACAACCACTCCAATATCTCGTCCGGGGCATGCTACCTTTTGTGGTGCTGTTTTATTGCGGGATTCCTTTATTATTATTTGTTATGGCAAGCTATGGCAGCGCTCTGATTTCAAATGCTCTGGTCTCTTAGGTTTTTGGCATGATTCACTGTGTTAAGTTATACAATGTTTGTCTGTTAGGATCACTGTGTTTTCTCCCCAAATCTAGATGCATGTTCACTTGAGTCTATGCTTTTGATTCAAAACTTCATTTTAAAATAAGATAGGGGTAACAATTGTTTACTTTTTCAGGGAGTTGCAATCGTGGCAAATTGCATTTCTGACATGTAATCCCCTCTCGAATGTTGTTATTGTGTGTGGAGGCGACAGAAGAAACACCCACTCCAATATCTTATTTGGGGCACACTACCTCTGTGCTGCTGTTCTATGGGGCTACATTTCTTTAATGTGTTTGTTATGCCGAGCTACGGCTCTGCACTACTTTCAAATGCTCTGCTCCGTTAGGTTTTGGTATGCTACACAATGTTAGCTATGCAATTATTGTCTGTTAGGATCTATGCGTTTTGTTGCAAATGTAAAGGCATGGTAGCCTGATTTACACCTTCCTTCTGCTTCTTGTCCCCACTCCTCCTCACTCTTGTTTCGAGCGGTATTCAGTTTATGAAAAGGGCAGTGGTGCCTGAAGTAGAACTGTAAATATAATTCATCATCATCCATAAAAACAGTATGAAATACAAACGATATACAGCAATTGCGACATAGTAAAAAACATACAAACATACGATCATAGAAAGGAATTACAAATACAATTCATGGGGTAATGTATATATACCCATTTCAGGGAGGTATGCTTGACAATCGTTTTCTGAGATAGAGTGTTGTTTTCGAATATGAGAGTAACGACCAACCCGCACCTGGAGAATTCGCCCACAGCAGATATGTTAAAGCAGGCCGAGATTGTAAAAAGGAAACTGCATATATAGAGGCGCACTCAATGTTATATGGCTTCTTGTGATAATATTTTAAGATTAAATAGTTCTTGGGTTTATCTTCAAGGTGCTCCCAATTAGTAGAGTGCTACCTCTACTTTAACAAATGTGATAAGTGAATGGTCCAACGATAACCTCGTTGTACAAACTTGGGCACAGCATAGGGCAAAACAAATTTTGCTTCTAATTCAATACAATTTCTTGAAATACTATCATATAGTCGATTATTCAATAGGTACATATTAATTAATATTCAACATCTTTCATATAAAAGAAAGCATTTATTTTTGTGTTTCAGACATTGCTTCATAAAGAAAATCAAAGTTGTGCATCATAAACAAAATATTGACATATTAACTCATATGTTTTATACAATACACTACACCTTTCGTTCACATATTTTTCTCATATGTTTCCAACTGTTATTTGTTCACATGATCCAATAATCTTGATAGGTTTCCCAATATAATATAGTTTCCTATCTTTAAACTACGCGTTCCGGGCAATTGATACTCTTCTTCAGGTTTAAGAGTATTGGATTGTTTTCTGTAAGACATAAATTGATATATCTAGATTACTTAGATTGTAATAGGTTTATTAAAGAATAAACTTGCAATGGCTCAGTTCAGATAAACTCACCTTAGAATTCGTATCTCCCTCTCAGGAAAAGCTTGCTGCCCAAACACAGTAAAATGTAAAAGCTGTAAAATAGTGAGTGATCCTAGTTGTAAGGGGCGGTGGTGTGCAGAGGGAACAGTCGCTATAATGAGCGCTGGGTCCCCCTGCATATCACCTTATTCATGAGAGTTCTTAATATAGTACATAATTTCCAGGATGACATGTGTAACTCACCACCAATTAGATAGTCGAGTCTATTGGTAACTGCCACTGTCTTCTTAAGTTATTGCTTCAATTTTGGAAGAACCCTGAAAATAAATCAGGCGTGGTTCTTTTTAGAATGTGCTAAATGTGGTTAACATCTTTAAGTTAATGCATTCTCTTGGCTTTGCACCCTGCTTCGCCCATTTCCTACCTTATGGGTGTGCACGATATAATTCACTTCTGCTGTGCTGTGCTAATCTTGAAGTTTTGGAGGGTTGCCGATCGACCCGTAATCTTTCCTGCTTTTACTCGCTCTTCCCCCGTACATCTGTGATAAGAGGGATTCAATTAGTTCTAGGGTATAGGGCTTGGCTAGGAACCCGTTTTTATTGCTAAATTCGCGATCGAACGTGAAAAGCTATTCTTACCCGTTCGGAGCCGGTATACGTACATCTGCATTCCGCGAGCTCCTGCTCTCTGCGAAGTTCACAGACGCCGGGGTGCAACGCATGTCTCTAGGCAACTGCGGCGGCTAATCGTCAGTTTTATTAAAGCTATACTATCAGGTGCCGATTAGGGCGCCATGTTGGGAGAACTAGAGTGTTAATCTTACTAAGAGATTCTCTCTATCTGTAGATGTATCTACTAGGAATGACGCTATAAAATCTTGATATATTTCAACCAGATGTCCTAATTACCATCAATTCACCTGGAACAGTTAAGTGATGTTACACAGTCACGTTATTCAACGCTATTAGAGTCTACGTTTTATGAGTTGGTAATCCTCATTCAATCTTAAAACATTATTCTTTTTACCCATTATTAGCCTTATGTCAATAGAAATACATCATGCAAGTATACAGTTCTGCATCTTATACTTCACGTGACCCTTCAATCATTGAAACACATTAGAAGGCATTTTTGCATTTGCAATTCTCGTTAGTGACAAGTGGGTCCCTGTGTGTTTGCAACAATCTCAAGAATATTGCTTAAGTACTCATACGATCCCTGGTACCGTGGCTCACAAAAGTCTTTGTATAAAGAAAGAACTCATCATGTTTCATTAGTCACACAATCACGTCCATTTCTTTTTTAATGGAAATATCTATAGATAACAATTAAGATCCCAATCTAAATTAATCCCTCTGAGGTTCATTGTGTCGAGCTTCTCGATCCAGAATATTTCTCTTTGTTGTAACAATTTGGTGATGTTACCTCCTCTTTTTGGTAGTTTTACATGTTCTAAGATGACAAACTGGATTTGTGCAATGAAATGTTTTACAGCATCAAAGTGTTGGGCTACTGGAGATTTCACTGAATGATTCCGAATATTTGATTTATGTTCACCCCAACGGATTTTGGCTTTCTTGGTTGTTAATCCAATATAGTATAGTCCATACAGGCATTTTATGCCATATATGACATTCTTGGCGTCACAAGTAGAAGTGTGTTTCAAAGAGATACTTTGTCCAGTATGGGGATGATTGATAGAATTGCCTTTCATCACATTATTGCAGGAACTACAGTTATTGCATGGTATAGTCCCTCTGTCTATTTCTTTTGTCGAACAGTATCTTTGACTGAAGTCAGATTTAATCAAATGATCCTTCAATGATCTGCTTTTGTTATATGCAAATAATGGAGGTTATGGAAATAATTTAGCCAATGTAGCATCCTGGGACAATATTTCCCAATTGTTTTTGATTATTTTCTTTATTGTGCTACTTTGCTGTGAGTAGGGGGTAACATATACCAAATCAGTATTTGTGTTTTTTGCTTTTGTCGTTAGTGATTCTTGTTGTTAGCGATTCTTTTATATGAAAGATGTTGAATATGAATTAACACGATATTGTAAAAAGCCCACCAGGTCCTTCAGGCTTATATGAGCCGCTATCTTGCTTGTGCATACGCAAGGCAAAAGAAAATCAAATGAGCTTGGTCCTCGTATGGAGCTTTACATACCGAGCAAGATCGATCTGCACCCCCTCAGCCCCCAGACCATGCTGCCACCACCGCCCTTAGATGGATGCAGTTAAACTTTGCCCTGGATACGAGAACACGATCTGTGGGGAATTCCGCCCAGAGTACATAATGCTGGACAACCGGGGACATGATTGTCATCAACCCACAGTTCTTTGGCTTCATGATTTCTATACTTTTTCTGTCCATGCTCACAGACTCATAAAGGCAGGCAGCCCATTGGTTATTTTCTCCCCGAGAGAGCATACTGCTTGGTGGATACAAATGCATGATGTTATTCACGCTCATCTGTTTCTTGATGTGGGACAGCCATGGGATCTTGCCTCCACAGTCCTTGTCTATCAGAAAGATGATCAATTCATAGGTGAGTGACGCTCTGCCATTACCCCATAGCCTAAGCCAGTACAATACTGGCTGCAGGGAGATCGTGCCACCAATAGGAGTACAGCCCAATTCCATGTGTACTCCAGAATTTGGAGCCGAGGCTGGCGTTCCCAACAAATTCATAAGGAATTGGTTCTCCAGGGTCTGTATCACTCTAACATTGGAATGACCCCAAAGTTCCATCTCAAATTTGGCAACCGAGGCCGCTTTTCCCTTTTACAGCTGCAGCCAGGGGGCAATTTACTTTGCTTTAAACATGGACATGGACCTTGAAAAACCACCCAGAGACTGCTTGAACTGTCAGGCCTGTTTGATCACACGGGCCGTGGAACCGACGTTGGCGGAAACTCTAACCCCCAAGTAATCCAAAAAGTTAACCCTTGGGATAACACTGTTCCTGCAGTACATGTTCCTGAAATTAATCCTCCATCTCCCCTTCCAACATGCCATCAAGGTTCAAAACGCACACCGACTTAAAAATGCCCATAGACCATCCAACTTTCCTGTCTATAGAACATGCCTGTTTAGTGCCTTGAGGAGTAAATAGAAGGATTTAGCCATCAGTGTTTGTGTTGTGCTCTGCTTGAATGAGAACTCTGTGATCCAAGGAGGTTGAAGGTTCTAGAATAGAAGATTATTGGAAAGGACAAGGCCGAGGGAGGAGGAGGACTGAGGCAGGATGCTCTCTGTTATAAGCACCCTGGCTGAAGGGCCAGCCAATCAGATGGATAGGAAGATGGGCTTCAACCTCCGGTGAAAGTCTGCATTCCATGCCGCCTGATGGCCATCACCCCTGCCGCTTGACGGCCGGCAACCCCGCCGCCATCTTCCCCCACCCTCCGTCCCTATTTTCTTTTTTATTTTCCCCAAACCCTGCTTACCTTATTTGGGCTCTATCTGTTATTATCTACTTCACAGAATATATACAAGTAACTAGTTACAGCTGTGTAGGTATCATTTATGAAAGAAGAATATGGGAACATAACAATTGGCAATGAGCTCAACCTGGTCTGTAGCCAAATGATCTGGACCGTTGATCCGCTTGTGGAAGAGATCTCTGCAAGGACTTATTCATGATCCAATCAAAGATCAGTAAAGCTTCCTTCAAGGCGCCCTCGGGTGAGAATTGATCAGCAAGATGGATTGATAATCACTGTGAACCGCACCAGGGTTGCGTTTTGGTCCCCTTTTTATTTGATATATACATAGGAGATTTGGTTTTGGCATTGAAGAATGTTTTGGCCATTCCCCCGAAATTGTGTGGAATACATTTGCGACATGTGGTGTATGCAGACGATATTATCATACGTGACCTAACCCACCTATAGGTTTGCAAAGATCGCTGACAGCCTTAAATTGTTATTTGTCTGCCCTGGGCTTAAGGCTGAATCCCACCAAATCTAAAGTTCTTGTTATCAATTCACCAAAAAGAATCTCAATCACAAACACTATTAGGTGGCATATAAATAATAATAAACTAGAGATTGTAGAGAACTTTAGATAACTGGGCATTACGGTGTAAGGGTGCAGAAGGAGATAGACGAGACACAGGTGGCATATTGATTTTGGGTTAGAGACACTTTTATTAATTTAATAGGAAAGAAAAAGGGGTTGGGGAAAGGCCTAACTGTCCCTAACTATTAAGAAGGGTTGCCCTGCATCAACAAAAGAATACTATGGAGCCAGTCAGGATGTTGGTTAAACAAAAATATCCATCGTCCTGTGTCTAAGTCTATTTCCATTTTTGAAATGCCTTTGTTGTAAACCCCCCCCACTCGCCAAAATGAGCTCCATGACCAACACACACATTTACATAGCATCCATACAGCAAGCACTGTATCATTCACACGAGCACCCATCATCATACACTCACGTATAACACAAGAATACTCGCATCCATACACATAAATAAAAAATAAATGAACATAAACTTACCTTCTGCCACGGTCCTGGAGTTTCCTCGCCAGCGCTTCATCTCCTCCATCATGAAGAGGAATCGGGAGGCAAAAGCTTCATGTACATTGAACAGTCGACAAAAAACCTAAAGGCCAGTCAGGAGCTGATGAAGCACTGGCACGACCAGAAGGCCACATTGACCGTCTATTCTCCAGGCCAGTAAGTGTGGATTATGGAGCCTGTCAAACCCAGTGCCCTTCAGGACAAGTGAACTGGGCCTTGCTGTGTGCTGGAAGAGGTCAGTGAGGGGATTTATCTCCTTGACGTGAAAGTACCTAAACAGATGTGCAGGGTCTTTCACGTGAACCGGCTAAAACCCCATTATAGCCGGGATTACTTGGTCATGGCATGATGGATGGAGAGACTAAGGAGGAGACTGATCCCCTCCCAGACCTCCTACACAATGAAGCCGCAGATGGGTCAGTTGCAGGCGTCAACCTTACAAGTGGCATGTCAGAACAGAAACAGACAGACTGTTTTTTTTTAATGGGACAGTTTGCTGGTCTGTTTTCGCTGACACCAGGTCGCAAAGATTAGTGCACCCATGATGTGGACACAGGAGACAATAAGCCGGTGAAGAGTAGGATTCACTGGATGTCCAATAAGGTCAGGGACACTATCAAGGAGGAAGTATCCAAGATGTTGTCCATAGGAGTGATAGAGCCATCCCACAGCCCTTGGGCTAGCCCAGTGATACGTGTCCCTAAAATGACTAGTGGTGGGAAGACTGAAATACACTTTTGTGTGGACTACGGGGAGCTCAATTATGTCACAAAGACAGATGCTCACCCCATTCCTCAGGCAGATGAGCTCATTGTCAAGCTCAGCGCTGCCAACTACATGAGTACCTGTGACCTCACGGCAGGGTACTGGAAGGTCGGCTTGACAGATGGAGCGAGAGAGGTCAGCATTCCCAACCCCAGAAGGACACTATCAGTTCACTGGGATGCCCTTCGGATTGAAGAAGGCCCATACTACTTTTCAGCGGATGGTTAACCAGGTTTTGTCTGGACTGGAAAACCTCAGTGTCGCCTATTTAGATGACATTGCTGTGTTCAGCCACACCTGGGAGGATCACTTATCCCATCTGAAGCAAGTGCTTCAGGCGCTGCAGAATGCAGGTCTAACTATCAAGGCTACAAAGTACCAGATAGCGCAGGGCACAGTGACTTACCTAGGCCACCGGGTCGGTGGAGGTAAGAAACAACCTCTTGAAGTGAAGGTACAGTCTGTGAAAGATTGGGACATCCCCAGCACACATATGTAGGTGGGAGCCTTTGTAGGTCTCGCTGGGTACTACTTGTCATTCATCAAGCGGTATGGGACAATTTTCATGGCCCTGAATGATGTTACTTGCAAGAAAAAGCTGAAGAAGGTAACTTGGACCCCCGTCTGTCCAACCTCCTTTCAGGATTTAAAGGATGGATTGTGTAGGGCCCCAGTTCTGAAAGTACAAGACCATGGTCAGGAGTCATAATCCAGAGAGGCGCCTATGATTTTGGGATTGGAGCAGTGTTAGCTTAGCTGAACTCTCAAGGGGTAGAGGAACCTGTCGCTTACATTAGCAGGCGATTGACAAAAAAGAAAAGGAACTGGGCCCTCATTGAAAAAGAGGCTTACGCGGTCATGTGGGCCGTAAAGAAGCTGAAACCCTACATCTTTGGGTCGTACTTTACGATCCAGACAGACCTCTGACCTCTTTGCCATGCAAGGGGAGAATCTGAAGCTTTTGCATTGGGCCATATAATTACAAGGATTACATATGGACATCCAGCACAAACCAGACTCCCAGTATGGAAATGCAGATGGCCTTAACCGGTATTTTCACCTGATGATGAACCAGACCCTCAGTAGGGTGGTGCTTCACATGTTGAGGCTGGAGGGCATGTAAGGAATTCGACCGGCTGCACCGTGGGCGTGCACTCACCTGAACTTTGAATTTGAAATTGAATGATGGCGCATCAGCCTCCGGAAAATATGTGGGCATAATCCGCATACTTTTTCCTATGCTCACTGCACGACATACGCATAGACCCATGTACTCTGGGTGGACAAAGCCTACAGGCGCAGTCCCCTGTCATATTTAGTTGGGATCTGATAGGTGGGGTGCACGGTGCATCTCTAGAAGGGGATTCCCCCACCATGACAAGCCTAATTAACTAACAAAGGCAGCATTAACATACGAATCAGAATTTAATTCAAACACGCCCACATGGGGCCTGGCTACAGAGGCTAACAAAGGAGACAGGAAACCCCAACATACTTTAATATGCCCTGTGACAACCTGAAGCCAGCTCCCGCACTCAGTATCGATTGACAGTGAAATGTCATGGCAGGGACTGCATGTTTACAGTAGTCATCCCTGCAGGGGGACCCCATTAAGAAGGTATGTGATTTGGTGGAGCCAGAAAGTCTGATCTCGCCACAGCTTCAAGGGAGACCTGCCGCTTTAATCAAGAACCACAGAGAGCTCCATTAACCAGAGGGAATTTTGGATCCACAACAGACAGGATGATGGGTGGGATTTAGTATTCCATGTTTTCACCCCTTTACCTTTTCTGTTGCAAAGCACTATGGTTATGGCCTCACACATACATGAGATTGTTGGTGGGGATCCTGGATTGGTTAATTAAGTTAGGCTTAGCCAACTCCAATCCATGTGGTCCAATTGTCTTTAAAAGAGGGTCAACCCCCTGTTTAGGCAGATAATCTGAAGGCGTCACCAAAGGCAGAAGGAAGAACTCCTCATTGGACCCTGGCTGAAGGCACAGTCTGCTTTACATTTTCCACCAGTGAAGGAAGAACAGGACCTACAAGAGGAAAGCAAGATCCTCCCTCCCCTAAACATCTCCCAGGGAACAGAGGGAGATGCCAAATCCAGAGGACCCTCCAGCAGCTCCAGAACCGGTACCCAGCCAGCACACAGCATGCCCTGCTAGGCTCTGCAGCAAGCTTCCTGGGTGGGAAGTGGCAGAAAGCCTCTGAACCAAACCAAGGACAAGGCAGCAGCCTGCAACACTCTCCTCAGCTTTGGGTCGTCCGCCTTAAAGGATGACACAATGGCACTGAAGAAGCTTGGCGGAGTGCATCAACAAGCATCTACTGTCATCCGCCTTAAAGGACATTTTCAAGCCCCTTGAGCTGCATTCGACTGCACCGCTGACTGTTGTTACGGCACAGTCACTAAAGCCATCCAAGAGGCCTCCACTAGTGCTTCAGAACTAGCGACCAACACTGAGACAATGATTCCTGACCCTGAGCCGATGTGTAGGCCAGCCTGCAGCCGTCCGTTCACCTTCGCTCACCCAACTGCCTGCCGCCTGATACCGGCAGCTGTCTCCCATCTTGGACTCTGTCGCAGAAGCTGCAAAGCACCCTGAAACCGCCTCGACCCTGTCGAGCTCCAAGAACTCCTATTGCACAAGGTACATATATTTTATAATGAAAAAACTCATCGAAAACGTGTATAATAAACAATTTTGATGAGTTTTTTCATTACAAAACCCAGCTAAATAATGACTGGCTACGTTACCTCGGATTGCTTTTGGAATTCCCTGAACTTGCATACGCTGTTACCTCCCTCAGGATTACTTGTGCTCTGACCTCAGAATTGTTGTCTGGACTGCTGTGGATTCCCCTTACAGTACAACAAACTGAACTTCATCTTGTGCCCTTGCAACTATCTGGAGATTCACGTTGCCTTACTGGTGAATTCCCTTTTTGCCTCTTCTCCACTGGGCATACCATACTGGTTGCTGGTCCCCACCTGTAGACAACACCGCACCACATCAAGTAGGAGTATCGCCTCCTGTACATCAGGATTTCCAAATTCCGCCCTGCTTCATTGCCAGTCCCCAGCTGTCCAACTGGTAGGTGAACTTCCTAGCATTGTATACCTGTGTTTACCAACAGTATTGTTCCTAACCAGATTTGTTTCCTTTGCAGCCACCTGTGGTCCCAATAACCGGTCAGCGAGTGAGAACCCATTTCTCTCTGACTGGTGGTTGGGGACGGAGGTACATCAGTCCACGCGGTAGTCCACGTCTTGACAGCATCCCTTTTCCTTCTTTGAAACTGTCTGCGGCGTCACCTGTCTGACCTCATGGAAAATGACCGCCCCCATGTAAAATGTGACAATACACTGGGATTAAAAAGGAGTGTTTGAAGTTAAATTATTATTTTGAAGAAGGATACAGTAATTGATTTTTGAGTCTGTATTCATTTTTATATGTATGAATAAATTGAGCTTTTTTCATTTGTGTTAATACATTTCTGAATTCAATAGAGGAAGACGTTTTTTCCGACCTCGTGAGAGTGACTGGGTCATTCGTCAGTGTGTCTGGTGAATTGTGTTGGTATTTTTCTTTTTCCCTTTTTGGCGAGGGGTGGACCCAGAGCACCTTAAAGTTTAGTGACGTGATTACCTCATGTACAATTCTGAAATAGTGAGTACCAGTAGGGCACCCTAGCTAAAACCCCATGTAATACACTGGGATTCGTCACACGGTCTACTCTACTAGAGTAAAGAAGGTTCTTAATAATTCAGCTGAAGCCTTATTTTCAGCTGCGGCAGTTCAACTGCACAGTTTGACAAAAAGTATGGTAGTTTTTCGCTCATGACGGTGTTACGGTTCTATCATCAAAACATTTTACTGAAACTATTATATGGGTGGATGGAACAAAGTTTGGATTGACGCAAGCTGGAAGCTATATTATGGAGGAAAACCTGTCTTCCCCTAAGGCGTTCCGTTAGCAAGTATCCGTCATGAAATGGGTCTAGTCTCTCTCCGGGCGCTTATTGACTGGAGGTTATTGTAATTATATATCGAAAGGTGTTGTCTCCTCCTCCAGGAAGTTTATTTGTTAAGCTCCTGGAAAAATTCACTCGAAACTCGTGTAGGCCGCTGCAGCAATGGAGAGGTAGTTGTGACTCTATATTAATGGGGGAGGAACTGTGTTCTTCCAGGCAAAACCAAGAAGAAAGTTCTGGAAGCTGAGAATTATTGAAGAAATATCAACTTTTTGAGCATTTTAATTGGGATATTAAACTGTTTTTGTGATCTCCCCCTATTTAATGATGCATCCGTCACATGTGCATAGGAATTCTGTTTTAAGAATTAAGCTCAATTAAGCTGAATCTTTATCCCACTTGAGATGTTTTAGGTGCTAGAGGTAAAATCCCTCCCTCCCCCCAAAAAGAATTTGTCGTCATTGTAATTCCGTAGTAGAAACTTTAAAACATCTATTTATGGAATTTTACTTTTTATCTGATGTTCATTATCAATTATTTGGAAAATTTGAATGGAATGCACAGGCATTGGGGGTCATTACGAGTGCGGCGGTAAGGGGTTAACGGCGCCACTAAGGATGCTGGTGCCGTTAACCCCTTATCGCCGCATTACGAAGTCCCTTAGCGGGAGCCGCTACAGGACCAGGGAGCTAATAATGGGCCCGTTATTAGCTCCCTCCCCATTCCCATTGAACCCTATGGGGGCTCGAATGGGGATGGGTATTTTGAATGGGGATTTACCGGGTCCTCCAAGGGTGGAATGACCCAGTAAGTCCTCATTCAAGGAACCCGGACACGAGTCTGGAGGCAGCCTTGCCGCTAATAGCACCATGGCTACCTCCAAACTCGTAATGACCACCATTGACAGGGGGGGTTTGGTATTGTATTCTAAATGCGAGCTAAACTTCCATATGTATTGCTGCTATAGGGTTTTTAAGTAAGGTTTTAATATTCTAATGTATTGAATTTATTAATTATGTTTTTGCTTTGTGTGAAAAGTTTATTAAAAACTGTGACACACAATAAAAAATAAAATGCGCCCTCTTTTTTACGAGAATCTGGAAAAAGGAAGAAGGAGAAGCTTTCTGGGCCCCTGTGTCGTTTCCTGTTGTCCTTTATCGGCGTATGCTCTGTTATGTGTATTGTAAGCTGCGGCTTACAATGCCAGTGTTAGATCAAAGGATTCTCCGTCATTCAAAACGTCCTTCGTCTACAGCTGAAATCGGTTGTTTTGCAACTCACGACTGTGATGAAACAGAGGTGATCACCCCAAAAACCCTGGCCTGGAACCCTTCTCATGTGGCCTGGGAAAGGCAGCTGCTACCTGATCCTGACCCTGGGCGTGGTAGTCCGTGGGAGGATCACACAGGAGGGGATCTAGGTCAGGCAGAATGGGAAAACCCTCTGAATAATTTCCCGAATGACCATAAAGTGTTAATGGCATATTGTAACATTGAGGATTCTGATGTTAAAATAACTAGGAAAAGACGAGGAAGAGTAGTTCAGAGTTTCCAAAGTGTTATGTGCGGTCTAGTTGTTATAATGATCCACACCTGAGCGGGACCTTTAAACATTTTAAAGGCCTTTCAAGAGTGTGGACCATAGAGAGACAGCCGAAGTAGCAGAAGTTGCAGAAGCAGTAGTAAGAAGCAGGGAATTGAGTTGGCGCTGTGTTGACAGCAGGCTCCCATGTGAATTTCGTGGAGAAGGACGAGATCCCCGGTGTGTGCAGAGGATGCACAGTGGGAGGCGGTATGTATGCCAGCGACCCCAAGAGAGAAAGAAGCTCCCTGTGTCCGGTAACCCTGCTCCGGTCTAAGTCTTTCAACAGCAAACATAAAGGTTGCACAAGCTCCATTGATAGACCGCGGAAACCATGACAGACGGGCAGGAGCTGTCAAACACCGTAGTAGTAATGACGAATGAAGAAGAGGAGCCAACCTGTCAGAAGGAGATGCAAGGAAAGACTGGTGAGTTGACCTGATGCAGTTGACCCCGGGGGGCTACGAGGGAGACCGCTGAGCATTTTTAAATACAGAACATTTAAACATAAGCAAACTGGGCACAACCCTCCTGTTATGAGATGTTGAGCAGGAGAATATTGTAACCCGCATTGCCAAAGCCAAATTGGGGAATATCCAATATTGAATTACTACAACCTGAGTTGCGAAAGCCAAAGATACAACAAAGCAGAGACAACTTTCCCAAAAGGGGACATTGGACCTCATCACGAGTTGGGTGGTAGTCCTTAAATGCGGCGGTAATGATAACAGCGCCGCCAATACCGTTCTGCCGGATCATGAGCCAGCGCTTATACAGCCAGCACTATTACATTCGCCAACACGAGGCACAAACACAGCATCATCACAAGTCCAACACCGGAGGTATTTGTGCCGAAAAACAGCGTAAATAGAGCTGAAAACACGGCACAGTTCCTACAGCTTCTAGCTGGTGGTAAATGAACACTGGTGCCTGAAATGAAGTCACAGGTGATTCCAATCCACCTCACATGGACAGCCGTACCCCACACACGCTACTCATGCTGTGTCTGGAAGTAGAAAAGCATGACAACCAGGCCAGGGCACAGGGAGTACAGGGAGCACAGGGTGGGGGAGGAGAGCCCAAGCAAGGCGTGCACTAATCCCCAGGGTTAGGCCCTCACCCTGCGCCCTCACCGACAGTCTTGGTCACCCTCTACCGCCTAAACAGGGAGACCATAACTGAGCTGCTCACCACAATGCGGGACGACATAGGCAGCAGGATCAATCACCGGAAAGCTGTGCCCCCACTGCTGAAGCTAGTGTCCGTCCTACAGTTCCTTGTGACCGGCACCTTCCAGCACTCTGTGGCCATGATGCACAGCATGGCACAGTCCACATTCTGCTCAGTTCTGGGCCAAGTGCTTGAAGCCCTCCTGCGGCAAGTGCAACGCCACATCACACTGCCTACCACCCCAGCCCAGCTCAATGCCATGAAGGCACAGTTCCATTCTATTGCCCAAATGCCAAATGTTATAGCTGCCCTGGACTGCACCCCTGTTGCGCTGGTGGCCCCTCAGGCCCACGAAGTAGTGTACCAAAACCGCAAGCACTCTGAATGTGCAGGTGACCAACGACCCCAACCTGTACATCACCTACTGCTGTGCCCAGCTACTCTGGTTCCACCCATGATGGCATGGTCCTACGGAACAGCACACTGCCAGGATACACAGGGAGGCACAGAGGACAACGGATCTGGATAGTGGGCGAGTACAAAAGACAGTATACATGCGCTGCAAAGCACATGCCCAAATGTGGGGGGCAGTGCAAATGACTACACAAAGGACGGCATGAGAAGTGAATGCAAAATATGTACACCAGCTCCCCACCCCCACACCAACATCCCATTAATTGCCATGGAGCATGCATATGTCAGACATACCTGCAGAGAGAAGCAGTAACACACATACAGTACCAACCATCTACACCAGCATGACTATAGGTACCATAATGCAACATGCACATACCAAATCAATTCTGTAAATGGCCATATTTCCACATACAAAAACCCTGCCAGTCCCATAGCCATGTACAGATGTGTGTCTAGCCCACAAAGCCCACCCATCGCCCGCAGATGCACAGGGAGGGCCCATTGGGCACCCAGTATGCCACAGGCATGGGTAAAATCACTGAGACATCCCAGCCACCATCACTGCAGCACAAGACAGCCACATACACCTAACGTAACATATGCTACAAGTCGACAGGGTGCATGGGAAGCACCAACAATGAATACACAATCACACTTCATGCATAGACATGGAATAAACCCATGCCCTCCTACGAAGACCTGTGTGCATGAACAAGTAGTACATTGAACAGAAATTGAATACGTCCACTACAATGCCTTACACCCATGTCTAATGCCTTTGCCTCCCCCCATGCAGGAGACTCGGGATACCCACAGCTGCCCTGGCTGATGACCCCTGTGCGTGATCCTCAAACAGCACAGGAGATTGCCTACAACCACACCCACAGCAGGACCTGTGTGTGCATCGAGCGTACCTTTGCACTCCTGAAGGTATGGTTCTGCTGCATTGACCGTACTCGTTGAGCCCTGATGTATGCACCAGATAAAGTGGGCAAAATCGTGCTTGTGTGTGCCATGCAGCACAATATCTGCCTGTGAAGGAATGTCCCGCTACCTCCTGAAGTGGACATGCCACTCCCTGAGGATGAGGAAGCAGGGCCAGTGGCTGACGCAAATGCACGCATTGCCGGTGATGTGATGACATGAGGGATGGGAGGATAGCTCAGGGGCAACATGCTCGCCTTGGAAGCAAGAAGACACGGAGCAACACAGGTTCGATCCCTGGGTCTGCACTTAGAAACCTCTGGTATTAAGTGCGTTATAAATAACCTATCATATTATATCATATTGTATCGTATGCACGCAAGGGACTGATTGAGAACTTCTTTTGAAATGTCAACATGGCACAAGCCATGAATGACTGTGCTATTCCACCCAAACAATAAAACGACAATGACACAATCAGAAATGTCCTCAGAGTGAATGAGTTTAACAGTATTTATGTAATGTTTACCCCAACAGACCCACCCTCCCACCACCAACTCCCAGTACATAATCTCCCATCCACCCTCCCACCACCAACTCCCAGTACATAATCTCCCATCCCCCCTCCAACCACCAACTCCCCAGCACACAATCCCCCCTCCCCCTCCCAGCACCAACTCCTCAGGACACAGTCCCCCCAATCCCCTCCCATGCCTGCTACCCAGCACAGCCACTCATACCGGCCAGTGTCCCAGTGTTGTTTACAGTCGGGGCCTCTTCCCCCCCTTGCCAGCCGCAGGTGATCTGGGGCGCAGTAGGCGCTGTGATTGCCGCTCTGCAGTGCCCTCATGTGACCCCTCTGTGGGTGTCGTGCAGGTGGATGGCTGGGAGACGGCCACAAGGTTTTGCTGACACTGCAGTTCATTCCCTTTCTGGATGGCTTCTGCGAGGGCAGATACACCCTCAGCCTGTTCTCCCACATGTTGGGCATAAGGCATCAGGGTGGATGTGTTGGCACTTGTCTCCGCCTTGCTGTGCCCATCGCCCTCCCTGCTGGCCAGGTTCCGGGATGGCCTGCAGGCGGTCCGTGTGAGTATGGGCAATGGCCTCCATCTCCCTCTGGCTATGCTCCATGGTGTCCATCCTTTGCACTACCACGTTGCTAGCTGGACTATGTGATTTGGGAGGTGGGGTAGGTGTTGAATACGGGCGTACCATAGGATGGTGTGTCCACATCTGGCTCTGGTGTTGCTACGCACTGGCAGCGTGGAGGGTCCCCTGGGGTGTATGGGCCTTGGCCAGGTGTTGACTCTGGGCTGTTGTGCCCCTGATGCTCCTCAGTGTCACTGGAAGCAGGTATTTCCTCCCTGTTCGTGCGGGTGGCTGCAGGTGTGGGTGCAGCTTGGCCTGCACTGCCCCAGGTGTCTGCTTCTTTTGCCGCAGGGCTAGTGGTGACACTGGCAGGCTTGGCCTTGCTGCCTGGAGGTGTGGCATGACAGGCTGTGCACCTAGGCCACAGTGTCATGGATTTTTGTGGGGGGGTGGTGGGGGCAGACCTTGAGTGCCTTGTGGCACCACTGCCTAATGGGCCTGCTGACTCTTACCCCTCCTCAGGAGCCTCTGACGATACAAGCGCGCCTGTAGGGGACATAGGACATTGCGTCAGGCATGGTTCCACCACGTATATTGCCATGCATCACATGATTGATAAGGTACAGAGTGTGACCTCAGACATGTAGGCAAATGGGAGATTGCATGCAGGCCCACCGTCATGGGGTGCTTGTGGCGATGGTGTGTAGGCCATGGCCTGCCGACCTGTGCATGGGTTGGGAAGGGGTCCATGCAGGGACAGATTTTGTCTGATGTGCATTACTGTGGCCCTTCATGGCCCCACATCCCAGACATGGTGGGCTCAGAGGAGGGGCTTGTTCCTTGGCACTGTCATGGCTCTATGGGTCACTGCTGCACAACCAGCAGGGGTGTTCTGTGGTGCACAGTGATTGGCATGCTGTGGACATGTCTATGTGTGGGATGCGTACTTCCCTGTGGCTTGTCTGCCATGCCCTCATGGGGAAGGCCTACTGGGTCTGCTACATTCTGGGGTGACTGATGCATGGTGTCATGGTGTTTCTCGCACCTCTATCCCGCTGGTGCAGGGTGCACCATTACGGGTGAGGTGTGCATGGCTATTTCTTGCTTTGACCTGCCTGCCCTTCCCACTACTGCCCTATCAGCATGCTCAGCTTTGGGGTCTGCTGACTTGTGTCCCTGTCCACGGGGGCTTCCTATTCTGGCTTGTCATTTGTGCATGCATTGGGGGGTGCGGGGAGTTCACTCAACTCGTGCCTCCTGACTCCCACCTCTGCACTGCTGACTCCCCCGATGCCCTGAGGGTGAGCACTGTGCTGCATTTTTCCTCCCATGATGTGAGGGCCAGTGGTGCGGCAGTGCAATTTTCAGCCAGCGCTAATAGTGCTGCTCTCTCCAGCAGTGCTGATATTAGTGCAGTTTTCTGCAGCCACACCCTGATGCACTTCACCCTATTTATACTGCTTTATTTAACACTGTTTACATATCTGTATCCTCCATATGGCTCCTCCAGACTACCCCCCCAATAACCAACCTTTTCTACTGTTGCCAACCGGACATAGACGTTGCAGTGTCTTATCTAACATAGATAGCAATCCGGATGAGTTATCAGCAAGCAGAAAAAAGGTAACATTTATGCACAATTTGGGGTCTGAGGGACAAGAGGTATGCAGACATTGTCCATCAGTCTTGGAAGCACAGGAAGGAGATGGGCTAAGGCTAAATGTATATGACGAGGTAGTGGCCAGGATGGAAAAACAGTATAAGAAGTGTGATGCTGGAAAGGCACATTTTTTTTACAAGAGATCAAAGGCCAGGATAATCCATAGATGAACTTTTAGCTGCTTTGAGGGGCATTGCTACACTTTGCAATTTTGGACAATTTCTAAATAAAGTCTTGAAGGACCAAATAATGGTACACACGACAAATGGTCAAATATGAGAGTGCATAAGGGAGGAATCTGAGCCTTATCTTGGCAAAGTAAACCACATATCCAAAAGCATAAAAAGGTCATCAAAAGCTTCTAAGAAGATTGCAAAAGACAACACTGCAGACAACATGCAAGTGTCTGCAACCCTTGCTTAAGGGTAAAGCAACAAATATCATGACAAAGAAGCAACTTAGAAAACATACTTTAATGTAAGGTGTTACAGATGTGCTCCACAAGACCACATTGCAACTTCCAAGTCATGCTTTGCCACTGGCAAAAGAAATGCAACGTATTTGGAAGACCAGGTCACAATGCCTGCAGGAGCACATTTAAAACAAATGTAGCTGTTGAGAGGAAGGAAGTAGCTTTGGTAAATGAAGACACACTCAGTAAGTGCAAAAGTGAAATAGAGGAAGCAAGCATTGAGACTATACAAATCGGAGAAACGTTCTGGTGATATGGGATCCGGATGAGGACTCAAAATGCTTCTGTGAAAATGGAAAGACCAATGTTTCAAGAAACAGTTACGGGAGTTTGCATGCAATTCATGGCAGAATCTGGTTCTCTAAGCACCTTTATACCACCAAACATGTATTAGGGAGGAGATAGTGAAAACTCTTAACCCAGTCACTAAAGTACCATGTAGATATTCAGGTAATCAAATAGGGATGATAGGATGGTTCCTGGAGAAACTAAAATATAAAGATAGGGAAATTGTAGGTAAGGAGAATGTGATGAATAAGGGACCTCCATTCTAAGCTCGAAACATCAGGCAGAGTTTGGAATGGAGCTAAAACCAGGAGCAATGGAACAGGTGTTGGCTATAGACCAAAACCTTAAGCAACAAGAACTGGTCGAGATGTTCCATCAAGTGTTTTCAGAAATAATTGGTGCTCTGAAAGAATATCAACACCACATCAAGCTACAGGGAGTTGCTGAGCCTGTCAAAAGTAAAGTGAGGAAAATAACTCTGAGGTTGGTAGGACCACTACAAATGCTGCTGCAAGACATGATGAAACAAAAGATCATAGAGGAGGCAGAAATATCCAAAAGGGTGGCTCCTATGGTGACTGTCATGAAACCAGACAACTCTAATAGGGTATGCATAGACCTATGGAGTGTGAACAGCAACATTGTGTATGATATGCATCTGTTGTAGAATATCACAGAGATGATAAAGGATATTGAAGATGCCTGTATATTTTCAACCATTGATCTGTGCATTGCTTATCGATTGAATTGACAGAACAAAGCAAGCATTTAACAACATTTATCACACTGTGTGGCTTATTTAGATTTAATAGGATGCCTTTCGGATTAAACTCGGTGGCTTTGCTGTTTCAAAAACTCATAGGCAAACTGTTCAAAGGGTTGCAGTGAGTCATGTATTTTCAAGATGACATTTTGATCTACACGAAAAATGCAAAAAATACCAAGAGCAAGTGAAGTATCTTGGGCAAACAGTGTCTAACCTCAGGATCAGTCCCAAGGAGTAATTGGTGAAAGGTATTATTGCAGATCCATTTTTGGATTTGTGCGAATTTTACCAAATTTTCATGAGAGACTTTGCATCAATTGTGGAACCGATGGGAGAACTGATGAGAAAATGGATTAAGTTTGAATGGAAGGAGAGACAGGAAATGGCCTTTGAAAGGACCAAACAATGCATTATAAGAGCTCCTGCTTTAGAGTCATTCGACAATAAAAGACACACTATTATCACAGTATACGCCAGTAATAAGGGCCTAGAAGCAGTACTCAAACAAGGTGGAGAGTGATGTGAAGTAACAGTCATTCTTGCATCAAGGACATTTTTGCAAACAGAGAGAGGATATTCAGTAATAGAAAAACAGGCCTTGGCATGTGCTGGGGTATCCAACATTATAGACAATTTATTTGGGGAGGTCCTTTTCTATTTAGAACGGATCACACGCTATTGCTTAACATATTTAAAAAAGGAGGGGCTGCAAAAGCATCACCCAGGTTTTTTAGATTATCATCAAGATTGATTGAGTACAAATACAGAATTGAATTTAGGGAAGGGCAACACAACAAGGTTGTGGATTGGTTGTCACGGATGCCAATTCGAGAGATAGAAGATGAATAAAATGTGGTGCATGATGCAGTGTCTGTTGCAGAAGTATGGGTGTTGACAGGCAGTGCGATAACAAAAGATGCTTGGTTGAGTGCTCAATGTAAGATGAGATACTTCAAGAGATGTGCAAATATGTAGTTGAAGGCTGGCACCTGTCAAAAAGTCAAAACATGAATATCAGACCATTGGGATGATCAATGAAGAGTTGTCTACGGAAGGTGGCATCTTGAGGCGAGAGAGTGTATCCAGCTTAAAATGTTAGGGGAGCCATTATTTCAAATGCACACATTGGTCATTCAGGCATGACAGGCACCAAATGTCTAGTAAGGGAAAGCATTTGGTGGCCTGATGTGGACAGGGAAGTAGATAGATATGTTAGGGAATGCAGTTAGTGTAATGAAAGTAACACAATGTTAATTACTAGAACACCACCTTTAGTGTCTCCTAAGCTGCAAACTGAACCATGGTCGAGGGTTGCCTTGGACATAATAGGACCATTTTATGTGTTAAAAGAGCCTAGAAAAGAACTGAATTGGTATTAATTGATTACTACGGTCACTGGTCGGAAGTGAGGTTTGTCAGAGAAGTTACTGCTGAGACAGTTTTAACATGTCTAGTAAAATGGTAAATTGTATGAATGAGAAAGGAATTAGAGAAATTACTGGGCCTTTATACCACCGACAGGCTAATGGATTAGAGGAAAGGTTCAATAGGTGGTGACAAATATGATACAATTAAGTTGAGAATCGAGGATAGATCTTGATGAAGAAGTGAACAAGATGTTATATGTGTACAGAGCGAGAAAACATCCTAAAACGGATATGTCTCCATTTGGAATAATGAGATGCAGCCGCTGTAGAGATGACAGGTTCCCTGTATGGATGGAGGACTTATTAAGAAGGGCAAATGGTGATATGGATGTAAAAGTGGATTTGAGTAAGGTGGGAGAGAAGAGAGAAAGAATGAAGGGAATGTATGACATGAATAAGAAAATAGATTATGTTGGCATTAAGGAGGGTGAACGTGTTAAGATAAAGTTACCTTTTAATGTGCATAAACCATGTTCTCGGTTCAGTAAGCCAGTTAAAGTTGTTAAGGTTACGACAACCAGTGTGTTGACAAGTGCAGGGCGATGGTGGAACTTGAGTAGTGTGGCAAAGGTGAGGATGCAATGAGGTTCATGGTATGTGTTAGTGATAGGAGGAAGATATGTTGTGCTCTGCTTGAATGGGAACCCTGTGATCCAGGGAGGTTGAAGGTTCTCGAATAGAAGATTATTGGAAAGAACATGGTCGAGGGAGGAGGAGGACTGCGGCTGGATGCTGTATCTGTTATTATCTACTTCACAGAATAAATATATGTGAAGAACTACTTACAGCTGTGGAGTTTTCATTCATGAAAGAGGAATACTGGAACAAAATAGTTTTCTTGGGCATGATTTCAGCACGTCAAGACTCACAGTGATACTCTGGCACTGTGGAGGGCTTAAATGTCTGACCACTGCTAAGCCAAAGACAGTGCTCATATTCTCAAATGTTTTGTACAAAACCTCACTTGGCATAACCCCAAATTGCATGCCTTAATTTTTACAAGGTATGACAAATCCAGATAATGGACCTCATTCCGAGTAGGGCGGTAAGGGTTAACGGTCACCGGTAACGAGACCGGTGCCGTTAAATCCTTACCGCCCTACTACAAGTTCCCTTTGCGGGTCCTTCCTTAATGCCTGCTTTTAGCAGCCGTTAAGGACAGGACCGCAAAGGGACTTTAGTGCTAATAACGGTACCGTAATTTACGGTACCGTTATTAGCGCCTTCCCCATTCCCATTGAGCCCTATGGGAAGGGCCCTGGTGAATGGGGAATTACCGGTCCCTCCATTCACCAGGGCGGAGTCGGAACGATTTTGGAGGCAGCCATGCCGCAAATAGCGGCGTGGTTACCTCCAAAGTCGGAATGAGGCCCAATGTGTCCCTTCTGCCCAAAGGGGAGCAACCCCTTTGGGACTAGGGAGGTGAGCCTGCTATGCTTAAAGCCCCCAAAGGGACAGGGCAAGTGGGATCCCACTGGGGGCTACCCTCCACCCCTTAGACGACAGGCCATCGCTTAACATCAATATGTGTTAACCTCCCTTGTCTCAGGAATCTAATGTCTTTATTGGTTATATGGGAATTGCACATGACAACTGTGTGAATATCCCTAGAGAGGTGGCTAGCATGGTTTCTGAACTTTTACTGTTGCCATCCCTGCATGTAGCGCATGACCAATGGATTGTGCCATCTCATTACAGGGCGGAACATAAAGGTCCTGTGAGACCGACTCGAAGAGGCAGCGTAGGAGAGAGAGAGGCACAAGTCTGCGAAGTAACGCAGAGGAGGAAATGTCCCCCTTTGAGAGGGATCCAGGAAGCAGCACCATGCACAAGGCGTGGAAAGCGGAGGACCTAAAACACCCGCAGAGCTCTGCTATCCTTTGGAAGGCGAAGAGCTGAAATAGCTTGGACCGCCGCAGAGAAAAGAGATGCAACCACATGGAAAGTGGTTGACAGGCGCCTGCTGGAACCGATGCCGAAGTCCTGTCATGAGCCTACAGGAAACTGACGCCTTTGAACCAACACAGAAGACTGAGGAGAAGCTGGAACCACGCTTCCGCATAGACTAAGGAGACTGCCTCCACCAAGGAACACCGCCACAGCAAACCAGGTACGTGCTGTATCCATGGAACCGGGAGGAGGCCGGACAAGCCCAGCAATACCCCAAGAAGGGCTGACGAACCCAAGAGACGAAGACAGGCTGACGAAGACAGATATCCCAAGACGGGTGAGAATCCACACACCCCAAGCAGGGGTGAGAAGCCGAATAGACCAAGAGGGGCTGATATGTCAAAGAGCCCAAAAGGGGCAGAAAAACCTAAAAGCTCAAGAGGGGTTAAGAAGCCCAAGAGCCCACGCCAGGCGGAGACACAAGATTCCCCACGAGGGGGTCGGAGTAATATGAAATCCAGAAGGGCCAAGTAGCCCACACTGGGCTGAACCACAAGATAGCCCACAAGGGAGTGAGAGTGAAACAAGGTCCAGGTGGCCTGAGAGGCTGAATATCCCACTCCGGGCTGAGTCAGAAGATACCCCACGAGGGGGTGGAAGCAACAAAAGACCCAGACAGCCTGAGAGGCCGGATAGCCAACGCAAGGCCGGGAAACCAGTAACCCCAAGGACAGGTGAGAACAGTGCCAAGCCCAGACACTCTAGGGAGCCAGAAAGCACCCACCAGTCTGGGAGATGCAACATCCTAGGAAAGGCTGAACCACCCTGCAGGGGTGAACAAGAAACAGATGCTAAACATAACTCCAGGACCTGTTGTACTAGACAAGTAGCTGGTTTACAGGACAAGTTAAAGGACTTCTTAAAACTCTACTGACAGGACAAGGACTGAGAGAGAGAGAGAGAGAGAGAGAGAGGGAGAAAGAGGGAGAGAGAGAGAGAGACAGAGAGAGAGAGAGAGAGAGAGAGAGAGAGAGAGAGAGAGAGAGAGAGAGAGAGAGAGAGAGAGAGAGAGAACCAAAGACACAATTTGGGATCAGGGCCAGGAACCAGCCACCAAAAGCAGAGAACAGGGGTAGTAATGCTTTGCTAGGCCCACTTCCTGTTTCTTTTGATATTAGTGCTAGGGTCAGCTAATAGGGTAGATTAGGTCTGGACTTAGGACTGAGTTTATGTACGAGCATCATCCGTTTGTTATTTCTTTTGATGTTTAGGGAAACCAGCACGCAAGTGATAGGGTTAGGGGAGGCATTCTTTCCTTTAATAAACTCTTCAAGTTGTACCATGTCTTCTTGTCCATCTCTTATGCGTGGCACGCCAAAGACCCAACCATTGAAAGTTCAAATAAACTCCTTAAAGACGTTGTTTCGTAAGGTTTTACCAGATCTGAGCAGCATACACTGATGTGCCCCATTAGTCTGACCCAACAAGCCCCCTGCTCAATGAAGCTGTTTGGTCATGGCGTTGTACTTAGAAATGTTGTCTGTGTGATAGGGCAGTGTACAAGGGTTCACCAATACCACAATCTACTGTAATATTGATCTCTGTGACCTAATGTCTTAGAACTGGAAATATAAGATAAAAGAGGTTTGGTCTAGACTCTAATATTCTGCACTTGCAGCATTTTGTCCCAATCCAAACCTGGGTTTGTCTTCTTCACTTGCTTTAAGCTCTCTCTCTCTCTCTCTCTACTTTAACCGTACCCCTTCTCTTTCTTTACTCCCTCGCTTTCTTTTCATATTTACCCTTAATTTAACTATGCTCTACACATGCGTCTCTTTCTAAAACACCAATAGAATAAAAATAAACAGAATTTCTTTGTAGGCCTTAACAGACCATCCAAAAAAAAGGTCATAAAATCACCGAGGGCCCAGAAAAAGTACCTCCTTCCACCACGATATCACAGACAAGGTACACAACACATAACTGGGAGTACTGCTCAAATCACTAGTTAAGCTCCTCTCTACCACTTAACGCCCTCATGCACACACAACTGTATTTGTCAAAATGCATCTTTTTTTCATTATACATTTGTATGCCCTTTTTACATTTCTGAGCACTTGTGTTAACCAGTGTACAGGTTTAAATCTATCCTACAAACTGGCATAATTGATCATAAATGCCTGCTTTCAATGGCAGTTTGTTAAATGCAGAGCCAAAATTGCAAACCTACAACATGTATGTTGCAATTGTAAAAATCTCAAGCCCTAAACTCAAAACCTGGACTAAATGTACAAGTAAAAATTTAACATGTCCACACATCCGTGTTTCGGCCTGTACATCATGGAGTCTGACCCAAAAGATCACGCCCCTTAATTCTCCATTAGGCCTTCATCAGGACAAACGACTCTTGCACCCCATCTAATGATGTCCACTTTAAAATAATCTTCGTGTGATGAATTCATCTGCAGATGAAATATACATGCATCAGAAGTTACACTTGTACTTAAAACGTTGTGTTGCATGGACACCTAGTAACACAAAGGAGCTTAACACAACTTGGGTCCTCATATTCACTTGCTTCACGGCTGTCCCCTTCTTTTTATATGTTCTTAGGTCATTGCGGGCAGGGTTTTTGGGCCGTGTGATGCCTGGACAATGAGGTAGGGTAGGGAGCGTTCTGGTGCTGATTGGCGTGATGACGCTTTTATGGGACACTGCCTGATGCCGCCAGAAGTTCCAAGATTGTGGGTCTTGGGCAAGGAGGGCCAGGACCTATAAGAGGAGGAACAAGGTTGTACTCCCTCTTTTTGTCTTTCCGCACCCGAGAATCCTGCACTTCTAAGGGCAGTGTTGCGGCTCTTTGTTTTCCCACCCCTTAAGTGTGTTGTAAAGAGGGGTGCAGAATTTTACTGGGTGTTAGCGGTATGTTGAAGCATTGAATTGTATACTGGGCTCAAACAATTGTGGCATCAATGGTAGAAAGATGTTCCTCCTAGTTGCGGGCTGAGGCTTGTTGCAGAACTGTGAAGTTGTCATTAGAGGCGCTCACTGTTCAGTGCCGAGCCGGTAGGTGCACAGAAACAGGTGTTGTGTTTTTCTCCTTGGCCTTGCCGCCTGCTTCAGCCACACTCATTAACTCAGGTAACGACTTTATAATGGCACAGTGTACTTTCTCTTAGCTGAGGAACGAACTCTCTGAACTGACATACAGGCCATTTATGAGTAATAATGGCCGCCTTCAAGAGCGCGTGGTGAAGCACGTGCTGTTAATGTTTCCACAATGCACCAACATGTTCTGTTGTTATTACTTCCTTGACTATAGGGAGCAAAGGTTGAAATAAACGTGTTATTTCATATCCGTTGTTAGCGGTCATTAATGGGTCAGGCAAGAAAGGATGTGAGGTTAACTGCAACTTCGAACTGGGAATGCCCTTTGTTAAAGTTTAATCACCAAAAACGCATATTTTTCAGTATCGAATTTGCAAGGTTGCTAGAACACTTCCAACCCATCCCACTTGGACACCAAACAGGGCCAGGCAGTTCAGTTTACATTTGGTGATTCACATCAAGTCACCCTAACCCTCAAGTCAATCCCACTGTGATCAACATTAATTGTGTCTAGATGACCATGGGAAGTCACCCTCGGCTACGCTTCCTTCATGTTTGAGTACCATCCCATGGTTACACATCATGCACTCTTTATGCATTTAATACATAAAACAAAGAGGGTATAGAAAAATTAAGGGGGCACTACTATTTATATTTCCTTTTAAAATATTCAAGGGAATCACCAGTCGATCCTTAGAGGACAGGAACATATTTTATAATCATCATAATTCACCATTTGTAAAGGTCTATTGATGTCCTTTAACCTTCAACTGGTGATTACATAAATGTTTCAAAAAATACATGCATAACATCTTTAAAAACACTGTAACTTTGTGGGTTGGCTGTGACCAGTCTTATATTGAATAATTAAGGGGGAAAGACATGATTGGGTTACTTCCCTTTTCGGCGGGCCCCTTATGTCCAAATATGATCCAGCGTTTTGCCACCATGCCCCACTAACTTGGATGGGTCGCCACATAACCCCTCCTCACCCTTCCTTCCCCATGTCTTACGTTTCATTACCAGAGGGCCTTTCCTTGCTTGCTGCCAAATTCCCATTCCGACGAATCTGGACAAGTCGTCTTTTCTCCCCAGAGGCAAGGAGGAAAATTATCGAGACCGAACTCCAGGAGATGCACAAGGCCAATATCATTGAGCCCTCAGAGAGTCCTTGGTCTTCTCCCATTGTCCTAGTAGCCAAACCGGACAAGTCTTGGAGATTTTGCATAGACTTTAGAAAATGTAATTCCATTTCCACCTTTGACAATTACCCTATGCCCAGAATGGATGAGCTAATTTAGGGTCTAGGGTCGTCCAAATATATTTCCATGCTGGATCTAACCAAATGTTATTGGCAGGTGCCCCCGAATCCCACCGATAGGGAAAAAACGCCATTTTTCACCCCTTACGGGCTTTTCCAATTCATCATGCCATGGGCATGGCGCAGGTCTTTTTTAATGAAATCTACAGCTTGCACGGGCTTCCGGAAAAGGTGATCTCAGTTAGGGGACTGGCGTTTGTTTCCCTTTTCTGGAAGGTGCTCTGTGGCCTCCTCGACATACAGTGTGCCTTTAGCTCCGGATACCAACCACAAAGCAATGGTTACACTGAGCGCACCAATAGGTCTTTGGAACAATACCTACAGTGTTATGCCTATGCATCACAGTCCAATTGGTGCAAATACGTGGACACTGTGGAGGAGGCATACAGAAACACCATTCATCCTTCCATTAAGGACAGCCCATTCCTATGTACTTACGATTTTCATCCCAAGATCCTACCCTTGTCTCTACCTACGCGTAGTGTGGTGCCTACCACGGATGTTATGATCCAATGCATATCGCAGGTACAAAAGGAAGTGTCCGGTGCCCCCCAGGAATCGAATATGAGGCAGAAGTCATGGTAGACTGGAAACGGTCCATAGAACCTGCCTAGAGGATGGGGGATAATGTGTAGTTATCCAGTAAGGATCTACCTGTCCAGAACCTTTTACCAAGCTGGCACCATTTTTTAGGCCGGCTTCACATCCTTGCCTGCGTCTCACCGGTGGCTTTTCGTCTACAGCTGCCGGTGGGATGGCGTGTTCCATGCATCCCTGTTGAAGCTGTACCAGGAGGACACGTTTGGTTGTTGCCCTACTTGGTCGCCACCCTTGGTTGTAGACGGTCTGCCTGAATATGAGGTGCAAGACATTTGCGACTCCAGACGATAACACAGGCGGTGGTTTTTATTGTTCGATTGGAAGGGCTATACCACCTGTGATCGCTTGTGGAAACCTGCTTTTAATGTCCATGCCCCCTCTTGGTGTTATTCTTCATCCGTTTTCCCTGGAAACCTGCTGCTACAGGTTTTTCAGGAGGGAGCAGGGTGTCATGCTTTGGGCATGCCACTGTTACAGGCTGCGGTGACTCACCTGGCGAGTTTAGCTGCAATGGTGCTTGCTGCACGAGGGGCCAGTGGGCAGGGCAGCAGCAACAGGAAGTGGACTCAGCCTCGGCCCGACCACAGAGGATAGTTCGGCGGGCCCGCCATGGGCATCACCATGTTGTCCACACTGCGCAGACCCGGAGGCCAGCGCCACACTCCCGCACGTGCACAGTCTGCCTGCTTGCTTACAACGCTTGTTTCCTGTTCTCCAGCCTTCTTCCTTGTTCACCATCTCGCTCTTTCTCCTTCCTGCTCTGCCTTCTCGTGGTCCTGCCTTGCTTGCCCTTTATTGGTCCCCTGGCCCTGCTAAATTGCTTGTTCCCCATGGCCTCACTGGCTCTGCTGCATGCTCCGCCTCTTTCTTGCCAGCGGCCCAGCTTCTCATCATGCCAGCGCCACCATATCACCTTACCAGTGGCCCATCTTCTCACTGTGCCAGCGGCTGCCATATTATCTTGCCAGCAGCCTGCCATCATAACTCAGCTACTCTGTCCAATGCCTTGCGCTGTGTCTATACCACGTTAATCCAGTGAGCTGTACTGTGGTGTAGGGAACCGGCCTACGGGCACCTATCCTGTACACTCCTCAAAGTGGGGGCTCAGGTGCTGGTCCCTACACCATACTCATGACCTAAAGGAACTCTGGATCGCCTTGAGAAGTCAAAAAACGATTCACCACGACCAAGAACGCAGCAACAACGAGACCACCTACTTGACGCGATTTAAGGCACTGCCTTTTAGGTTGCATGGTGCTCCTGCCACGTTCCAACGATTGATGGACAAAATCCTAAAACAATGTTCTAGCTTCTCCGGAACTTATTTAGATCTATCTTGTATAGCGCTAAATCGCCCTTAGGCCTTGAAGCTCTCACAGAGACAGAAATACAGACATGAACAAAGAGAGGAGGTAAAAAGGAGGTTGAAAAGCAGGGCAGAAACGGTGGAGACTTACTCTACCCCTTCATCAAATAGCCAACGGCCTTTTGAATAGGTTGATCGATACACGTTTTTTTAGTGACAGAGGAAGGGAGTTCAAGAGTGTTGGTGCCCAGAAGTTAAAGTTAGTGTTACTAATTCTTTTTAAAAGTTGACGAGGTTGCAGCAAGTCTTGGTTGTTATTAGAGCACAAATTTCTCCTGATGGGGGCTTTTGTTAGGTTTCTAGCAAGATACTTTGGAACAGCATCCGTAAGACATTTAAAGATAATCACTGCGCTCTTAAACTTAATAGATGACATCATTATCCACAGTAAAACCTGGCCTGAACATATGCACCATCTTTATATGACCGCAAAAGCCCTCCAGAGTGCAGTTTTAACAGGCAACCCATAGAAATGTTACCTGGTCCAGTCGGCTGTAAAGTATCTGTTTGTTTTTTTTTGTGGGAAATAGACAAATTAAACCTTAGATATAAACAGTCAAAGCAGTACAAGCAACACCTGTATCAAACAACAAAAATGAACTTTGTTCTTTCCTTGGATTGTTTGGTTTCTATAGAAGGTATATACCAAATGATTCCACCTTTGCCACCAATCTTACTGTGAAGCTCAAGAACTCCCATCCAAAAAAGCTTGTCTGGGAGAATGAAAATCAACTAAGTTTTGAAGGCCTCAAACAAATCCTGTGCCAAGAGCCTTTCCTAAAAAAGCCTGATTTCAACTGCAAATTCATTCTCCAGACAGCTGCTTCTACGGTCAGAATAGGTGCTGTGCTGTCCCAAAAAAATGATGGCTTAGAATATCCAAATTGTTCCCAAGAGAACAGGCATATGCGACAGTAGAACTTCAAGCCCTAGCCATCAAATGGGCAATCTTGAATTTAGGTATCATCTTCCCAGAAGGAGATTCCGGCTTGTGACTGACCACTCTCCCCTAACCAGGATGAGTTTGTGAAAAGATTATAACGCCCGAGTCATGAGGTGGTTTTTAGATCTACAGAAATGTTGTTCTTGGTCAAACATCGAAAAGGGAATGAACCAGACTTTTTAAGTCGTTTCCCACTTCCCAATCAAGGAGGGGTCTGTGACGAATCTGGACAATTTGTCCCTTCTCCCCAGAGGGGAACCACCCCTTTAAGGCTAGGGAGGTGAACCCACTATGAAAGACCCTCCCTAGGAGTCTGGGCAAGTAAGACCTCATTGGGAGTGGCACCCATCTTGGGTGCCAATCCCAATGAGGACAAGGACTCCCATTCCAGAGCGAAACTCCCAGTCCAAACCACCTTGTCTGTATTTATGAATGCGGAAAATACTTAAATATCTCCTGTAACGTCTATATTCCACAGCAACACTTCTTCACCTCTATTGGCTAAAGGTAATGCTGAACACAACCTGGACACAATGGTCAACGAAGAAGGACACTGTTCCGTGTATTCCTGTGACATGTATAAGAGGAGAACAGATTATGACAGGAAGAGAGACTTCTACGATGGAGGAGAATGGCTACACAGAGGCAAGCCTCTGCAGCATCGACGTCCTGGAGGGGCGTGGCCACGCTAGGCCGCAGAGCCAGCGGCAGTGAGTGTGGCGAGCAAAGCGCTAGCCAAATGACTGGAGGTTGGCCTGCTAGCCAACCGGGGAGTCGAGGTCAGAGAGGGAGAAGAGATGGAAACACACCCGTTCCGTTTGGTGGCGTGACCAGGAAGGAGCTGTGGTGGGCCAGTAATAGATGCTGAGACCAGATCGAATGAGCCTGAGAAACCCTTGTGTGCAAACACCCTATGAAAGGTGATCAAATGAGGCAGCCGGGTCCTGGAGCTCTGCACAAGTCAGACCGTAAGTACAGAGACAAGTAGCCATGAGGAAAGCCAACGAGGTTACGAGAGCCTGAGAAACCCGACGGAGGTGGTACCGCTGAGAGATATGCTATCCGTCTCGAGATACAAACACATTGACTGGAGGTTAGAAGGTCGATGAGGTTACGGGAACTTGAGGAACCCGATGGAGAACATACCGATACAATACGGATATTGTGAGTAGCAGCTGGGAAAGCTATCAAGGTTATGGGAGCTTGAGAAACCTGTGTGTGGAAACACCCTATGGAAGGGGGAAAGAAAGAGACATAAACACTTTGAATTAGGGCTGAGAAACCCACAGAAGTTACACAAGGTCTGAGGATTACAGGACTTTGAGGGAGTCCCAAGGCCTCAAAGGTGGAAGTGTCTTATTTATTTCCTGGAGGAATGGAAATGTTCTCAACAAGAGACAGTTTTCTTTGTTAAAAGGAGACATTGAAACCCATAACGTAATACAAAAACTGAGAAGAATATGCTGCTGCTGCTGCTGTGTGAAAAGGAGCTTTGAAGACTGAGAACAAGTCAAGTATAAGTTGAGCCCGGCAGACTTCCTGCTGAGGCTAAGGTACAAAGCCTCTCCTTTTTAGTTAGCCATTTTCTAAAAGTGGTAGGACCAGTTAGTTGGATAGGATTCGGACTGAAGAACTTTGATTTGGACTTTAACGCACACCCTTCACTTTTATTTTTCTAGGTAGGGAACTTTCCTTATAGTGATGGGGCTAGTTAGGCATTTTGGTTCTTTTATTTTAATACACCTCCTTGAATGTGAGTCCTTCTTCTGGTTCACCACACGGTATATATGCCTCCCACACACCAGTTAAGTTGGTGACACCATAAAACTCCCTTGGTTGGGCCTTCTTTACTGATTGCGATAACAGTTTAATATAAGTCGCGGCTCATTTTAAGGCTCACGGGTGAAAAAAGCTGTTGCCACCATACATCCCATCCAAATGAAAAGACCAAGGTGACATGCAGTGGGCACTCATAAGGACTGGCAGTGTCAGTGCGTGCATGGGCACTTTGGTGCAGCGGAATCGATACACTTCACCCGACAAAGGGTAAGGCACTTATTCTTGTCATGGCAACCCACCCCCAGATAAAGGCAGACGTGCTCCTGGAAGTGCTGCACCAGGAGCATGTCTATTTTTTTGTCCTGTCCCAACCACTCATTGAATGGCTGGGGCAGGAAGGAGTAACACTTCCTGGTGGTGATGCTGTAAAGCTGCGGCGGCCAATTTTAGAAGGTAAGTGAGCCCCGTTGTTACCCAATAGCTCCTTTTCTTGCCCCGTCACCTTCAGTTCCCAACCCCTTTAGTGGCCCCCAGTCCCGTTAAGCCCCTTTATTTGACCACCCAATTCCCGTTTAGCCCCTTTTGTTTCCGCTCGACCGCTTTACCACCTTTTCTTGCCCCCTTAGCCATTTTTATTGCTCCCATCCCCCTGTGTCCATTTTGTTTCCCAGTCTTGTTTAGCCCTTTTTTTGCCCCACAGCTTCTTTTGGCCCGTTTCTTGCTCCAAGTCCCTTACAGTGGCCCCTCCCCGTTTTGCTCAGCCATATTGCTGGCTTGGCTCCTATTTGGCCCTAAGAGCCAGGTCAGTCCCCAAGGCTCAACTCTGGTTCGGCCTTTTCCATGATTTCCCTGGCTCTCCCAGCTCTAATTGGCATGTGCTAGGTTTTGTGGGATCAACGAGTCTCACGCCAGTTTTCATGTTTCACTTTCATTTTTATTTTATTTTTAATTTTATTTATTTGCATGTGGTTAACAAAATCTTTGCAAAAGCAAACATACAAAATATTTCATTGCAGTTCAATTTAGTACAATTACCACTCAAATTACTAAAAACCTTGGATAGAAGAGGCCAAATATTTGAATCTAGAAAGATAGTCTAGCAACAATTCATTATGTACAGGACAAGTTTAAACATGTTAAAAATGCTATATCCAGAGTAGGCTCACAGCTATTTAAAATCCTTGCGCAAAACCATTCAGTATTAAACAAGCATGCATTTGGCACAAAACGATTAAAAAGGTTAAAACGAGGCTCAGGCAAAAAAGAGCATTTAATTACGAGGTGACGACTTGTTTCTGCATGCAGGGCACTATACCTACAGCATAGAACGTCCAATTCCCTGTCGAGCACCAATAACTTCTCAACAAGGCAGTAGGTTCCGTTTGAAGAGTAACATTTCAAACCTATGCTTCCTCGAAGGATGTTGTCTAAGGTAAAAGGGCATCCCGTTAAAATCTCTCACTTCGTAATTTAAATGGTAAAACTAATGCTAATTCATTGCTGAGGCTCTATTCGTAATCCAGTAGTCCCATTCACAAATGATCTTTTTACTCTTGCTTGAAGACGCCATAAGCTTTTGAAGACCTAAATCAAATTCAAACAACAGCTTTACGCACTCCTGAAACCGATCAATCAACACTTTACAATTGTTATAAAGCAACACAGAACGTAATTCATACAGGAGGCAGTTGTCAGGAGGTTGCCAAAACGATTTCAAAAGTTGCAGCCTCTTCCAATCAACACGAGCCTGAGTCGAGATCAAACCCATCTCATGTTTTATGATTGCAGTGGAAGTCCCTTTTGCGAGAGAGAGTAGCCTTTTCCATAGTAGCGATTCCACCTTATCCCATGATTAGGCAATAAACCTGTTTCAGCCCCATAGATTAGACGGAACCGTTTGTATTTTTACAATAAAACGTAACCACTGGAATTGCTGAGAATCTACCAAACTTCCTGTCAAACGCCAATAACTTAGACACATTTAGTTTTGTTTTTTTCCATCCGTTCTAAATCCATTTGTTTGGTCGTTTTTGCATTAAAATCGACACCCGGAAATTTCAAATGATGGACAACTTCCAAGTGATTTTGGGCTATACACCAATTAAAATGTACCTTTCTTCTTTTTCTATCATTAACATTCAATGTTAAATCCAAAGATAAAAAATAGGCATTGGTAGCTGTCAGGGCTCTTTGAAGGTCAATGGGGGTCGAATCAATTAAGACTATGTAGCCGGCGTAGGCCAGGTAGTTAATTGGTAGATTTCCTAACTTTGGTGGAACGTTTCATACATTCTTAAAAACTTCGCCAAAGTCACTAATATATAAGTTAAATAAACATGATGCTAAAACACTACCCTAGCATAGGCCACAAGAGGTATTTATCCACCTCATATATTTGCAATTTTGATATAGTCGAACCCTCACCTTTGCATCAGATACCTGGGGGGCAGCCCATCTCAACCAACTTATTCCAGAGGAGGCCGCGATTAACTCGATCAAAAGCCTGGGAGAAATCTAGCAATGCACAATATAAAACCTTTTGTTCCTGTACGGACTGATTTTGTAACAAGTGAATAACAAAGCAATGATGTGTTGTGTTCAAGCCTGGACAAAAGTTTTCATGTTACTGTAATGTTCCCCAGAGTCTCCTCAAAGGGTAAAAATATCAAGCTACTAGTCAGCCATAAAAAGTCACTAGCCACCTTAGTTCTATGCATACATTCAGCATACTATTTCTTACTCGCCAAGAGACAGTTATCACTAGCCAGTGGCTTCCCTATTGCATAATCTATTTTATATTTTGATTTATTTGTACTCTGAGCTACATTGCATTTCTTTGCCCTTTTGATGCCCTTTTGATGTATAGCATCGTTTATCTATGGCATACGCGCTTCGATCAGGCATTCAGCAGATGTAGGTGTAGTTGAGTTTGCACAGCAGTTAGATCATGACAATCCCACGTCTCCCGCAGCTCGCATAAGTGAATTTGTCTCCATGTAGAGGACATCCATGTATGGCTCTTGCATGGTGGGTTTTACTTCCGTATTCCCTATAGCTTTATGATTCTATGCATTCACCTTTTAACACATCTAATCATTGGGTCTGTCACGTGTGACAGCTGGCTTGGCATTCCTAGATGATACACCTGGATATGCAACAGTAGTCTAAAAAGCACAGCCTAAAAATTCTGCCCTGCAGACTTCAGGATCTTTCTGAGCAACTCTCGGGCCACACAAAATCATGCTTCCCCTCATTCTACGGTATCAGGTAATAAAATCACGGCAAAAATGTCGCCGGTAAAAAAAAATCACTGTGGTTTGACCTGGTAAAGGTGTACCGAATCATACCGTTTATGGGGAGCAGGGGTTGCGGGGGTGTCCCCTGCTCCCCTTAAATGGTATAATGGGTCCAGGGGTTGCGGGGGTTTGCCCCGCATCCTTTACATGATTGTGGTGGCAAAACCACTGCATTTTTGTCGCAATATTTTGTATTCACAGCCATTTTTGCCACAATTTTAAGACATGGAACCCATTCTAGTACTTCTTCCAAGGTACTAGAAACCGCCATCACCGAAATTTGCTGTTTTTTTACTCTTTCTAGATCGTCATTGCACCTGATTCACGTCCTACTATTATTTGAGTACTGCTACATATACAATCATATTCCCTTTATCGCGAACCCATCTTATCTTCACAATCTTTTTGTTCTGTGAGCTACTATCTAATTCCTGCTGCTCCGTCCCGCCCCACTTTTTGGCTCCTTCGCCTTTCTTGTTTCTTCACAGAGCTCGGTCTGACTACGGCATATTGCGATCCTGGGTGGGGAGAACAGTACACCTTTTCTCAGATCTCTGAAACATCTTGCACAATGTTGCAGATATTACAATGCGGGCGTCAGACTTTTTCTAAATGTCTGGTTGGCTGTAAAGATAAGCTGGGTCTGTTGGTGGCTAATAGGCTTTAAAGTTACAGGATTTGGAAAGAAATACCCTTTTAAACTGTCTCAGGCCCGGGATTTAAAAAAATCATGAGATTGCCTGTTCTGCCTGGGCTCCCCCATTGCACCACCCTTGTTCCTCTCCTAATACTAAGTCCGTTAAAAGTGAAATCTAGCAGACTGTGTGGCCAGGAGGCCTGACTATATAATGCTTTAGTAAATTGTGGGTACCTTCACATGGACACATTTGAAACTGGCCTGTTAACTTTTTCAGTTCTGGCCGTTTGACTTTTTAGGTCATATTATGAGTAAGGTGTGTGATCGACGTCATCACTCGTTTCCTGGTTAATGTCTTTCCCCATTTGGCCAGGGAAAGGCAGAAGCTACCTGATCCTGACCCTGGGGGTGGCTATCTGAGGAAGGACCACATGAGGAGAGCCGACTCTTATGGGAGTAAAAGGGACTTGCCAGACGAGGCATGGTATCCCCCTTTTCCACTCAGGGTATAACATCAATCCCTGTAATTCCCAATCCTGTATGGCCTATTGCAAACCAGTTTACACTGATAATAAGACTCTTTCCTATACCTTTAGTAAAAGAACTGGGATGAGGAAGTGCACAAGAGCAATGCTGAGCGCTGAAGCCACAGAACCAGAAATGCTCTGTGGTTATTGGATGGATCCGATAGGTGCAGGGACATTTAAAAACTCACAGTTAGGAAGATGGAGTTCTACTACTTCTGACGCGGATTGGGAAGTGAGGAAGAAGCCACCGGCAGCAGGGAGCGGGAGAGCTCCAGTCGTCGTCATGAGAGGCTCAGAGGTCGGAGGTACATAGTTAAGAGGCCGGGAGCTGGAGAAACTGTGGAGAGAAGGCTGGGCCATAGCGGATAGTAGAGAGTGAATGGGTCACCATCAGCAGGAGGCACCCCTCTGGAGGAACCGGAGATTGAGGGAATGGCGTTTCATAGCATATACCGCACATCGATAAGAGACAGTAATATTGATGGGGCAAACTTGACCAAGGGCGCTGGGACACTGAGTACATTACTAATTAAAGTGGATGAAACAATGTCAAAGACCCAGTGCCTGAATAAGTCAAACTGTTAGTACATGTTGAGAAAGTCCTGGCAGGGAAGTATAGCAGGCAACCTGTTTGCGAGCATGAGACCTGCACCCGAATATAAGAAAACACTGAGAAAGTCCTGGCAGGAGAGTATAACAGGCAACATGTTGGTGAGTTTGGGTCCTACACCCAAACATAAGTGAACATTGATAAAGTCCTGGCAGGGTAGTATACCTGGCAATCTGTTTTGGGAGTTGTGAGATCCAGGGGAAGGGAACCATACCCCCATCCCCGGGGGCTGCAAGTTGCATATTGTGGCAACGAGACAGATCACAGGAAGAAGCATACCCTGTTGAGCACCATGAACTATAAAGTACCTGAGAAACTTAGGTAAGGGAAGCCCCTCCTGAGAACTGTGATTGTGAACCAGGAATCAAAATTAAGATTCGGTAAGCGGGAGGAAAAATCAGATCCTGGGTATCCGGCATTAACCACCAAGCAGGAGCCTACCACTGGGGAACCAGGAGCTAGAACATAGCATGTTGCAAATCTTACGTCACCATAAGATGCAAACGTAAAATTGTATTATTATTTAAAATCCCCCAATGCATTAAATATCACATAGATGTTTCCTAATGCGTATTTATAGATTGTCCCAAATGCAGACAGTTAAATTCACATAGGTGTGTTAGTTCGGCATCAGTTGGCCTGCGGAGCCAAAAGTAGCTCCTGGTAGCTGTTGGTGTTAAGCTAACCAGGTTTTTCTAGGCTACAAACAAGAGCTAAATGGGTCTGAAGTGGGAGAATGGAAGAACAAGCTCCCGCCAATCCCCTCTCGCGCTTGGCCTAGAGGATCACGGCCTAGACACCTGCCACGAGAGGAGTTTGCCTATCTACCAGACGACCAAATACCCTGGTACAGGAACATACGGATGTGCCCACCCACCTGCCCAGCAGCCCGACCTGCCCATGCCGACACCTGCGGCATAGATCAACTCGACTAAACCAACACATCGTTAGAGATGCCATGACGACCTAGCCAACGGTCAGCACGCCTGTGCAAAACATACACACCGGACACTCCCACACCAATCCACACGAAGAACATACTCAGTGCTATGACGTAGGCGACGGACACACCCACGGACGTGCATCTTTATTATTTTCCACATAGGCTCTCAAAATGCAGAAACGCAAGACGCATAATGAACTTATCTAAAAAGGCTTGCTCACGCTTCTTCTAAAACCATGTACCATAATGAAGAATATAACGAAGACACGATACTGGGGATAGAGCCATATGGTACCGTAACCTAAAGCGCAGTGCACCAACAGTTTCACCTATGCACCAGGCCCAAGTAGGCCGCAAGCAAAAGCTCCCATGAACATTAAATGAGCATGAGCTCAGTTGCTGACCCTGCAGAATGAGCCCGGCGAAAGCATACAGCTAAGGGTACAATGTTGCAATCTCGCACGCCGCAAGCCGACGTCAAGGTCGCACCTGCAAACTAAACCAGGCACACAGTGGGAAAAACAATATTAATTGTGCAGAATTCTGCCTCAAACACGGTCCCACCTCACGTGACCAAGCCAAACCTGACAGGATGCCAAGCCCAGGAGGAAGGAGACGCCTGAATCCCACGTTTCAAGACACAGGCAGATACAATTAAAAGACTCAATGGACATCTGCGACAGTGGGAGTAGTCGGCCTTCCAGCATATGAATAAATCCTCACATTGTCTGCACCTACCCATAGTGAAACATTGTTGCAAATGACAGGTACACCGCGAGCTGGGAACAGCAATGGTCCCAGACTGGGAGGCTCGCGAGCGGACCAATCAGAACATGGGGCTCTTATCACTGACGCCATTAATATTGACCAATCCTCAGGGGTCTTCATGTAACAATTTTCATGTATCAAACTGAAGGGACAACCCAAGTATATCACCTGACTAACCCTCAACCACTAACACCGTTCTCTATACGTATGCTATACTAACCCTACCACTCGAGTAACCAATCCAGAGTGGAGATGGGTTTTTTGCTAAACTTTCTAAGGTGACGCAAGTAGCGCGTCATACTAAGGTAAAAAGGGCCTGCGAGCCCCACGATTGTGTGTGTGTCAGGACGGACGCGTACGATCCTTGACCCATCCCTGCCGTTTTGTCTAATAAACAGCAGAATCACCTTGCTTCTTGCGTGTGTCTCATACTCTATCTCTTTTGGGATATACGGGAGGAGTTGGGGCCTCCCTGCCGTGAGGTCTGCGGACGGCCCGGCCGACCCCGGCAGAATTTCCCCCCGGCAAGTTGGAGGCACTGCTGAGATCTGTTTAAGATCTGCTTTTTATTTTTTATTTTTCCAGGTACTCCCGTTGCGAGGAGGTCCGGCGGCGCGGCCCCCTCTGCCGCTGCCCCCTTCTGAGGACTACAGGACCATCGCGGAACTGCGAGAAGACCGGACAGCGCAATCCGGATATTGGCCTTCGGGAGCCGGTTGAGAAGTATCCCGCCCACGGTTGGCGAGTGTCCAGACGTGGTCCAGACGAGGGGAGGTGGCGAGCCGCTTGGAGGGGTGCACGCAGTCGAGCAGCCCCGCATCAAGAGAACTTGGTGAGCATGCCACGCACAACAAGCAATGTGAAATTGTGAGGGAGGGGGGAGGAATTAAATACGGGAGGTGGGAGGCGTTGCACAGGTGCGCGGCGAAGGTTTGACAATTTAGTGTTGGCAATTAAATGAATGGTAGCCGAACGAGAGCGAGAGCAGACGGCTACGTTACGCGAGAGAAGGGGGCGGAGCACGAAAACATCACGTGCGGCCGCTCATAGACACTGATTGGCCTAGATCGCGACTACGTGTAAGGGTGTGTGTGTGGTTTCCTACGATTTGGCATTTATTGATCAATGAGTAGATGAGGATCCCTATTGTTCGAGCAAGAAACTCGATAGGTAGATGACGTTTCCCTGTAGGCGGTAGCTAGCTAGTTGCCCAATACGGAAGATAATTGGCTGGTTAAGCCCTCCTATCGAGGGGCGTATCACACGCGAGGCGACGCAGCGTGCGCAGTCCGATTATATATTGTTGATTACCTTGTTCCAGGCGTGACAGGAAGACAGCTGTGGGGTTAACGGGGGTAGAGTGCAAGTGTATTAAGAACTTACTAGTAATTTGAAGAGATCGGTGACGTCACCAGTAGGGCTTTCATAGGATATCCCGAGCGCAAGCCATCTTTCTTTCTGAAAGTGGTGGGGAAGAGAATTGTGGTAAGGGAGTGGAAACGGAGATAAACGGTAATGAGTTGATCGGGGGAAGGCGAAACGGGGGACGTGGCTGCACACGGAGAACGCCGGCCACGGCAAGTGTAGAAGAGGGAGGAGGAGCAAATGAAAATAGGACAGCTATATAAGAACGTCACAAGGGGTACGCAGCTGCAGGGGGCTACGTGCACCTCGGCCGCAGGGGGCCGTAAGGGTGTTCTGTAAAGGAAGAAAAGAAAGAAAAGAATATACAAATGTAAATACTATATTTTAATAATTTTCCTCAGCGGACTATCGCAAGTCCCCAAACTTACGGGGCCAGGTAAAGGTATAAGGCTGTGTATCGTAAGTGTTAGTAAAGTAATAGCTACCAGATAGGGGAAAGATAACAAGTGGAGCGCTACTATGTCATACGGGGCAGGATCGGGAGGGTGGGGGAACACCCTCACTACCCCACTACAACACATATGTAAAACACTGTCACCCCATAGGGAGAAACTGATCAAATATAGCATAGAATGGACACAGGGGACGGATAACAAAATGATAACACCATGGCCGCCTAATGGTAGCTTCGATCCATATACCCAACATTCACTATTAAACCATCTGCATAACACATACAAGGGGAAGAAGTTGACACACCACGTGGAGGTGTTTAACTTATGGAGGATGTTCCAGGGGTCCCGACCAGGACCAAATGGAATGTTCACTGTGGGGGAAACACCGGAAGAAAAAGAGATCAAGGAGGAAGGAGAGAATGGGGAAAAGGAGAGTGAAGGCCCAAAGGACACGGGGAACGGACAAGAGGGAGGAGAAAAGAATAACAACCCAAAAGAAAATGAAATAAAAAAGGAACAGAGCGACGATATAACCCTAGCAAAGGTAGTGAAAACAGAGGGAGGGGGTTGTACCCTTTAAGAGAACTAGGAGAAATAGGAAGAGAACAACTAAGGGCGGCTGAGGGGTACTCGAACCCGACATACAGCCCGCCACCATATGCAGTGACAGGTGTGCACAAGGGAGGGGAGCGGACTAGTACAACGGGATCAGCCTATAGGAAGATGCCAGAGGGGGAGGGGAGGACTGGAGAAGAACAAACTGAGGAAATAGGACATGATGAGTGGGTAGCTGCGCAGATACTATTAAAATTACGAGGTACATTAACAGGAGAAGAGAGGGAGGTAGTGAGGAAAATGGACGAGGATAATACCAGGGAGAGTGACATGAGGGGGAAAGAGCTGATACGACAAAAGGAAGAGATTTTGGAGGAACGACTAGCAGAGCTAAGGGATGAGCAGAATGAACTGATCAAACAGCTCGAGAGGGAGGAAAGAGAGAGAGCAAGGGAAAGGAAAGAAGGTAAGAACGAGTTGGAAAGAATAAGGGAACGAACTGAGGAGCAAAGGAGAGAAGCCGAAAGGGTAAAAGCAGCAGCAGAAAGGGTATCAAGAGCAGTACTACGAGAGAGGAAAAAGGAAGAAGAAGAGAAAGAAAAAGAAATGGCAATGTGGAAGAAGAGATTACTATCAGAATCGACTAGGAAATACGAAGAAGGAAGGGTGATAGAGAGTATATTAGAACGGGAGAGGGTGAGATGGGAAAGGAAGAAAGAGGATGAAAGGGTATTGGGAAAGATGAGTAGTGAAGTAACGGAGGAATTAAAAAGGAAAAGGGAGGAAATTGGTAGAGAGATGGAGGAGAGAAATGAAGGGGAAAGAGAAGATAGGAGAGGGGAGAGTGAAGTAAGGAGGTATGTACATAGAGATACAGAAGTAGCACAACATCAGCACAAAGGGGAGCGGTTGGTAAAGGAGAAAAGGGAGACACAGGCCTAATAGACTTAAAAACAGTAACGATCAAGGGGAGAAAGACAGAGTGGGGGCCGCAACATACAGATGACTTTTGTAGTGAGGAAGAAGAAGGAATGGAGAAGGAAGGAAGAAATAGTGACAGGGAAAGCCTAGATAAACTATACACCACTCGGACCAATACAGACTCACCATGGATCTGTATGAGAAGGGATGAACTGGAGAGAAGTGAGAAGGAAGAGCGAGGAGTAGCGGAAAGACAGACACATGAAGCCACACCGTCACCATCCCACCCTACATGGTCAACCACCTCACGCCCACTACGTACAACCAAACTCGCGCCCTTCACAAACGAAATGACACCCTATGTAGGTAGGCTTAGAGACCTCCCTAGACGCAGGCAGGGAGAACGAATACACATGCCCACATTAAATATAGGAAATGATGACAGAAGGGGAAAAGATGGAGAAGAAAGAGTTACGAGCAGGGGAACTACGGACGACATTGACGATGTAAGAGAGACGGAAGAAGAGGAGGGGTGTGGGACTCAATTTTATGGAACCCAAGGGATATAACGAGACACAACTTAACGCCACTTCTGGAGAGGGGAGGGGTCAGACCACAATACGTCCCTTGGAAGCATACAGACAAAGAAAATATAAAGTGCAGGCTCCCATCATTAAGTGGAGGTGCCGGTAAATGGATATATGAGATGGAAAAACACACCGCAGGACAGAAACTGGCAGTGGGGGATGTAAAGGGCCTTCTAATATCCATATTAGGGGATGCAGCGGATGACATTTGGAAGAGAGCGGGATTCACTGGGGTAACAATAACAAACACATCGCACGATGGGGCACCATTCGCAAACTGCAGACATGCACTATGGCAGGCACTGAGGGTACAGTACCCAGACACATCAGACATAGGAGCAATTACCTCACGCAAGATGCGTGAGAACGAAGATCCTGTTGATTATATCCAGGAAATACAAGAGAAGTGGCGCATGGAAACTAGAGAACAATGGGACAAAACACCAGCAATATTCTATCATATACTGGTACAAGGGCTCCCAGAAGGAGTTCAGAAACAACTGAAGAAAGTAGTGGGAATGGAAGCAAAAGCATGGTCAGAAATACAACTGACAATAGTGCATCACTGTAGGACATGGCAAGGAAAAATGAAACAAAAGGAAGAGGACAGGAAAACGGAAGAGGCTAAACTAGTACAGAAAAAACTTACTAAATACACAATGGAAGGGGCACTAATAACTACACCCACAACTATGACCCAAAGCCCCACACAAGTAGTGGCTGCACAAGATACCTCCCAAGTACCATCCTCACAGACTATAACACCACAGGTGCCGCCACTCCAACCATATACGACCAACATGGGAGGAGGATACTCAATGCCAGGAGCTGGGTATTATAATTACAACAGGGGAAGAGGAGGTATAATGAGAGGGAGAGGATACGGATATAACACACAACAGCAGGTGGGAGGACTTAGAAGTTCCTACCCAACGGGCAACCAGTATACCAGGACAACACAGGAGGCTTCCCATGGCAGAGTAGGGAACCACCGGTGTGTTGGAGTTGTGGATTAGTAAGGCACATGTCACGCACGTGTAAGGTAAGACCAGGAACACCATCATGGAGCGAACAGGGACAACTAAGGCCAACACAGGAACAGCAGGGCATACAGCAACAGCAGGCGTTGCAACAGGGAAATGAACAGCAACAATTAGTAACACAACAACAGCCACAGACATATTCACTGCCACAACAACAGGTAGCGATAACACAACAACCCCAAACACAACAAACACAACTGGGTAGGGTGACGGTCCTGGGACATAACCCTTAAACAGGAAACGGTCAATCGTTGTACCCTCAATAGGAGAGCCCACAGACGGCCTTGGTGTGTCCCAACCTGTCAGTAACCCCTAATAGTGCGGAGGAACCACGCATAGAGGTAACGATAGGTGACAAAAAAATTATCATTCCTTGTTGACACCGGGGCGACCCGGTCTTGCATAAGGGAAGGTAAATTTAAGATGTCAGGCGAAGCCATGAACACCCAAGGATTCTCTGGGGCTAGGGGGTTGGTTCCCTTTACTGATAACATTCCCTTATCAATAGGGGATTACGACATGTCAGTTCCACTTTTATATTCTAGTGCCTCACCGGTAAATATACTGGGGAGAGACATCATGAACAGGTTGAATGTGACGATCTCCTTTACGGAGGACGGCATAATTTGCTCTACTCCAGGAATGAACATGCTCACAGCACGACAGATTATGCAAGCATACTGCGGACAGACAGCGATTAGGGCTGAGCCAGTAGATGGTGAACTATTCCAGTACGGGACAGACATGGCATTTGCATGGATGCCAGGGATAGAAGGAAAGATCTGGAGGAGGCCAGCAGTCTATTTGTTCAGACCAGAAACACCAGCAAATGAACAAGAAGGAAAGGTGATTTCAGTGGACATATAAAGCATTATAGCAACAGCTGATTACATTGCGGTGCATGCCCAGGACAGAGAAGGAAGAGCATGGAGGGCAGTGATAGCACTAGCAGAGGGATGTAGACTCACCCAGGTGTCAGATGAGGAACTGTTCTCAGAAGAAAAGGAGGAAGGTGAAATGATGTTTATGATGAGTCTGGAAATATGGCTAAGAGTAGCGTACAAGCAAGTGGCACAGAAAATGGCAATGGCACTTGAGGCACCCACATCCACCCCAGTTCCCTTCTTTAAGGAGGATATGTCAAAAGTACCCACATCATTATGGACTACCAGCCCCTACGACGTGGGGTACATAAAAAGTATAGGGGGAGTAAGGATAAAATTGAAAAAAGGTGCAATACTCCCCAGAGTGAAACAGTACCCACTATCAAAAGAGGCAGATGAAGGTATATATGAAACAATAACGGCCCTTATAAATAATGGCATATTGGTCCCCTCAGAATCACCATGTAACACGGCTGTATACCCAGTGCGCAAGGCTAAGGGAGGGTCTTGGCGCTTCATACAGGACCTCAGGCCCTTAAACAACATAGTGGAAGCAGAATACCCCATAGCCGCAAACCCGGCCACAATATTGTGTGGCATTCCAGCAGAAGCATCACGATTTACAGTGATCGACCTTAAAAATGCTTTTTTCTCAATACCATTGCACCCAGACTCACAAGATCTGACAAGCTTTACTTACAGAAACACAAAGTGGAAACACACCAGATTGCCACAAGGGTACTGCGAATCACCCTCAATATTCAACAGAGTAATACAGATGGATTTAGGTAACATTGAAGTGGAAAGCACAGTGTTGCAGTATGTCAACGACATAATAATTTGCAGTACAAACGAAAGAACATGCAGAGAGGACTCATTAAAGATGCTGACAATATTGGCTGAAAAAGGTTACAAGGTAGACATGGAAAAGTTACAGTACTGTCAGGAACAGGTACTTTACATTGGTCAGCTGATATCCCAACATGGAAGAAAGATTGCACCACAAAGGGCACAGGCCATTTCAAAAACACCAGTGCCACAAACAGTGAGGGAACTGCAACAATTCCTAGGGTTGTGTCACTACTGCAGAGCATGGGTATTTGATTACAGCTCATACATAGGACCCCTGCTTGAGGCGTTAAAGGAAGCTAACAAAGGGGATAAAAAGTTGGGGTGGACCATGGAAATGGATGAGGCTTTCGATGAACTAAAAGATGCGATATCAACTGCTCCGGTACTGGCAACCCCAGACTATGAGCGACAATTCTTTATATTTTCACATTGCGACTCAGCAGTAATGAAAGCAGTGTTGGCTCAAAAAACAAGCATGGGCTACAAACCAGTTGCATTTTACAGCGGCCACTTAGATCCTGTGATGTTAGGTCATTTCCCTTGCGAACAAGGTCTCGCCGCAGCTGCTTTTGCGGTAGAGAAAGCGTCAGCAATCACCATGGGGTGCCCAACCACACTATTTGTGGAACATGCACTATTTGCAATATTGAATAAACCTAAGTCCACCCTAACCACGCAGAGAGCATCAGGCTATGAGATCATCTTATCTAGAGCTGAACTATCAATTGTTAGATGTAGCACGGTCAACCCTGCAAGGTTCTTAGCAGAAGCAATTGAGGAAGGAGATTATGCACACGATTGTACACAAATCACTGAAATGTACTCATGTACTAGAAAGGTTGAAGAGAACGCACTAGAGGGTGGTGAGCTACTGTTCATTGATGGGTCATCAACAATTGACCAAAGGGATGGCATAAGGAGGACTGGGGCAGCGGTGGTAAAAATGATGGAGGTACCGGTGTGTGTGGCAATGAAATGTGTACAACTACCACAGCATTACTCTGCCCAAGCAGCGGAGTTGGTCGCACTGATCTTGGCGTTAAAGGAAAGCTTTTACAAACGAGTGACCATATATTCTGACAGCACATATGTTACGTCCACTGTCCACTCAGGGCTGTCGAAATGGAGAAGAAGAGGGTTTAGGAGAGCTGACGGCACTCCAGTGCAACATGCTCTCTTATTGGCTGAACTAATTGAAGTTATAAATGACCCCCAAGAATTAGCTTTGGTCAAATGTACCGCACACACTAATGGTGAAGACCACATTTCGAGAGGGAATGCAGCAGCAGACGCACATGCGAAGTATGCTGCATATTTTGGTGAGATATGGAACCCCCCAGAGTCAGAGAGAGGGAGAGGGAGGGAATGGCTAAGGAGATGTTGATGAGAGAAGGGTACACCCATCTCCCAGCCACACAGATAATGGAGCTATAAGCGGCTGCACCAATGGCAGAAAAGGAAACATGGGTAAAAAGAGGATGCACAATGTCACCAACTGACGCACTATGGCGCCAGGGTAACACTGGAAAGATTGTAATGCCACTGGCACTATTGAACACCGCCCTGAGCCAACTACACCACCCAGCCCACAAAGGCAAGGAAGTAATTGCAGCACGAATTAGAGAAGATTGGTTCTGCCCCGAATTAAATTCCCATGTGTCAAATTTTATCAGCAATTGTCTCACATGTCAACAGTTCACGGCCGGTCACACGCTGAAGGTGATAAAAGGTACTATACCCCGGCCAGAGGGACCCTTCCGACATCTCCATATTGACTATGTTGATATGATCAACGTATGTCAAGGAAATAGGTATATGATTGTAGTAGTATGCCCATTCTCAAGGTGGATTGAAGCAGGGCCCTGTTCACACCCAGATGCATTCAGAGCAGCTAAATTCCTAGTGAGGGAGGTCTTCCCCAGGTGGGGAGTGTGCGAGGTACTGCGGTCAGATAATGGCCCTCATTTCGCAAACGAAATGTTCCAGCACATCACATCCTTACTGAACATCAAACATAAATTTGCATGTGCATATCACCCACAGGCCAACGGTATATGCGAACGCCTGAAAGGCCTACTAAAGGAGGCAATTGCAAAAATACAGCAAACAACAAAGAAGAGTTGGTTGTATTGCCTCCCGCTAGACCTATTTGAGCTAAGGAATAGACCAGGTTCCGACCACCACCTCACTCCTCACGGGGTGATTACCGGACGTCAAATGCGCCTTCCCCTAACGCCAACATCAAGAGCATTCACAGATCACGAGAATACTGCAACTGTTCTTGGTGATGAAATGTACCAATATGTGTCTTCTTTGATTACTAGTGTAGTGTTTGTGTCTCAACAGCTCGAGCGCACACGGGGCGGGTCTAACAGCGATCAACAGGCAGACGCGGACAAAGAACTGGAAAAGGAAAGACTGTGCAAAATTGCTAAAGGTGACCACGTACTACTACGCAATTTCAACAGAAAGTGGAACAGCCCACGCTTCACTGGCCCTCATCTGGTAGAGGAGGTATCAACAAGAGCAGTAAAGCTACAAGACAAACGTGCCGGAATCAATCACCTACATGACGTAAAGATCTACAAATCCCAGACCCGCCCCAGCGCCACCGACAGGGCCACTGGAAGAACAACAACAGCGTCACCAACGGAGGAAGAGACTTCTAGCACAACTAACGGCCTAAGTGTCCCCATACCCTGCCACCCCCCAGATTCCCCAGAGACAACTACCAGAAAAGAAAGGGGTGATCCCCATACCGCCCACCCCATGGTCACACGATCAAAGAGTAAAGAGACTTCCACCATTTGAGCCCAAACCCTCTGCCCATTGACCCCCTACCCACTGCAGTAATAACTGAACTGAAGGACACTGTCTTGCACATATACACATGTAAACACTTGAATGTTCTCTTTCTTTTCTCTCGCACATGCAGGTACAGCGTATTATTGTACTGCTAAGAAAGTAGATAAATAACAAATTCACTGCCCAGGAGTAGATGGTGCCCTCAGATGATAACTACCCAGAAGAATTGTCACACCAATTTGTATATGAAATAAAAAGGCCAACGTACCTGAAAAGAAGGAGGGTACGTGTCTACTACACAACATTCCTCTTGGCCATAGAACATTCAATGCCCCACCTCCAACCATATTTGCCTGCCCTAAGAGATAGATCGCTTAGATTGGCGTGGGAACAGCTCTTCGCCTGGGCACTGAATGACTATTTGATAGGGAGAGCTTAATAAACAACAACTAACAATAATAACAAGCATATTGAGAATTTTCAGGCGGGCAACTTTAACGTCGCAAGAATAAGCTGCCGGACTGCAGCAAGGTAAGAGCAAAATGCTGGTGAAATTAGCATATGTAATAAAGTTGATAGGGATTTTAATGATCACCGGTTTCTTGGCTGCCTCTGTATGGCAGTGCAGCTATGCTATCAATATTATTGCTGTACCCAAACCTAATGCACCCCCACCCCCAGCTGCAACAGGTGTTACGTCAGGTGGTACTAGTAAAATCCCACACAAGGGAAATAGAGTTAAACGCAGCACATACTCAGATAATAAAGGTATTGACAACTACATACAAGATTCAGCACACATCTCAAACAACATATGGTACCAACACATGACCCACATAGGTAAGCAGACAACAGAAGACAGCTGCTACGTTTGCTCATTGATCCCATACGCCATGAGCGCTTCTCGAACATTCGTTGCCACGGAAATAGATGAAAAGGTAGCACGATGTATAATATACCTGGCACTGTTCCAGACGAAAGGAAGATTTCAAGGGACAGTGGTTCAGCTAGTGTGGAAAACACGAGATAAATATCCATATGAAAACAACTTCCTCAAGACTTATTTGAGTTACCACAAGAGCAGTTTACATGCTGAAGCATTCAGATACATAACAAGTGGTCCTGAAAAAGGAGAAACAAAGAAAGTAACACTACAGTACCTACCATGGGATTGGTACGCCACTGAAGTTCCTGGTAAACAAGGATGTTGGGAAAGACCACTGGTGACAATAACAGGGAAGGTGTACATGGACAACAAATGGGACATAGGAGTGGTTGGCAGCAACATGGTAACAAGAGAAAATATTTCAACTATTGATAGACACAACCATAGGTGTTGGATGACTTGGGTCAAGTACATACCCATGCTCACGTGGATAGAGAAGGATGAAGACCCAATAACAATACTGCCGCTAACTGCGCCTAAGGTATGCTACCAACATAAAGGAGAGGTGGACGTAGGATACAACACCAACTGTGCAAGCGTGATGGAGTTACCTGAGGGGGGAGCAGGAACAGCAGTAATAATGGACCATTACTGGGCCTGTGGAGAAAAAGCATACCACACGCTGCCCCCTCTGTGGAATGGTATATGCACAATGGTGCATATTAATGTACCATCACTAGTGGTACCCAAGAAACATGTCAATGTGGCAAACTTACCCAAAATGGATGAAGGGAACAAGAGGAATAAGAGATCTGTACAACCCCAGAAGGGGCCAGAGAACAAAAACAACGGCAATAATACTGTCCTGAATAGAAAGAAAAGACAAGGAGAACCTCTGACAGGAAATTACCTATGGGGAAGGTCGGAAACAGCACTTACTTCAATTCCGCCAGAACACAGACTATTCAGCAGAGCAGCAATGTTCTTCTCCTCAATAATACATCCAGGACTGCAGGCTTACGCAAACGCAAAGTGGCTCCAGATAACTCGATGGGAACTAATGATGACTATTAATTCTACAGTAAATGGATTCAACGCAATAAAAGAGGAACTGCGAGCTGTGAGGATGGTAGCACTTCAGAACAGATATGTACTGGACCTCCTCACAACAATGGAAGGTGGAGTTTGCGCAAAGATAGGACAATCATGCTGCACATTCATCCCTGCCAACGATGCTGACAATGGTACACTGACATAAGCAGTTTCACAATTGGCCCAGATGCACTCCAAAATGATGGATGAAAGTAAAGGTGTGAAAAAGGATGAGAGCTGGTTTTCAATATTATGGTCATGGATGCCATCTTGGCTGTCGGATGGACTGAAGATTATAGTTGGATGTACTATTTTGGCTGGAGCTACACTGATCATAATAAGATTTTGGAAAGCCCGGAAAGCACGCACCACAGACGAGATGATCGAAATGGTTGGTATGCACCCCTTGATGCCAACAGATGACGGCTAACACACAGGCACAATCATAAAAGAGAGAGAGAAGTTGCGCAACCAGATCATCACCAACCACCTGGACCCACCATCTGTGAAGCTCGAAAACCCAAGAAACCCAAGGAGCTACATAGGGAAGTGGGTATACTGCACTCCTGGAGGAACCTGTGCATATATGTATTGGTCATTTGAAGACCATGTTAACCACTATGGACATTTGGGAGGAATAACTAAAATATGGAGAGTGAGAGGAGATAAAGAAAAGGATATGTTTGTGGTCGACAAGTCGACCAGAGGGGGGACTGAAGTGGGAGAATGGAAGAACAAGCTCCCGCCAATCCCCTCTCGCGCTTGGCCTAGAGGGTCACGGCCTAGACACCCGCCACGAGAGGAGTTTGCCTATCTACCAGACGACCAAATACCCTGGTACAGGAACATACGGATGTGCCCACCCACCTGCCCAGCAGCCCGACCTGCCCATGCCGACACCTGCGGCATAGATCAACTCGACTAAACCAACACATCGTTAGAGATGCCATGACGACCTAGCCAACGGTCAGCACGCCTGTGCAAAACATACACACCGGACACTCCCACACCAATCCACACGAAGAACATACTCAGTGCTATGACGTAGGCGACGGACACACCCACGGACGTGCATCTTTATTATTTTCCACATAGGCTCTCAAAATGCAGAAACGCAAGACGCATAATGAACTTATCGAAAAAGGCTTGCTCACGCTTCTTCTAAAACCATGTACCATAATGAAGAATATAACGAAGACACGATACTGGGGATAGAGCAATATGGTACCGTAACCTAAAGCGCAGTGCACCAACGGTTTCACCTATGCACCAGGCCCAAGTAGGCCGCAAGCAAAAGCTCCCATGAACATTAAATGAGCAAGAGCTCAGTTGCTGACCCTGCAGAATGAGCCCGGCGAAAGCATACAGCTAAGGGTACAATGTTGCAATCTCGCACGCCGCAAGCCGACGTCAAGGTCGCACCTGCAAACTAAACCAGGCACACAGTGGGAAAAACAATATTAATTGTGCAGAATTCTGCCTCAAACACGGTCCCACCTCACGTGACCAAGCCAAACCTGACAGGATGCCAAGCCCAGGAGGAAGGAGACGCCTGAATCCCACGTTTCAAGACACAGGCAGATACAATTAAAAGACTCAATGGACATCTGCGACAGTGGGAGTAGTCGGCCTTCCAGCATATGAATAAATCCTCACATTGTCTGCACCTACCCATAGTGAAACATTGTTGCAAATGACAGGTACACCGCGAGCTGGGAACAGCGATGGTCCCAGACTGGGAGGCTCGCGAGCGGACCAATCAGAACATGAGGCTCTTATCACTGACGCCATTATTATTGACCAATCCTCAGGGGTCTTCATGTAACAATTTTCATGTATCAAACTGAAGGGACAACCCAAGTATATCACCTGACTAACCCTCAACCACTAACACCGTTCTCTATACGTATGCTATACTAACCCTACCACTCGAGTAACCAATCCAGAGTGGAGATAGGTTTTTTGCTAAACTTTCTAAGGTGACGCAAGTAGCGCGTCATACTAAGGTAAAAAGGGCCTGCGAGCCCCACGATTGTGTGTGTGTCAGGACGGACGCGTACGATTCTTGACCCATCCCTGCCGTTTTGTCTAATAAACAGCAGAATCACCTTGCTTCTTGCGTGTGTCTCATACTCTATCTCTTTTGGGATATATGGGAGGAGTTGGGGCCTCCCTGCCCGGAGGTCTGCGGACGGCCCGGCCGACCCCGGCAGAATTTCCCCCCGACAGGTCCCAGCTCCCCTCAATTTCGAATCCTGAGAACCATAAAGTACCTGCGAAACGCAGGGGAAGGGAAGCACCTCCTGAGAATTGTGACTGTGAAGTGTAAAGCACTTGAGAAAGTCAGAGGAAGGTGAATACCCCTTTTGATAATTGGGGAACTTTGAATATTCTTTTCTTTTTGCACTTTAGGAACTTGTTGTTGGACCTCTTGAAAAAGCTACCAATGGCGAGTCAAGAGACTATATCCCTTTTCACCTTATTTTGAGTTCAGCATGTAAGGGTCAGGTTAGCATTTTGGCCATAAAAACTCTTTACTTTTGGACATTCTGACATTGACATCCTTTAGTTTTGTTGAGGCAGGGGATCCCTCATAGCGATAGGACGAGATACGTCTTTCTCCTACCCTCTTTTTACTTTAATAAAGGTCTATACCAATCGCCACAATTCCTCTGTGTCTGAGTCTTACTCCCGATTCCTTACCCGTGAATGGTATTTCTAATGCCTCCGCTTATTTAAAATATTACTTACTTATTAGATGGAAGCTCATGTGATGTTTGCAGCTTCGGGCACACAGAAAGTGCTGCATGGTGTATATTTAGGGCACACATTGACGGTGCACACGGGTGAACGGTGTCTGCCGTACCTTTCATTGAGTTACTTGTCTAGTGCCTGTTCGGACATGATAAACCGTGCAAGCCCCGGAATTTGAACCCAGATAGTCCGGTTTCCAGGCTAGACACATCCCCACAAAGCAGAAGTGTAAATCAAGGAGAGTGTAAATTGTCTCCTAGTGAGACTTTGCTCTGCAGTGAATATTTCGAAGCAGATTCTAAGGTTTAAATGTGCACTCGTAAACTTTGCCAGCAATTTTACAGGAAAATCTCCTCTCTCTGGGTTATTTTTTAAGGGTTGATGATTTTCTGAAAGGCAGATGCTCTTTTGCCCTTGGCACTTTCTTCAATTAGGAAAGCCGATTGAATGAAATGTTCATATTTCACTTTGTAATGACCACTTCCGGTGCCATCCCTTCCCACTGAGTTTGTTAATGAGTCCACCCACTTTTTTTTTAGGACTTATGCTCTGGGTAAATATGGGCTATTACTTTTCTGTTTGCTCCCCCGCGCAACCGCGTCCCTTATCCCTTATCCCATGAGATCCATACTCATAATTAGATGGGCAGTTTAAAAATAGGAGGTATTTAAAATTAGACAAGTTAAAATTGCCGCCATGCTTATGTTGAGGCTCTTTGTCTATGTCTTAAGATTTAGGATAGTCTCCAAGATGGAAAATCACTCCCTTAACAGGGACTTTTATAGGCAACACATGCCTTGCATGAATGATACAATTTTGCCTGTTCTATTGGTTTCATGTAATAATGTCCCCACAAAAATGTCCCCTGACCAAAAACTCGCCGTTTTTTGCGGAGACATTATTACATCGAACTTGAGCGTTTTTTTTTTTTTTATTGGGAGCCGGGACATCCCCACAACCTGTCCCCATACATAATGTCCCCATACATAATGTCGCCGGGGAAAAGCCATTGGCGACATTATATATGGTGACATTATGTATGGGGACGGGTTGCAGGGATGTCCCCTTCGCCCATTTAAAAAAAAACAAAAAAACAGGAGTTGCAGGGGTGCCTCCCACATGTTCTATGTAATAATGGCTCTGCAAAAAACAGCGACTATTTTTGCCAGGTGACATTTTTGGGAGGACATTATTACATGGAACCAATAGCTTCTAACATGATTAAACATGCAACGGTGTAACCATACATGCCCTTTATAGGGAGCTGAGGCCCTTTCCAATCTCCCACTAAATACACGAATTGTTTGTTTGATGTCTCGCCTGAATACTCATGCGAGTGAGGGATGAGGGCATTTGCGGGTCGAGTGTCTGCCATCTGCCGAAGAAGGCGTTCATTGCACACTGACCTGTACTTAGACGGTCGTTAGCACACACATGCTTATTGGGTTGCTGGTTGTGAACTCCCCCCTACACCCCCCTCAGACCGCCCGCGCGCACTTGAAGGAGCCAGAGGGTGCACCACCCCAGTGATTCAAAGTACAAGTTAGGGGCTTGGCAGTATTCGGGCTTGTTTAAATGGAAAATAAGACACAAGCCCCACCATACGAATGTTATCCGGTGACGCGAGTCATCACCCCTACAGGTCCCGGTTTAAGAGGGCCAGTCCACGACAACATTCTGAACAAAAAACAGTAGCATGGAATGTTTTATTAGACCGGGTTAGAATCAAGATCTTTTTCAGAGCACTCCTGTGACTGGGTCAGGGAAGGCCTGCTAAGGAAGAAAGCCGGCCTGGAGGCACGTACTGCCAGGAGTGATAAGGGGGGGCGGACATAAACTCCATAGACAGGTAGACAAGCCTGCATGCAGATAAGGGCTGGGTGGGGAGGACTACCGTGGAGTGTTAGAAAAAGAATGAGTGGAGGTCAGAGGAAGAATGCATGGCGGGACAGAGAAGGATGGACCGAAGAGAAAGAAAACACGCGTCAGAGAAACGAATGCATGGATAATGGGAATCCTAGGAAAAGAAAATGTGTTATGGGAGAGAGTGGACAAGAAGGGCAATCAAATATGTGTGGTGAAAGGAGGTCAAAAAATGCAAAGGAAATGCATATTAGTGGATGTAAGGACGGTATAGAAGTGGCAGCTATGTATGGTGGAAGAAGAAAAGAGATGGTATAAAATGAGAGCAACATGTATATATTGATGAATAGAACAGATGGAAAGGGCGCAGGTATATTTACACACACTCTTTTCTATTTTTGACTATTATTTATTTGCATTTTTAAAGCGCTCACACAGCCCGGGGGCATCAAGGCGCTCTTACAGGAACATGTCTTCGTTGCGTGTGTACGAGATAATACCCAGAAGTTTCTAAGCCGCTTGCCGCTGAGCTATCCTCCTATGTTGGAGCTTTCCCCTTCTGGTCTGCTCTATGTTTCAAAGGCCAATGGTTTTTCTTCCCACTCGGTTTCGACATTGTCCTAATTCTGTGCGGTCTGTGCCGGCTTCCAGTTAGGAATATCTGGCCACTCTTATGAACCTAGGCGCATGGGCCACTTGGGTCATTCCATTTCCCCCCAGAGGGTTGTGTGTGGCGCCTAAGAGGCTGCTGTCAGAGGGACATTCACCAGGGACACGGAGCTGTTGATAGAAGGCCCCACCGCTCTGCAGACGTGGGTGTTTCCCTGGCAGACTCCTGACGAGCGCAGACTGCCCTGGGGGGCGGCGAACTGATAAATAGAGGCCTTGATCAACAGCACTGATTGGCAGGAGGGATCTTGATGGACGGTAACAATGGTTGGACTTGACAGACTGGCGGAGATCATGGCGCCATTTTTCCCCACTCACGCGCATGGCAGCTCAACACACCGAACCCACCTTCGAAAAATCGCAATGAAGAAAACTTAACTTTCCTGCCTGTCCGCTCCATGGACAATTCTAATCAAGCTCCACCTTCAGCTTTTCACCTTTAGAGCTGCATAGGGTGATGAGATTTAAAAAGTAAAAAACCGGCATAGGACAACTAACATAAAAGTAGGACCAGCTCTTCAAAGTGGCGTTGAAAGCACTACACTACACTAGCATTTGTAGAAGAAGGGGGTTTGAGTGTTACTGTTCAAAGAAAAACATATTATAATGACTGTATCACAAACTAACACTATCTTAAGTTGCAAAATGCTGCATTTCTTATGTGTGAGATTGTGCCTTCCTGCCGGCGAGCTATGAAGACCTACTACAAAAAACCAGGACCACTGCTATTTCCAATGGGAGCATAATCTTGAGAAATGGGGACAGAGCACTAACTACTGGGACCGTCCCAGCAAAACCGGGCCATCTGGTCACCCTATAACTGCATGGCGTATTGGGTGCAAATGGTCAGCTGCCCAAGTGTAGAGCGAAGACGTTTGGTATTGCGTTCCTTATGATTCATGCTAACAACATCTTGGCTCTACCACGTTACCTCCACGTCCCTCTTCCTCCTTCAAGTACAGAATTTGAGGTGTTCCACCTCCCCCAGGAACCCTTTTCCATTTTGTATTTTATCCTATGTTCCCGCCCCTCCCCTGGGATACAACTTCAACCCGACCTCAGTTTTTTTAATTTCCTGCCACTGGCAGGGACTCACCTTCCAATGGACATCCTCTTCTGACTTTGCTGGAGGGAGCAACGTTGTTTCTTTTTTACAATTTTTTATTTTACTTCTTTAATTGTTTTACAATTTTTACAAAAAGAAGAAATCCTCTTTCTCATCTTTAAAACTTTTCAATCCATTGTAGTTTCACAGGAAAGAAAAACATATTCTCAACAAAGTCTTTGCTGTCCTTTTGGCTGCCATTGGAATCTTAAGAGTTCATTACACTTTTGGGTACTGTTCTAGAGTGGGGATAATGGGTCTGCGAGGGAAATTATACCAAGAGGGTGAGTTGCAATCTTTCCACTAATTCAGATTTCCAATTTTCGTATGAACGCCACCACTGCTGTTACCCATTGGACTCTTTCTCCACTTAGCAGACTAGACCACCAGTTTTCTTCAGAATATGTTTTGAATTTTGAGAACACGTGACCCAGATATTGTTCTCTTTGAGATGAAACTGCTCCACAAGACAACAGTAAATGTCTGAAAGTCTCAGGGTGATCTGCTTTGAGGCAATATCGACAGTCTTTACTGGCCGATCGTCCCCTTCTTTCCAGGATTACATTCGTAGGGAAGATGTTAAGCCTGATCCTTAAAAGTTTCTGTACGTCTTGTTAGGAAACTTTTTCAAGTACTCGGGTAACTGGTTCACTTTTCTTGGGATAATTGGTACTTCTGCCATTGGTTTATATTTACTGGCTAGATCAAGTGTATTGATCCAGTCAGATTCCAGCAGTTTTATTTTCATTTTGTTCGGGTTTATCCATAGTTCATCTTCTGTGCTGTTTATTCTTTCCAAGACTGACTTGTTGTTCTCTCCCCACGTTTTAATAACAGTATTTTTTCCTTTTTCTAGTTCAGATCGAATTATTGTGAACACTGCGGGGCGCGTTGGGGCTATGATTTTCCTATATAGCATCAACGTATTTCGCTCTACTGTACTTTACAAAGACGGCAGGCCCAATTCACGTCGAATGATCGGCATGGCGGTAGAGGATGGTAGGTTTAAAGTCTGACGCCAGAAATAGCCTTCCAGTTTTAACCATATATTCTGTGGTAGTTGAGGCAGTGCTTCTGTTCCATAAGTTAGGGTAGGTACTCCCTTGGCCTTGTAGAATTTGATTAGGGGAATAATTGAAAAACGGCCATATTTTCTGTCTACCATTTTGGTCTGTGATACCAGGTTCCTGATCTTTTCAAAAGGGCCATCTGCATTTGTTGCTCCACCGAGCTGTTATCAAAGAGAATACCCAGGTACTTGAATTCCTTTACCCTTACAATTTTGACTCGTTCCAAGTACCATTGAAAGTTGTCGGATTTTTTGGTTGTCTTCTCCAGAATCATTATTTTTGTCTTGGTCTTATTGATCTCCAGTTTGTTGATTTGATGTATTTTGAGAAGTTGTCTAATTGCCGCTGGAGACCAATTGTAGTCTGATCGAGTAATATCATGTCATCAGCGTATAGGAGACGCAATATTTTGGTGTCTCCTAGACTGCCGTCTTTAATTTTCCCTTTTAGGAAGCTTAGTAATGGAATGTTAGCAGATGTGCCAGTCTCTTTGACAAATCCTGTTTGGAAAGGATCCATGCACGCAGCTGTTCTTCCCCATTCTTGAAAGTTGTCTAAACAGAAGGATCCGAATACCTTTCCTATGACGTCCAAGAGTGCTATAGGATGGTAATTCTTTGGACAATCACGGGTGCCTTTCTTAAAAATGGGAACAATTGTGGCGCATTTCCGTGATGGAGGAACTGATTTAGTTAGCACACATCTTTTGAAGATCCTTGTTTCTTCTTACATGTGCGTTGGCCTACAAGGAACATGGATGGGGCTTTGGGGAATGCTTATGGTGCTGCCCATTTGTCAATAAGGGTGGCAACGTGTTCCTCCTATACTGCTGAGACTGCTCTTGGAGGATCTATAGGCTGTTTCAAGGGCAGTGCAAGAGGGTTCTGATCCAGCCCTGCAATTCTGCAATCTGTTACGACTCAGGTGGAATTCCTCTGAGATTTGGCTTATGACGGTGTCAAAGCTTCTGCCATGGCCGTGGGTTCCATCATTCCTGGCAGGCACCATCTTCACCTCAAGCATTGGCATACGTATTCCCATCAGAAGGTTGTAGCGCTGAAAATTCAGTGTGAGGGGCATACTTTGTTTGGCGATGCTTTGGAGGACAAGGTGCACAAGTATTCTGTGCTGACAAGCATGCTGACAAGCTCAGGAAGAAGCCAGAGCATAAGCATACATCACAGTCCTGTTTTAGGGGCAGGCCTTCCTTCTTTGGCTCGTCAGCTTGGGAGAGACAGGCCTTGTTGGGCTCCCCAGAATAAGTAACCCCCTTCTCCTCAAAAACCTCAGAACTCTTGATGCCAGGCCAGTTAGGGGCCACCTGCAAGGATTCTGGAGAGTGTGGCTTTGCGAATCTCTGGAACGCATGGGCCAATCAGACTGTATGGTGGGACTATTGTATCGACTTCCGGATCATTCCACCCTCCTAGGGAGTCGTTTGGAGTCCTCTGCCCTGGTACTCGGCCAAGAGAACAGCCATACACAAGACGGTTGAGGACCTCCTCCCAGAACAAGGCTGTCAGGCCGGTCCCACCAAGGGAACGAAGGATTGGCGTCTACTTGATTGTCTTTCTGGTGCCCAACCCAGAGGCGTCTCTGGGTCATATAGCCGCTTGCCTGTTTCTGGTGCCATGTGTTCACCTCCACCTACGGCCGTTGTTGTTCCACATACATTGGTTCTGGAGAGAGGGCAGTCAGGATTTCACCCATCGGATCCCGATTTCGGAATCCCTTAGGAGGGCTTTGCAGTGGTGGTTCCATCTGCTGAATTTTCTGATGGGATTTCTGCTGTAGCAACCTTGGCTGACCAAGGTTCGCACAGATGCCTGTAAGTGGGTCTGGGGTGCGGTGCTGGGGTTCCAGTCTCGACAAGAGCTGTGGTCGGTCAGGGAGTCACCGATGTCTTCCAATTGGAGGGAGTTGGCAGCAGCCTTTCGAGCCCTTTGTGCCTTTGCCTTGGCCCTGAGGGGAAGGCAGTTTTGCTGTGAACGGAAAACACCACTCTGGTGGTCTACATAAACAGGCTGGGGGGTTCTCAGTCCAGGACTCTGGGCCTGTTAGCAGCAAGCCTGGGATTTTGTGCAGAATGGAACTTGTTGCTCAGGGTTATTCACATCTGGTGCCTGGACAACCAATTTGCAGACAGACTCAGACAGGATCTTCCTGTCCACGGACTTGGTGCTGGGGGAGGAGCGTTTTTGTCTCTTTGCTGTATGTTTGGGACTCCGTGGCGGGATCTGTTCACCCCCCACCCTGGACAAGAAGGCTCCCATGTTTTGTTCCCAGTTTCCTTGTCCAGGGTCATGGAGCGCAGATGCAATGGCGCACCCCTGGCCCTCGGGTCTCCTGTATGCCTTCCCCCTCTTCCCTTGCTCCCCAGAGTTGGGGTGAAGGTCAGTGAGCTTGCGGTGGTGCTCATTCTGGTTTCTCCTTTTTGGCCTCGGACGAGTTGGCTCCCTCTGCTCCTCGAAGTGGATGTGTCCCAGGTGTTTATCTTTCCTGTGCGGCTGGCCCTGGTCTGGATGGTGAATGGCTATGGACCCCCAGAGGGCATAGGCATAAGATACTGTGGGTGAGGGTGTTATGATGACTTGTGATGTTATCAAATGAAAGGGGTTTGGGATTACATAGGCCCAAAGTGTCATTTGTGTATGAATAAGCCAGAGTTTGTATTATTTTTCTTTTTGGTTTCAGTGGGCATTGGTTAGGGAACACCCCACCTATTGGCTTTGGTAATACTTGTTCCAGTCTCGGGAGCTCCAGAACATGAGCATGCGCTGTAGGACTGCTGAGACAGTGGTTTGAGAGCTCTCTGGTGACTGGGTGAAGGCCGCTTGAGCTTCCATCTTGGATCTAGAGTGTTTGGACTGGACAGAACAATAGGACTCTATTAATTGCCAGAAAGACGTAGGGGGATGGTAGCGGCCCAATGCTCATCGTCTGAGGAGGTGGATACCATATATCGTCAGACCAGAGCTACCGACTGGAAGAGAACAATCCGTGGGAAGGAGGATTCCGAGGAGCTCTGAAGAGGGACTGCTACGAAGAACAATTGGAATCATTGCAACGACAGGAGGGGTGGGAAAGGTTAACCAAAAATGATGTTAAATGGATGGGGCCAGACCAAGAGGGGATTTAAGGGGAAGGCGGTTGGAGGCGGGTTAGGTTAGATTGGGTGGCGGGCTAACTGTGTGCGCTGTCCGTTTATTCGGTTTGCAAGCATGATTTGTAATAAACATCTTGCATTGTTGATTCTCCATCATACCACTGAGTCTCTTTTTTGACTCTTCCATTGAAAGGATGTTGAAAGGGAATGGCTTCAGAGACAGGGGCTCTCCTGTAAATTGTCAGAATCTATCCAAAGGCACAAGCGTCCGTCCACCGTGAAGTCCTATTCTAGGCCCAGGCAGGTGTTTCAGCACTGGTTTTTACAGCATGAATTTCTTGCCGCCAGTTGTTCGATCCCAGGGACAGGTTTGACACAGGGTTGGAAGTCTCCACTCTCAGGGCTCAAAGGGTGGCCATCCAGGCTTTTCATAGCCCCTCTGGGTTTTGTCTGGCTGATTCATCACTGGTAGCTAGGTTGTTGACAAATTTTCCCCCTGGCCCGCCCTCTTCTGGCCTCAGGGTTACCCCCGTGGGATCTTCCCCTTGTCATGAAGGCTCTGCAATCTGCTTCTTTTGAGCCACTGAGGGACATTTCCCTTAAGATTCTGTCCATTCAGACCGCTTCCTGGTGGCGAGTACTTCAGCGAGGATGTTGGGGGAGATCTGTGCTCTTACCTGCAGGCCCTGTACTTGGTAGTTTAGGACCATGCTTTGTTTCTCCGTCGTGAACCTTCCTTCCTTCCTTCCCAAAGTGGTGTCAAAGTTCCATTTGTCTCAGGAGGTGGTTCTTCCAGCCTTCTTCCCTGATCCTATCTCTCCGGAGGAGGTTGGCTGTAGTCATCTTGACGTACCACAGGTTGTCCTCATTTATTCAAAGGGTTCTCATCCCTTCCGGAAGGTTGACAATCTCTTCCTCACCTTTGGGGGTCTTAGGCCTGGGTCTCAGACTTGAGTCGCTGGGTACAAGGTGCCATCTCCTTGGCCTATCAGTCCTCTGGCGTTCCTTCTGCCCTAGGGTGCAGGGCCAGTCCACAGGGGCATCCTGGGCAGAGGTCCCTTGATGAGATTTGCACTGCAGCCACTCTGGACGACTCCAATACGTTTGTGTGTCACTACCGCCTGAATCTTCACAGTGCAGGTGCCTTTGGTACTGGAAATCTGGGGGTTGGTACCAGGTGAGTCCTCTGTATTGACGCATTGTCGTTCCAACAAAGTGGTGCTGGGTGGTGTGCACATTTTTCTCATTGTGCGTTTTTTGCTCCCATTCAGCGCTTTCTGTTGGTATTACTCAAGCCCTGTACTGGGACGATGAAGAGGGACGTGAAGGTAAATTGGGGATTACTTACAGGTAATCTTCATTACTCCTAGTCCTACTATCCCTCATCCCAGTTCTTTGTCTCATCTCTCCAGCCCGACCTGGCTCAATGGGTATGGCTTGGTTACCTGCAACTGAGGTCAGATTAGGGGTTTGGGCATTATATCCCATGGGGAGGTGCCTGACATAGGGTAAAAATTGAGTTACTCACCGTAGTGACTAACGTACTCCTAGTCCATAGTCCCCTTTCCTCCACTTCCCTTTTAAATTTACAGGCGCACGCAGACACGGCAATGGGAGTGACCACGCTTGGCCTCAGTCCCCTTCTACGTGCCAGACAAGCCTGACCCAAATATACTGGGGGGAGGATGGAGGGTCTTATGGAGGAAAGGGGACTATGGACTAGGAGTATTTTAGTGACTATGGTAAGTAACTCTTAATTACTACTACGTTCTGTCCCCTTTCCTCCAAACTGTGTGGGCTAATACAACCAATAACGCCTTAAGGGAGGTGTGATGTTGATCACTTAGCAAACAAATTCTTGAGTAACAGCTTTTCTAAATTGGGTATCTGCCCTGGCATTAACATTTAAGCAGTAGTGCTTGCAAAAAGCTAATGGGGAAGCCCATGTGGCAGCCCTACTAATGATGTGCCATGGCACCTGCCTCTGGAAAGCTACAGCTGCTGCTTTAGCCCTTACGGCATGAGCATGCATATTTTGGGGGCATTCATTTTTCCACAATTTATAGGACTCAGTGATAGCCTCCACCAGCCACCGCGCTGTTGACGCCTTAGAGGCTTGCCCTCTGGGAGCCGAACTGCCGAATGTGACTAGAAGGGCATCGGACTTCCTGAACTGTTTTGACCTGTCATGGTAGCACTTAAGAGTTCTCCTGATGTCTAGGCAGTGCAACGCTTTCTCTGCCTCCAACTTAGGATCCAGAAAGAAGGTTGGGAGGATGATTTCCTCATTGATGTGAAATGACGAGACTACTTTCGGTAGAAATTTCGGGTTTGTTCTCAAGATAACTTTGTCTTTGTGAAAGACTGTATAAGGTTCCGAAGCCACAAGAGCCTGGATCTCGCTAATGCTCCTAGCTGATGTCAATCCCGGTAAAAAAGCTGTCTTGAGAGTGACCCACTTGATGTCGGTAGTAGCCATGGGCTTGAATGGCTTGTGCACTAACGCTGCAAGTACCACATTGAGATCCCACACAGGGTGAGGTCTCTTGACTGGGGGATAAAGTCCGGTCAACCCCCGAAGATGTCTCTTTACCACCGAGTTGGCTGCAGAGAAGGATTGTTCTTCCGTATCCCTGTATGCCCTGATGGCTGCCAGATATGTGTGGCATGTGTCTACCTGTATGCCAGTGCTGGCCAGGTAAGCTGAAAATGACAGCATGTTGTTGAGAGAGCAGGACGCTGGATCCACCTCTTATCCTTGGCCCAGGGGTAGAATCTGGTTCACTTGCTTTTGTACTGTAGTCTAGTAGACTCCTTTCTTGCCATTTGAAAACTATCCATGCTGGACTTTGAAAGCGCAACGCTCTGCTTTTTCAGTTGCTCAGGTACCAGGCTGAGAGGGCTATGGATTCGGGCATGCTGGTAGCAATGCACAGGTCCCATTGAGTGCAAGGCCCCTGCGCTGCACTGGGCCCCTGCGCTGCACTAGGCCCCTGCGCAGGTCCGAGTGCCAGATCCTTGCTGGCCAGTCCGGAACCACCAGAATCATGCGGCACCGGGTCACGCCTTGAAACGTCCTCAGAAACCTCCAAATCTATGGTGTTGGAGGAAAGGCATAACACCACTGGTTGGTCCAGGAGATTTGGAGCACATCCCTTAGTGATGGTCTGCCCCTCCCCATCCATGAAGCAAATTGTCTGCATTTGGCATTGCTCTCTGAGGCGAACATGGCAACTTCCGGGTGGTCACAAGCCCTCAACAGGGAATTGAGGACCTGCGGCCCTAACTCTCATTAGTAGTTGTCTGTCTGGAGCCTGCTGAGCCTCTCTGCCTCTGTGTTGCTCTCCCCCAGCAGGTGGACAGCACGAGATGGATGCCCTGCTGCAGGGCCCACTCCCATATCTGAACACTCAGTTTGCACATACCTGGAGACCTTGGTCCTCCATGTTTGTTGAGATGATACATCAAGGTAGTATTGTCTGTCCTGATGAGAAACATTTTGTTCACGTTGATCGGCAAAAAAAGCCGTCTAGAGTTGGCAAAAGTTGTCTAGAGTGGCCACCGAGCCCTCCAAAGAGGAGTCTGCCGTAATGACAGCATTTGGCTGTGGCTGATGGAATGGAGCTTCCATCATGATGTTTTCCTGTTGCCTCCATCAAACTAGATCTGGCCGGACGTGATGTGGGATAGGGACACTGTCTGCCTGAGAGCCCTTCTCTAGGACCAGCTTCCTGCAAGATGCAAATGCAACCGTCTTCTTTTCAACCTAGCATGAGGCCCAGCAGGTGTTGATACCACCAAGCGGATGTGGTCTGTCTGTCCAGGAAGTGTTCAGTAGCCTTGAGAATCGCCTTGACTCATTCCTGAGTAGAAAAAAATCCTCTGCCTAAAGGTGTACTGAAAAACCCAGCTGGTATAGGAGATCCATGAGGTCCTTTATAGTAGCGTATGCCTTCTCCTGAGAGCTGCCCCTGATGAGCCAGTCGTCTAAATAGAGGTAGACTTGGTGGCCCCTGACTCTCAGCAGAGCTGCTACAGTGTTTATTTTCCTTGTAGAAACGTGTGAAGCCGAATTGACGCCGAATGGCAGCACTCGGTATTGGAAGTGATGTCCCATGGCTGTGAACCACAGAAACTGCCTGTGCTGCTGCCAAATCGGGACGTGCAGGTAAGTGTCCTTTGCGTCCAGGGAGCATAGCTAATCCTCCTTGCAAAGACTTTCTGTGATCTGCCCAGATGTTATCATTGTGAATTCTTTGAGTGGGAGGAATAGGTTCAGAAAGGAAAGGTCGTGATCCACCCTCAGCCAGCCTGTTTTTTCTTGGGGATTGCAACAATTATGGAATAGTAACCAGAGCCCCTTTGATTCAGGGGTATCTGCTTGACAGCTTGGATCTGGAGAAGGGATAGAACTTCTGACAAGAGAGTCGGAAACCCTATTTGTAGTAGGGGAGAAGATGCCAGGTGCCGAGAAGGTACCAGAAGGCAGTAACCTCCTGAATCCACTGAAAGAACCCAGGTGTCTTTTACCAATGATCGCCTTTGCAGTTTGTGAAGAGCCAGTCTGCCCCCCACTGGGGAGGGATGGACCCGGATGCCACCCTTGTTGTTTCTTGGGGTAGGAAGCTGAGGTAGAGGAGGCGGACTGGTAAAACCCTTTATGAATCATCTGCTGATGTTTATGCCTTTGTGGATTCAGTGATATATCCGGTTGTCTGGCCCAGCGATCCTGGAATCACTAAAAACAACCAAATTACCTGTTTTTCTAGTGCGACCACCTGAGGGATAAATGGCCTTGCAGTTGGCTTTGTGAGTATTGCCAGTGAATTTGCGGTCTAAGGGCTGGCCTTTTTCTTATTTAGCTCCTCATCGGCTGAGGAGTGGAATAGCTCTGCACCTTCAAATGCGAGATCCAAAATCCTCTCCTGCACGTCCATGTTGAACTGAGTCGGGTGCATCCATGCGGACCAAGGCATGTCAGTAACCACACAGATACCTCGGACGCTGTATTGATGTGTTCCGCTGTGGATTCAAGCAGGTTCTGTGCGACCACCTTAGCCTCAGCCAACCCCACCTTGAAGGGAGCCTGCCTGTGACTTCGTAGATCTGGCAGAAAGTCAGCTATTTTGCGCCACAGCCTTTGATTGGCTGCAGCCAAGATTGCATCGGTGTTAGCCTACCTGAGGTGCAAGCCCGTGTTCGCATAGACCTTCCTGCCGTAGGGTTCTAGCTGTTTGAACTCCTTGCTAAGGAGGTTGGCAGCTGAGGAGCTTGAAGACCCAGATGTTTGCGGTTTTGCATACATTGAAGCTGCTGCAATGACTGATGAATGAGGGTGGAGGTACGAGGACAGAAGGATGGGTTCGTCCTCCACCTGCCTGTACTTGGCACCTAGTCTCTTATTAGCTGAAAGAGCAGAGTGCAGTTTGAGCCAGGTTTTGGCCGCCAGTGCTGAGACATCTTTCTGCAGTGCAGTGGTATACCTAACCTACTGTGTGCCCCAAGGGCCAACACTTCAGCCTGCACACCTTATTCTGGATGCTCTCGCTGGGGTGTAGGAACCCCCAAGAACTCTCCCAGGCTCTGCATTTGATCATGAAAGCTTTTGATGGCCGCTGAGGTCTCGAGGTCCTCCTCATCCTCTGTGTCCTTATCACCCTGCACTGTATCAGGCACCTGCGGTGTATCACTTGGTGGCTCGAGTCCGGATTAGGGGACGTCGCTAAGGCGTGGGTGGCAGCTGCTCACCCTTTGTTGTTTGAGTGCCAGCCAGGAGCCATGGCTCCACGTGGGTGGATGCCGGTGGAGGCTGTGACGAGGTGGCACTGACTCCTGCTGTGTAGGCGCAGGAGAAGGTTGAGGAACCACCGCCTTAATAAACGGTTTTAGGAGGCCAGTCATCCATGGCGACTTCATGAGGCCCATGAAGCACTCAAAGAAGCTATACTCGCACTGAGGCAGTGGTGGAATACCCAGCATGGAGGGATACCTCCTTGCTTAAGCCTGCCCCGGAGGAGCATCCCTGTGCGGAGTGGAACCAGTCTGTGTGTACCTCAGTGTAATGGACGTGTGTAAAGACGTGTGTAGTGGGGGGTGTCTGTACTTCTGCTCTCTCTATGGTAGAGGAGAGGCACAGAGGACCCCAGCCAAGATTCTCTATTGAGGTAGCAATGGACGAGCAATCAAGGCCTAGCTTCTCAGGAGGTGATGCGGACTGGTTCTTAAGTACAGTGTAGTCCCCACGCACCCACAAAGGAATGTCCACACACTGTATTAGTTAAAACACAGTCTTTACATAATTAAAATTCAAGGTTATGTACAATATTCCAATAACTCACTTTGTACTCGGTTATTTATAATGGCAAATCTATACAGTTCTATGTGGTACCACAATTACTATTCGATCTCTTTAGAGTGCATCAACTGTACGGTTAAATAGGAAAGCAGTTGGTTAGAAAAATTGGCAGAATACTGGCCCCGTTACCTAGAGACAGTTCTGGTGGCGATCCCCCCACCTGGGCAACCTGTAGAATAAAGATATATCACAAGCCCAGTTCATATATTGTTCACAAGAGTCTTTCCAATAGTTCAGCAACCCCAAAGTACCTGGCGTTGTAGCATTCCTCGTCGGGGAATCGACGGCCCTTCTTGAGTGCCCTCCCTTTTAGGCAGGAGTCATGGGTCGTCGAACGTCCGGTGAAGAACAGGGTGAACTACGGCGGTGAAGTGGCAGCTTCTTTCCTAGTGGTGCTCGTTGACGGGGAAGCATAAACGTCTTACAAGGAAGAGGCATGCGGGCACCTCGATGTCGATAGTTCTGGACCGCAAAGAGTTTGAAGAACTGTGGCCTGGCAAGGGCGTCGAGTCATCAGCGTCTCTGTGGTCTTTGGGAGGCGGGAAACCCACTGGCGGATGCTCCTCGGCACGTCGGCGACCTGGCCTTCTCTGGCGGGATAAGGCGAGCAGAGGTGCAGATGAGCGCATCCGTGAATCGAAAGTTCTTAGGCAACGGGAGCATGGGGCCCCGGTCAGCAACGGTGGTCGTCGATGGTGGCGGACAACAGTCCGGGCACTTCTCTTTGGGATTCCGCGGCAGTCCCCGTCTCCGGTCGGCAGCCTTTCGTAGGTCTGTCTACCAGGGAGCTTTGGCAAAAATCAGCTGGTGCACGATGGTCCCTCTTAGCTCGGGAAGAGGGCGCCTTACCAGGTCCTCTCTTGGTCAGTCCTTTTAGACAGCAGCTTTCAGATTGAGGAAGAAGGGCAACAGCAATTCTTCTCTTCCAGCAGGGCTTCAAGGTCAAGCTTCAGTTTCACTCCAGTTACTCTTCGTAGTTTGGACTTCAGCTTCTGAACAGAGGTCGCCAGATATACTGTTGATGTCCCATTCATTCTGCTGGGTCACACTCAGGCAGCCAATCACTTTGAATGGCATTCAGCAGTCAGTCAGCCAATAAGGGACACAGTGCAATCAGGCCATTCTTCTCCATCCAGACACTCACAACACAGAATGTGCATTTGGACAAATACCACGCATTCAACACTACACACTGCATTCACCCCCGTTTCGGGCAGGGCTGTCTCAATCATTGTGTCAAGCACCAGATACCAGACATCCACAACAAGAAGTGTAGATTCGTCACACACTCCATCCACCCAGGTCCCACCAACAGGTGTACCCACAACATACAGTCATTGGGAAGGCTCCAGCCAGTCTGGTCGGCACGTCCCCCAAACTACCATATATGGAACTTCCACCCAACAGCCAGTCAGGGGAAGGGACAGTCAGGGCTTCCCAGGACTTCGGGAAGATTAAGGTAACAGGCGATGGAAGGCAAGAGGCCACGGGGGCCATCTTGTCTCCATCAGGATTCTATCGATTGCAATGACAGGGCCTGGACATCCCAAAATGGAGGACGCTCAGGGCATCAGTCAATTCAGCACAGAGCTGCCACCAGCCGTACCCTGCTCTGTGCGTCACAAACAGGTGGCCAAAAACATACACTAGGGGCACAGGGTTGTACCTCCAACCATGGGTGCCATAAGGGTATCCCATGGGTCTGTACACCAAACCAAAAGAGAGAGCTGCACCGCCAGGAGTCCCACATGAACTCCTGCGCAGAAAACACGACAGAACACATGATAAAAAGCAGTAAAGGACAAGGATACGAAGGCCCTGTCCCTCCGATGCCTTTCCAGCATCACAACGTGATGGGATAAGCAGTGCACCACTGCACCTGGGCCGCCAACCATTCCACCCTGGGTGCAAAGTCTGGTCTCCATGGGGCTGAAAGTTGCTCCGAGGACCTGCTTGGGGCTGGGCCTGGGCGCTCCTTCCATCTAAGGTACAGGGCTTTGATGAGGAATGGGTGGGAAAGTGTAGTCTGGCATAGGGCCTGCAACCCCAGCCGCATAAGGGCCCTTGAGCAGAGGTTCAGTGTGGAAAATGACCTCAGGAGAACTTTCGGTGGATGTGCCGCCCTCGTGCCTGCGTCCGGTAGTCATGGAAGAGAAACGTACAGGCATCCCATCGGGCCTAGGCCTGGTGCGAGAGCAAGAATGCCCATCGGGAAGCGTCCCGGTAGAAGATTGGTATTTCCACTCGGCTGCCTTCTCGGGAAGCCCTAACGGCCCCTCAGTCGTGGGACTCGTAGCTTTAACAGCGCTGAGAGCATGGCGGATGCCAGGGTCTTTGGAACCCCTCCTGTTCAGTGGATTTACCAGAAAGGAGTCCCCCTTGCAACGTGCTTTACTAAATAAAGTAGCACTTACCTTACCCGCGCTCCTACGACGCACAAATTCCTTGAGATGACCTGGAGACGAAGAAGAGAAGATCTCCCTTCAGCCTGCTAACCAGTTTTTTAAGAACTGCGGAGCAGAGGCGTGTCAGGCTGCACAATCTTCCCACCTGCGGTCTGCTCCTAGGCACTGCAGATGGGGGTGCGGAACTGATGCCGCGAAACAACTGTTGCAGAACACAGCCAATCTTAGTCAGCCAATCAAATATAGTAGAGCACCACAAACTACATTTTTAATGTGCAACCTCAATGGGTCACACCTGCTAACACAAAATGAATAAAATACACATTTTTTAAAACATATAAATACCAAGGATCTCATGAAAGGAGCACTTTTTACTAGGACCGCTCCACCACTATCACCCTAACAGCACTCTGAGTGCACTCCGTGGTGCGCCCGAGCTGGTGCGCGTGCACGTCTGTATTTGAACTGTGTCTGCAAAGCAGGGGGCGTGGCCAAGTTTATCAAAGAAAATCGCTGTTTTTTTTCCAACAGATATACAGCGAATCTTTAATATAATAGAAAAAAGAAAGTTCAGTTAGGCTTCATATCCAGGAAGTCTGTATTAGCAGCACAGGTAGGCTCCAGAACAGTTTATAGATGCACCTCGCAATGCAGCAACGGCGTCCAAAATGGAGATTCAAAGCTCCACACCAGTCTCTCCCAGCCTAACAGCATTCTGAGTGCACTCTGTACACTTTTAATATATAACATCTAAGCAACGGTCTCTCAGCCTGCTGAGCTACCCATCTAGCCTTCTACTGTAGAGCGTGTCTATGGGTCCCTTAATGTACCAAAAATCACTGCATTATCAACAGTATTTTAGGTGCACCAATGTCATGGAAGTGATTGCAAGTGGAATTGATGTACAGTGTGGACTTTGGAAAGAAGCAGCATGAAAGAAATTGCACCATTTTAAAACTATTATTCTGAACATTTCCTCTGAGCGGAGGCCAGCTCCGCCCCTTGGGAACTCTGCCCCGCCTCCAAATTCTACCCCTTCCCTGGCTCTTGTGGGATCCCCCTTTACATTTTTTCCATTTCCACCAATACCCTGATCCCATCACTGAGTATGAGGAAGGCCTTCTGAAAGAGATGTGGGTTGAGGGCTTTCCTTGTTGGGTTCCCGTCTTAAATTCATGGGAAGTGTGTTTCCTAATTCAGGGTCCTTGTTGGCCAGTGTTTTCCTACCCATCTTTTTCAATCGGAGGTCGGATAGATGAGTCTACTTGCTGAGCCTGATTGCATGCTCTGTGTGGCGTGCGCTTCTTTAAGTAGTTAGCAATATAAGCGGGGTCGAAAGTGCCATCCGGCTTTGTCTTGAAGTCACTGTGATATTTGATGGTCAATCAGTGTTCATTAAGTGAGCGCTAGAGACTGCCCCTGGATGGTAACGGTGCGCGGTATAAATCAACGTAACATAACAGATATATGGTCACACTCATGTATGCCCATGATCACGTAGATGGTCGGCTCTGACCTGGATGGTCTAACTCAAGGTTGCCCAACTCCAGGCCTTGTGGGCTGGATCCAGGTCGGATTTTCAGGATACCCCTCCTTAATATTCATGAGATAAATTTGCATACAAAGATTCTGAATGTATGCACATGAATATTAATGAGGGGTATTCTGAAAACGTGTCAGGTTTCCAGCAATGTGGCCTGGAGTTGGACAACCCTGGTCAATATACTCAAAATGTACAGCTGCATGACCTGTGGCATGACCTGTGAATTACATGTTTTACTAACAGTGGAGTCAGGAGTTCAGAAAGTCACCATATTTATTGAACTGGGCTTGGTGAGTTAAACGGTATCCGTCTAAATAAAAAAAAATTTGTGCGTTTTTTTCGAAATTTTGGGTCAACTTTATTAAAATATAGGTGTGGGATGGGGCAAGGGTATTAGTAAACTTATGGGGGCGAGGGAGAGTGCGAGGGTTCCCCCGCATTATTAAAAGAAAAAAAGTCGGTAAATTCTACTTTCGATTTTTTAAATTCGATCATTTCCTGGTAAACCGAGTAAAACATTTGCTGGGAAAGGTATTCAATCACTAACAGGTTGCAAGTTCTACTAAAAGCAGGGAGGAGCCAGTCTGACATTGGTCGATGGCCTGAATGGCATTTAATTGGGGCATCATAACACTCGTCGTTTGAAGCGCTACGAACCAGAGCAAACGAGTGTATGCGCTATATAAAAAGCCTTAGCATTTCGGACCTGGCAGCCTACCTAGTTAGCCTGGGTACTTATTCTGATGAGATTCTTGTGAACTTGCTACATGAATCACAATTTAAAGTCAGCCTTTCTGGCTCCAATGAAGTGCTATCCCCAGAGGATAACCACATCCTCAATTGTTTCCCTTCACCCCAGGCGAGAGCTTCTCATGTTCTGGGGTGCTAACCGCGTGTTAATGGGTTTGCCAATTACCCGGGGCAACCTGGTCAGAAAGGATGTGGCACCTCGGCACCTGCTGGGTGCAAGCCGAAAGACTTCCTGTGGCAAACGCTTTCAGGGCTTGGGTAGACATTGGCACCGAAACACCTGGTGGACTATATTGCCCTCTCTCGACGTTCATGGGGGCCCTTAAAGGGGATTGCTCCAATCACGTGTGTGTGGAACCAGGTGGAAAGAGCGGGTTAGACCAACTGTTTTTTTTCTTGTTTACTCCACCGGATGTAACACTTATTTTTCAATTTAACAGAGGGATATAAGGCAATCCGCGAATTAAGATACTCAAATAACAAAGGCTCCACAATAGTGCTGTTTATTTGAAAAGTGTCAGGAGGATAGCTCAGGGGCAACGTGCTCGCTTTGGCAGCAAGACGACACGGAGCACCACCGGTTCGATCCCCGGGTCTGCGCGTAGAAACCTCTGGGTATTAAGCGCGTTATAAATAACAACCAATCGCATCATAATCTTCAACTTCCATAAGAGATAATTATGTCACAGGCCCGACCTACATTTTGTCACTCAATAAGATATGCATATGTTCTTTTTTTCTATTTATTTTTTGACATGCACTTCTGAAAGTTATTCTTATATCACACCACAGTAGTTCACGAAGATCAACCATGTATCACACAATCATCAACAAATATGATTTGCATACATTTATTAATCACCCAAGCACCGAGAACACTGACATCTACTTTATTATCCTGTTATTCGAGGGTATAAACAAACAAACAATGGGATTTAGAGAGAGAAACAGTATGCTGATCTTGCTGCCTAAAGGCCTTGTTGAAGCTGTCCACCATGGCTGGCTGTTTTAACAAGGGCAAAGGGCGAATGCTTATTCGAAGGGGCCAACCCCAGAGATCAAACTGTCAGCGGGAACGGCCAGGAACGGAGTTCCACTACTTCTATGTTTAACTATTAACAGTTCCAGTACTTTTTACAACCATTTTCACCATTCTTGAACAGTATGTTTTGAAGTTAAAAGCATACCTCTTCCCTTTACCATCCTGGTAGCTAAACTGAAATCTGAACGCACATCTATGAAGCCTATGATATAGCCTGGCTGGATTCCATCTGGCCTCATCTTAGCCAGGGGAAGATGGAAGAGGTCCTGCTAACTAACACTAAGATGGAATCTCTCCTCGCGCTCCAATCGCCAGCTGATATTTGGAAAACTTGTCAAGTTGTTTTCTCAGGTTAAATGCTAAGAGAATATAGTTTCTTAAGGCCCGTGCAATTTGCAAGGGATAATATTTTAATTTCTGGGGGCTGGATGGCATCTGCTCACTCCTGCTATTGGACAAGTCAACAGTTGTAGCAGGAGCCTTAGTGGCTGGTCACTTGGACGATTGCAATGCACTCCTGGGGGAAGGGGTACTTCAATAAAGCGTCTTCAACTCCAGGTGGCTAAAAACAGATTGATTTCTGGACGAAGGAAACTTGATTGTATGTATGCTGTTCACAGGAAATAGCAGCGGCTTCCAGTAGAGTAGAACATTCAGTTTAGAAATCTTTGCATCCTTTTGAAATGTATCCATGCCTACCTTAAGGATAGCATCACATGGTATAAAGCAGGATGGAGCCTTTGACCTATGGAGGATCACAGATTATTCATACCTAAAACTCTGGCAGGCCAGAGGAGATAATACTTTTAATCTTTTGACCCAGGATTTATTTTTTATAACGTGCCTAATACCATATCTGAGTTTGTTTTTTAAGAACAGATCCAGGATTCAAACATCTGTTGCTCTGTGTGGACTTGCTTCCAAGACCAGTGCATACATGATCAAATTCTGTTCCTGACAACCAAATATTGTTCTAGTTCCAGGCTGCCATTGAAGCGCATGTGTTCAGGAAGATGTTAGGTACAGGGGCTAGTGGAGTTAAGATCAGCGAGTCTGAGGAATATTGAAATGCTCCCACTGACTGACCGGCAGAAAAAAAACAATTAAAAACAATACAGGCGCACCTCCTTCTTATGCAGTTCCGCCCACATGGCTGTCAACGCACCCCGGCCGCAATGCCTTGTCATGTGTTCAATTATGCTCTGACCTACCCCGTCACCTGCAGAGGTCCCAGTTACACGACTTCTTTCGGTACATTTCTGCAACTGAACAGCCCCCCCAGGAAGGAGTGCAATCTTTAGCCGCACCCCAATGGAGGAGGGGCGAAGATTCCCAGGGACCCTGTCAAAGCAACTGGCAAGCCTGAAATCACAGCAGCGAACACCCAACAAAAATAATGGAAATGCTGTATTACAAAGGACAACATATGCTAGTACGAATTCAGCAATACTAGGAAAAACACTGACATGCCTAGGGTGGCAGAATGTCATATGGTCAGGACGGGATAGCATGAGCTATTTTTATTTTTATTAATAAGGTGATGTAAGTAATTCTGTTTCTAAAAGGAAGGTCTTCAAATCAGACCCCTTTCATAATGTAATGCTCCATGCCAAAAAGACACCACCCCTGCCGCTTTGCTGACACAGTCTCCTGACCTCTTCAGCACCAGCACTGCAGTGACAACAAGGCAGTGTCAACCAGCACTGTAGTTGCTACAAAACAGGGTCAAATGACACATGTCCATTCCTGACAGCTACAGGCACACATAGTTTCAACAAGCAGATGGGTCTTTTTAATGTTCTGCGCCTCTTACTAAACGATAATAAGGGTGTACCGTTGATGGCCTGGTGGCACATTAAACTGTAAACATAAACTGGTCTGGTCACACAATTATACAGCCACAGAATTTGGATAACATATTGGTGTCAGCATAGTGAGCAGTGCCTCAGCCATGACAGGGATGGTGTGTACTAGCTGTCTGAGCTGAGTGTCTCCACAACAGCCATGTGCAACAACGCCTAGGAACCTGCTTCTTTAATCCCACTGAGGAAGGCCAACACCCTCCTCCCAGGGCATATACAACTTCCCCAAGAGGTCCTCAGGTAGCTTGTGCTTCCAAAGCATTTCTGGTGTAACAAAGTCACTTTCACACCAGAGTGCTGATCACTGGAGTCCTGTTAAAGTCTACAGACATGGGTATTGGGTGCAGTTAGATTAGCCAGAGAAGGAGCAGTAGACTGAGGCAGGGTTTCCACCCTCTTGGTTTCTGCTAGGACTCTCTATACTTCCTGCACTCTGGGTACGATGTCAGAAGGCAACGGGCCCTTGTTACAGCAGTCTGGATTGAATCCCTGACAACATCCTTGCTTTGAACCCATCCTGGGTAGCATTTTGCCTTTAAAAGGGAGATAGGTAGGAGGCCACCAGGGGGCGCATTGAGGATGACTGGCTAATCCTCATGCTCCCAGACCGCAGGACAGAAAGGGAAACTGAGCCCCCCCCTTACCCACCCCTGGGCAAGATGCAACGCTTGTACTGTAGAGCGGAATCGTCGGGGCACCCTTGATCCAAATTTGGTGTGGATTTCTGGTCTGGAGCCGGAGGTAGCCGTTGGTGAAGCCGGCACAGTGCGGGGTGCAGATTTGGCCTGGGACGGAGACCGGTAGAGTCCCACGTGAGGTTACCAGACACAGGCGGACCTTGCCTGCAGGGCTGGCACATGTGGGGTGCAGGATCCTGCTGGAGGCGGGCCCGGGACGTGGCCGTGCATGTATATGGGACGACGGAGATCCCCAGGAGCAGCCCTGAAGAGCCCGCAATAGCGCCAGTGCAGCAGAGGTCGTGAGAGGACGGAGCGGCCCGAAGGGTGCATGAAAGGCCCCCCAAGTAAGAGTTGGTGAGGGTGAACCGAGGAGCGGGGGACACATATGTGAAAAGCAAGACATGAAGGCAACTGGGGGTATACATAAAGGAAAGGATAACAGGATGCTGCCGCTGTTGCCATACAACCCTGGTGGAACACGTGCCCAAGAGGCTACCCAGTGTGAAGGTTGGAGTGAGGGGCATGAGGATAGCCCAGGCCTGATGCTGGGGGTCCCACATTGACATCTGAGGTACAGAGAGGAGTGACGTACTGAGGGGAGCAGTGAGGCCTGTTACTCTGAGGTGGCGCTCCCACACTTCTCACCGGGTGCGGCCGGTGACCTAGAAGTGCAGAAGAAGGGGACACGCTGCTACAGTGGTGGAACACTGACTCAGCTGCTCAGAGGGAGAAGGTGCAGGGGTGCCCCCACCCGCTGTGTAGGAGGTGCAGACCCGGGCCGTATGAGTTGGTGGCCCCCACCTGGGCCACTGGAATGGAGGGGTCGGCAACGGCTGTGGGGGCACAGCAGAGAGGTCTGCTGCACATGGAGATACTGGAGTGTGAAGCAAGGGGTCAGCCCAGGCCTGCGTCGGGGTCTCCGCCCGGTAGCCTGAGACACATCAGGAGAGAAGAGTTGTCGGCCACGGAGTGACTTGGAAATTTGGGGGAGGAGGATACTCCCAGGTAAGCTCCTGCTAGTGGAGACGAGCAGAGACCCCAAGGGGAATCTGTGTTGATCCAAGGAGAGAGGGCCTGCAACCTTGCCTGCTGGTCCATGACCTGGAGAGAGTGCCTACAGAAGTTCCACATTGCGGATCGGGAGCGGGCCGGTATGGGTCAGTCCCCCCTGGGATCAACATGGAAGGGCACGAAGTCAGACGTTGCAGCACTCACGGAGGAGATCCGGGGCATCAGATCAGCCCTTAACCAGTAGCTGAAAAAATGGATCAGAGACTCCTATCAGTGGAAGATAAGATCCAAGGACTGGGATTCAACCAGACCTCAGTGGACACCCTGGATCTCCAAACCGGGGTGTGGTTGCCAGAGGAGGGAGGTGGAAACCTTGGATGACATAGCAGACAGGGAACGCCGCAACAACCTACGTTTTTTCACCTTCCCAGAATGGGAGGGGGAACCCAAAGGTGAATTAGGAGAGCCATTCGTTAGGTACTCTGCTGCTGTTCGGAGATGACACCATGGATGAACCCACCATTGTTCACGCCCATTGAGCGAGTGGAGGGTCCAGAGGACTCCACTCAGTGTTGGCGCGCTTCCACTACTACGAACAGAGAACAATCATTGAGAGGGCCAGGAATGTGGGCCTGATTGACTATGGTGGGGACCAGGTCTTCATTTTCCAAGACCTACTGGCTCTCACCCTTACAAGGAGAAGAATGTGCGGAACACTTAACAGATGGCTGACGGTGAAGGGGGTTTGCTACCGCTGGGGTTCCCCATTCTCCCTCAACTTTGAACATGATTGCCAAAACTATTGGCTGGCAATGGAGAACGATATCAGCCAAGTTTCAGAGGAAATTATTGGGGACTCATGGCTCCAGGCAGCAAGCTTGGGAGAGACCGCTGGATTGTTGGCACAGCCAGCAGGTGCCAGAAATAGACACAAGATGTTGGGCACCCGCAAATATAAAAAGCTTAACACCCCACCTAGGGGTCCATCGTCTCTCTCTGGCCCGTGATCAAACGCCACTTGGTGGAGAGGGGGCAAGGGTATCCCAGCAGAGGGAGGGGGGTGATGATGGTTTTTGATGCGAGTAATGAGTCCGGGGGTCTCAGACATGGTGAGGAGCTTTGGAAGGCAGTCCTGTTGTTTCAGGACTTTTTGGTGATCCTTTCCTGGACAGAGGTGGAGGCATGTTCTGGATGGGATGCTGGGGTGAAGTATGGGGAGGCTAAGGGAGGGAGGGGTTGGGTAAGCTGAGGATAAGCAGCAGGGGTTTGACAATGTTGGTTAATTGTTTAGTTGTTTGGGCGTTAGCCCTTCATGGGGCGCAAGTTGTTCAGCTGTGTAGTTGAGGGTTTCTCGGGGAAGGATGTCACAAGTGTGTGGCATGGGTACGGAGCCATGATTTCGAGATGTGAACTAGTGATTGGCTCCCTCAATGTTAGAGGGCTAAACATGCCTGCCAAGAGATGTTTGATCATGAGGGAATTCCAGAGAGCCGAATTGGACCTCCTGATGGTACAAGAGACACATTGGCAGAGGGGCAGAGAGCCGTGCATGGGATCTGGGTGGGGGGGAGGATGCTGAGGTTTTTGTGGCCTCAGGCCTGGAGAAAAAAGGAGGGGTGGCAATCATTCTTTCGGCCCGCTGGGAAAGGTGGTGGAATAGGTACCAGGGGATCCGGGGGGGGGGTTCCTTTTTATAAAGGGTTGCCTGAATGGTGACAGGATCATAGTGTTTTCACCCTACGCACCCAATGTGGGCCAGGCAGATTTTTGGGAGGGTGCAAAAAATGAACAGAGTCTTTTTGTGGAGGGGACTTTAACATGATATTGGACCTGGTTTGAGACCGTAAGAGAATGGGCGAGGGGGCGGGAGACAACTCAGGCAAGTCGACCTCCAGGAGTTTTAGGAGACTCAAGCAGGAAATGGGCCTTATGGACAACCTAGTAGATGGGGGGAGAGGGAGATAGACCCTTTACCTTTTTTTTGCCGGTCCACAACTCCTACTCCCGGATCGATCTGATACTGGTGGCTACCGAGGTGAAAGCCCAAGTCAGAGAATGACGATGTGTCATTCCAGAGCCATTCTCGGACCAAGATTTGGTTAAGATTGTAGTGGGGAGAGATCACAGACAGAGACCCCTTGGAGGGTGGTTCTGCAAGGATTATTTACTGAGGATAGGGATGTTACCCAGTCTTTATTGACGAAAATCACTGACTACTTTTCCTTTAATGATAATGGGGAGGTGGGAGTGCAGACTCTCAGGGCGGGTTTTAAGGCCTTGTTACGTGGGGTGTTCATTAGAATAGGATTCCAGAAAAAGAATGAAAGGAGGGAACAGGAAGAGGAGTTAAGGGAGAAGATTGAGGAACTGCAGACCAGGGGTCTGGCGGGAGCATATCTTACATTGTGTAAGGCCGCTAAACTACGACTTTATAAAGCTAAGCTTAAGGCTATCCTCAATCAGGACACAGAAATGCAGCTACTGTATCTAAAACAGAAATACCATGAACCGGAAAGAGCGGACAAAATACTGGCCTGTAATTTACGTGAGGAAAGTAAAAGAAAGATGATTGGAACTATTAGGGGAGAAGGGGACCGGGAGGTGCACGATCTGGTGGGTATAGGGAAGGAATTTGCTAAATTCTACAAAGAGCTCCATTCATTGGAATTTGTAGGCAACAAAGGGCATTTAGTGGAATTCCTGAAACCCCTGTCCCTGGCAGGTATTCCTCAGGTTTAGTCTGAACGGTTCGGGGAACCTATTTCTAAACAGTGGATTCTACAGATAATTAAAGGGATGAAATCAGGCACTGCACCAGGGAGTGACAGGTTCTCCCTGCTATTCTATGAAACATTCAGATCCACGCTCGCCCCATACCTGGCTAGAGTATTCAATGCGGTGATGTCGGGGGACCTCCTACGGAGCTCAGTGCTAGAGGCCACGATTGTCACAATACAAAAAGAGGGCATAGACCCAGCGGGGTGTGCCTCTTACCGCTAAATCTTGCTGTTAAACAATGACGTGAAGATCCTAGCCAAAATCCTAGGCTCCAGATTGGAAAGTCTGTTACCGTCCCTAATCCATGGTGTACAAGTTGGCTTCATACAAGGGAGACAGGGTTCTAATGTATCGGGCCTAGACCCAGGGGAGCGATGTGTGCCTGATCTACATAGACTCAGAAAAGGCATTTGACAGGGTGGAATGGCCTTTTATGAAGTCGGTCCCGGGGAGGTTGGGCCTTGGACAGGGTTTTCTGAAATGGGCAGACGCCTTGTATGTGCAGCCCATAACATGTGTCTGGGTCAATAATGTGCTCTCTGATGCCATCCACCTGACATGCGGCAAGAGAAAGAACTGATGTATGCTCTCACAATGGAGCTGCTGGCTGTCGCATTTAGAGCCAACCAGGGGATAAGGGGCATCCAGTGTGGGGTGGTGGAGTTCAAACTGTACATGTTTGCAGATGACATCCTGGGATATCTCACCGAAGTTGATTCCTCGCTTCCCAAACGCCTGGATCAAATAAGAGAGTTATGGATAACTCTTGGGCCTTAAAATTAATGTAGATAAATCCAGCATCATGCATGTGGATCCGAGGTGCCCCCACCTAGACTCCATCTCTCACTACTTGGGGATGAGGGTCGAACAGACACAGGTGAGGTACCTAGGGGTTTCCCCCTTGAGAGATGGTTAGGGATTGCCAAAGCTAAATTTGACCTGATACTGGTTAATATTAAAGAGGATCTCAGGAGATGGGAGCCCCTGACCCTCTCTTGGTATGGACGCATGATATCGGTGAAAATGAACATCCTTCCCGCTTGCTCTACCTGTTCACCGCCCTCCCATCGAGACTCCCAGCTGCCTTCTTTGGAGAGCTAAAGGGGGCGCTGTCTAGATTTGTATGGCAGAATAAGACGCTGTGAGTGAAATGGGCCACTCTCACTCTCCCCCATGACCAGGGAGGTTTTGGTTTCCCGGACCCATACCTGTATTACAAAGCCACGCAGTTAAGAGTATTGTTGGAACATTCAAGGGAGGACCTGAGAATGTACCAGACTTATCTGGAAGACCTAGAAATGCACCCGCTGAAGGTGAGGGGCTATCTGTGGGCCCCTGGCATGGATATCCCAGGGGTTGCAAGAGAACACCACACGCTAGGTATCTTGTGGGACCTTTGGAGAAATAGTGGAGTTAATAGGTACTTCTCGTCCTGGCCTTTACCCATGTCTTTGGTGTGGGGCCCTCCATTCAATCTGTTGAGGCGGGGGATGAGGTGTGCCCAGCAGTGGTCGGATGGAGGTCTTGCGAGAGTGGGCCAGTTGTTTCAAGAAGGCCGCTTCAGGAGCTTTGAGGAGGTACAGGGGAGACTGAGGCAGGGCAGGATCACAATCTTTGAGTATTTTGAGTGACCCCATTTGAGAAATGGTTGGACAGGTCTATCACCTGGAAGGGCTCTCTTTCAAGCATATATATGTTATTGATCTCTATCCCGAAGTAGGGAGATATATCTATAAAAGTTATTGGGTGGAACTCGCAGGGGAGGAAATCGCTGACGAGGATTGGGCCAGAATCTTTTTCGCCTGCCGATCTATTCACCTCCATCTTAGAACACAATTTCAAGATGCTAAAGGGGTGGCATAGGGACCCGTTGAAGATCTCGAGAATGTTTCCTGGGGCCTCGCCCTTTCCCCAGAGGATATGGATAGGTGGGTTCCCTCTCCCACATGTGTTGGCAGTGTCCCATGATACGTATCTTTTGGTGGGAACTCTTTAGCTGGATTAAGGACTATGTGGGGGTCCAGCTGAGCATGGACCCACTCCAGATGCTGTTGGAGCAGAGACCAGGAAGAATATAGGCTGCCCAGGGTATGTTGGGCCATGATAAGGGCTGGGAGACTGGCAGGGAGGGGGAGCCCCCTCAAAACGGTAGTTGTGTAATATTATGGTAATAGGGAAGCTAACTGCCATTGTTAACGACTACATGGGCTCTTTCCTGCAGGAATGGAGTCCTCGAATGACTAAGATGGAGGACAATAGAGCCTAACCAATGGGGAGGGAGCATGGATATGGATACCATTAAATCCAGCCAGAATGGGGGAACCAATCCAAGCCAATCAGAGCCAAGTTAAATTAACCTTTATGGACTCAAGTAGCATTGCCCCTGAGACTTTCTATTATTTGATTGATGGATATTGCCCAAACACGCTGAATAGGAGAAGATGGGGGGTGGGAAGAAATCCAGCTACAAGGGGATAGAAGCAAGGTGTTGTTGATGCTGTTTGTTTAATTGCAAATAAAAGTCGAAGTTTAAAAATAAAAGAAAGCGGGATAGGTAGATAACTGTGCATGAGAATTCATCAAATTTATTTCAACAAATAGTGCTGCAAAAATGGGCGGGGGCAGTGGCGGGGGTTTCCGCTGCATATATTTGCGGCAAAATGTAGCCAAAACTAATTCAACCAGTTCACATATATCCTTTAGAAGGACCGGAAACCCTATCTTTAGCAGATTCATCTTTGAACTCTGAGTTGTGGCATTCTGAAAAGGGAATCCAAAGGAAGAATCATACCCTTAGGATTTTGAACTGCATTGCAGAAGAAGAGAAACCTGGGTAAGAGTCATTTCCCGGGAGAGAATTGCAACACTAAGAAGAGGGAGTTATCCTCTCTGGCCACAGGAACTTGGCTATTCTTTTTGAAAATGTTTGCTTTGGTGAAGAGAAACCAGAGGAAGGGAGCCATCCCCTGGTGCTGTGAAAACTATCCATTGGAGATTTCTGTTGGATGTACACCTTTTTTTTCAACTTCAACGTTTGTGCACTTTTTTCTAGGCCAATGACATTATCCTTAGCACCTTATAGTTATTTTTAGTTTGAGAGGGCTAGAACAGGATTTCGGACAGAGGACATTTTTGCATTGGACATCTTGGCAACTGAAAGACCCTTCGTTTTTGATTGAGGTACTGAAATACCTCCTAGATTAGGGATAGTGAGACCTTTCCCAAACCCCATTATTATTTCAATAAAAGTTTATATCCACAAACATGAGTCCCCTGTGTCTGCGTCTTATTCCTGGCTCCTCACATATGGTGTCAGTAATGGTATCGGCCTCAGTTGACACAAACTGGGGAACCCTCAGATTTGAAAAACGTAGTCACTGAGCTTTCATTTCATCACTGGTTACCGAAAATCCAATTGTATTTGACCTTTGTAGTAGCAGGGGAGAGTTTGTGCAACCCGGAGACAGAGGGGCTCATTACAAGTATGGCGGTCTGAAAATAAGGATGCCGGTCACACCGTACTGGTACCCTTTCCAGACTGCCACACTACAACTCGGCAGGCGGGGGCCATTGTGTCTGTTTGACCGCCATGATGGCCTGGGCGTCACTCATACAAACTACGCAGATGACACCCAGGTCCTCCTACCCATCACAGGAGACCATGCCTCAGACACCTTCACACTCAATGCCATCTATCTAACAATACAGGCATGGATAGCATATCACAGGTTGTGCCTCAAAGACAACAAGAGGGAGCTGCTCCTCATAGGCTCCCAACTCAGGCTTGCCAAACTTAGCACTGCATTTAAATCCTTCAACATCGATGCCAACACCATTAGAGTCTCCAACCAGGTTAAAACTCTAGGATTCTACTTAGACTCCTCCCTCACCCTAGTTAAACAAGTGAATGCCACCACTTCAGCCACATCCTATACATGCAAACATTTGCATCACCCTGGGCAGAGCCCTAGTGCTGACCCAACTAGACTACTGCAACGCCCTCTACACTGGCACCTCGAACTACAACATACATAAACTCCAGGTCCTCCAAAACAACGCCATCAGAGCAGCGCTGAACATCCCCAGATCACCTCACATTTCCGAAACTAGACAGACACTGCACTGGTTACCCATCCAAGAACAGATCTGGTTCAAAACACTCACACTGACTCACAAATGTATTCACCAGGTAGCACCCGCCTACCTGGCAGACAAAATATCCAAACCTCAATCCTCTAGACCTACTAGAGCAGCCTACAAGCACCGCCTTGTCACCCACAAATTCAAACTACAAAAATCTGGGGGCAGCAGCTTCCCTACTTTGGCCAGCAAACTCTGGAACGCCCTGCCTGTCCAACTTAGAGCCCAGGAATCCTTCTGGATTTTCTGTAAACCGCTCAAAACACACCTCTCCACTCACATACTCTGCTTCTAAAAGACATATGTTATGTTAATGTTAAAGGTATTTATATTGCGCACCGTCACCAAAGGAGTTGGTCCCCAGGCACTTAGGTGGATCTGTAACAAGAGGGCAGGGGCTTAGGTTAGTCAGGTGAAGAGGGAGTAGGAGAGTGAGAGAGAAGTGGTGTGCGGTTGGTGGCTTCAATTTGGTTTGCACCGTGCGCTGAGCTTTGGTGCGAGTATCGGATTGGAGCGTCCCCTTGTGTGCTGTTGATGTGGTTTATATGTTGTTTGTTGTGGTGCGGTGTGGTGAAGTGCGGTTTGCTGAGCAAGAGATGGTTGTGTGAATTTTCATGTGGGTTATGCAGAGATTTGGAATTGGGTTGGTGGATATTTGTCCTGGTTCTATCCAATCTTATTCTAACTAACTAGCGTTCCTGTGGGTACGCTTAGTAGCTGGTTACATTGCTTGACCATCTAACTGAATGAGTTAGATGACACGGCGCGTTCCTGGATGTGTTGTATGGAACTTAGGTTGGGTGGTAGGTTATGACTAGTCTCCCCCCTCTAGTGCGGTGCTGTGGGTTGGTTTCCCCCTGTTTCCTCTCTGTCTATGTTCACAGGGATCTGGTGGGCTTGGGCGCAATTGGGCCGGGGTACTATTGGGTCTAACTATGTATTCAGTCGTTAATGTCGTCCTGTTATGGCTAACTCTCAATTTGTAGTTTGATACGTCGTAGCATGTCTTCCTTAGATTCTGTTTGTGGTTGGTTGATTGTTGGTTTTTGGTGTCTGGGATCGGTGTCTCCACTCATCGTCATTGCCAGCTATTTGTGTGCCCATGTGGGCGTTGTTATAGTTATGCAGTGAAGAGCCATGCTTTGAGCAGTTTCCTGAATAGTAGGTGGTTTCTTGTGTTTTGCGTATACTCCTCGGTAAATCGTCCATATTTTTGGTGCGAGGTGGGAGAAAGAGCATCCTCCGAATGTTCTCTTGTTGTAGGGTTTTGGTTCCAGGTGGATGTTGTTACTTGATCTGAGCGTTCTTGTTGGGTGATGTAGTTGTGATTTTTCTCTCATGAATTCTGCGCCTTGATTCTCGATTGCTCTGTGCGTGATGCACATTGATTTAAATTAGATTTGTTGTTTTATTGATAGCCAATGTAGTGTTTTTAGCTGAGGGGTGATGTGTCTGGCTGCCGCATTTTGTATGCGTTGAAGTTTTATTAGAAGTCGTTCAGGCATACCCAAGTATAGGCTGTTTGCGTATTCTACTCTGGACATGATCAGAGCGATGATGGTTGATATTTTGTTGGCAAATGATAGGAACAGTAGGATCCTTTTTGCTGCACGCAGTAGAAAGAAGCATTTCTTGAGTATAGCATTTACTTGCAGCTCTAGGTGTAAGTTTATTGTCCATCAAGACTCCCAGGTTTTTTACAATCAGCGATGGGGCTGAGGCTGTACCGAGTTCCCTTGGCCAGGGATGTAGTGGGTTTCTCCTCTGTTTTTTGTGATGAATCTTATTTCTGTTTTGCCTGGGTTGAGTTTGAGGTAGTTAGAGTTCATCTAGTTGGATTTGTATTTGTATTTTATTTATATAGTGTGCCTAGCCCTCGGGCATCTGGGCACATTTCTTACAGTTGCTGTCATGATCACAGGCCAGTTCGTAGGTTAATAGTAGTCTTAAGGGTTAATTCCAGCCAGATAGTGGTGTTGCCCGGGGACAGACAGGCAATTTCCATTTGAATCAATAGGACTTCCTGTTTTCCTGCAATGGGCGCCTCATTGCGCCATCCAGAGACTACTCTCACAGGTCTAGTCTATTCCAGTATTTTCCTATATATTGCAGGCTCACCTGGAGACTCGCGCTTCGCGTCGTTGACTGCTTGCAGTACTAACGCTTACCGCGGTCTCTCAGGAAGTTCCTCAGCTGTTTCCAGTCAGAGCCTATGCCCTTGCCCTTGCCCATAGTTTCTACTCATTTCTTCTTTCCCGCCTCCCTTCCATTTAGTCTAGTTCCAGCCCCTTACATTTTATTCTTTTTTTCTGTCGTGTTGTGAAACTTCTCCTCAGTGAATAACGGCAGGGATACTGGAACAATTCGCAAGTATTCTTTTGTGGTGTTGTTGTAATTGCGAAGGTTTAGTCTCTAATATTCTTATGCTAGTCAGTGTTTCTTTTTGTAGCCGTTTACGCGGCGAATTTCTAGTCACAGTTGACAGTTGTAACTGCCAGCAAGGAGCGCACGCAGCTGTGGCATTATTATCAGAGCTGCTAGTGTTTTCAAGAGGCGCTCCTCTACTCGATGAGTCAAACATATAATTGTCTGCATGTTGTTAGTTTTTTCGAGTGGAGTTGCCTCTGACATTTTAGGCATAGTTTTCAGGCTTTTGTGTAATTGCTGTTGATATTAAAATAACAAAATTTCTCCTCAGCCAAGTTGATAAATATAAATTACCCGCACATCACTCAATAGTCAATCCCTTATATGTATATTTTCTGAGGCATTAGGTGGAGGGTTGTTACACTCACTACCGTTGGTTATTATAGGGTTATTCCTTTTTCCCTTAAACTTCACTTAGGTATTTAGGATAAGGGTGACTAGAGTAAGGGTTTACCTCATGTTCTAGAACTCTCTAGTCATCTTACCCCCTTTAGTGTTGCTGCCTCCATAATACCAACATTCTTCAGGACGTGCGCCCCTGTGTGAAGACAGGATGGAGAGCTCATAAGAAATAATAATCAGGTGAGCCTGGGGGTATACTTGGGGACTAAAATCCTAAACAGTCTGTTGAAAGAGAAATTCCCAAGGGGTGGATATTAAGGAAAGTTATTGTTTGATGTTTCCACAGTAATTCTCTGTTCCTTGAAGAAAGGATTGGTAAAGATCTCTCAGGGCGTTCCCGCAGAGTTCAGGTAAGCGTTACAGAACACGAAGCCGCCTATTCTGAATTCACTCTGCCTGAACGCTATGGAGACACCTGAGGTGGATCAACTGGCGCAGTTATTAGGGGAGTTAAGAGCGGAAGTCCATGCCGCTCGTTCTGAGACTAGTGCATTGCGCAGGGAGTTAGTGGTCAACAGGGATCGTACTGAAGACTTAGCGCGCCAACTCTTGCAAACACAGGCTGGTCAAGTTCCCTTGCCCGCAGCAAATCCATCAACCTCTCTTCCCGCTGATTCCCCTACTCCAGTCCAAGTAATAGTTCCAGGAAATATTCCTTTAGCGCCTCCTGAACGCTTTTTGGGGGATCCTAAGAAGTTTGCAGTTTTTATTAATCAATGCCGGCTCCATTTTCTCTGCCGCCCAGGGGTTTTCCCCACAGACCAGGCTAAAGTGGCTTTCATACTATCCTATTTGGGGGGTTATGCTGCAGATTGGTGTATTCCGTTAGTTAATAGGGATGACCCAATCTTAAGAAATCTTTCAGACTTCCAGAAAGAAATGGAAAAACTGTTTGCGCGCCATACCCAAGGGCAGGCTCTGGATAATGAGTTGCTCTCATTACGGCAGGGAAATCAAGAATTGTTGGCTTATGTCACAACTTTTAATAGATTAGTGGCTGAGACCAGTTGGCCCACCGAGAAAAGAACAACCTTATTCCATAGAGGGTTGCGCAGTGAATTAAAGGATGTGCTAGCACAGGTAGTCAATCCACCGGAGGGGATTGCAGAATTTATTGACCTGACCATCCAATTGGATCAGCGTTTACAAGATCGAAGAGTGGACCGTTCCCGTTCCGAGAACAGAACTTATTTTGTTCGCCAGAAGGAAAATCCTATTAGAACTGGAACTGAGAGTAACACAGAACCAATGCAACTAGGGGTTGTCAGAGGACCCATTTCACAGGCGGAAAGGGACAAGAGACGCCAACAGCAATTGTGTCTCTATTGCGGAAAGCCTGGTCATTTCCTCAAGGATTGTCCCGTTAAACCATCTCGGAAACCCATTGGAGGTATCAACCAGGAAAAGAAGGAAAACATTTCGGAAAACTCCAGTGCCCGACAAGTTTATAGGTCAGCTTGTCGAGCATGGAAAAAGGTTCAGTGACCTCACACTTTGTATTTCACATCATCCTATTTAGTCAAGAGCATCCTTCTAAAATGCATGCTATACAAGCCTACATTGATTGCGGAGCTGTCGGTAACTATATGGATTCAAAACTGGCATCGAAGATGGGGTTTCCCCTTGTGGACAAGTACGAAGCTGATAATGTATCGGCAGTCGACGGTACTCCCTTGGCTTCGGGTCCTGTTACACAACACACGGATAATCTCACTATGATTTGTCAGGAGAGACATAAAGAGAGGATTACGTTTGACCTTATAAGTGCTCCACAATTCCAGATTATCCTTGGTATGCCCTGGCTCGAGAAACACAACCCAACTATAGATTGGCGGTCTAATTCTTTGACCTTTGCTGCTGAATGTGAAAACTTATGCTGTTTAAAGAATAATTTGGAGAGTCCCGGTCAAGATACAAGGATTACCGACTCTACACTTGGGCTAATCAGTGTCTTACCACCTGAGTATAAAGAATTCCAGGAGGTTTTCGAAGAAGAATTGGCGGAGGTGCTTCCCCCACACCGGCCCTACGATTGTCAGATTGATCTTATTCCAGGGGGGCAAATTCTTTGTAATCGAATTTATTCTTTAACTGAGAAGGAAGACGCTCACCTGAAGAAATACCTAGATCAGTACTTAAAAAATGGTTTCATTCGACCCTCAAAATCCCCCGCTGCCTCTCCTCTTTTTTTCGTACCCAAGAAGGAAGGAGATCTCAGGACCTATATTGATTACCGTTAAAAATCAAATTACTGTTAAAAATCGTTATCCCATTCCTCTCATCTCCAATCTGTTGGATCAAATTAAAGGAGCACAAATCTTTACCAAGTTAGATCTCAGAGGCGCCTACCACCTGATTCGAAAAAAGGAGGGTGATGAATGGAAAACTGCTTTTCGCACTAAGTATGGTCTTTTTGAGTACCAAGTGATGCCCTTTGGATTGTGCAATGCCCCGGCAGCATTTCAATGCTTTATGAATGATGTCTTAAGAGATCTATTTGACATTTGCGCAGTAGTTTACATTGATGACATTTTAATTTTTTCAGCAGACCCCCAGGAACACGTTAACCATGTTACTGCAGTTCTGCAGAAACTGCGTGAAAAGTCACTTTTTGTTAAATTGGAAAAGTGTTCATTTCATGTTTCCGAAGTCGAATTTTTGGGCTTCATGTTATCTTCTCAGGGAGTTAAGATGGACATTCGAAAGGTGGATGCAATACTCACTTGGCCAGCCCCTACGTCAGTAAAAGAGGTACAAAGTTTTTTGGGCTTTGCAAATTTCTATCAACGCTTTGTGGAAGGTTTTTCACAATTGGTACACCCCATCACTTCACTGCTCAGAAAGAGTAAAAGATTTGAATGGACTAAGGAGGCTGATGTTGCCTTTGAGAGTTTAAAGGTCAAATTCACGGAGGCTCCAATTTTACAACATCCTCAACCTGATTTACCCTTCATTGTAGAAACCGATGCCTCAGATGTGGCGATGGGTGCTGTCTTGTCACAACGCAATCCAGAGACTCAGATATTACATCCGGTGGCATTCTGGTCAAAGAAATTCTCCACTGCAGAACGTAATTATACTATTACCGACAAGGAGTTGTTGGCGATTAAGTGTGCATTAAAGGAATAGAGACACTATCTGTTAGGGGCTCAACACACAATTACCATTCTCACAGACCACAGAAATCTACAGTACCTACGTTCCGTCAAGGCACAATCTGCTCGACAACTGCGATGGGCCCTGTTTTTTGCCGAATACGATTTCATAATTACTTTTCGACCTGGAGTGCGTAATGGTAAGGCTGACGCATTGTCTCGAATTGGCAAGGGAGAGGAGGCCTGTGTTTCCCCAGTTCCAACCAATATCATCACAGGAGAGAGAGTCTTGGGTTTGATGCACATTATGGATTCATTTTTCGAAGACTTGCAGAATGAAGTAAGGAAGACTTTGACTCAGGAAGAATTGCGAACATGGGTTGATCAAGGTACTCAATTCAGTATCCAGGAGGAAATGCCTTACTACCAAGATCGTCTGTATTTACCTACTGAGGCGATTAGAAATCAAGTAATTTCCAATTACCACGGCTCCTTGATTGAGGGTCATCCAGGGGTGACCAAAACCTTGGAAAAGATCAAAAGATACTATTGGTGGCCTACTTGGCGTAACGATGTGACTCGCTTTATTCAGACCTGTGGTAATTGTGCGCAAAATAAGAACTCCAAGAAAAAACCAGCAGGTTTTCTTCAACCCTTGAATGTTCCGCCAAATCCGTGGCATACCATATCCATGGACTTCATCACAGACCTACCTCCATGTGACGGTTACGACACTATCTTGGTGATTGTAGATTTATTTTCTAAAATGGCTCATTTTGTGGCATTAAAAGGACTTCCAACTGCTTCCAGTTTAGCTAAGACCTTTTTGGAAAATATTGTTAAACTACACGGTTTCCCTTCCATTGTAATTTCCGATAGAGGTAGTCAGTTTGTCTCAAGATTCTGGAGGAAATGCTGTGCCTTAGCCAAGATTGATGTACGACTATCCACAAGTCATCACCCACAGACTGATGGTCAAACAGAGCGCAGAAATCAGACCTTGGAGCAGTATTTCCGTTGTATGCTTCACCAGACCGATGACTCCTGGTTGGACATTTTGTGGGTGGCAGAATATGCTTACAACAACTCAATTCATTCTTCTACAGGACTCACGCCCTTTTACACTCTCCATGGTCGACATCCTCGAACATTTGCCTTGGATCCTCCAGCACCATTAGAAATGCCGGCTGTCAGGACCCTTCATGACAAGATATTAACAGCGACAAGCCATGCTCAAGCTAGTTTAGCCACAGCAAAGAATTCGCAAAAGAAGTTCGCTGATCGACATCGAAGAGATACCCCAAGTTTTCAAGTGGGCAATTCTGTCTGGTTATCTTCCCGAAACCTGGCATTAAAAGGTTCCAAGAAGTTTCTTCCCAGGTATTTGGGACCATTCACCATCGAGGGAGTGATTAATCCAGTGGCTATGAGATTGACACTTCCAAAGAAAATGCGAATCCACCCAGTTTTTCATGTGTCCCTATTAAAACCAGTTGAACCAGAGACTTGTTTACTTCAGGCACCAACTCCAGTAGAAATTGAAGATGATCAGCCAGAATTCGAAGTAAAAGAAATTTTGGATTCAAAGGTGGTGCAGCGCAAATTATATTACCTGGTCGATTGGAAAGGTTATGGTCCGCTAGACAGATCTTGGGAACCATTAGAGAATATTCATGCCCCTCGATTGTTAAAGAAATTCCATCAAAACCACCCTACCAAACCGGGGGGAAGATCTTTGAGGGGGAGTACTGTCATGATCACAGGCCAGTTTGTAGGTTAATAGTAGTCTTAAGGGTTAATTCCAGGCAGATAGGGGTGTTGCCCGGGGACAGACAGGTAATTTCCATTTGAATCAATAGGACTTCCTGTTTTCCTGCAATGGCCGCCTCATTGCGCCATCCAGAGACTACTCTCACAGGTCTAGTCTATTCCAGTATTTTCCTATATATTGCAGGCTCACCTGGAGACTCGCGCTTCGCGTCGTTGACTGCTTGCAGTACTAACGCTTACCGCGGTCTCTCAGGAAGTTCCTCAACTGTTTCCAGTCAGAGCCCATGCCCTTGCCCGTAGTTTCTACTCATTTCTTCTTCCCCGCCTCCCTTCCATTTAGTCTAGTTCCAGCCCCTTACATTTTATTCTTTTTTCCGTCGTGTTGTGAAACTTCTCCTCAGTGAATACCGGCAGGGATACTGGAACAATTCGCAAGTATTCTTTTGTGGTGTTGTTGTAATTGCGAAGGTTTAGTCTCTAATATTCTTATGCTAGTCAGTGTTTCTTTTTGTCGCCGTTTACGCAGCGAATTTCTAGTCACAGTTGACAGTTGTAACTGCCGGCAAGGAGCACACGCAGCTGTGGCATTATTATCAGAGCTGCTAGTGTTTTCAAGAGGCGCTCCTCTACTCGATGAGTCAAACGTATAATTGTCTGCGTGTTGTTAGTTTTTTCGAGTGGAGTTGCCGCTGACATTTTAGGCATAGTTTTCAGGCTTTTGTGTAATTGCTATTGATATTAAAATAACGAAATTTCTCCTCAGCCAAGTTGATAAATATAAATTACCCGCACATCACTCGATAGTCAATCCCTTATATGTATATTTTCTGAGGCATTAGGTGGAGGGTTGTTACACTCACTACCGTTGGTTATTATAGGGTTATTCCTTTTTCCCTTAAACTTCACTTAGGTATTTAGGATAAGGGTGACTAGAGTTAGGGTTTACCTCATGTTCTAGAACTCTCTAGTCATCTTACCCCCTTTAGTGTTGCTGCCTCCATAATACCAACATTCTTCAGGACTTGCGCCCCTGTGTGAAGACAGGAAGGAGAGCTCATAAGAAATAATAATCAGGTGAGCCTGGGGGTATACTTGGGGACTAAAATCCTAAACAGTCTGTTGAAAGAGAAATTCCCAAGGGGTGGATATTAAGGAAAGGTATTGTTTGATGTTTCCACAGTAATTCTCTGTTCCTTGAAGAAAGGATTGGTAAAGATCTCTCAGGGCGTTCCCGCAGAGTTCAGGTAAGCGTTACAGTTGCATATTTACAATGTTACATAGCCAATATTTATGGTCATTTGCATGATAGATTTTGCAATTACATAGGTAAGTATTTACAGGATAAGGCATAATATATGTATATATACAACAGGGAGAAACAGGTACAGTCAGGGAAGTTAATCTCCATTTGTGATAGCCTTAAGGTTATCTTCAGTTTCTATGGTTGCAAAGCTAAAAGGCAGGGGAGACGCCACCTAGTTTTGCTTCCTGGGCTCAGGGTATTTGGTCGGCCACCAAGTCTTGTTGCTCATTTCCTGTACTGTCCTCCACTGTTACGAGCTTCAGCCTATCCAACTCTTTACTGATTTTAGCCTGAGCGAGCAAAAGCTTGTCTGCAAAGGCCCTTGAACTCGTTTACAGTCTTCCTTTAGTGAATTTATGTTCCGATTTAGAACTTTAGGTTTTTCCCATGTCTTAGCAAGTCTTAGAAACATTCATTATTAGCATGTTGCAGACACGTGAGGATGTCTCTTCAGTCGCGGAGTAGATGGGTATCAGGGGAGAGACTCTGGCTCCAAAATTGGGATCGATGTTTGGACGCATTCAGATAGCATCAACAATTGTTATGACGGACATGCTTTGATCGCACGGCTGCAATGGAATGGGAGACAGGGGAAGAGATGGAGCGACGACGTCCGCTTGTGGTGTTTCATCTGAATATACAGGCAGTTTTTTTTCACTTGTTCTGACAAAATTCCCTAATGTCAGATGTATGGATTTTTTTCTTTAGACCTGATGGGTCTGGAATTAGTGCTTTCTTTGCCGCCAAATGAGCCGGCAAAGTTCTCTGCGGCGTTCGTCTTAATTGTAGTCACCTTATTAAAGTCCTTCGGAGTGGGCATAGCAGATTTAAGGGTATATACCCCTTTCGATATAAATATATGAGGAGGTAATATTACAGTGAACTGTGCTGCTGTCAGCTTATAATAAGACTGAATGCCAAAGAACTAAAGTGGAGGAATACTTAGCAATATTAACGAATGTGAAAGAGGAAGTCGCTTGCTGCACAGCCAAGCAGCACCCTTCTAGCACTTCTGGTACACTTTCCTGGTTGCGCGCGCGCAGCGCTGCTAATATGGGAAGTTGAATGTAGGGGGCTGGGCTTCACAGTCAATGCGGTAGTTGACAGGAAAACACTAATAATCACATTTTTTTTTTATTTACTTGTCTACAATCAAAAGAAAAATTTGATTTTTACAAGAGATCACATCCCATATCTCAGATGTGAGTAGATCATCAGAGCTGTTAAATTGCAGAACAGATAGGATCAAGAGAAAGAAGAAAAAGAAGAAGAAGACAGTGCAGCATGAAGAGAGAAGAGATGAGATGTAGGACTGCATCGTGGAGATTTTGTTAAATGGAACCGAGTACGGTCCCACTCTCTGATGCTCGCTTAAGAGCCGCCTCCAAAATGTTTACAGCCGCGGTTGCCCATTTAGTTTTTTCGCCTGCAACCAGTCTACACCACCATGTATCTTCTTCTCGGGATGACGCGTCATGCATTAATGGTAGCAAAAAAGCTTCACGCAAATATGCTGTTTTTGCACAGTTCAAAAGTAGGTGCTTTACAGTTTCCTCCTCTTGAGTCTCTGGGCATAGTCTGCATGTTTTTATGGTGGATTTTGACCGGATGGCTTTGATTTCCTGAGTTAGCATGAGATTAAGTCTCAATTTCATGAAGTTCTTCTGTAGCCTTTTGTCAGGGAATTTTATACAGTAATTCAGAGGTCTGTTCAGCTTGTTAGTAGTTGGCGGCAAGTGAGCAAGTAATTTATTTGCCGTCGCTGCCTCGCATGTTTGAATCCAGTCCTCCTGGGCTATTTTTCTCTTTAGCTTGGCAGGATTGTGGATTAGGTCTTCTGATGTACAAGCCAAATCAGCCAGATTTTTCTGTAATTCTTGCTCCCATTTCTTCAGAGCGATGCAATGGCATTGGGTAAGTTCCTTCTGAATTGCTTTAAATAAAGGTAAAGCATCTGGAGAAATGATTTTACACAGAAGTCTCATTTGGCTTTGCTTGACTAACGCTTTCATCGATAGGAGGCCCAATTCACACCTGATAGCTGAGATAGATGTTGATTTTGGAAGGCCCAGTACTGCTTTCCACAAAAAGCCTTCCAGTTTCAGCCATATCGAGTCTTAGATGTTTAGTGCTGCATCCATTGCGTAGATCATTGATGGGACCACCTTTTGTTTATAGAATTGTATCGCTGGTAGGAGGGAACATTTTCCGTATTTCCGATCAACAAGTTTGGTCTGAGTGGTTAATGATTTTATTTTCAGCCACAAAGCCAAATGTGTGGCTTTTTCTGACCGCGTTGCGTCGAACATTATTCCTAAGTATTTTATACTAGCAACTGTTTCGATCTTCTTGTTGTTCAGAAACCAGCGATCGTTGCTACGTGTAGATGGACAAGTTTTCCCCATGATCAGAATTTTGGATTTGGCTGTGTTTATTTCCAAATCGTACTCCTCAACGTACTTGGCCAGGTTGTTAAGTTGGCGCTGAAGCCCAATTTGTGTCTGATCCATAAGGATTAGGTCATCCGCGTAGAGTAGTCTAGCTATTGCAGTGTTTCCTACTTTTGGTGGAAAGACTCTTAGCGCCGTTTGGGTGTGTTGGTAGTCACCCAAAAATGCTATGAAGAGGGCTGGGGCAAGCGGACACCCCTGCTTCACGCCTCGTTCCGATGGAAATTGCGCTGACATCAGGCCTTGTTTGTTGAGACGAACTCTCAGCTTTGTGTCCGTATGCAGAGCGATCATCGATCCTAGGATTTCTCCCGGGCAATTCCAGTTCGATAATTTTGACCAAAGCTTCCGTCGCCCAATTCTATCGAAAGCCTGCGTCAGATCAACGAACGCTATGAATACTTTCGGTGCATCATTCTTCACATTTTCTTTTATGATATTTAATATTATAATGTTTATACTTGTACTCGCGTTTTCACAAAGCCTGTTTGAAATTCGTCGAGGCATGGTGCGGTTCTTGCCCACCCGTGAAAGCGCGAAAGGAGAAGAGTTGCGAAGATCTTGCCCATGATGTCTAGCAGGGCTATAGGCCTATAATTCGCTGGATTGTCTCTACTTCCCTTTTTGAAGATGGGCACTATCAGTGCTTCTGTCCATGTTCTGGGGATCTGTTTCTTTAACTGGCATTCATTGAAGATTTTGGATATTAAAAAGGACCATTCTTTGGGGTGTTGCTTTAAGTCCATGTGTGTTAAGCCATCGGGGCCCGGTGCCCTAGAAGTTTTCAGCTTAAGAATTGCAGTCAAAATTTCTTCTCGATCTGCAAGATCTGCCCATGTGGTCGTTATCGGAAGAGCAGATGGTTCTAATGTTTCAGGCAGAGATGCAAATTGAGCAGAAAAGAAGGATGTCCAGGTCGATTCTGGTATAACATTAGATTGTTGGTTAGCTTTCTCATTGCTTTTGTTTTTGATCAGCGCCCAGAAGTCTTTCGAATTTTTGGTCATCAAGGTTTTAAGCATTTTTTCGGCGTCATTCTGATACATGACTCCTTTGTGGTGTTTCAGCCATGCTTTGTATGATTTTGCGGCGGCTATAGCAGTTTCTTTTTGCTTGTTATTGTCAGAGACTCTAGCCAAACGCCTCAGTTTACGGAGTTCTGTTCTTCTCAGTACTAGTTGAGAATCATATTCATGGGATCTGTTGTCATTTGATGGGTTTTGTGTTCTTTGCTTTTTCCTGTACTTCACAAGTAACGGCAGGTAGTTTGGTCTGATTTGCGAGGAAGTATTGTTGTCATCTACCTCGTCAAATTTCCGGGCAATGTCTATAATGTTTGATGCTGAAAGTTGTATTCGCGAAAGGTTGCTTGAAACCTCCAAATCAAATGGATAGAAATCTTTTGGAGTCCACACTGACTTAAGTGTCATAGACAGCAGGTTATGATCGCTGGCTTTTGTACGGTAGACTTCATAGGAGTCAATAAATGACAGAAGGGAATGGGAAGCAAAAATGTAGTTAAAGTTGCGAAGGTGTCGAGTCGTTCCCAAGTTGGAATCAGTGGAGAGCTGCCACGCAACACTGCCACATTGTGGAAATTTCTAGAATCCATGAGATCCGACCAAAGTACACCTCGTTCCGAGGATGGTAAGAAATGAAGGCTTGTCTCAGATTGTTCACACCTAGCATTCAGGTCTCCGCAGATAAGGATATAGTCAGTGGCCAATTCGATGGTAAATTTGTCTAAGATGTCAGTGACCGCGTTGCAGAACTCCGAATTTGTTGTTCTTTGCGGGTTCCAATAAACATTTATGATGGCTAAACTGGATTTAGTTTTCTTTCGCAATGGATTTTCATGGTGGATCCACTCTGTTTGCAAAGCCAAAATACCGTAGGATTCTGCCACTTTCTTTTTGATGGAAATGCCTGATCCGAGTTTAACTGCGGCTAGAAGGCCAGACGATGGTCTGCCAAACAGGCCCTTACTTGCCGGAGAAATACAGGTTTCATAGCCGTCAATCATTGGGAGGTCCATCAACCAAGTCTCTTGGAGGAAGATGATGTCGAACTGTGCTAGGTCAAAAGCATCTAGCTTGGTAAAATGTTCATGGCCTCTCGTGTTCCACGAACACATCGATGCTTCTTTTGATACAAGAGATTGGCGAGATTCATACTCTGTGTTGTCGGTTGGCGTTTGTAAGGTATTTCGTTGTTATGTTTGAGTGTTAGGATTTAGCACCTTCTTCAGCCATCTCCATGGCCCCGAGGGTTCGCGTTTTTTGTTGTGGGACCATTCCGCACTTTGCTCCGTCAAGAGTAGCAAGGAGCGTTCCCAGCAGCTAGGCAGCACCTTTCAGCATTTCTGGTGCACTTCCTCGGATTCCATTGTCCATTAGTGGTCTAATCTCTTTCAGAGTATTAAGGAAATGGGCAGTATCACATAGGTAAGTAGTGGTATTCTTTACTATAGGCTCTAGTACTTTATCTAAATAAAATGCCAATGGGTCGAAGATACTGTCCGTTTTTGCCACTATGGGTCTAAGAGGAGGATGGCTTTTGTTCTTATGGATTTTTGGAAGCCCGTAGAAGACTGGTTTAATGGTGAAGTCTTTTTTGTATGGAACATATGTGTCTTGTCCATTATCTGCCAATTGGCTTGTGGCTTGATCTATGCTAATTTCAATTCCGGTCAGAAGACAGAAAATAAAAAACAAAGGATTATGCATAGTGGGCGCGCTATATGCCTCCAGGAGAGCTGGGAGGGGCAGAGCTCCTCAGATTTGAAAATGGCGTGTGTATGGGAGGTGAAACACCGCAAAAGTAAGAGGAACATGGAAGTAATGAAATGTAAATGTTTCCAATGGTGCCTTTCTTCTGGCATAGCTCTCAACCATTTGTGTCGCAAAGGCGGGTGAAAACACCCGATTTTATTTTTGGCGGGTGAGAGGCCCATTGAAATGAATGGGCGTGCAGGAGGCTTGGCGGGTGAGTCAGCTGTTTACAAGGCAGGTGACACCCGCCAAAAGCGTGTGAGTTGAGAGCTATGCTTCTGGGGTCTATTGAAAAACAGATCCAAAGATCCCTAACGAAATAATATACAATGTACTCGAAAGCAGAAATAAAACAGCACAAGCTAGACTGCTACAGATCACTTGGGTATAACTTTAAAGATCAGACGTACTTAACAGCAGCGGCCAGCAACATTCGGCCCTCTAGAAGTTTTGGACTACAACTCTCATTATCCGGACCTAGCACAGATATGATGGAATTGTGTATCGTATCTCACACTCTCTCCTGGTCATCCTCTCCACAACCACCACCAGACAGGCATCACTAAAACGCCTCCATTTCAGTCTGAATGGCATGTGTGAGGATTTAATTATAATTTAAAAACAATGTGGGTTTCTATCGTCTCATACTTTATTTCAGATGAAAGGCCCGTGTAATTAGTGTTGCTTCAATGCGGGCGGTTTTAGCTAGAAAAAGAACCCCGGTGATCTCCCTTTGTTCTCCCGACGTTTCCTTGACCCCCCCATTCACCTCTTTTGTATGGCAACGTTTATGCTTTGATACCCGCAATTCAGCCCCTCGCCCGAATTGGTTTTGAATCCGTAATTACCCCCGCAGACTGAAAGACGAGGATTAACAGACGTTGCCCTAATTACCTCGCATTGTGGTGGTGTTGGCTGAAAAAGAAAAAAAAAAGAAAAAAAAGAGGACAAGTTTGGCTCCTGGAAGGGCGGGTGCATTGTTAGACAGGAGGCAGCCTGGGGTTCAAAAGTCTATTAACGCTTGGCTCCACAGACCTATAAAAGTGGCGTGTTGACTGAATGTAAACAGCGCGCCATTTCGAGAGGCCCGGCGAAGGGAAGCGGCCACAGGCCTGGCTATCAGTCAATACTAAAAAAAAGGGGGGGGCGGCCTAATGGCGCTGGGCTGACCCGCTAACGAAGCATTTGATATCACCCTCTGGGGGGGGGCATGTTATTGGTACGCTCCACGCCCAGTGTCACGCTCGACGCTTTTAGCGAACACACGCAAACGCGCACGCCATTTTACATTTTCGCGCCTTCCCGGTGACGGAATTGGACGAGGTTTGCTTTTCTCACTTTCTCTTCCAAAAACCAGCCCTCGGTTCTTTTTTTTACATTTGCAATGGGTAAATTTGTGAGCAGGAAGCTTAAACCCGCCATTAAGTGGGTGTTAAAGAAGGTCAGGGGGTTCTTTGACAGAGTGTGAAGTGGTCCGTCACCTCCTCACCTCCAGGGATGAAGTGTCACCAAGAGGTCACAAGGTTGGGGAAAGGAATGCAAGCTTAGAGGGGATTCTTTTTACAAGCCCCGCAGAGGGTTTCAGTATCTCTTTGAAGTGAACGCTTGGATGTGCCATGCTTGACGAGAAACAGACGTGTGATCGCCCCACAGCCCCATGGTGGCTTCAATTGTGTATCGCTGCGGTGTTTGTAATGTCTAACCGCCAACGCTCAAGCTCATGAAAACATGTTACACGCATGCGAGTATTTGGTGGCATTTATACAGCGCCTTGCCCATTTTAACGATTCAAAGCGCAGTGAGTTGCCAGGGTCTTAAGAATTCAGTATGCATATAAATCCTCATCACACAGCAGCAAATAAATTAACTTTTTGAAAACAATAAAGAGGTTTAAAAAAAATAAAAAATATTGCTAACTTAATAAAGAGGGCAGTGCCATGACCCTCTACGAATCAATGGGGCTGGACACACTGGTGGCATCCTCTGTATCACTGGGACCTTGCTAACCTGCTGAGGCACCATGAGTAAACTGCTGGAACCTGAAGTCCACCATGCCTGCTCCAGAGTGCCACCTGATTCTGCCCAAGGTCCCTGCTCCGGCCTACTGCTCCTAGGGTGCTTAGGAGTCAAATTAAAGCGGTCTTCCCTTGGGGTCTCTGCAAGAGTCTGACATAACCATATAAGGAAGACTTTGACCTATCATTCAAATTGATGGGCTCATTTGTCCCCGATTCTCTGTTGCCTGGCATCATTGTTTTTACATGTCAGCTTCTGGGGGCTTTCATGGCTTATATTTATTGAAGCGCCCATGTGCCCATTGAAATGCATTGAACTTGCCCTATTTAAAAGTAGCCAATTTATCGGGGAATAGGCAACGGAAGACATGTTTTGAGGAGTCCCACCCTCTTTATCAAGTGTTCAAAATAAAACAAAATACACCTGTTTAAAAGCACAGCAGCCACTTCCCTATGAATGTAGACTTTAACATGTTGGTCCTGAAAACTCTGGGAGTCTCCTTGGGAATCCCTAAATCAACCAGGTAATTGACTTTCCCAAGTTGTGAAAGGCTCCATAAGCTTCTTGTCCTTCAGCAGGACCAAATTAAGAAGCCTTCTGATCATACCCAATATTTCATCCGAGCCGGATATACTTTCAGTTTTTTTTGCTTCACCCATCATCCTGGCCATTCTTATCATATGGCCCAGGACATAGTGTACCTTACCTAATGCTTGACTATGTGAGGAGGCTACCCATTTCTTTTTTTTTTGCAAGGCTAAATTACCTCTCACAGGGAAGCAGGGAGCAACTCAAAGTGGCTGAAACCGACTCTCTCCTGAGGTACTTCCCTGTAAGCAACGAGCAGGCATGATAAGAGGAGATCCCACTTCCCCTTCAGGGGCTCTTCTAGGGAACCCATCACGCTCTTCAAGGCTTTGTTGAATCTTGGCATCTAAACCATGGGTCTGAGATTGCATGCAGTGGATCATTTGTATGAATCCCCACATTCTTGCCACATAGCTTGCATGTACTTAGACATAAAGTTGGATTCCATGTAACAGACCCTCACTTTGGGGAATCCTACTCTATTAAACATAGGAACTCGCCATGCAAGGAACTCACTAATCCTACCGCAGTCTTCTCTTCTCCCCCTCCCTCCCAAGCCTTATGCTCTGCAATGGCCTCCCACTTTTCCTCCAAAACTCTTAACATCATGTCCTCTCTGTCATCTGCTCCTCCCCCACCTCCCTCCTTCTTTCACCTCTTTTTGGACCCCCGTCCCCCATACTCTCCTCCCTCTCTCCCATTGCACCTGATGAGATCTCTAGAGTTGTCTGCTCTATGAAAGTCTCATCTAAAAAGGTGCTACCCTGCCCCCCCCAGAACCATCAAGAACAACATTGACACTCCCACCCCTGCCTTGGCTGACCTCTGCCACCACTCTCTTGCCACTCGCTTTTTCTCTCAACCCCTCAAGCACTCTCCTGTGCACCCTCTCCTAAAAAAGCTGCCTGCTGACCCCTCTTGCCCGGCTAACTATCAACCTATCTCTATCACCCCTTTCTTTGGCAAACTCATGGAGAAGCTGGTCATCCCCCAACTGACCCTCCACACAAAATTGTCTCGCCTCCATTACCACCAGTCCGGTTTCAGGGCAGCCAGAGGCACTGAAACTGCTCTCCTGAATACCAGAGAAGACCTACTCTCTAATCTGGACTCTAACACTCCTTCTGTTCTGATCCTCCTCGATCTTTCCTCTGGGTTTGACACTGTCCACCACACCATCCTCATAAACCATCACTGTGATACCCTAGGCATCATGGACAGGGCACTGGCATGGCTTAACTCTTTCCTCTCTAACAGACTCTCCCAAGTTCAAATGGGTCCTTTTCTCCACCTCACTCTCTACCTGTGGCGTCCCTCAGGGATCTGTCCTATTGCCATGTCTCTTTAACATCTACCTGGCTCCTCTGACCCAACTGATCTACACCTACTCCCCTAATTTCCAGTGCTACACAGACGACACACAACTCTCTTTCCGGCTGCCTTCCTCTAGCTCCTCCTCTTCCTCCTTCCTGCCTTATATCTGACTGCTGTTCAGGCATAGTGCTCTGTCAAAGATCTATGCCACAACACCAGCAAGACCGAGATCTTTCTCATTGGGACGCCTGCTCCTAATTTTCCCCTCACTCTCTGGCTAGATTTCTTGGGTCCCCTCCCCTCACCCATTTGTGAGGCAAAAAACCTTGCGATCATCTTTGACTTCTCTCATTCCTTCTCTCCACACATCACGGACTTTGCCAAGAAATCCAGTTTTCAGCTTCATCTCCTCAGGGGCATTCTCCCTTTCTTTGCCTTCCCCAGAAGCTCAATGTCTCCAGAGCCCTGGTTCTCTCTAGGCTTCTCTACTGCAATAGCCTCTCACTCAACCTCCCACTTTCCTCCCTTCGCCCCTCTAAGTAAACCAGAATAGAACTGCAAGACTTATCCTTGGCTTCAAGCCCAGGGACCGCATCTCTCCAGCCCTAAAATCTTTCCACTGGCTCCCGTTGACTGCAAGGATCAAATTCAAAACCCTTTGCATCATCCACAAGGCTGTCTAGGGTCAGGCTCCCTGTCCTGGACTATCCCAACCCAGCCCTCCTGTCTACTGCACTCTCCCTCCCCTCCACTTTTCTCCCTGGCACTTGTCGCCATGGCCTGACCAGCACTTGCCCGCACCTCACCCGTGGGGGTACCCCACTCTTGCATTTATCCCGCTTCTCCCTAACCCCCTTGCACTTATTGTCTTGTCATGCACTTGCGCAGAAGGATTGTCACAAGGCCAATATAACTGCTTCTTTGTTCTTTCTTGTATTCTTATGATTCTCATGTCCACCCCCGCATCCTGTCTTGTGGAGCCTGGATACACCTGTGTATAGGCGCCTTACAAATGACCAATGAATAAAAAATAAAAAAAATAGCCAGGAGAGCTGGCAGTGTGATATTTGGTATCAATATATCAACACCATTCCACCAGATATGAAGATATCTGGTGACATGGGCAACCACAATCAGAATACATCTTCCTGAGAAAGTAGGACATCTAGGGGATAAAATATGTTGATACCCACTGTGAGGAATTCGACCATCCGCACAGGTAGTGAGCACTCGCCTGGTCTTTTTTGAAGTTTTGTAATTAAAATGAATAATGCGAGATCGACCTCACAAAATGTGTGGGGCTAATCTGCACACATTTTCCTCTGCTCACCGCACAACAAACACATAGTCATGTGTACTCTGAGGGGGACACAGTCTCCATGTGCAGTCCTCCCTGTCACATTTAGCTGGAATGTGACAGCCACGGGTACATCAAAGCATCTCAGGAATTGGGAAGGCAACCCCTTCCTCCAGCCATGGCAAGCCCAATTAAAATATCAAAGGCTCCATGGATCTGCCCTCGCTATTGTCCAAGTTCTGCTGGTGGCAGCGCATACTGATGAGAGTTAGTTGAAACAGGCCTGCGATAGGCCTGCTCGCAGAAATGACAAAAGGGGACAGGAAACACCAACACCTCTTTGCTATGCAATGTGTCATCTTGAAACCAGCTCCCACTCCTCTGTATGAAGGGAATTCAGTGGCATGTCTGAGACAACAGTTTACAATAGGAAACCCCTGCAGGGAACCCCCTTTCAGAGGGAAGAAGTATGTGATATGATGGAGACAGAAAGTCTGTTCTCGCCACAAACTTCAAGGGGGATCTGCGCTTTGACCATGAGTCAAAGAGAGTTCAATTAACCAGAGCGACACTTTGATCTACAACAGACAGGAAGCTGGATGGGACTTAGTAGCACATGTTGTCACCCCTTACCTTTCCTGTTGCAAAGCACTCTGGTTATAACCTCACTCATAACAGAAGATTGTAGGTGGGGACCCAGGATTGGTTCATTAAGGTAGGCTTAGCCTGCACCAATCACTGGGGCCCATTTGGCTTTAAAAGAGGGCTGAGCCCCTCACTTAGCAGATCATCCGGTGACTTCGAAAGGAGTAAGAAGGACTCATTTGGGCCCTGGCTGAAGGTACAGTCTGCCTTGCAGCGTCTGCCAGTGAAGGAAGGCCAGTATTTCGAAGAGGGAAGCAAGATCACCCCCCCTAAACATCTCCCAGGGAACAGAGGGAGATGAGATACCAGACTCAGAGGACCCGTCCGGCAGCTCCAGAACTGGTACCCAGTCAGCACACAGCGTGCCCTGCTAGGTTCTACCAGCAAGCTTCCTAGATGTGAAGTGCCAGAAAGTCACTGAACAAAAGACAAGACCGTTGCCTGCAAACACTCTTCACAGCTTTTGGCCCTGCTAAGAAGCTAGGAGGAGTGCCAAGACAAGCATCAAACAGCGTCCATCTTTTAAGGACATTTTCGAGGCAGTTTAGCCCTCGAACCGGGACCGGCTGCACCCCTGACTGTCCTGGAACCGACTTAACATTGTCGTGCACCAAGATCGTCGAAAGCACCAAGTACATTGTGGTTCTGTCCCCCTGGTCCTTCTCCAAAGGCCCCTAGTGACATTTACGATCCCTGCCTTCCTTTGGTGCTGAAACTAAATAACCTTGAACAGTTATGACTGGTTGCTTTAACAACTACCCTCCTGTCAATGGGCCTCATTACGAGAATGGCGGTAGGGGGTTAACGGCACCGGTAAGGATGCCGGTGCCGTTAACCCCCTACCGCCGCATTCCGAGGCCCCTTAGCGGGTCCCACTAAGGCCGGCTGGTTTTACCAGCCGCCCTTAGCGGGAGCCTCTAAGGGACCAGGGAGCTAGTAACGGGCCCGCTATTTGCGGGTCCGTTATTAGCTCCTTCCCCATTCCTATTGAGCCCTATGGGGGTTCGAATGGGAATTGGGAATGGTTTTCAGAATGGGGACTTACCGGGTCCTCCAATGTTGGAATGACCCGGTAAGTCCCCATTCCGACTACCCGGACACGGGTTTGGAGGCAGCACCATGGCTACCGCCAAACTCGTAATGAGGCCCAATGTCCAGAGTGCATCCCTTTCCTTCGTGAAACTGTTTGTCCACTGTGTTCCTTTACAGGCTGGGCTGTATTTTGTAATGTGCTAGAACTGTCTGTTGTAATAAGAATAACGTAGTTATTTGTATACAACCCTGACTGGACAGTCCCTTTTATCATTGGTTAATAATTGTATTTTTGCTATGTTACAACTAACCAACCACCCACAACCTTGTGGAGATAAGCCTGCCGCCGTCCACATCACCAAAATTGGTCAAGGTTTATAATTTACTTGTGTTTACAATCTGTTCGGATCCCTTCTGGTGTACTAAAGGTGTGGGGGTGATTGATGGCTTAGAAACCGATATTCATCCCTGGACCACTGGTGCCCCAGAAGTTGATTCGTCACCTTGGTGGCAAGCGGTCGGATTAGCTGGAGCCTTGCGCACAGCTTAGTCACCCAATGATAAAAGTACTGTTGCAGGCAAAGTTTAGTCACTGCTAGGTATTAGTAATAGTCATGGACTTAGACATGGAGACTGTAAAAGGCAGGACCAAGGATGCCCTGCGCGTCTTATGTCAAGAGAGTGGCCTTCCCCACAGCACTAAGGTTAATAAAACTGAGTTGCTGACCTGCCTCCAAGCTTGGGTAGAAGCGAGGGCAGTTGGGGAGAAGACCCCAGGAGACGGGCTAGGCTCTGTGTACCCGAACGGATGAGACCGTCAGGAGGGGAAAATGACGAGGACAACCCTATGAGCAATGTTTCTCGCCAATCATCCCACCGGTTGGGCAAGTGTGGTTTCTCAACACTCGAGAGTGTCAGTGAGGAACAGGGCTAGTGCGGCATCCCGCAGGTCCCAGGCCTCAGCACAGTCTCTACGTGGCCCAGTAATTGTTCCTGCTGTTAATGAGGTAGCAGCTAGAAAGCTACTGCTCGAGGAGAGGAGACTAGTGCTAGATGAACAGAAAAAACGGGACAAGGTCACCATAGAGGGGGACATGGCCGCCATAGAGCAGCGCAACCTTGTGCTTGAAGAGAAGAAGGAGGAAAACAGATCCACCTTTAGCGAAAGCAGCAGTAGTGGTTCAAACCAGGGTGCCAGGGATAAGCCTGACGGAAATCTCCAAAGACTTAGTTTATGAAGTGGGGAAGGATATTTTTGACTGGTTTGAAGCACTCGAGTTGGCTTTCCAGCTAGAAGAGGTGGATGAGGTACTGTGGGGTGCAGCCCTGATGAGTCGCTTACCGACACCAGGGACCGATGCAATTCTTCAGTTAACTTTTGAGGAAAGGCCAGTTTATGGAAGCATGAAGCCAGCACTCCTCGGGAAGTTCTGTAAAACCCCAGAACAGTATCTCAAGAGCTTCAGAGAGCTCGGAAAGAAAAGTGGGCAGGCATTTGAAGCATTCACACACTTGTCGTTGAAATATTTGAGCGAGTGGGTGACTGGTAACAAAGATGACACATTTAAAGGGATGTACAATTTGATTGTGTGTGAGCATGTATTGAAAAATTGTGAGGTTGACCTACACCAGCATCTTGTGAACAAGACTATCACAGATTCTAGGGAGCTTGCAAAGGCTGTCGACAGGTTTGTGAGTACTCGAGTCCAGAAAAAGGCTCAGGCGAGCGCACCCAAATTGGAAGAGAAATCGGCAGACAAAAAAGTAACAAGGATGGAAAGGACAAAGGTCTAACCCAATCCTATTCGAACTCGGGTCCCCAAAAGAATTAATGGAAACCCCAATACTATAGTTCAGACGTGCACACCGAAAAGAAAAGCGCATGCACCCCTAACACCGGGACACCTGCAGTCTCACCACCCAAAGGTTGTTTCTTGTTTAAGGAGCTGGGCCATAGGAAAGGGGATCCTGCTTGCAAGGGCTTACCTAAGCAAGCCATAGTGAATGTTGGACCTGTGGAAGAGGCCTTTATTAGTGTGAGCCGCTTAGAGTAGGACTTCCCACTAGGCCAGAGAGTGACAGAAAGGGGATTGGTTGCACTGAGTGAGAACGGAACCGGGTCTCCAGAAGGGATCCCATTTCCCAATAATACTCAACTCTATCTAGAACATGTGTATATCAATGGACACAAAACTCCTGCGGTCTGAGACACCACGGTTAGCGTCACTACTGACACCCAGCTGTGGGTACAGCCAGGCCAGTATATTGATGGGCTGTATGTAGTAACCCTGTGGGAGACTACACCAGCCTTGTCCTCTTGGCAATAGGGAACCCACACTTTGGTATAGATCTGTTGGTAGAGTAACTGAGCAGCCAGACTTATCTCAAGAGGAGTCAATGTGAGCTGTAGAGGTGCAACATTGAGATTCACAGTTACAGGTAATCAAATAACCCTTACACTTGAGGTTTCTTAGTAAAATAATTATTTATTAATTTAACAGTCAGTTTTAAAATAAGCAAATAAGCCTCCTTTAAAAAGGGCAATATGCAACAATAAAATACACTTCAAAAACACACTCTTCAGTTTCAGTTAAGTAAGTAGATACCATTTTGGGATGTCGCACACACACGTCTTATACCCTGAGGTGACTTCAATTGCTAGGACACTATGGACATTGATATATTGATATTGATATTTTATTTCTATCGTGCTCGTACACAAGTGTTTCAGAGCGCGACAAGGCAGGGGAGGGGAACAGGGGAGAACAAACCAGCGATCTTACTAGGCCCAGTGACATTGAGAAAGCGCAAGTGCAAGGGAGAGGGGGAGGGGAAAAGTGTATGGAAGGGGGGAGAAGTGGAAAGTGCGAAGCAGAGGAGAAACATAAATAATAATAAATAAATAAATAATAAAGGCAACAAACAGTGGTAGTGCAGCTAGCAAGTGCTAGGTTTAAGGCAATAGACAGGGTAGGTCTGATAAGTGCAGGAAGAAAAAGGGGGGGCTGTATGGGTACAGATACAGACCCCAGTGTAAGGGGTTGCCCGCAGGCAGTGTGGGAGGGTGGCAGGGTGAGCAGGTACCTGGGCCCGGAGGACAGAGGGTGGCCAGGTGCACGGTGCCAAGAGAGAACAGATCAGCAGAGGAGAGGGGGAGCGAAGGCAGAAGAAAAGAGGAAGGTCTTGAGGTGCTTCCGGAACCGGAGATGGTTCTCCTCAAGTTTTAGAGTGGTAGGGAGGCTGTACAAGAGGGAGGCCCCAGCCAAAGACAGAGATCTACCCCCAGCTCGTTTATTTGAAAAACAGACCTTGAGGGTGTTGGAGGTAGAGGAGAGAAGAGCTTGAGAGGGGAGGTATTTGCGGAGGGATAGCTGAAGGTATTTTGGACCCAGGCCCCAGAAAGCCTTGTGGACAATGCAGAGGGTTTTGAATTTAATCCTTGCATCCACTGGGAGCCAATGGAGAAATTTCAGAGCTGGAGAGATACAATCCCAGGGCTTGAGGCCAAGGACAAGTCTCGCAGTCCTGTTCTGGATTAGTTGTAGAGGGCGGAGAGTAGAGGCAGGTAGATTTAGAAAGAGGCGGTTACAATAGTCCAACCTAGAGAGGACCAGAGCTTGGGATACCATGAGCTTCTGGGGGAAGGAGAGGAAAGGCAGAGTACCTCTGAGGAGGTGCAGCAGGAAGTTTGACTTTTTAGAGACCTCAGAGATGTGGGCGGAGAAGGAAAGGGTGGAATCAAAGATGACCCTGAGGTTCTTAGATTCGAAGGTGGGGGTAGGAGGAGGGCCAAGGGAAGCCAGCCAGAGAGTGAGGGGAAAGGGTGGTGAAGGTGTGCCGATGAGGATCTCCGTCTTGCTGGCATTCAGACAAAGATCATTGGCGGCACACCAATCTTGAATGGCAATTAGGCAATCAGAGATGAGAGCGGGGGAGGAGGTGGCCGAGGGCAGCCTGAAAAAATGAGTTGTGTTGTCAGCGTAGCACTGGAAATTTGAGTAGAAAATGGCAATGCAGTGGGCGAGAGTTGCCAGGTATTTGTTGAAAAGCCAAGGGGAGAGGTTTGACCCCTGGGGAACACCACAGGTAGAGTGGAAGATAGATGATAGGATGGACCCAGGGTGGGTCGATCAGAGAGGAAAGAGGTCAGCCAGGCCAGAGCCTGATCAGTGATACCCAGGTTTTCACAGAGACAGTTGAGCAGGATGGTATGGTTGACAGTGTCGAAGGCAGAAGAGAGATCGAGAAGGATGAGGACAGAGGGAATGTTAGAGTCAAGGTTGGAGAGCAGATCTTCACAGATGTTCAGGAGAGCAGTTTCTGTGCTTCTGGCAGCTCTGAAGCCAGACTGGTGTTCATGGAGACAGGCAACAGAATTGGAATGAAGGTTAAGCTGAGATATGGCCAACTTTTCCAGGAGTTTGCCCTGAAAGGGAGTAATGGAAATTGGGCGAAAGTTAGCTGGTCAAGAAGGATCAGTAGTGGATATCTTGAGAAGAGGCTGCACAATGGAGTGCTTCAGAGGGGAGGGGAAGGATCCTGAGGCAAAGGAGTGGTTGCAAAAATCAGCAAGGGCCGGAGCGAGGGTGTCAATGTTTTCCTTGATGGTTTTAGAGAAACAGGGATGAACCTGTTTTGACGAGGTTTTCATAGATCGGACTTGTCTAGCGACCTTGTCAGGGGAGAAAAGAGGAAAGGACAAGAAGAATGGTGTGGGGGGTGGCTAAAGGAGGGTCAGCAAGCACAGATGAGGAGGGGTGGGGTGGAGAGGGTGGACAGGATGTCCTGGGTTTTTGAAATTAAGTGAGAGGAAAGGGCATTGCATAGAGCCTGGGAGGCAACAGGAGGAGTAGAGACTGCAGCAAGGTTGGCTAGCTCCTTGCAGATTTTAAAGAGCTCGGCCAAGTATATCACTTTAACACGTAAATGCAATAATGAGATTGTGGGAAAAGGAAAAGGTTAGGGAAGGAAACAAAGGTTAACAAGTTCTCTAAAGAGGTAAGTACTTTACCATTCCCCCAATGAAGTATTGGTTAACCCTTTTCCAGCCATAGAAGTAATTTATGTATGACTTTCTGAGGGACAGATAAACATGAAGTCAGAGGGTGAGAAGAGTTTGCAGGGAGCCAGGACAGCCAATGTCAATTGAACAAAGTCTAGGGGAGCTGAGGCACTTCTTGGAAGATAGCACAAAAATCTTGCACAATGTTATATAGAGAGTTTGTAGTAAATAATTAGTGTTGGGTCACAAGCCGGCGAGGGCTGTGAAAAGAAAAGATGCAAGCAACTCTGCAAAGGGCAGCAAAAAGCAAGTCTCCAGTGAGAGCAAGCAAGCTACACACAAGAGCTACATACCCCTAGTTAGACGGTACCTTAGTTCTGAAGAAAAAGGATCCAGCTGGCTTATGTTCCTCTTTCAGTCCTGAAGATCCTGTGTTCCTGGACCTCAGTCATGGGGACAAGAGGGAGGATGTCTGGGGATTCTTGCACTGCAGTTTGAAGGTCGGCGGCAGCAATGGACTTACTCCAGATCAGCGGCACTTCGCGGTTTCAGCTAATGGCAAATAGCACCACTGTGGTTCTTGGACACCTTGTGGGCTCCCCTTGCTTCTGGGGTCCAGCACTCTGTTGAGGTGGCTCAGGCTTGCTTCCAGAGGGTCCTCGGGATCATCCTGGAGCTCAGGTCTGGCTTAAAGACGATGCAGTTGTTCCTGGTTTTCCTGTCCCCTGGCAATCGGTTCCAGCAGAAGCAAAGAACTACAGCCAGCAGGGAGAGGGGTTCCAGTCAAGATCGTCTTGGGGTCAGTTGGTCCAATCAACCCAAGGGAAGAAGTCGTCCGTTCCGGGCTTCTCTAGTCGATACGAAATGTGGAGCTTCAGCAGAGCTTCACCTGGCAAACCATCGGTCCAGGAGGGTGCAGCAAGCTTCTCTTCCAGTTTCTTCTTCGTTTCCTTCGTCCAGTGGTCGACTCTGTCTTCCTTGCAAAAGACTTCACCTTTTATGCAGGTTTCTCCCATTCATTCGCGGCCTAGCTGTCACTCACACAGCAGGGTGGCTGTCCTCCAAGGACACCCAGCCAGCCAATCACCTTTGGGTGCATTCCTGTAACCAAGGAGACTAAGCACAGTGAGGTTTGGGAACCTCCCTTGCTTCCTGCCCTGCCAGACACGCTGGAGCCATAGGCGGGTTTCAGCACTGAAGCCCCCCAAAGTCAAAATGAAAAAAGGGACAAAACCTGGTTTGGCGTGCAGAGTAAAACCCAGGAAAGACCTCAAAAACAAGAAATGGCAAAAAAAGAAGACCGGGCCATTTTGACAAAATGAGCACCCATGTGTGCAATGCTGCCGCTGAGGATTCAGCCTGCGGTAAAAACACACAATGGTAGGAAAAGTAAACCACTGCCACCAGCCATTAACTGTAGTGAGGGTAACATAAACAGGTTACATGAGAAAGTAGACAAAGGTGATACTAAGTAACCCCCCAGCACTCCACATATGATGGAGTGCGCTGGGTCTACAAAGAGAAAAAGGTAAGTAAAGTCAATTTCACTTTACTACTCTTGGAAAAAGTAATTTATCCAAGAGAAGGTATTTAAACCTTAAGAGAAATCTAAAGGACATGTCTGTAACACTGCACTGAAGGTGCTGTGTGTCACAATACAAAAGTGATGCCTATGGAGTTTGTCAGACTCCAAAACCAAAAGAGAAACAGAGTCCAAATCAGAAAAAAATACTTGAGAGTGAGAAAATGGTCTCACTCACTCCAGGACGAAAATTAAAAGTGCTAAAGTCCAGCAAAAGAGCTGGAGGTCTCTAAGGTAGTTCAACGCTTACCTGGACTCCGCAGGAGCGCCCAGAACTGGAATAGTGGTTCCCAGATTTACTCTGATTGGATTGTCAAAAATAGAGGTTCCCAGATTCCTTCTGATTGAATGGTCAAGGTGGTTCTGTAATTTTAAAGCAATGGCTTAATATTCCTAGAATTAAAAACCTTACAGTGTCCAGTACTTTCCACAATGCATGAACATAACTGTCTAGTATGATTCTCTTTTTGAAGATGGAATGCTCACCTGTATTTTTAGTTTTGGGAGCTATCCATCCTGCTCAGACGCAGGGGCCCAAGTCCTATTGAATGAAGATGCTCTGGTGCAGGGGAGCAATTCGAAAACTTCATGGAGAGTAGAGAGCAAATTCAGTAGTAGATGGAAATACTGCTATAGAATGGAAAAAATGGAGATGGGTACTAAAATACTGGTAACGGAGAGTTGGTAGTGGAAGTAAAAGGAAAATAAATCTGAGAAATTTTCCTGACTGAAATCTATGGAACCTTTCCCTCTATAGCTCCTAAAACAACTGCATTATCTAGGCGTATTTAGATATACTGAAAAGAGTGGAAAATGTGATACTGAACATCCAGGCCAACACGGAATTGTATAACATCACCAAAATAGCAAGTCGGCAGTGTGTGTGTGAAGCGTTCTAACCTAATTGTGCATAACAGAAAATAACTGCCACCATGCGTGACATTACGAATGTATACTGAACATCCAGCCCAACACGTAATTGTATAACATCACTAAAATATCAAGTCAGCAGTGTGTGTGAAGCATTCTAACCTAATTGTGCATAACAGAAAATAACTGCCACCATGCGTGACATTACAAACGTACGCAGCAACAAAGTAACTTTTCCTTTGGATTAATTAACATGAAATGAATAAGCATCTAATTCGCAACACTAGTACTTGCGTGAACTATGTAGGCTCAAGGCAGGTCAGCTCGTAGACAACTGAAGGGAAAACTGCCTCAGAGCGTATGACAGGAAAAAACACAGAGGAGACTTTCTATAGAACTATCTGTGGAAAAACTGGAAACTAACAGCGAGCAGGAGGAAGGGAATAGCGGGCAGGAATACTAGAGGGGAAAACTAAGAGAAAACAACAAAACTGCTGTGACCAAAGATCTGAGGGAAGACTGTAGAACCACGGTAAGCGTTGTACTGCAGCCGCAGCAAGGACACACAATAAGAATGCCTAGACCAGTAAGGTTAACTCCAGGCATAAAGCTGGTGGCCATGTTAGGAACCCAGGAAGTTATAATCCAAATGGAATTCTATCCTAACCTATGTCGTGCAGCTGTCCAAGAATGCCAGGCTAAGGACCAACCCTTAAAAGTGTTCTTTCGGGAATTAGAATTTTGCACTTGGTCAGTGCTCATGACAGGTATACTGGAATTAGCACAGAAATTAGACTTCTCCCTAACATGTGTCAATGGGTTTGGTGGAAAGAGTAAATTCCCTTTTGCGGTAGTATATCTCAGCTGGCGAGGTGAAACGACCCAGCACTGTGTGGTGGTGCAAGACTCCATCCTTGTCCCATGTCTGTTGGGTAATGATCTTCCTGATCTTGAAATAGTCACAGCAGCTACTCGGTCGAGGGCCAATGAGAGCGCCGGATTGAACATTCTGAGAGCCATACGGCTTGGAGTGCTTCCAGGGGGCTTGTTGGAAGGACCACTGTGGCCGGTAGCCCCTAGTCCAGTTCCACAGACTATTGAGTCGCCTACTCCTGTGGGAGAGGGGCCAGTAGCCACTGAGGAGCCTACATTGGTAGCAGAGGTCTCAGTGACTTAAGAGTTGCCTGGCGTAGTGCAGGAAACTGAGGTGGAGGATCAGGTCTGCACAGATCTGAAGGGCTTGCCCAAGCTGGATGAGTTCGCATCAGCTGGGGGCTCAGGTCAGACAGACTTCTTCACAGGCCAGACAGACTGTCCTACTCTGGCGAGTCTGTGGAAGCAGGCGGAGGAGCAGGCTAAGGGCGAGTCCCCTTGCCTGTTCAAAGTGTACTGGCAGGGTGGACTCCTGTAAAGTGAGCCAAAAGATTCCGAGGGTGAGGGCACCAGAAGGTTAGTGATTCCCCAATGCAACAGAAAGTTCCTTTTGGATTTGGCGCACCAAATTCCTTTAGCTGGTCACTTGGGAATGACTACGGCAAAAGACCGGTTGTCTGCACACTTTTACTGGCTGCAGTTCAGCATAAAGGTTAAGGAATTTGTCTGGTCCTCCCTGACTTGTCACGCTTCTGGCAAGTCAGGTGGTGCCACAAAGGCCCCCTCATTTCGACTACCCACGGTAGGGCGGCCTTTTGAGAGAATCAGCATGGATATTGTGGGTCCTTTGGATCCTCAAACCAGCTCATGGAACAGATATATCTTGGTGGTGGTAGACCACGCCACAAGATACCCCAAGGCTGTCCCTCTGAGGAGCATCAAAGCCCCCGTGGTTGCAAAGGCTCTGATTGGGATATTCTCCCGTTTTGGATTCTTCAAGGAAGTCGTTTCTGACAGGGGATCAAACTACATATCATCCACAAACAAGTGGGCTTGTTGAGCGTTTCAACAAGACCCTGAAAGGCATGATAGGTGGCTTGGAAAAGCACCTTAGGAGGAAAAGGGTTATTCTCCTGCCATGCCTTCTGTTCGCTTACAGGGAGGTGGCAAACACGGAGTAGGGTTCAGCCCCTTTGAGCTTCTGTTTGGACACCTTGTATGAGGTCCCCTCAGTCTAGTGAAAGAGGGATGGGAAAGCAGACCCTCATCTCATACATGAGATGTGGTGGACTATGCACTCGGCCTTTGGTCTAAAATGCAAAGTACATGGAACAGTCGACAAAGAACCTAAATGCCAGTCAGGAGCTGATGAAGCACTGGCACAACCAGAAGACCACAGTGATAATCTATTCTCCAGGCCAGTGGGTGTGGATTATGGAGCCTGTCAAACCCAGTGCCCTTCAGGACAAGTGGACTGGGCCTTACTGTGTGCTGAAAAAGGTCAGTGAGGTGAATTATCTAATTGATGTGAAAAGATCTAAACAGATGTGTAGGGTCTTTCACATCAACCAGCTAAAACCCCATTATAGCCGGGATGACTTGGTCATGGCATTAGTGACTTACGGAGAAACTGAGGCGGAAACAGATCCCCTCCCAGATCACCTGCACACTGAAGCCACAGATGGGTTGGTTGAAGGTGTCAACCTTGCAACAGACCTGCCAGAACAGTCTCCATTTACTGGGACACTTTGTCGGCCTGATCTCCCTGACTCCAGGTCGCGCAGATTGGTGCACCCATAATGTGGACACTGGAGACAGTAAGCTGGTGAACAATAGGATTCGCTGGATGTTCGATAAGGTCAGGGACAACATTCCAAGATGTTGTCCCTAGGAGTGATAGAGCCATAGCACAGCCCCTGGATTAGCCCAGTGGTACTGGTCCCTAAAAAGATCAGTGGTGGGAAGACTGAAGTTTGCTTTTGTGTGGATTACAGGGGGCTCAATTCTGTCCCAAAGACAGATGAGCTAATTGACAAGCTTGGCACTACCAAGTACATGAGTATCTTTGACCTCACAGAAAGGCAGGTCGGCTTGACAGATTAGGGAGAGAGAGGTCAGCATTGTCAACCCCCGGAAGGACATTATCAGTTCACTGTGATTCCCTTCAGATTTAAGAATGCCCCTGCCACTTTTCAGTGGATGGTTAACCAGTTTTTGTCGGGTCTGGAAAACATCAGTGTCGCCTATTTAGATGACATTGCTGTCTTCAGCCACACCTGGGAGCACCCCTTATCCCACTTGAAACAAGTGCTTTAAGTGCTGCAGAATGCAGGTACGACTATCAAGGCCACAAAGTGCCAGATAGCACAGCGTACAGTGACTTACCTAGGCCACTTGGTCGGTGGAGGCAAGAAACAACCTCTCAAAGCAAAGGTACAGGCTGTGAAGGGCTGGGACATCCCCACCACACATACACAGGTGAGAGCCTTTGTAGGTCTCACTGGGTAATACTGCTTGTTCATCAGAGGGTATGGGACCATTACCATGCCCTTGAATGATGTAACCTCCAAGAAGACACCGAAGAAGGTAATTTCGACCTCCGCCTGTTGAACCTCCTTTCAGGATTTAAAGGATGCATTGTGCAGGGCCTCAGTTCTGAAAGTTCCATACTATGGTCAGGTGTTCATTATCCAGACAGATGCCTGTGATTTTGGGATTGGAGCAGTATTAGGGCAGCTGACCTCTGAAGGGGTAGAGCAACCTGTCGCCTACATTAGCAGGCGGGTGACAGAAAGGGAAAGGAACTGGGCTGTAACAGAAAAAGAGGCATACGCGGTAGTGTGGGCCGTAAAGAAGCTTAAACCCTACATCTTTGGGTCTCACTTTACGATCCAGATAGACAACCGGCCTCTTCGATGGTTAATGGTCATGCAAAGAGACAACCCTAAGCTTTTGCGTTGGGCCATTTCCCTACAGGGATTAGATTTGGACATCTAGCACAAGCCAGGCTCCCAGCATGGAAATGCAGATGGCCTCAGCCGTTACCTTAGCTTTGATGAAGACCAGACCCTCAGTAGGGTGGTGGTTCACATGTTGAGGCTTTAGGGCATGTGAGGAATTCGACCATCCACATGGGGAGTGTGTGCTCACCTGGACCTTTTTGAAGTTTTGTAATTAAAATGAATGATCGGATCTCAACCTCAGAAAATGTGTGGGGCTAATCCGCTCACATTTTCCTCTGCTCACTGCACAACAAACACATAGGGCCTCATTAAGACCCTGGCGGAATGGGTTGACGGGCTCCGCAAAAGGAGGCGGACCCGTTAAACCCGTTCCGACACATTACGAGGTCCCCTCGTGGGACCCAGTAAGGACTCCTGGTAAAAGCAGGCGTGGGGAAGGGGGAGCAAACAAAGGGCCACTCTTAATTGGCCCGCTGTTTGCTCCCTCTCCCATTCCCATTCAGCCCTATGAGGGCTGAAATGGGAATGGGGAAGGTCCGGGTCCGGGTTCCTGGAGGGAGGAATTACCGGGCCCTCCAAACTCGGAATAGCCCGGTAATTCCCCATTCTGGAAACCCGGCCACGGACGCGATTTCAGCGGCAGCCATGCCGCCAATAGTGGCATGGCTACCGCCGAGGTCATAATGAGGCCCATAGTCTTGTGTGCTCTGGGGAACACAGCCTACAGGTGCAGTCCTCCCTGTCACATTTAGCTGGAATGTGACAGCCACGGTACATCAAAGCCTCTCAGAAAGGGGGAAGGCAACACCTTCCCCCGGCCATGGCCAGCCTAATTAAAATATCAAAGGCGGCATGGATCCGCTCTCTCTATTGTCTAAGTTCTGCTGGTGGCAGCGCATACTGATGAGAGTTAATTGAAACAGGCCGGCGATAGGATTTCCAAGAGTGAAGCAAGATCCCTCCCCTAAACAGCTGCCAGGGAACAGAGGGAGATGCCGGACTCAGAAGACCCATCCAGCAGCTCCACAATTGGTACCGAGCCAGCACACAGCTTCTTCCAGTATGCTTCCTAGTTGGGAAGTGCAAGGCCGTTGCCTGCAAACACTCTTCTCAACTTTGGGCCAGCCGCCTTTAAGGACAACACAAGCCCTGCAAAGAAGCTAGGAGGAGTGCCATGACAAGCATCAACCAGCGTCCATCTTTTAAGGACATTTTCGAGGCAGTCTAGCCCTCGAACCGTGAACGGCTGCACCTCTGACTGTTGTCACGCTGCAGTCACTAAAGCTGCCTGAGATGCCTCGACCAGCGTTCCAGATCCGCCAATCAGCACAGAGACAATGATTCCTGCCACCGTGTAGGCCAGCCTGCAGCCGTCCATCCAGCCTTGCTTGCCGAACTGCCTGCCGCCTGATACCCGCAGCTGTCTCCCCTCTTGTACTCTGTCACAGGAGCTGCAAAGCGCCCTGAACCGGCTTGACGCTGTTGAGCATCAAGATCACCTCAAGCACAAGGTACATTGTGGTTCTGTTCCCGGGGTCCTTCTCCGAAGGCCCCTAGTAAAATTTACTACACCTTGCTCCCCTGGAGCTGAAACCAAATAACCTCAAACAGTTATGAATCATTGCTTTAGCGACTACCCTCCTGTCAGTATCCAGAGTGCATCCTCTTCCTTCGTGAAACTGTCTGTCCTCTGTTTTCCTTTACAGGGTGGGCTGTATTTTGTTGTGTGCTAGAACTGTTTATTGTAATAATAACTAGCTGGGGCACCCAGCGTTGCCTGTGTCCTGATTGAGTGGTGTCTCATGTGCCCTGGAGGATGTTGCTCTTGTCCTCATTTCAGCAAGTCTTGCTTCAGTTACTCTGGCATCTCATTTTCCCTGGAGAAAGTTGCTCTTGTCCTCTGGTTGGCAAGTCGTGCTGCTGTTTGTTGGTGTGTTTCAGAAGCCCTTGATATTGATTTTCGCTTTGCATCAGATGGTGCTTTTCCAAGTGATGTTTGTTTTTTGTGCGGCATGTTTCAGTCACTGAATGGCTTCAGCACATTTCAGAAAATGTCCAAGAAAGATTAATTGATTGAGCTCTGTTCTCGTGAGTGAACGTAAGTAAACGGTAACCTTGCCATTTTCCCTATTTGGAGTGGCGTTATAAAAATAATTTTAATTTACATTTTTTTTTTAAATTCCCTGTCAGTGCTTTAATAAACACTTATGAACTGTATACAGTAGTAATGTACATTTTTCTTGCATATAAGATTTTTGCATTCAAACATAGACTACGATCTTGCCCCAGACAAAAGAGGAATCCATGCAGGTGGCAGGTGCAAGGGTAAGTGCAGACAGCGGGTGTCCAATAAGTGCAGGTAGGGGGACTGTAGGGTTACAGATACAGACCCAAGTTCAAGGGTTGCCAGGAGGCAGTGCAGTCGTGCAACTGGGCGGGCAGGGAACTGGGCCCGAAATCAGAGGGTAGCCAGGTGACCAGTGTAGTATTATATAGGAGATCTGCAGGGAAGAGGAAGAGAGAATGCAGAAGCAAAGCGGTACTGTGCTACTGTTAAAAGATTCTAGCCCAAATGCTAACCACCCACATCCTGTGGATTACGCTGCCCTCAAGCTAGGTCAGCGATTTAAAAAGAAAAAATAATAAAATAAGTATTAGTGTGTATGAGGGTGGCGTAGTAGTAAGGAGAAGGAATTAGTGGTGTGGAAGAGCAAGTAGTGGTCTGGAGGAGGAAGTAGTAATGGAGTAGGAGAGGATAGTGACATGGAGTAGGTAGTAACAAAGGGGGGATTCAGGGGAGAGACATCAGAGGGACAAGAAGTGGAGGGAAGAGTGAGCAGAGAGCTGGAGTTGAAGGCGGGTGAGTAGAAGACGAGAGGAAAGAGTAAGTGTGAACTGAAAAGACTGAACCAATGAGGGTATCTGTAAGTCACAATTCCCAAAATCCCATTAGAACACTAACAACTGGATAGAGTAGGGACAGTCAGGGAGTCCCTGATGGAGTTTATTGAAAGAAGGCACTCTGCCTTCAGGTCCTCGCATCTAGTCGGAATCAGGTTTGGACATTAGGGGGCAATCTTCTCTACTAACCTGCAGTCAGCGATGCTTGGGTTCGGGAGGAGGCGAAAAATAATATGAGAGAGAGGAACGGCCCTAGGGCCCACACATATTTCAATAAAAACCTTTTAACCACCTCCGAGATGTGGAGTGATCCTTGTACCATCTGTGACAATAGTAAAGTGGACATCTATGGAAGGGTTTCTTGACCTTCTGCTTGTGGCCAGGTACGCCGCTAACCTTATTACCCGCCCATGGGACACACCCCCTTCCATTTTAGGGAGATGTTTGCAATGATTCTTCTCAGGGTTAGGCTTGTGCACCTCAAACGTCAGAGGAGTCCCTGTCTTAGAGACTCCTGTGGGAAACACAGAGGTTAGCTGCCACTGCTAGCTTCTTTGGGTGTACTTCCTCAGAGGTGCTGAAGAACCTATATGGAACAAGACTTCAGTATTATTTCATACATTACCAAATGTTTTAAACTATCAAAGGTGTCCACCTTGTAGCTTCCTATCTATATCTTTAAGGAAAACCCAAGTGCACCAAGTCACACAAACTCAAGTGGACCAAGTCACGTTATCTTTATTTAAGGCAATGCCCAGCCATCCTTCCAAGCACACCCATACACACAGCAAGGTCCCTCACGCAGCCTGAGTGAAACCACATTTTCCCAGACAGGCATTTGTGTATGCCAGTCAGAACTAATTTCAGACTGACTACAGCCATCAGTCCTGGGATTGCCACTTCCTTATCCATATACACAGAGGTACACATGCTAGTCATGTGTCCTCCCTCAGGTCTTCAAAATACAACCTCTAGATTGATGAATGGTAGTGGGAGTCAAAAGGGACCCAGCCAGGCAAAATGGATTGCACCATATGGAACCATTTTACACAGGCAGAAAAAGCCACCACCAGCTTATCCCCATGACTAAGAGAGAGGGTACTCACTGGGAGACTAATGGGTACTTTAGAGGTAGCCCCACCTTAGGAGTCATAAAGACTCTTAAGGCAGAGCACATACAACACAGAGCCACACTCTCAGGCAAGCTTGGGATCAAGCCTGTCTGGGAGAAGTCAAAAACCCAGGAAAGTCAGCAAAAAGTACCAGGGTGTACCTCACCTACCAGGTGCTGTGGGAAGCCGGTGCCATCTTGGATTTCAGATGATGTCTATTCTCTGCTCCGTAGCATGCCGCATGTTCCCATGTTCTGGGAGCTCGCTGCTGCTGCATTTCGGTTTGACTGTATGGTTGTCTTGCCTTCTCGCATCTTTTGGTAGGTAAGTGAGGGGAGACCTGCAATTTTGGTCAATGAACTTCCCAGGATTATGAACTAAGGTGGAGTGTTGGATTAAATCTATAGGTTTCAGTCTGTGAGCCGTTTTCCCCTGACTGGCGCTATTTGGGAATTTTATATATCGGTAGTTTTCGACAGGGCTGTCCATGCTGGTTGCTTACTGAGACTGTGTAATCCCACTTCGCCCACCCCCTGGGAGGCACATCTGGGAGCGGCAGGGCCATCTAAGTCCCTTATGGCTCGCCCCACCATATGAAAGAGAATAGGGAATTCTACCAACTCACCACACTCCCCGTCTTTCATGGTGGCACCCCTGTCAGTTTTGTATAGTAAATCTGCTTAAGTAGTCCACATTGATCTGGTTTTATCCTCCACAATGTCATTCATCAAAGGTGTGTAATTGGAAGACAATAACCCAGCAGATTGCTTGGGTGCGGGCGTCTTTATGCTGAGACAACTATGCCAGTGGGGCATAGTCCGTGATTCAAGTTGAATTGTCACCCTTTTAGATTGTATTTCAGGGTTTCAACAACTCATTTGAAAGCAAGGACCTCAAGCTCAATGGTGGCATAGTTCCTTTCTCTCGGGAACAGCTTCCGACTGGTATACAGAATTGTCTTCATATATTGGGCCAGTAAGGGCTTCAAGCCCACCTTAGAGACATCTGTTTGAAGTTCGAAGGGCTTTGAGAAAGACATCAAATATTTGTAGAGGGGTGGATTACAAAGACATTCTTTCAAGTGGTGAAAGGCATCCTGATCTACATTTCTGCCCATTAACTGTGGGTTGGTGTTTTTTCATCTTCTTAGTTACAGGTGCCGCCATGGTTGAAAATAATGGAATGAATCTTCAGTATTATCTGATCAACCCTAAGAAGGTGTTGTGGTAGGAACTGGGGTATTCTGAACCACCTCTACTTTTTTCTCTTGGTGTTACCTAAAAAAAAATACAAGAAGCTTGTAATAAAGAATGCAGAGGCTGAAATTGTTGGGAAGGGAGCTTTATTATACGGCCCCCGGAGGCGAGGAGGGCGGTTGGGAGAATGCCAGGTTGCGTTCCTCGTGGAACGTGGGGAAACCAAACATTCTTCACTCCGGGTGGAATGAAGTGATGGTATGACATCACAACAAAGCTGCACACCATTCTGTGCTAAGTGCCATTTGGCAGGATTGGCTGTGAGACTTGTGGCTGTAAGAGCTTGGGATATGGCATACATGTGTTGCATAGGTAATCCCAGGTGTTGCTGTAGATGATAATGATGTACCAGAAAGAGACAGATATGACTTAAGATGATACCCATACTTTATTTGGAATGTGACTGAGACTTCGCTTAACCCAAAGGGCAAGACAGTAAATTGGTAAAGGAGGATGAAAAGGGCCATATTTTCCTTATCGGCAGGGGCCATGGTTTCTTTAGTTGGGTTAAATGTAGATATACATTTCACAGTTCCTAGCTTCTCTATTAGCTCATTGGTGTGAGCACTGAAGGCAGCAATGGCATTTACTCTTCAAAAGTCAATGCAGAAGTGCCACGAGCCATCAGGTTTACCTATCAGTTCCATGGGTGAGAACCATTAGCTCTTAGATGGTACATCGACTCGAAGGTGTAAAGGCGCCACTCATCAGGGAAGTAGAGAACCAGTATGTGGAGCTGCTTAGGCACCATGACCAGTCCCACCTGGCATGAAAATGTCGACGGAATGCCTTAAGCCCTCGGCCTGAGAACCACATGATAATCAAGCAATTGCTGAACACCAAAATCTGGGAAATCCATAGATCTGAGACCAACGATCAAAAGAGGAAAACACATGGCATGGAGGTGGGCCTACGGTTCCCTGACCAATTCGATCCCCTTAGGTAACAAGGGAACAACTCACAACATTCCTGGCACTAGTGGGGCTATTAGGATTGCTGAAAGGGGTAAAATGAGAAGGAGAAAGAAGAAGAGGTGGTTAGGACAGAGATCTAGAGGGGTGGCGCAGGTGGTGAAAGCTTGAGTGAAAGCTGGGAGAAAACCTTATTGAGAATTGCAGCTCAGTCCTTATCTCAGGCAAGGAGGAATACATTTTGCCAAGAGTACGTTGGGAGCTATACAGCAGGTCCTTGCAAGGGCCATAGTGACATGAAGAAGAGAGGATCAGATTACAAGCCTGCTAGGGGCTATAGCCCAGAGCATGCCTGAATCCAGAGAACCATAAATAGAAGAACAGCCAGAGCCTGTTTGGGGCTTCAGCCCATGAGGGCGACCCTTGGCTGAAAAACATCCCGGCAGGTAGGTAGGAATCCATGCAGGTATTTGTTTTAGGCGTCCACTAAGACAAGGGGCAATCATAAGTACTTGCTGGTAGGCCTGTGCTGTGTCTGCATCTAAGAAGACTGGGAAAGGTCACCCCTGGCCAGAGGGTCATATCTCAGCCATGGAGCAACCCGAGGATAAGTCAAGAAGCGTGCTGGGACACTATAAACACCCTGTGAGTGTGAGTGATATAAACATAGCCAGCTGTGTGCTATATCCATGGCCTGTGGTTTGTAGACCAGGGAATTAGGCTTGGACTTGGATATTAGGCCCTCTTAGATTGGGCTTTGTACTTGCTTTGTTGTTTCTATATCCAGGACCTTTTAGACAAAGAGCGCCCTCCTGAGTTTAGTTTCACCCCTGGGCCCTATACGCGTTCATCGGTTGTAGGTCAAATGGTCGAATCTAAATGGGCGACAGGACAAATGGTCGACACCAAAAGGTGAACAGGTCAAATGATCGAATATTTCTTTTTTGTTTTTTTCACATTTTTTTTTTTTGGGGAGTTCCCCTCCAACCCCCTTTTCTTGCTAAAAAACACTTTTCTTCCCTAAACGAACCTAAAAAAATATATATAACTAAAAAAAAAATTCGATCATTTGTCCTGTCGACCAAATTGTGTCGACCATTTGTCTGTCAACCATTTGACTAGACACCGCGTTCATCTAATCCTTCTTGTAGTAAAAATAAAAAGCTTTGGACTTCGTTCCATGTGTGTCGAGGGTTTTGTTGCTCCTGCATTGACACCCCTTACCATTTAGGGTCTTTCAAGGGTCTGTACATGGCCCTCTTCCATTCACTTTGTATATGTCTCCCTTGGCTAACTCCTCTCCTCTTTTTGGTTTTCTCATATAATCTATTTGAAGATGACACAAACAATTGTTTCAGCTTGCCCTTCCTTCAACCCAAACTTTCTACCAGCTTCACAGATTACTTGACCACCATTCTACATTAGATGGAGCTTCACTGTCTTCTTAAATCGATGCAGCTTCTAGTGTCTCAGCCCTGCTTCCCTCTCTTCTTTCTTTTCTCCTGAAACTCTCATTGGTTCATAAACTGGAGGTCCTCTTGGACAGCAAAATGAAAATACAGTAATTAATTTCTTCTTCCTCTCTGTCTGCCAGGCTGCACCTCATGAACATAGGTAAACATCGTCTTCTTCCTCATCTTTCACTCTGGAAAAACATTCATCTCCACCCTTGTCCTCAGTAGGCTGGGTTACTGCTCCTACCTCTTTATGATACTCACTTTACTGCGTAGGATGGCTGTGCATGTGCAATCACCCCTTTAAATTCCTCTTTCCAGTCTACTGCTTCTTTTACAAGGTGCCCCCCTTGTACTCTGCATAATCAAGCGCTCGTCAGCTTCTCTGTTCCTTGTTTCCCATGTGCCACTGCTTTCTTTTAATTCTTCACTCCACTCACACCTCTTAACTGGAACTCCATACTCTCTGACTTCAGCTCCATCTCCACTCCACTTTGAAGGGCTTCAAAACTGCACTAAAAGGAAATCTCTTTGTATTTGAATGAGCACCCCCATGAATCGGCATGTAATCATTCCGCCACTGAGCCCCCATCGTGTCCTTTACACTGTTGTATATGCAGCATGCAACATTCTTACATTTGCAAATGCTCTGCATGTTCAATAGTGTTCTTTTTACTTTCTTTTTACGTTTTAATACTGGCTTGAAAGTGCTGTTGTCTCTTCTGCTATTGCTACTTTGCACTACTGTAGCCCCCTGTCTTGGGAATGCCTCGCCAGTTAGATGTGCTCACGTAAAGAGCGTGAACAAAGCTCCCTCAACCTCTCTATATATAAATCAGCAAATCTGTTAGTTTGTTCCTTGTTCAATTTCTCACTGTTCCACCAATCTGCACCAAATATGGCATAGTTAGGACAGCCTGGACATTACTGGCTACATGAGATTTGGACACCCCACCCCTTTCCCTGGATTTCAGCCCCTTCACACAGGAGGCGGTTGCCTAAAATCGGCAAAACATCAACGTGGTCATAGAAGGACCGGATGAAGCTCATTTTAAGCGTTTCGATGCGAGGAACAAAACTCAAAGTGAAAACTACGTTTCAAGGCCCTAACACGCACTGTTTCCAAAATATTTACACCGCAACGCACAGCACTGCATAAAATTAATTTTAATTTTGTGTAATTTCTATGCTGTTCTCTTTCCAGATACCTCTCAAGGGAACGGTAGGACTCCATTGGGAGGGACGCATTATTTGTCTGTCTTAGAGGAGGAAGTGTCTGTAATACCACAATATGCAATGGCTTGTTGTCAGAGGGAGCCTTTCTTTCCCGAGAATAACTATCTTGATGGTGGTGAAAACTGTCACAACCAATCATGTATTTGGAGTAAAAATCCCCTTTCCAAAATCATGCACATTCATAGAGGTGAAAACTCCAGTGAACAACCGGGGGCTGTTAAAGGTGAATGTCTCAATATTGACATGTCACATTCTGAAAACCCTAAATTCCCTGTGAAGCAAAACCCTTCATTAGATCCGTATAATGCTCCTTTAGAAAAGGTAATTCAAGTCCTACAATGCCCAAAGTACTGGGATGAGCAAGAGGTATGCAGAGGAATTGAAATGCAAGTTGCAGGCTAATAGGGGTAAAAGAGGGAGACAGAGACATAAAAGGCCCCCTCAGGTGCAGGCCATAGAGAGTAGCAGAGAGAGCAGTAGTGGGAGTTATAGTGATTGCAGTAATTCCACATTGTAGTTGCAGCCGAAGGAGAGTAGAGCTGCCGGGGCCGCCGTCAAGTGCCAAACGGATGCTGTTTCTTAGAGTGTCTCTTCTTTCAGAGGCATTGGTTGCAGAGGTCGTGCAGCGGGAACCTTTACTTTGAAAAGCTTCCCCCCCTGAAGACCGTGATTGCAGAGGTCTTGCTGCGGGAAGCATAAAGTTGAGAAGCCTTTCCCTCAAAAAGGCGGTCTCTGGTGGCAGGCAAGCACCAGAGAGCCTTGGAAGCAAGGAACGCTGCTTTTCCAAATCAGAAAGAAGCAGTTTGTCACAACGAGCAGGACAGAAGAAGCAGAAGACCCAAAGGCAGTGGAGCGAGCGGACGTGTATGCTTAGCCCAGTGAGTTCACTAGCATATTATGATCCTGTAGCACTCAGTAATTGCCCGCTGACCAGGTCTGAGTATTTTGAATACGGAACTGATGTAAAGCAGAATAATTATTATTTTAAATACCAAGCCAATACAAAGTGGAGAAGGTGGCAACGTAAGAACTTGGCTAATAGGCCAGCAAAGTATCATTGGGCCTCATTCCAAGTATGTCGGCACAAATCCGATGTTTCCGAGATGCCGGTGCCACCGTTTCCGTCAACCTGTAGCGCCGGAACTAGCAGGCGATTACGGTTTGTTGGCCGCTTGAATTCCAGCATGCCGGAAACAGTGACACAAGCATCACGGAAACACTGGAAAAGGCCAAAAATCAGTGGCACCGTCACCCAGTGTGCCGGTACCCCCGTTTCCGACATGACCATGCCAGAGGCAGCAGCATTGAAAACATTTGCACTGCAACTACCATGACCTGAAACACAGTGACCGGAAATAAAGTAATCGGCCGAACAGGAAACTGGCCGGTGACCATCATTAAAATCACAATCCACTCCAATCATCAGGTTCCAGTAGCCATCTACCCCTCTATTCGGAAACACATCCTTGACCATGCCATCTCAGATCCTGATACTCGGCAGCGCAAGTCGCGCTTCACAGAATCAGAGCTCCACATGCTGACAGACACCATTGTACAGCATGCTGTGGAGCTGTCTGCTACGGACCAGCTCTACAGAACCCAGCAGTGGAAGAAGGATATCTGGGAGGAAGTGGCACAAAAGGTGTCAGTGGTGGGGACGACCCCACGCACAGTCAAAGACTGCCACAAGTGGTGGGACAACCTCCACCTGAGGAACCTCCTGTTTGCCCACCGCATGCAGTGCATGGCTATAGGTGGTGGACCCTCCTCCTCAATCCGAGTCATGCCCTGCAAGGAAAAGTGCAGAGGCATGCTGCACTTTGAAGGCATAGAAGGAGTGGGCACTGCAGAGGCCGGGGCCAGGAGACCCGTTGAGGGCAATCAGTACATGCAGCTCCAATATAAACATACCTGACTGCCAATCAGCCACACCCCCTTTGCTACTGTGAAGTGGGTGTCCAACATGCACCACATTGCCACTGCCTGCAACCATCCGCACCCCCATACCTGGTGCAGCAGCCCTGTACAGCGTCCCATGACAATGCACAACACCACACCTAACCCATTCACAAGTCCCACCCCCGTTGGTACAGCATGGCCAGGTGCAATGTGCACTGTGCAGCCACCCATCGCCATGTCTGCCCCAAAGGTGTGATGCCAAGTGGGGATGCACACCTGCCTTAAACACATGACCAAGTACATTGTGTCCCAACACAGTGCTCAACACCTCCACACATCTCCGCTGGTATACATGGGCTAACACAGTAGACCTGCCAGCCCAACAGAAAACAGCCCCCTGCCCACCCTGCCCTCTACACCATAGCACTTCCACAGCAATTGCACAGTCCCCATACCCCAAAACACAGCCAGCAGTTGCCTAAGAACATTTAAACCAAAGACTCCCTTGCCATCACTGTCAACTGTTTTGTCCTGACGGAGAAAGTCGAGGTTGTCGACGAACTGAGTAGAATCTGCCGGTGGGTTTCCTGCCTCCCGAAGATCCGAAAACCAGCCGTGGTCGAGTCCTGATCGTAGACAGCAATGCCGACATTTGTTGCCGGGTCTACGTTCGTCATCGAATATGCTTTGCGGCAACAAACTCTTGTCATCGAGGTGCACCGCACGCCTCATCTTCACAGGACTTCCACGACCGATCGTCGATGAGCACCGCGAAGGTCGAAGCTGATGTCTCGACGACAGTGTTCACATTTCTCTGAGGACTATCGACGCCCTATGGCTCCTGCTTTAGAGGGAGTTCACCCTCAAGGAATCTGACGACGAACCGTTGAAGAAACTCTGCTAAACTCAGCTACATTGAGGTAGTAGAACATTTTAGCAGGAAACAAGACTATTTTAAACACATATGGACTGGGCGTGTTGATACACTTTATTTGCAGGTTGCCCAGGTGGGGGGATCCTCACACAGAACTGTGTCATGCTAGTAGGACAAAGTATTCTGCCATTATTTAACCTAACTTGTCTTCCTTCCTATGTCTGATGTTGATTCACATTACTATTTGATTAGTATGCCATTGGAACTGTCAGCAGTTGGTGCACTTTAAAGGAGTCAAGAGTGAACTATGGTACCACATAGACATTGTACATCTTTACCATATCAGATTTGTCAAAGCACAAAGTGTGTTATTGTTTGTGTAGGCAGGGCAGTCGTCGACCCCTTCTCTACCATTGACACAGTTGGTCTCGTCTATTCTTGGGCCGCAGGTGGTGACGACGATGACGATGGGCCCGGCTTTAGCCTTGTCGAAGGAGATTCCGCAGGAGGCCTGGTGACCAGAAGTATTCGACCGGTTTTACCGGAGGATTTTCTGCAGCAAGAGGCGGCCTTGTCAGTGTCCTCAGGAGATGAGGAGTGTGAGAGGGTAGCTGGCCCTGCAGAACTCGGGTTACGAGGAATTGGCAAGCCTCTCTCCGGGGGAACCAGCATTCCGGTGTCTACCCCTCTTCTTAATCCACAGTCGATCTTATCGCTGGAGGTTCTATCCACGTTGCAGACTCTATTGAAAACATTGGACGAGAGACTACCTCAAGTGGCAACTCCGGCCAAATCGACCATCGACGAACCAGGCCCGTCCCGTCGGCCAACTCCGACAGTGCCTACGACGGTACCAGCAAGTAAGGACCTCGCAGGTGCACGCCAGGAGGAGGGAGAACTGCAAGATTCGGACTTGGACAGAAGGACCCTGTCGGATGTTTCATTATTCCCCTCCAGGGATCCAACCTGGGAGTCAAAGGCTGAATTAGAAGCCCCAAGGAGCCCAGCTCAGCCGTCTCCCCCGGACGACATTGGGTCATTTCACGCCATGATGAGCAAAGCGTGTACAGAATTCGGATTGGCCTAGGAGGAAGAGAAAAAGGACTGTTTTCTTTTCGACCACATGGGAAAGAGGAAGAGGTCGGTGTTCTCAGTACCCATCCTGGATCATGTGTGGCAGGAGGGTTTACAGACGATGAGTCACCCTTTCTCGGAACCCGCAATAAAAGGTCAGCTGGAGTAGAAATTTAAGGCCCCAGAATCCACCCCCAAGTGTCTGTCCTCCCAAACAACCCCTGACTCGGTGGTGTCAGTGGCAGCGGCGAGAAAAGCGAGGGCCCAGCACAAATGCACGACCCCCCTGGAAAACAAGGCCAGAAGACAAGAAGGTGTTGTCGGTAGGAGCAACTACAGTCAAGGCGGCCAACTCTCTGGCTATAGTAGCCAGATATGACAGAGAAATGTGGCACCGGCTGGCACCTATGTTGGAGCATCTTCCGGAAGAGCATAGGAAGGCGGCGATGTTACTCGTCCGGGAAGGTCAGGTGGCCTCAAATCATGCTATAAACATCGCTGTGGACCTCGCAGAATCTGGGATTAAGCAAGTTAACAACGGGGTGGTTCTACGAAGGCAAGCGTGGTTTAAATGCACCAACTTTAGACCAGAGGTGCAATACAAGGTGCTGGATATGCCTTTTGAGGGAGACCTTCTGTTCGGCGAAAAGATGGATGAGGCCCTGAAGGGCATAAAGAGGACTCTGACACGGCGCGTTCCTTGAGTGCCCTCCAGAGTGGAAGGAATTTTCGGTCTTTTCGTCCCTTTAGGGGAGCATCGGGGAACTCCCGATTCTCAGTGTCGAGAGACAGATCTTTCGATAGGCCGGCGTACTCCTCGCGGGGGTACAGAAGGGCTTCTCAGGCAGCAAAACGACGGCAGGACTAATAGACCTCCAGGAAGAGAACAGGCTACTCGTCGACGAGAGATGAGCAGACCAAAGACCAACAATGACGGGCGTCGGAACGTTCTGGGAGGCCGGGTATCGCACTGCGTCGACGAATGGGAGCAAATAACAACGGATCAGTGGGTGTTGGACACAGTAAGGTATGGACATTCCCTGCAATTCAAAAGCAACCCTCTGCATGTTCCACCGGCGTTTTTAGCTGAACCCATCTGAGCGTGTTGCAGCAGGAAGTAGCACTTATGCTACAAAAAGGAGCTATAGAATTGGTTCCGGCATCGCAGAGGGGTCAAGGGGTTTATTCCCGATACTTTGGTGAAAAAGCCAAACGGAAAATGGCATCCCATTCTAGACCTGCGCGATCTCAAGACGTTGAAAAGCCTAAAATTCAAGATGCTCACGCTCCAGGAAGTGATCCAGTCTGTTCAAGAAGGGGATTTTCTGGTGTCTCTGGACCTGCAGGACGCGTACTTCCACATACCAATGCGTCGACGACACAGAAAGTTCCTAAGGTTTGTGATAGGACGGACTCACTACCAGTTCACAGTGCTTCCTTTTGGGCTAAAATCCTCTCCCAGAACTTTCACGAAATGTTTGGCTCCAGTGGCAGCCAGGTTGAGAAGGCAAGGCCATCACGTGTACCCGTCTCTCGACGACTGGTTGGTGAGGGGGTCCGCCCCTATGTCAACTTGCACAAGTTTGCAGGCCACCATGCACCTTTTACGGCGGCTGGGGTTTGCGGTAAACTTCGAGAAATCTTTGTTGACGCCGTCGAGAAGCTTAGTGTTCCTTAGCGCACAGTTCGAGACCCAGTCAGGGTTGGTGAGGCCATCCGTCGATAGAATCACCAAACTCATTCTGTTAGCAAGTCGGTGGAGGATCAATACCAGAGTATCAGTGAGAAGATATGTGTCGATTTTGGGCGCTATGGCGTCTTGCATTCCTCTAGTGAGCAACTGCCGCCTGTTCATGAGGCCAGTTCAAGAGTTCCTGGCGGACCGGTGGACGGAGGGCCAAGGGCTGTGGTCGGACAAGCTGACCGTCGACGTCGATGAGCTCCTGCGGGCTCTTCAATGGTGGCAGAGCTTTCAGAACCTATCCAGAGGGGTACCCCTACAGGAGCCGGAGTTTCGGCTGACCATAGTGACGGACGCGTCCCTGACGGATTTGGGGAGCACACATGGGCACTCTCCAAACGCAAGGTCGATGGTCCCGGAGGGAGTCACTCCTGCACATCAAGGTTCTGGAGCTGAGGGCAGTGCGCTGGGCTTTGAAGTCTTTCCTACCACACATCAAAGGGTCAGTAGTGAGAATATTGACAGACAACACAGGCACGCGGTCCAGATCCCTTTCCATCGAGGCTCAGAAGGTGTGGCATTGGGCTTTGAAGCATGATATAACCATTGTAGCTCACCATCTCCCTAGAGTAAGGAACGAGCAAGCGGACTCCCTCAGCAGGAAAATGGACCAAATACACGAATGGGAGCTAGACAGCATTCAGTTATCGAAAGTCTTCGAGAAGTGGGGGCAACCTCCGCTGGATCTCTTCGCAACGGAGATGAACAAGAAGTGCGAGCTGAACGCCAGCAGGTGGCCACAGGAGGGTTCTCTGGGGGAAGCGTTCTCCTTCCCGTGGACGGACACGTTTCTCTACGCCTTCTCCCCGTTCCCTCTTATACAGAGAACCCTGCAGTGGATACGCAGGTACAGGTGTCGAGTCATCCTAGTGGCCCCGTATTGGCCGAGGCAGCCTTGGTTTTCCGACCTGCTTCAACTGTCAATAGAGCAACCGATAACATTTCCGAAGGTCCCGAACCTCCTGTCCCGGGACAGTCTCAATCTCACAGCTTGGCTCCTGACTTTTTGGAATTTGGTGCCCTGAGCATTTCGTCGGATTGTCAGAGAATCCTGCACGCAGCACAGGCCCCTTCCACCAACAAGTCGTATGAAACACTTGTGTATAGGCGCGTTACAAATGCCATATCATATCATGCATGTAAGTGGAGAAGGTTCTGTGGGTGGTGTCAAAGTCAGCCGGGAGTGCAACCCCTAAGGGTAAATCCGGAGCAACTTCTACCATATCTGCTACACTTGGCGAAGAGCGGATTGTCTTTCATCAATAAAGGTACACCTGGCGGCCATCTCTAGGTTCACGAGGAAGAGGCAGTCGTCTCCCTTGTTTAGTGACAGGCTGGTAAAACATTTCATGAGGGGTCTGTTCCGTACATTCCCGCAGATTAAGCGCTTTCCACCAAAGTGGAGTCTTAACGTGGTGCTAGCAGGGTTAATGAAAGCCCCCTTTGAACCGATGGCTACCTCGTCGATGAAGTTCTTATCGTGGAAGTTGGCTTTTCTAATAGCTATTACGTCAGCTCGGCGGCTCTCAGAATTACAAGCATTGGTCGTTGATTCGCCATACCTAAGGTTCTTTAATGACAAAGTGGTGCTGTTGACTAATCCTCCTTTCATCCCAAAGGTTCCTACTGCTTATCATAAACACTCGTCAATTGTCCTGCCCACCTTTTTCGCGACCCCCTCATCGGCTGCGGAGAAAGCCCTCCATACCTTGGACGTGAAGAGAGCTCTAAAATTGTATCTTCATCGGACTCAGCAACTCAGATCTACGCAGCAACTCTTCATTGCATATGGTTCGTCGACGAGGGGAAAGGCAGTTTCTAAACAAGGACTCGCTTGATGGGTCTCGTCGACGATTGCCTTTTGTCATTCCAAGGCGGGAAAACTGCTACAAGGGCTTCCGAGAGCTCATTCCACGAGATCCACTTCGTCTTCAACGGCGTTGTGGGCAGGAATTCCGCTGACGGACATTTGCCAGGCGGCGGCATGGTCGGTGCCTCAACATTTACCCGCCATTACTGCCTCGAACGGCAGCATGCGGACGATGTACAGATGGGAAGGGCAGTCTTGCGCCATCTGTTTCAATAAGGTAAGCCCTATTCGAGAAGGGTCTTTACTTATTTTATGCAGATATATTGATATATGTATGTACATTTATATATTTATATGTTTGCAGTTATATGTACTTGTGTATAGGCATGTATAGGTATATATATACCTGGATGCATAGGTTGGTTTTATATATATATCAAGCGCTCAGTATAGCGCGAAACGCGTTGTTTGCAGGCTGCTACACCTAGGCGTCCTGCTGTTGTTTTGTCTTTTATGTGCTGCACTGTTTTGTGCATTTGTTCTTTGCACGATGCATTTTTTTCTAAAAATGTTATAAAAACATTAAAGACATCAGTAATTCTTCTACTGTGTCTGTTGTGTTTTTTCCGACCCCATATTGAACCTGGCAATTGTTTTCATGCCTGCGGGAGTGCGATTCGCCTGTTCCTCCTTTTCTGCAATATATATATATATGCTTAGGAAGGTGTTGGATTGCATTCACACCACCTTTTTTCAGGATTACTTCTATACAATCTATTTTAAGCATGTGAATCCATGAAAGATCCAATGCTGGAGAAGGGAATAGTTTCTCACCTGTAACTCCATTTCTCCAGCATTGGTATCTTTCATGGATTCACATGCGCCCGCCGGCCTCCCCGGAATGCAGTGTATGTACATAAGTATGTTTTACCCCATTCTACTTTGGAGGGGTTAAAATCTGAAGGGAGCCGCGGGGGCGGGGCATTTATACCGCTACGTTCTATTGGGGCATGCGTAAGCGGCCCCTAAAACGACGTAGATAGGACACAGAAGTGTCGGGAGTTTTTCCTATGGGAAACGACTTTATAAGTGTACCGAGGGTTCCCAGTCTGACGACGGGGAATATCTAAGCATGTGAATCCATGAAAGATACCAATGCTGGAGAAATGGAGTTGCAGGTAAGAAACTATTCCCTTATCCTGAGTCCATTCCTCATACATATGCTTAAAACTTAAAAATGGCTAGTTATGAATAACGCCACTTACCACTTGTCGATTGACCATGGTTGCACTGTTTGTGCAAGTTTAATCTGGAAATAAATATAACACCATTGCTAGTTAGATTGGATTCCCTTTACATTGTAAGTGCAGTCAAACTCATAATAGTACTTATAAGGTGCACATACCTATACAATTCGCCATTGTGTGGTTCCATTCATTGTTTAATTGGTCATTACTGCATCCAAGCAGCATATGTAAATGGTTTCCATTCGAATTTTGCCTCCACGCGTGCATATATTAGTTCCAAATTTGCGGTGCACCCAAAAATAAGAGAGAATGCTTGCTCGATTAATTCATTGGTAGGTTAATACCTCTTAAATCAATTGCACGTGTATCAGAATCCCCCTTCAAGGGGCCGTGCACAAAGACCACTGGCTTACCCAGCCTTTCAGCATGCAGATCCTTATGACGTCAGAGAGTTTTCCAATGCATGTGTGCATTATGGCAAATACGAAGTAGCATAGGGGTGGCTAAGTTTCTATTTGCTACCCATATCAAACTGGCATCTGGATGGGTGCTAAGCAATCGTCCCGAGAGTATGCGAGTGCAGGAGACTCATTATGTGTCCAGCTAGACCAAATGTTTGTTTGTCGTGGGGGATAGCTGCATTGTAATGGCAGAGGTGTTGTGAGATGTATTTTAAGATGGTGTATGATAGCAGATGTGTGTGGGTGGGTGGCCTTGCCTTCGGCTGACTTCCATAAGCATGGAGTGTGATATGTACCAGCGTGGTCAGACTGCTTTCTTGGTTTTATAAATGTGGTGTGGAATCCGTCTTGTGGGCTTCTGGAGTTTATTCACTCCGTCACTTAAAATTTCACAGTGGGTTTCTTTGCTTACCTGGAAGGAGGCTAGCTTACTCGAAGAGGATGCAAGTGGTCGCCAGGAAGCAGGAGTGAAAAGCTAGGTCTTGAGGGCCCTCCGGAAAGCAAGGTGGTCATAGATGCTTCGGATGCTTAGGAGAATGGGTTCCAGATTGAGGGGGCTTGGACGGCGACCCCCTCTAATCTTGTTGATTTGAAAGGAGGGATCACAAGGACTAGTGCAGTGCCAGAGCGCAGCTTTCTGTTATGGTGATAACGGGTGAGTTTCTGTTGCAGGTATTCAGGGCCTGTTTTGTGGAGGGCACAGTGGGTGATGCACATGGCTTTGAAAGTAGCCCTTCGCTCGACAGGGAGCCAGTGAAGGACACAGAGGGCCGGTGAGATGATGTGTTCTCTGGGGCGAAGGGCCAGGAGGAGTCTTGCAGCTGTGTTTTGGAGTCATTAGAGCACTTTTGAGCTGGTAAGGCGGGGTAACCAGGTACAAGGAGTTTGTGTAATCTAGGTGGCAGAGGACAATGGCAATGATTGCAGCAACTCTGTGAGGGTAGGAGAGGTAAGGGAAGATGCATTTGAGGATGTAGAGTTGTAGATAGCAGGATTTGGACACAGTATTAATGTGGTGTGAGAGTGTCAGGTCAGTGTTCATGGTGCATCCTAGATCCTTTACTGAGTTTGATGCAGTGGGTGGGGTCCTATATAGGACAGTCAAGTAGTGGGTTGGGGGAAGAAAGCCATCTTCCCTCATATCATGATTTCTGTTTTTTCAGGGTTGAGAAGGAGGTGGTTGGCCGTCATCCAGAGGCCGATGTCTGTCAGACAGGAAGCAGGTTGGGTGGGGAAGGGAGGCACACTTACGCATTCTGAAGATGATCTGGGTGTAACCAGCGTAGTTGCAGCAGGTGAGATTATGTGAGCGGATAAGGGCGGGGTAGGAGGCTCAAGTAGAGGTTGAAGAGTAGGGGCAATAGTGAGGCACCCTATGGGACCTGTGAGAAACCTGAGGGTATTCTCCCTAGCCAGCATAGAGAATCCCTTATTCAGGTGCCCTGGGAAGGGCTGATGCTCTCCGACCTTTACCCCAGGGGCAGACAGATGAGAGAGGATCACCTGGAAAGGGGAATCCGTGGTTGTGCTCGGAGAAAGAACCTCAAACACCCCAACTCTGAGAATCCTCCTTTTTATGTTGTTCACCAATCTCACCCTTCTCACATTAGCAACCCCCCTCCTCCCGATGCGAACACTTTTGCATACCACGAAGGACGACAGACTTCCACCCAAGCCATTTACCTGATATGTATGTCCCAACACCAGGGTCGGGCAATTGACCAGAACCGCACACACCTGACCACCCTTTTCCTTCCCCACAGGGATAAAAGGTGGAGCATAGGAGCCAAATACGAGCAAGGCAGACCGTACGACGAGAGAGCTAACTCAACACAGCAGTTCAAGAGGAAGAGAAAGAGGCGCAAATCGGGAAGGTGACAAGGAGAGAAATGACCTTGCCCTTTCCGTCCAAGGCCCGTGAAACCTCTGCAGAAGGAATCATAAGAATGCAAACAATAGCCAGCATGTGTTACAGCAGATGTCAACGGTACACAAGATCCTCCTCTGCTGATAACCAAGCCGGGGAGAGACGCCCGTCTCCATGGTACCAACCTTAACTTCAAAAGCAAAGAAAGCCAAGTGGTGCATCACAGCCGGTGAGACGAGGGGAGAGCTTGATGAGAAACCTAACCGTGTTGTATGAAAAGTAGCAAATGGCTAATTGAACTGTGAAAGTTACAAAGAACTGTTGATATTGAAAAGGGGAAAACCAGCAACAGAGGAGTCCGGTACCACATGGGTGCTCATTCATGAAACTCTGGCCGATTACCCTCTTGTTGAAACTACCATTACCAGGCCCTTTTATTTGACAACGACACCAGTAGGACAACCTTATTATTGTTTGATGGTCGAAGCTTGCTCCCATCTTAGATTTAGGTTTAGATTAGGCATTTTTCCAACCTACTTTTTTTTTAAAGATATTTTATTATTTTAATCAAACCAAACACCAAACAATACAACTTTTCAGGACGTTCATAATCAATATCAAATCATCACATTATACAGTGTTATTCTCTGTCCTCCCCCCTCCGTCCCCACAAACTTGAGTCGGCTAATCCGTGTCATCTACAAGAGCATTTTCATGGATCGCAGTGCTTGTAGACTCATCTGAGTCTTCTGTGTCATAGTTGACCTGGTGGGGGTTGGCCATAGAGGTCACTAGTTGTCTCCAGGCCATCAGGGGGCGCACTTCCTCTTCTCCCCCCCTGGTCGCAGCTTCAAACCATACTATGGTTTCTGCTTCTGCCCACCTCAGGAGGTCCGCCCACCATGTCTCCACCCTAGGCCTGTGGGCCGCCTTCCAGTACATTGATATCCTGCGCTTGGCCAGGATATAGGCCAGGTCCTTCATCTTACTGATATGCTTAAAATGACGTGGCCTGTGAAAATTCCCGAGCATACATGCCCAAGTAGACCCCACATCAAGCACCACACCCCCACCAGCCAATTTAATCTTTATTTCTTCCCAGAATCTGTGCACCTCAGGACAAGCCCAGAACATGTACATAAGTCCCGCCTCCTCCTCCCCACACCTGGGGCATTTCTGTATAGCCGAGCCTCCAAACCTGGCTATTCTCCTGGGGGTCAGGTAAGCTCTATGGGTGACATACAGCTGGATCTGCTGGAGTCTCGCGTTCCGGGACACCTTTTTATGGTACCTCTGAGCTCTATCCCATTGTCCCTCTGTCATGGGTTCTCCTACTTCTTCCTCCCAGTACTGCCTCAGTTGAAGCAGCTCCTTCCCTATCCTCGCTCTCAGGAGCTCATATATCCTGGATATTTCATGCCCATCCTCAGAGACATCGTACATCATTTCTAGGGTGGAATCAGGGTCCTCCGCCAACATTGTCTCAGGCCATCTCTCCCTTACCCGTTTCATGAGCCTGGTATAAGTAATATATTGGCCTCTGTGCACTCCTGTGTCCTCCTGCAACCTCTGAAATTCCAATGCCTCCCCTTCCTGCCATATATCCCTGAGGGTGGCCAAGCCCACTGGTTCCTAGTATCTGCGGACTGCTTCGAACAATTGGGAGTCTTCCCCACATAACACCACCAGCGGGGCCTGCTGAGAGAGCGGATCTGGGCCACCCACCGTTCTCCATGTTCTACGCCAGACTTCCCAGCCCAGCTCCAATAGTCTCCCTCTCCCCACCATTTTCTTTTTTGGCAGCCATACTGTCTCTCTCAAAAAGTATGGAGCGGAATCACCTTGCAGAAGCCTAGCTTCTGCCGAGTCCTCCGCAGACAACCACCTGACGACAAACAACAGCTGCCCTGCCAAATATAGTTAAAAATTCATCAGGTTTATGCCCCTCTTGTCACATGTGTTCTGTAGTTTCCACAGGGCAACTCTATTCCTGGAGTTGCCCCATATGAAGCCCCTGCACATGCCGTGAAGTCTCACAAAAAAGCATCTGGTAATCAAGTACGGAGCATTCACAAAAAAATGCAAGAGTCTGGGCAGAACCACCATTTCAAGCAGGGCACCTCTACCCATCATGGCCAGGGGCAGTCTGGACCAAAACGCCATGCTATTCTTTATTCCCTCGATCGCTTTCTCTGTATTGCGCTTGTGCTCTGTCTCTGTCCTATGGTAAATGTTTACGCCCAGATACCTGAATGTCACAGTCTGCCAAGGCATTTGCAAGATGGGTAACCTTTCCTGTGGGACACTCTTATACCTCCCTAAGGGGAACAAGCTAGACTTCCCGGGGTTCACTGATATGCCCGAGAGGGTGGCATATTGCAGGTTTTCCTCCGGGTAACGCAAGTAGAGGAGCATATCATCTGCATAAAGTGATATCAGGTGTGTGCCCCATATTGTACGAATCCCCACCTCCCCGTATTGTTGACGCAGGCTTATTGCCAGCGGCTCTAATGCCAGAATGTATAACATGGGTGACCAGGGACATCCCTGTCTGGTCCCCCTGCTGAGTTGCCATTTATCTGAAATTGTGGTTCCTGTTTTAACTCTCGCCATCGGGGTGCTATATAATATCTGGACCCACCTGATATATCCTGGTCCCATTCCATATCCTTTCAGGGTCACTATCAACCATGGCCACCGCACTGAATCAAAGGATTTAACCGCGTCTAGCGACACAATGGCCAGCTCTCCCGAGTCTTCCTCGGCGGGATCAATGATATGATGCAGCCTCCTGTGGTTGTCTGTGATATTCCTGCCTGGGACATACCCCGTTTGGTCTGGGTGTATCAACCTACCAATTACCCTTTTTAACCTATTGGCTAGAACTGTCGTGAGTATTTTACTATCCTGATTGAGCATAGACAAGGGCCTGTAGGATCCGCATTCCAAGGCTGGGTTGCCTGGTTTGAAGAGTGGAATGATCATTGCCTCGCGGAGGGACATCAGCAATTCCCCTTGCTCATAGGCTTCATTAAACATGGCAAGCAGCGGCTGCAGTAGCTCCTGCTTATATGTCTTATAAAACTCACTGGGTAATCCGTCCGACCTGGGCTCTTTACATGTGGGCAGATGTTGGATCACCACCTCCAGTTCGTCCGAGGTGATTGGAGCGTCCAAATCAGCGCATTCTAGGTCATCCAAGGTGGGCAGCCCTATATCCTCTATTGTTTCCAGTATCTCTTGACTCATATCCTCTCCTGTGTCCTCGTATAATTGTCTATAATACTTGAGAAACTCCACATTTACCCCCTCCTGAGTATTACAGATTAGACCTTCTACGTCCCTGACCTCTCTAATCACCGAGCGGGGGGTCTCATTCTTGTACAACCAGTCCAGTAATCTACCCGGCTTATCTCCGCCTGCATGTAGCATCTCCGTATATTTCTTGTAATTTAATTTACATAACCTATCCCAGAGTTCACTGCAGGCTAACTGTAAGTCCTTTATCTTGGCACTGTTCTCTCGGGTGGTCCCCTCGTTTTGTGTAAGACCCTCCGGCTCTCTCTCTGTTTCATGCAGTTCCCATTCAATGCTCCCCTGGAGCCCTTTAGATTTCGATATAGCAACCCCACGAACTATCACCTTAAATGCCTCCCATACTGTTCCCGCGGAGCGTACGCTGCCCGTGTTAATTTCAAAATATTCCTCGATGGCCTCCCTCAGGTCCTCTAGGAATCCCGCATCTTGCAGAGCCTCAGTCCTGAGCCTCCATGTCGGGATATGCGCCCTGGGGGGTTGATGGTGCCACTCTATGACCAAAGGCGAGTGGTCGGATAATACCCAGGCCTTGTATTGCGTTCCCACCATTTCTCCCACTATCTCAGCATCAGCAAACACATAGTCCAGCCTCGTGTGCAAGTCATGTGGTGCTGCGTAATGCAAATATTGCCTACTCATTGGGTGCCTACTCATTGGGTGCAACCTTCTCCACACATCTTCTAGGCCGAGGTCTTCCAACATTGTCATCAGCACTTTAGCCGCTGGCGCCGGCTTCCCTAATTTGTCATCCGACCTGTCTATTCAGGGTGCAATTAAAAGTCCCCTCCCCACACCACGGCGCCACCCACCAGGGGGCTAATCTTACTGTATAGGGACCTGAAATAAGCCGCTGTGTCATGGTTGGGGGCGTACAAATTTATGATATTCACCTCTGTTCTCTAGGAGTCCCGCCACCACCACCATCCTGCCCTCTGGGTCTATCGTTGAGCTGAGCACCTGGAAAAGGCACATGCGGTGCCACCCGCATTGCACCCCTCTTGCATATGTCGAGTATGTGGCGCCTATGACGTTACCCCTCCATTTTCTCCTAACCACCTCCAATTTCTCCTTGGTGAGGTGGGTCTCCTTTATCAATGCTATGTCAATACGCATCCTTTTTAGGTACAGCATCACTTTATTACATTTTGAGTAACTATTGAGGCCCTGCACGTTCCAGGTCACCACTCTGAGATTACCAGATGCCATCTACTCGGCGTACTCCCCTCCCACCCTTCCCACCAGTGCTTCCTTTGATGGCTCATTTTCTGACTCTTGCCTCTCCCAACCTCAACAACCCCCCACCCCCCCAGTACCCCAATTCCTCCCCACTGCACACAACCCGTCCCAACCCCAACAAATGCCCAGCTCCATCCCTGGATCTCAGGCCCACCCGCGTCTGGTCCTATCTCGTAACCGAGGCCTAGGACCCCACGGGGCGTTACCGATCTAACAGTGACCTAACTAAGTGTGCTACTAAGGGGTCAACGAATGCCTCCCAGGTGCTCCCGCTCCTCTATTTAGGGTTGTTGCATCCAACGGATCCTGCCAGCGCATTTTAGCTGCAACGCACTCCCCAAAAACTCAATCTAACACTATATTCAAGTCCCAATGTCTTAGCCATGTCACCAGAGATGACCCAGCTGCGTGCTACTTATCTTCTGCGGCTCCCATCTGGACATCTGGTTCCTGGGGCGACCCTGCATGTCCAGCCATTCCATCGCTTCCTTCAGCGTCTCAAAAAACAGGGTTATGTTCTTGTAGAACACTTTCAATTTGGCTGGGTAGAGCAGCATGTAACGGTGGCCTGCCTCTTTTAGCCGCCTTTTCACCGCCCCAAAGTTCATCCTTCTGCGCTGTACATGCAAAGTATAGTCCGGATACGCCGTGATTTTTGCCAGCCCCCTTTCGATCGTTCCACCCTTCCGGAAAAATTTGAGTATCTTCTCCCGGTCTCAGTAATTCAGAATCTTCGCGATCAGCGGCCGCGGGGGGGTTCCTGGGGGTGGTCTCCTTGTCAAGGCCCTGTGCGCCCTCTCAACTGCAAACCCCTTGGTCAACGCCCCTCCAGTTATCTCCTGCAGGAGCATGGTTTCCACATATTCTGTTGGGTTAGGCCCTTCCATTCCTTCTGGCAAGCCAACACTACGGATGTTATTGCGTCTGGCGCGCCCTTCTGCCTCCTCCACCATGTCCTCCAGGTTGCCCACACGCTGCACCAGGGCATGGAGCTCCGATTCGTGGGCGGCACATGCCGCAGTATTCGGGGCCATCTTTTCCAGGTTTCCAGTGCGCTCAGCAAGCGTCCGCACATCCTGTCTCAGCAGGTTCACTTCTTCCTGGACCGCTTCGATCTTGAGGTCCAGGCCCACTTTCAGTTCATTAATTGCCAGGCCCAGTTTGGTCTCCCAGGCAACTTTCAAGTCTGCAATCGCTGCCAGCACTTCCTGGATGCCTGTTGTCTCTGCCACTGCCACAGCAGTCTCCTTGCCTTTACCCCCCTCTGCACCCGGGGGCGTCTTGGCGTAAGCCTCCATCGTGGGCCGTTTGTTCCTGGGTCTAACAACTTTAGAGGACATCATACTATGTTGTCCGGGCGTAAGCCAGCAGCGTCGCCCCACGTGCAGAAGTCCACGTGGCGTCACGCCACTCCTGGCGTCACCGGGGCCGTGTTCAGGTGTGTCTTTATTGCTCGCCCCTCACCAAGAATGGGATGTGTCCTCCCACGTACCTGCACTTACGCAGTGCCGTATCGCCAATCTCTGCCGTAATCGTTCAGTAGCGAGTGATCATGTGCATTCACTTGCCCTTCACTCACCCTCCTCGGCACTCCGTCGGCCTCGAGGCCATCCAGCCCACAGTGCAGCCCAAGGTGTTGTGCTCACGTTTCTGAGTTAAGGGGGGCTGCCTTATACAGTATCTGGGGGCCAGCAGGTACCCCAGGTCAGCTTCCTTTACTGTCTTGCTACTAAAGTTTGTGATAAGGTCCCACCATCCTCGGGCCCAGATCACACTCCTCGGTGTGTTCTTTCTCTTTTGGGCCCCTCGGTATTGTATTTTCCTCAACCTCCAATGCTGTGTGGAGGCGGCCCCCTAGAGTGTGCTTGTTCCCTGGGATCTAGTACACCTCACTGCCTTGGCCACCGCTCCCTCCGCCGGCAGCCCAGCTTGCAATATGATGGTGCGTGTGGGGCATTTGTCTGAACCTGTTGGCAACCCTTTTAGATCTTCCTATTCACTCCGTGTGTCGAGGATCTGGTCTGCAGTGTTCTGAGATGTTGCCGCTGCCGCTCGTTCCCTCTCACTGGCCTCGGGGTCCCGCGTTACATTGTTGCCTGCTCATTTGAAGGCCCCATACATCGAGCGCAACTCTCGTTCGTGCTTCCCCTGGTCACGCTGTTACAAAGTGTCTCTCCCAAAGTCCTCCAGCGTTCGGTCGCACTCCAGCGCAGACCCAGCGTCCACCGGCTGTTCGCCTATGCCCGGCGGGCCTAGTCAATTACCCGCCCAGCATACGCAAGCTCGGGGTACGCGCGTCTTCGGTTTCCTTCAGCCTGCAAGACAGACGCGCGGCCCTGGCAGCTTGCCTCTCTCTGACCACTCCTCAGCGCATCAGCCCCTGCAAGTTCTTTGCCTGAAGCAGGGTGCTGCTATTCATAGCGGGATACAGCCGGGCGCTCTTTCTGTCGTCGCCACGGCACACCAATGTATCTTAGTCATCCCTTTGTTCTCGCCGCCATTTTGTTTTCGTTTTCCACATCGGGCTCGCAATCGTCAAATAGATGTAACTTTGTTTCCGTGCCTCAGGCGTGCACCGAAAGTTCAGCGAGTGCGCTCGCTACACTCATAGTCAAGTATGCTTAATCCCAGCGCTGACAGGCATCCACGCCTGCACTTTTCCACAGGATCATCCACGGATCGAGGGAGCCCCTCCGGAGCACGTCCTCTTACATGGCCGTCCTAGCCACGCCCCCCTTTTCCAACCTACTTATACAACTTAATAAACACCCATGAACTGTGTAGCAATCAAGACCCGGACCAGGGTTGGGTTGCTGAAATAATACTTTATTCAGGTGATTTTAAACTAATGAAAATATAGTCCATGAACTCCTTGAGAGTTACTCCACTCTTAGGCATTCTTCCAGGTCTAGGATTAAGCCCTCCTAAGTCTCCTTGTTGTCCGGATAGGCCCACCAGTTGTTCCTTCTCTCCTCGTCCTCTTCGTATGACTAGGAAAATCAACAACAAACGCTGGATTAGTTCCCGGGCTTTTATAGGATGTGAGTGACTTGCTTCCCCCCCAATGGAAAGCTTCCCTGTCAATCAGACTTCTCATTGGCTGGTATTGCCATGTCCCGCCTCCTTTAAAGGCTGCCGTGGTTTCCCAGAGTGGCTGCTTCTGCTGCCTGCCCGAAGAGTCCCGCTCCCAGGCCACTCTATCCTGCGAGTCCCTCCCCCCCTTTGAAGTCTCTCCCTCTCGCCATGTGTGTCTGTGTCCGTGGCCGCCCCAGAGCGGCCCGCCCCGCCGAGCAAGCCGTCTCTCCCTTCTCTCCCTTCCTGGTGGGGAGAGACGCTCGGCGGGCCGTGTGGGCCGGCTCCCCGCGACCGCCCGCACCTCCCGCGGGTTCGCCGTCACCAACCCGTCTCCCGGGCTGCAGGCCGCGGCTGCGTTACCCTTGGCGGGTTCAGGTAAGGCTGGACGGGAGGGGGCCGCTCCTTTCGTGTCGCGGCTCGTTGCCGCGATCCCGTAGAGTCCCGGGGATAGCGGGCGGGACGGGGCTGCGTTCTCTGGATCGCGGCCCCATGCCGCGATCCCGCGGAGTCCCGCTACCCCTCCCGGCACCCCCTCCACTCCGGGCCCCTTCTCACATCTCCCCATCACAAACCCTGGCCGATCGGGCAAGGGAGGATTCCGGGACAGATAGTCGGCCACCAGCTGGAAACCCGCAGGTCTGTGCAAGGTAACGAAATCGAACGGTTGAAGAGACAGGAACCATCTGAGTACCCGCTGGTTGGTATCTTTATGCCTTGCGAGCCACTGTAAGGGGGCATGGTCAGTATACAACGTAAAGCAGCGACCCAAGAGATAATACCTGAGGGTCTCTACCGCCCATTTGATGGCCAAACACTCCTTCTCAATAGTGGAATAGGCCTCCTCGTGAGGTACGAGCTTCCTGCTCACGAAACAGATGGGCTGAAGTTCGCCCCCTTGTTCCTGTGAAAGAACTGCTCCCAGCCCCTGATTTGACGCGTCCGTCTGAAGGAAAAATTGTCTATGGAAGTCGGGGCACCGAAGTATTGGATTTGAGGTGATCCTCTGCTTCAGGACATCGATGGCTTCCAAAGCAGCGGTGTTTTTGGTCAAATCGGGAGACCCTTTGTTCCTTAAAGCGTCAGTTAGTGGAGCTGCCACCGAGGGGAAATCTGGGATAAATCTACGGTAGTAGCCTATGAAACCCAAAAAGGCACGGATCTGTTTCTTCGTGGATGGAGTAGGTATCTCGTGGATGGCCTGGATTTTCGAGAATTGCGGTCGTATCGTGCCTCCGCCTACCAAGTGTCCCAGATATTTCGTCTCGTGTGCCCCTATCACTGTTTTCTTCGGATTAATGTGTAGGCCTGCCTTAAACAACTCAGACACCACCTGTTCCAAGTGGCGTACATGTTCTGTCCAGGTCGTGCTATACACGACAATGTCGTCTAAGTAAGCCGCAGCATAACACTCATGGGGACGTAGTATGACATCCATCAGTCTCTGGAAGGTGGCTGGTGCTCCGTGTAGCCCGAATGGCAAAACCTTGAATTGGTATAGACCTTGGGGAGTGGTAAAGGCAGTCTTTTCCCGGTCCGTGGATTTCAAGGGAATCTGCCAATAACCCTTAGTTAGGTCAAGCGTGCTTAGGAAGTTGGCGGATTCTAGCCTTTCCAACAGCTCGTCCATTCGTGGCATAGGATAGGCTTCATAATTGGAGATCGTATTTAACTGTCGGTAGTCCATACAAAATCTAACAGTACCATCAGGCTTTGGTACCAACACTATCGGGGATGACCACGGGCTGGTTGAGGGTTCAATTATGTCCATACGGAGCATCTCTTCTACTTCGTTTCGGATAACCATCCTTCGTGCTTCTGGAATACGATAGGGTCTTAGTCTAACAATCCGTCCGGGATCGGTTTTGATCTCGTGTTCGATTAAATAGGTCCTCCCTGGTAAGGCCGAGAATGCTTCTCCAAAGGGAGACAGCCTGTTCAAAAGTTCTGACCTCATGGAAGGAGTCAAGATGGTTCCCCATTGCACGTCTTCTAGCTTGCCCCGTTCATGATTCACGTTTTGTTCTGAGGTATCCTCACCAGTATCCATTGTGGCTACCAATACAGGCGCGTTCCATGCTTTTAGCAGGTTCACATGGTATACCTTGTCTGGTGTGGCACGATCGGGTTGGTGGATCCGATACGTCACAGGGCTAAGTACCTCCTTAACCTCATAAGGACCTCTCCATCTGGCCAATAGCTTGTTAGTACTGGTGGGTAGTAGGATTAGTACTTGGTCTCCTATTCGGAAAGTTCTCATCCGACTTCCTTTGTTATAGTTTTTCTCCTGGTTTGTCTGTGCGTGTCCCAGATTCGTCTCGGCCATCGAGCGGAGTGCTGTCAAATGTTCCTTCAACTCTTCAGTGTACTCTGTTAAAGAAATCTCATCCGAAGTCTCCCATTCTTCTTTTACAAGGTCCAAGATGGTTCGGGGTTGTCTTCCGAAAAGGAGCTCGAATGGAGAAAAACCGGTAGACGACTGTGGGGTGTCGCGTAATACCATCAAGACCAAGGGTAATATACGGTCCCAGTTCTTCCCATCGGACCCGGTCACTCTCCGTATCATTTTCTTGATCGTTTTGTTATACCTTTCGACAAGGCCATCGGTCTGGGGATGGTATACCGAGGTGCGTAACCGATGTATCTGCAGTCTTTCGCATACCTGCCGAAGCAAGGTGGACATAAAATTGGTCCCTTGGTCTGTGATAACTTCCGAGGGTAAACCCACTCTTGCGAAGAAGGGAATGAGCTGGTCGCATAGTTGTCGGGCTGATGTTCCCTTCAAGGGAAAAGCCTCTGGATACCTCGTGGCATAGTCAACAATGACTAGTAGATACTTGTATCCACGGGATGCGGGTTCTATAGGTCCAACGATGTCCATGCCTATCGGCTGGAAAGGAACGTTAATAAGGGGCATTTTCTGCAAAGGGGCTTTTGCTGGTAAGACGCCACTTGTTAGCTGGCAAGTGGGACACGCCTTACAGAACTGGGATACTTCACCGTATATGCCTGGCCAGTAGAACCGTCTCAGTATGTTCTGCTGCGTTTTCAGGGAGGCCATATGTCCGCCGCAGGGGTGGTTGTGTGCCAGTTGCATTATGACCATTCTATGGGATTTTGGTAATATCAATTGTTCCTTTACAGTCCCATCGTCCGCCTTATATTTTCTGTACCATAGTCCATGACGGAACAGGAAGCCAGGTCCTTTTGTTACGTCTGGATCTTTCTCATTGGCCGCTCTCTCACGGGCTACCCGAAGGGTGGGATCAGTTAGGGTTTCCCCCCTCAGGGAGTCCTCATGATCCTCGGGTTGCCAGTTAATGGGTCGGGTCATGTAACTGGCTTGGCACCACTCTAGCCTGTTCCGTCTTTTATGTCCGGGGGGGTTTCTAGAGTCACCTATGTTCGAGGGTCTGTTGCTCTTTGCTCTTTCTTCATCCAGTGCTTTACTAAAGTGGGGTAGGTCAGTTCCCAGGACCACTGGGGTGGGTAGAGTAGGAAGGACGGCAGCCTTTAATTGAGTGGTTTCATGGTTCACCTCTATCTGTACCTCTCTCATCGGGTATGTTTTAATGTCCCCATGTATACACTTTATCGGTACAGAAAGGTTAGGTAAATTAGGGTTATTACTCACGGTGGGAGATATGGCTGTTTGTCGACTTCCGCTATCCAGCAGCGCCCGGGTCGGTCGTCCATCCACTCTTATATCCACGATGTATGGACCAGGGTTACGTACTTCCGGGTGTGGCTTCATGTAGCCGATTTCCATAGGTTCTGTGGTCTTCCTTCTGGGGCAAAACCGGGCAATGTGACCCCATTCACCACACTCAAAGCACTGGGTTTGTCGAACTCCCGGGATTATGGGTGGCTGTCTCTCCTCATATCCAGTCTTCCTTTCTTCTAGTTTCCTGAAGACCTCCTCCGGTTGCCTCCATCTGTTATGTGCCACTTTTGGGCCCTTTTGTATCTGATGTTCAAAGTTCGGCGACGTCATCCTTCCTGGCATACTTGTTGAGGGGAAGCGACTGTACCCGGCCTTTTGATAAGCCGATGCAATGTCCACGGCTTCCGCCAATGTAGGCCTGTGGTGTTGCCTAACCCATCTTTGCATTGGGCTCGGCAAGGCTTCTACGAACTGTTCCAGGATTATTTTATCTAGGAGGGGTTGGTTGGCTGGGTTAGGGGATTGCATCCACTTCTCCGTCAGGTATTTAATGCGGTAATATAACTGCCTGGGACTCTCCCCGTTTTTCAACTTGGTGTCCCTTAGCTGAAGGCGATAGGCCTCCTCATCCAGGCCTAGACGGTCCAGTACAGCTGCTTTAATTTCCCCATACGGAGTGATACCATTGGGGTTCACAGCCTGATATGCACCCTGCATTACCCCAGATAACAAGGGAGCCACATACTCTCCCCAGCGTTCAGGCGGCCATTGCGCATTTCTTGCAATCCTCTCAAAACTTGTGAAGAAAAAGGCTGGATCCTCTCCCTCCTTATACTTCTGGAGCAGGGTGGACGGTACCATGGGTTGGTTCCTCGTGCTGGTTACTGCATCTGTGAGCCTGATAATGTTCTCATGCTGTTTGTCCTGGGCCGTGGTCTGAAGGGCGCCCTGTAACTGGATGGCTTGCTGGAACGCCTGGCGATCAGCCTCTGCCTGTTGTGTTTCTAGCTGTATTAATTGCTGCAGCTGCTGTTGGCCATCCGTCAGGGTTTTAATTAGGGTATCCATCGCGTTGTCGCTTATCCCACCTTCGTCGCCAATGTAGCAATCAAGACCCGGACCAGGGTTGGGTTGCTGAAATAATACTTTATTCAGGTGATTTTAAACTAATGAAAATATAGTCCATGAACTCCTTGAGAGTTACTCCACTCTTAGGCAGTCTTCCAGGTCTAGGATTAAGCCCTCCTAAGTCTCCTTGTTGTCCGGATAGGCCCACCAGTTGTTCCTTCTCTCCTCGTCCTCTTCGTATGACTAGGAAAATCAACAACAAACGCTGGATTAGTTCCCGGGCTTTTATAGGATGTGAGTGACTTGCTTCCCCCCCAATGGAAAGCTTCCCTGTCAATCAGACTTCTCATTGGCTGGTATTGCCATGTCCCGCCTCCTTTAAAGGCTGCCGTGGTTTCCCAGAGTGGCTGCTTCTGCTGCCTGCCCGAAGAGTCCCGCTCCCAGGCCACCCTATCCTGCGAGTCCCTCCCCCCCTTTGAAGTCTCTCCCTCTCGCCATGTGTGTCTGTCTCCGTGGCCGCCCCAGAGCGGCCCGCCCCGCCGAGCAAGCCGTCTCTCCCTTCTCTCCCTTCCTGGTGGGGAGAGACGCTCGGCGGGCCGTGTGGGCCGGCTCCCCGCGACCGCCCGCACCTCCCGCGGGTTCGCCGTCACCAACCCGTCTCCCGGGCTGCAGGCCGCGGCTGCGTTACCCTTGGCGGGTTCAGGTAAGGCTGGACGGGAGGGGGCCGCTCCTTTCGTGTCGCGGCTCGTTGCCGCGATCCCGTAGAGTCCCGGGGATAGCGGGCGGGACGGGGCTGCGTTCTCTGGATCGCGGCCCCATGCCGCGATCCCGCGGAGTCCCGCTACCCCTCCCGGCACCCCCTCCACTCCGGGCCCCTTCTCACAAACTGTGATCACGTGTGTCTATCTTCACTGTTGCCACCATGAGTTCCTTACAGTCCCTATTGGTGACATGGCGGGGGGCCGAGGAAAAGGAAGGGAGTATGATGATTTGTGATCTATTAGCCAGGTAACACGAAATCCACCATAGTGCTGTGTCCTTTATGCACAGCGAGTGGAGTCTGTCTGTCAGTGACGATGCCTTGTTTTTGAGGTCACCTGTGATGAATCTAGCAATATCATCACTGATTCTATGGAGGGAAGCTTCTATTATGTGATTATGTGACATGGGAAAGGCAGAAGCTACCTGACTCTGACGCTGGGGGTGGCTGCGCGAGGACCACATGAGGGAAGACAAACTCGAGAGAGGCAGGAAAATACTGGACCAAGATAATCCTACAGCCATTATGACTTATTGTGGTGTAGATAAAGAATTACCAGGTTTTCTCAGCCAAACACCTTGTTTACCTCCCCACTTTTTTAGTACTAAGACGAGGAAGAGGAATGGATCAATGAAGATGACTAGAAGTGGTAAGCCAATACTGCATTCCAGTATTTGGAAAATGTTAACCAATGCCGGGAAGTTTACAAATGACACAACTGACCAGAATGAGAGAGACAGAGACAGAGAATGAAGCTGTTTGCAACTTGTTCTGACGCCGGTCGGAACGCTCAAGGCTAGCAGACTGTGAGAAGCAGCATAGAGGCTGGCACGAACACCTTGGAGGGAGAACAAGCCAAAAGATGTTACTGCTTTATGGCCATGGGCAGCTGAAGCCGCTGTGGCAGAGGAAGCCAAAGCGAGACTTAACCGGTTGACGGAACGCACACCCAGTCAGCAGACCGAAAGGGAAGAAGAAGAAGGAAAGATGTGAGGAATGGCAAAGCCGCACGGTAAACCCAGGGAGAGCAAATGTGTTACTGGGGTGCCCGAGGGTTAATACTGCATTGCATTAAGAGCACAAGAGAGACCAATAAAAACCATTGAAGAATTTGATGCAATTGCGAACAATGTTAAAAAAGGGTCGGTGACCCAATACTTCAAAAGAGGAATTGATATAAATGAGAACAATGTTAAGAAAGGGTCAGCGACCCAATGCTTTAAACAAAAGAGGAATTGATATAATGGTGAACAGTGTTAAAGGATAGTTCCGGGACTTTTTTTTTATTGTCCCTACGGGTCGGCCATGTGTTTGTAAGCATAAATCGGTAGATCGTAGGAAACTTTCCTATGGACCTTACCCGACTTTTCGCCCATTATCGCACTCGAAATCAGCCTCCATTTTGTGATAATCCTATCATTCCGCCGCATCGACCTGGCTCACCTGCCTTTGCGGCACTAAATCAAATCCCCCGCCCCTGAAACAGACTTTATCAAAACATTCATATTCCCCGCCTCTATCCGTGACGTGACTGTGCTGCGTAGGCAAACGCGCCCAGGCGTCTTCTACGCGACTCCACACAGACCCCGGAAATCAACACAGATCAGCTCACAATACAGCGCACCACAATTCGGAATATGAAACTGTACTTTGAAATCAAACCGCAAGATTGTAAATGTGGTAAAGTACATTTATTTGACATCAAATGTTTAGAGAATATTCAGCGATTTGCATTTTTATTTGCTCATGTTCCAAAAAGTTCGTATTGAGGAACGCGATGGTCCTTTGCTGTACACAGGGTCTTAGAGCATCTCACAATACAGCACCACAATTCGGAATGTGAAACCGTGGTTTAAAAGCAAACGGCAAGATTGCACATTTGGCAAAGTACGTTTATTGGACATCAAATGTTTAGAGAATATTCAGCGATTTGCATTTTTATTTGCTCATGTTCCAAAAAGTTCGTATTGAGGAACGCGATGGTCCTTTGCTGTACACAGGGTCTTAGAGCATCTCACAATACAGCACCACAATTCGGAATGTGAAACCGTGGTTTAAAAGCAAACGGCAAGATTGTACATTTGGCAAAGTACGTTTATTGGACATCAAATGTTTAGAGAATATTCAGCGATTTGCATTTTTCTTTGCTCTCGATCCAAATTAGTTCGTCTTGAGGGAAGCGATGTTCGTGTGCAGTACACAGGGTGTTGGTTTACGATAAAAATAAGCTCTTCTGTCGCACTGATAATCGCATGGCTGTTCCAACAACGAGGCACTAGGCCACCACAACGGTAGGTATGTTGCATCTAACCGTTAGTACCGCGTAAGGGCATACTTGTACTTGGCGATCGTCCCATAAAATGGTCAGGGTGGTAACGTTGTTCACGCGGAGAAGCAACTGGCGGCTGTAGAAGCCGTCCGCCGGTGTCTGGTACTCGTGACACAGACAGTAGTGAATGATGTACCTAAAAACATAAAAAATGAAATTAGTCTCACCATCAGATCCTTATTAAAATTATTCATTTCATAGCGAGGACAACGCTACTGGGTGTACACAAGTGTTTAAAGGCGTGGCGAGGCATGGAGGGGGGGGAGTGGAGTACAAGGTAAGTAGCATAAAATAATAAATAAATAGGGCCAGCTGGTGGCAAGTGCAAGGTAAGTGCAGAACAAGTGCTGGGAAGGGGGGGCTGTAGGATACTGAGACAGTCCCCCAGTGCAGGGGTTGACAGGGAGGCAGTGCAGGTGGAGAGTGGAAGGGCCCAGGACCGAGGTCGCAGACAGTGGACCAGTTGTAGCAGGGGAGAGGGAGAGAGAAAGCAGAAGCAAAGAGGAAGGTTTTGAGGTGCTTCAGTAAAAGAAGATGGTTCTCCTCCAGATAGTGCGCAGTAGAAAACACTATGCCACATAGAACGAACAAGTACAACTGAACCCGTCTTTAAAGCCACTGTATAGTAATGAAATTGCGGTATAAACTCATCAAAAGTTACTTACATTATATTTGCATTTTCCATTGTGTCTCTGTGTAGGGCAGACCCGAAACACCACTCCTTCTTTGCCGACGTTACTTCTTCTAATGAACGTGGCTCATCGTTTCGTTTCTGAAATTTTATTCATTATCTTTTCTTAGTCTTTCAGGATGGTCCCGGCCTGTCAAGGTCAAATCACAATAGAACCTTATATTGGGTCGTGGGCCTTTCCGCCACCCGAGCAAAACATCAAAGCAGCTGACCTTCACTTTGAGCGAGCACACATTTCTAGTTAGCTCCAGTTAGTGTAAGGGCATCTTGTCTGCGTGCCTTTTTTTTTATTGTCCCTATGGGTCGGCCATGTGTTTGTAATACGGAAACATTCTATAATTTTTGTAAAAATGATTTATATTACTGTTTGGTTTAATTGCAATGGGCCTGCAACATGAGGAGACTCGAGAGAACAGACAATCGAATTACAATCATTTAAACCGTGATGTGTATTTCTCAATGAGCTCTGCTTTAGGTGGACATGGAACAGAGACAATGTTGGGTGGCAATGCAGTTGTCCCCTGCATAGGTTCGTTCACCACTCCATGTATGTGCCTATCGAGGACATCTACGATAAGTCTCTCAATAAACTCATATTGCATATCCTCAAACACTGGTTTGATCACCCATTGTTTACTTCTTTTAGTGAAGGCCTTATTGTAGCGAAGCGTCCCTAAAGTTCCGGTCGTCCTACTTTGTTGACGGCCAACATTATGGTTATGTGCCAAGACCGCTAGAAGAGTCCGATTTATCATGCCTTCCATGCCAAAATGCAATCTTTTGGGCCTGTACTTTAGGCACATATTGTGGAACACCTCCAAATCTCCTGTGTGGCAGAATTCCGTGAGTCCCCTCAAATCTCTTGTTATAGTTTTATCAAATACAATCTTTTCAATGGCCTTGTGAGTGGGTGATGAAGGAATCAACCACTTCTTCTTCCGTGCCTCCTCTGTGGACAAATGGCCATGTTCACATTTGTGGAAATGCTCATTTGTCGACCATTGATGTACGTTGCTACAGTGCAACATTACTGACCGCCATTTTTCCAGTAGAATTTCCAACGACCCTTCACATGTTTTTGAGCTCCACCAAAGATGGTTGCTGATTGACTTGGACCACTGTGAAATACCTTGCATATCTTTTTTTTTTCCTGCAGCCGACAATTTTTTATTGATTGTTTTTGCAAGATGCCATACGTCAAATTGGTGATTTATATTTTTGTACTGTTCTCTCATTGTCTTGGCAATTGAAACGTGTCTGTCCGTGGCTATCAGGTCGATCACCATTCCCCGCGATTGTAGTTCTTGCAATGATGCTACAAAGCCAACTTTCTCCATGGCCACTGAGGATGTACTTTGTGACACCTGCACGACCACCGAACTCACAATTTTCTTACTTTCCATGTCCTGAAAGTGGTAGGTGCAGTACTTGGCTGAAAATCCTGGACTGTCGCATTGTCCATCACCGGCTAGCCTGAAGCGTTTGCCCGCGAATGTACTTTCCATTGACATTTTTTCCATTCTCCAAGCTTCGCTGATGGCTGGAAATAGATAATCGGTTTGGTATTTGTAGAACTGACTTTTCGCAATGAAATGGATTCCCACAAACTGAAAGAAATACTGTAACTTTTTAAAACTTGAACCACTAAAAAGTGCGGCCGCTGCACAAAGTAGATTGCCTGCTGGCAGTTGCCCCAGCATGGGTTGTGCAGACCATGCGAACGGATGATATTGTGTACAGGTGGCATGTATTTTAAGGTTAGTGCCTCGAATTGCACGAGTCACATTAATCAATGGCTCCCCACATACTTCCCCACCAACCCAATGCCCACATTTCATCATCATAATAATATCCATCAAACAGCTATCGAATACAATGAATTTGGCCTCTTTCCTTATACTGTCACTCTGCATCCCAGCTGGTTCGGCCTGTAACGTTGAGGACATGTCACTCGCATGAAAGGTACAATCTCTGATATCGTCTTCCGCTATGCTGAGTGATATTGATGGTGTTTCATTGTCGTCCACTTCATTCTCTTCCATTGCAACATCTGTTCCTTGTCCGGAGATGGGAGAAAAAAACAATGTCTTCAACTTTCGCGTGCTCTTATTTTTTGCGGGTGTGGATTCTGTGAATTGATCTACGACTGCATCCAAACTACCAGGAGGACATTCACTATCAATGGCTGGTGGTGGTATAGCTCCGTTGTCAATCACTTCATATTCTTCCCATTGGCACGATGCATCTCCAGTCTCAAGTCCCTGCCAAAAGGTTTGACAAGCAACATCTCTCGTTCGCTTCACTGTCTGTGTAGATCTAGTTCTTACACCCACTCGCAACTAGAGGACAGATTAGAAAAGGGATGTTCAGTTTAAACACAACTTACAGTATTGAACTATTGACAGTGAAAGACAACATAATATAGTGAACAGGACACTAACCTTCTTTTGCTTTCTTTTCTTTGAAACTTTCTTTCCTCGAACTTCAACATCTGGACGCTGTTGCTCCGACTCGTGTGTGCATGTCTCCACTTCCTCTCGCGCTGCAACGACTATACTTTCATGATAAGCACATCCATCACTCACTGAGGCTCCATCGACTCGCTGAAACATAGAACTTTCATTAGTATGTATAATAATATTGAAAACACAAAATGTACTTGGGGACCAATACCCATACGTACATCTCAATAGCAAAACACGAATGAACGCATTGTGTAGAACATTCAAACGACAATAGTTCACGCATTGTTGATCTAGTTAGATTGAACTGTCAAGATCCATACCTCGGGCTCCGCATAGACTTCCATTGATGATATTATTGAAGATGACGCTTCAGCAACTCCCTGAAACACAGTAATTGCATTAGTATGGTTTTCTATTTTGTTTAAAAGAACATAAACTTTCTGCAGGCGTCAACGGCTCATCTAAATAGACCTGCACAAATGATCAGTTGTCTAAAATAAATAATGGATATCCAAATATGATTCGATTTGCTCCATCGTTGGAAGTGTCACCACCCAGAGATCTGCATCAACTACTAGGGGTGATGTTCTTGTTGAAGAAGCTCCGTCAGCTCCCTGAAACATAGTACTTGCGTTAATAAAGAAGGAAGTATAGCGGATGTAATCACGTCATTTGATCTCGCATGATTGATCTGTCAGTATCCATACCTCGAAATGCATAAGAACATCAAGGGACGCTGTAACTGCGGTGCACACTTCTGCAAGCTGTTGCGCCGACCCGTAACTGCATGCTCCCCCTTCCTCTTGGACTAATGCTCCATCGACTCCCTGAAACATAGGACTTTCATTAGTAATGAACACAATATTGAAAAAAGAAGACACATAGGAGGGCGACGACAGAAGGACATACCAATGGCTAAAAACGAAAGAAACATTGTGTGTAACAATCACGCTACAAGAATGCAAGATCTGATGATCTCCATCGATGGAACTGTCCGGAAACGTACCTCGAGCATCTGAGTGACATCTACGGTTGTCGTCAATGCGTTGGACTCCTCAGCATCTCCCTGAAAGACAGTACTTGCATTATTTTGGATAACAATAATTATAACTGAAAACAAAGACTAGAGGACGAGTACTGTGGTGTACCATTAGGTAAAATAATTACACGATCAATTAAAACTATTGATTTACATGCCTAAAACAAGTCAGTGTCAGAATAGCTAAGTAAGATTACCCGATAGGCGCTTGAAGTGGCTGATGACTGCAATAACGACACGGATGGAGAATCTTCAGCCTTCATATTGAGTGGATACATAAATGGGGAAATTATTGTTAGCTAATGCTACACACTACCGCAATGCCGAGAGATAAATACGTAAACTTGACTCACCAGTGGAGGGATGTGGACGAATAGAGTGGGAATAGCGGTTGAGAGCAATTTTCGCCTCGCTCGCGGTGTTTTCGTCCTTATTAGCAATGATGTGGAGTACATGTCTGGGCTAAAGTGCCTGCTGCAGATGCGGTATCGATCACCCCTCTTGTCCGCAAAGACTTCTAGGACTCTACTTTCTATCTCAGAGGCTGGATATCCGCAATATCGGACCCATTCTCTTATCTGATCTATTGTCTTAGGGAAAACATGCATTATAGTACCTTCAGATTTGTTATGGGTCTTCGAAGGGCAACCGCCAATGGAACAGGCAGGCATTATGGAAAGTTCTGAAAAGTAAAGATCAACAATTCTCTATGAATACCAATGTGTTAAAACATTAAATGACACATAAAAGGTTCAATGCAAGGTCCGTTTTGGTTCTTGGAACTATACATGTTATTCACATGCGGATAAGTATTTCAATAACTTTCAAAAAATAGAAAAAGTAATTTGACTAAACTCAGAACATGTGACTAGTTCCTTGCATGTACTGTCGTGAACGAAAAGAAAACATGGATGCAATTTGATGACTACTAGCAAATAGATATAAATTAAAAAATTGGACGCAAAATGATTATGGTACATGGACTTACCTTGACGAACAAACAGTTAGATGCAGGGATCAGAGTAGTTTCTTGTCGTAGAACAGGGAGCAGTTCACAGGTTGCAAACTGACGAGTTTGCTCAAAGTGGTCACGGAAGTTCACAGAGACGAAGAGCAGATAACCAGCACCTTCACGGGTTGACTAGCAAAGCGCAAAGAAGTTCTCATTAGAAATATGAAGTGGGTTATAAAGAATTCGAAACAGGGGTGTGTTTGTGAATGAATGACGTGTATATGTCGTGGCATTATGCGGTCTGCAGGGGGCCGTCCAGCGTGAGGGGGGATGCTTGGCAGGAGACACGGGGTCTGGAGGTAGACATGGGAACAACAACCCATGCTCTATAGACCACTTTGAAGTGTACATGGTCTTTGGCACCTCTTGGCCTTTATCGCTCCCTGACAGCTCCACTTGCCAGCACAAGTACCCGGTGCGAACTGCCTTTGATAGGGCGGGGGGTGGATCGGGGCGGTGGTCGTGCAGACAAGACACAGGAAGACTCGTGAATGGAGACACACTTATGTGGATTGCAGGGGGCCGTCCAGCGTGAGGGGGGATGCTTGGCAGGAGACACGGGGTCTGGAGGTAGACATGGGAACAACAACCCATGCTCTATAGACCACTTTGAAGTGTACATGGTCTTTGGCACTTCTTGGCCTTTATCGCTCCCTGACAGCTCCACTTGCCAGCACAAGTACCCCGGTGCGAACTGCCTTTGATAGGGCGGGGGGTGGATCGGGGCGGTGGTCGTGCAGACAAGACACAGGAAGACTCGTGAATGGAGACACACTTATGTGGATTGCAGGGGGCCGTCCAGCGTGAGGGGGGATGCTTGGCAGGAGACACGGGGTCTGGAGGTAGACATGGGAACAACAACCCATGCTCTATAGACCACTTTGAAGTGTACATGGTCTTTGGCACCTCTTGGCCTTTATCGCTCCCTGACAGCTCCACTTGCCAGCACAAGTACCCCGGTGCGAACTGCCTTTGATAGGGCGGGGGGTGGATCGGGGCGGTGGTCGTGCAGACAAGACACAGGAAGACTCGTGAATGGAGACACACTTATGTGGATTGCAGGGGGCCGTCCAGCGTGAGGGGGGATGCTTGGCAGGAGACACGGGGTCTGGAGGTAGACATGGGAACAACAACCCATGCTCTATAGACCACTTTGAAGTGTACATGGTCTTTGGCACCTCTTGGCCTTTATCGCTCCCTGACAGCTCCACTTGCCAGCACAAGTACCCCGGTGCGAACTGCCTTTGATAGGGCGGGGGGGTGGATCGGGGCGGTGGTCGTGCAGACAAGACCCGTTTGCCGCAGGGCCTCACCAAGGAGAGGCCATCTAACTGAATGTAAGAGGATGGCTGCAGGATCTACTACATGGAATGCAGGGGGGTGAGTTTATAAATACCTCACCCTCCCAGGAGAATATACACTAGATTCATTTAAAAAATCAAAACAACCATTGTTAAAATATATGTTGGGCTTTATTTTAGATTTTAATTAAACATAAATAATAAACATTACACATTGTAAAGTTGAGGTTGCAGCACATCGAGGGAAAATCCGCGGTATTGTCCACTGTCACTGGGGAAATGTTGTCTAATGGCAAGTACCGCACAGGCAGGTATTACTCTCCGAACGCGGTGTCCGAGCCTCCCGTGAAGCCACCAAGTGAAGCAACGATAGGCCACCAGCCTGTACCACCTGTGAAAAAAAAAGATGCAAACTGTATTAAACTGACCAAACTTTCTTATCAATGTCGATTCAGGTAACACATGTCATTTTTCTTAGAAAAAAATTATATCTAGAAAATGCACTATATGGAACAAATTTACATGCGTTCGAATGATATGTAAATGTAATTTTATATGTGGGAGACGACCATGAAATAGTGGTGGCATCACTGACATCACAAACAGAGTATACTTACTCGTTACTCGGATTACGCGGACGAACAGTGCCGCGAAGTTCGTGCATAAGCACCATCATCATCCTCAACACGGTCCGTGAGAGGCAGGCTTCCCTGAACTCTGGCAGCTCGGTGATGCATTGCGGACTTTGCTCGCCTTCCTGCAGACTTTGCTCGCTTTCCGAAATGTAGGCCAAGCACCCGGAATTTTCACGGCAGCAGCAGTTCTCCTCCTCAGTTGGCATTAGCTCGCACCGATTGCATGTGCACCAGGTGGAGACGCCGTCCATGCGACATGGTCCAGGCTCTTCATCCGTTGACTGGTCCTCCCAACTGCCGTCCGAATCCCCATCGTTTTCGCGTGCTTGACTTTCCAGTAGTTCTTCCTCGGTGTACTCGGGCTCGTACATATACGGCATTATTGTGGCCATTGTGCGGTAAAGATAGTAAAATAATTTACAGAGATGGTACAGGTGTTCACACGGGCTACAAGCGGCGAAGGTAGCTGACCAGAGCACTGAAACGAGTCACAGAATACTCAAAGTAACACAGAGAGAGGAATGGAATCGAAAATCTGCTGCTGTGTGTTGTGAAACGGTCTGTTTATACTTATTGGGGAAAGAGGCGTCCTGCCATTTCCATGGCAACACGTCAATAGCTGAGGCGCAGCGATTGTTGACACGAGACGTGCTTGAAATGGGCAGTACGCGTCTGCTGATGTCAGGCTCAGGGGCGGGGGATTTGATTTAGTGCCGCAAAGGCAGGTGAGCCAGGTCGATGCGGCGGAATGATAGGATTATCACAAAATGGAGGCTGATTTCGAGTGCGATAATGGGCGAAAAGTCGGGTAAGGTCCATAGGAAAGTTTCCTACGATCTACCGATTTATGCTTACAAACACATGGCCGACCCGTAGGGACAATAAAAAAAAAGTCCCGGAACTATCCTTTAAGAAAGGGTTGGTGACGCAATATTGGAAAAGCATTATTGCCTGGATGAAAGAGAGAGTCAATGGAGAACGGAAATGGCCTGGCAGGTTAGTGAACCAGGAAAACGGTGAGTGTGGGACTCACACCCAGGAGAGGAAGATAAAAAGCTGTAATATCCTGGGAGGAGAGTAAATCAGGCGTGAGAAGAGAAGTGAATCTGAAATTGTAGAACAGTGATACGCAAATACAAAAAGGCAAGAATCATACCCCTTTTAAAGATCAATAAGAAAGTTGCAAATGCCCTGGCAAGAGAGTATACCAGGGGCGGAAAGAGGAACAGTGAATGGAAAAGGGAAGGTCCTAAAACTGCGGAAGTATAACAAGTGGAGAAACTGAAGGGAGGAGTCCCCCCCCCCTAAAACTATGAAGTGAAATATTGGGAGAAAATCGAAATGCAGAGGAGCCCCCCTTTTCTTTGAAACAATGGAACATTGTTGACCTTTGTCCGGAGGCAGTAAAAGACTAGAGGAAACACAGGGGAAGGGAGGATCTCATCTCTAGCTGAACTTTTATTTCTTCACTATTCTGCACCTTAAAAAGTTATGTTCAGAACTTTGAGAGAAAGCTACAAATGCATGGCTTACAACAGTCCCCTTGTACACAGTTTAGAGTGTAAGGGTCAGCTTAGGGTTTTCAGACAGAGGACAGAGGGCGTTCTTTTGTTTAACATCTTGACATAAACGTTCATTAGTTTTGTTGAGGCAGGGAAACCCCTTATAGACTTGGTACAGGTACAATTTCCCGAACCCCTCTTATTATTATTTTGACAGTAAAAGTCCTATTTCGTACTGAAACTAGTTACTGTGTCCAAGTCTTATGCTTGATCTCTTACACATCCCAGATGGAGACTAGGAATGGCTTGGTAGCAGAGAGGGGCCTGAAGCCAGACTGGGCAGGGTCGAGGAGGTGATTGGATTCGCCAAAGAGGCAAAGCTGGGAGTAAGCCGTGCGGCCAGTATGTTTAGCGAGGAAGCGGTTGTTGGAAGCAGGTTTGTAATTGGCTGGAAGTAGGGATCATGGAGGTTTTTTTTGTGGAGGGGCTTGATGTGTGATGTCTTGAATGCTGCTTGGAATTGACCAGAGGTGAGGGAGGAGTTAATGATGGATCTCACATTGAGGCCTGCATAGGTTATGGAGTAGATTTCTTTGAGGAGGGTGGGAGGGAATGGATCATTCAGGGATCCCGATGAGCAGTTGTTAGCAAGTAGCTTTAGGAATTTGGGTCGAGAGAAGGGAGTCAACGAGGAAAAGCTAGGGCGAGAGGGGGGTGGGTGATCGGAGTCCGGCGGTGGTGCTGGCGGTCGGGGTTGGAGTGCTGCTAGTTTTGTGCCATAAGGTGAGGTTTTTTTTAGTGAAGATTTGTAGAAGTGATCTGAGAGGGCATTGCAGAGTGATTGGGAGATGTGCGAGGGGGGCAGTGCAGAGGGGAGCCTTGAATTCTGAGATGATTACGTTGAGTTTCTTATTGCAGTTGCGGGCGTTTGAGATTCTGTTCTGGACGGATTTTTGCCTTCTATGCATGGATCTGAGGGGCATAGGCAGGGAAGGGTGTGCTCGCCATCTGCGTTCTAGTGTGTGGTTGCATGTTTTTAGTGAGGGGGTGAACCATGTTGCAGTGGGGCCTTGTCTATGGGAGACTGATCTGGTGGGGGAGAGAGGTAAGAGGGCGTTGGAGAGCCATTGGGCAAAATGGCTAATGGAGGGCAGACCTCCCTCTACTGGCAGATTAGGAAGGGAGGAAAGCAGAGATTATGCCAGGTCAGGCAAAACTATGGCCTTGTTCCACAGTGGGAACGGGTGGACATTCTGTTGATTGTCAAATGGGGAGGAGTGATAGGAGTTGTAAGCGAGAAGAGAATGGCTGTGTGGTCCGTTCTTATGAATGGTCGCGGTGGGAGCGTGGAGATGAGGTTGATGGAACTAAAGATTGCATCTAGAGTATGTCCTATGGTGGTTGTAGCACCTGATAGTAGTTGGGTCATGTTGAGGGCTTCCATTTTGTCTGGGAGAGGTTGTGTCATGGGGATGTCCAGGGCATCGAACCACAGGTTGAAGTCTACCAACATGGTGAGTGAGGCATGGGTGACCAGGATAGACTCTAGGGAGTCACTTAGAAGTCCCTGTTGTAGCCGGAAGGTCTGTAGATCAGTAGGAAGCTGTGGGTAAGAGAGGGTTTGAGACACAATTTCACTATGAGGGATTCGCAGTCTGCGTTGCAGGCTTGTTCCTCGAAATGTGAGATAGAGAGATGTAGGATGGCTATCCCACCGTCTCTGCTTGTTCTGTTGTGGGTGATGAGTGTGTAGCCTGGTGGGAATGCTTCGTGTGCAATGGGTCGGAAGTAATCAGAGAATCAGGTTTCTGTGATGAAAAGGATTTCTGGGCTTTCTGTGGAGATAAGGTGAAGATACGGTCGAATATATTGTGTTGGTTTTTGACAACCAATCTGGCGTTGATGAGGATGCAAGATAGTAGGGAGGGGCGGTGCAGGCTGATAGCCCTCTGAGAGGCGTGCAGGGGATTGGAAAGGGTGAGGAGGAATGTTGATGGATGGGGGCTCCTGGTGGATGCACCGCTAGGGGATGCAGTGTGTATAGGGTGAAAGATAGGGAGGGTGGGATTCGAGGAAGAGGGAACAGGGATAGAGGAGGTGTGTGTGACAGGTGGAGGTGAGGTGTCCTTTGTAATGGTAGGATGGGTGTATGATAGGTGGGGGTGAGGTGTCTCTGTTGCTCTGGTAGGAGGGGGTACTAAGGACTTTTTTAGAGTGTGTGAGCAAATGCCTGATCACACACACATGCCAGGGGATGCAGGCAGATGTAGCCACGCACAAGCAATGTAGCCAAAATGTTCAGCTCCACACATGGACACATTACAAGCATCCAATTGTGCCAAGGGACAAGGACAGGAATCATAGTCCAACCGCACACACAACAAGCCACCTTGGCAGACCAACAGTCAATGTGCACTACCACCTTCCACATGTAGAAGAACACATCCAAGCAAACAGACCAAAGAAGCCACATGACAAGAGCAGGACACAAACAATGTAGCATGAGTGAAATGCAAGCCCACAAATATGTCTGCCAGTAGACTAACAGCATGCTCAACTCTCCCAATCAGGCTCATCCTCTGGCAGCGACGTGCCTGGACCTTCGACATCAGGCCCAGCAGGTGCAGGCAGACCTGCAAAGGCCCCACCAGCCACAGCAGCACCACCACGAGCTGGGAAGGCTCCACCACCAGCCACACCATCATCACCACTACCACCAGCAGCACCAACACCAGCTGCGAAGGCCCCACCAGCCTCAGCAGCACCACCTCACTAACCACTGAAAGTGGCACAGGAGCAGCGTTGCATGTGGCTGCTGACATCCACACACCCATGGTCAGTTGCCCCACTGTCCCTCCTGTGCCCTCCACACCACCACAGGCACAGCGGCCACCAGGCCATCGTGGCAGGTACAGCATGGAGGAGGAAGAGGAGGAAGATGAGGAGACACCCACTACCTGACCTAGCGTTTTAGCCCTACAACACTGCACAGCTCCCCTCCACTGCCACAGCCCATTATCCAGTCACTTGATATGATATGACATTTATAACGCGCCTATACACAAGTGTTGAAGCACGCCTGTGTGGTATTGAGGAGCGCCACGTCAAGATGTGCGGACTAGCACGCCTGCAGTTGGTGGAAATGTACATCTTGCACAAAGGCCTGAGTGCCCGTTGCAGAGGCCATGCCACTGCCACCCTCCTCACCGTTGCCCAAAGAGTGCATAAGGGCAATGGGACTGCCCCTCCCACACCAGAGGTCATGACCCATGCTCTGCAGCTAATCATGGGGCACATGTGGGGCCAGGGGTCTGGCCCACCGTCATCTGTCGGGACAACTGAGAGCTCCCTGCTTGGCAGCCCAAGACACCGCTCGCAGAGACTCCGGGCCCCAATTGAGCATTCCAAAGAGACACCGGAAGTCATTGTGACATTACTGGATGCTTCCCTGGGTGTGCTTGGCCAGGGGGGCTGTTTGGGGAGGTGGAACGGGGTTGTTTGGAGAGGATGGAGAGGAGGGTGTTTGGGATTGGGGCAGGGGATGTTGGGAATGTGTGTATTTACATTGTTTGTGAGCTAATACATAGTTGACACCTGCATCACTGACTGGGCATTCCTTTATTCAAAACAAGTGTTTACTGTGATGGTGCATGATGTCTACAAAGGTTCAAGGGGTGTACAGAGTGGAGGTGAAAGTCAAAACCAATTCTCTATTAGTTCTTGGGGGCCATGCACCCATCCCTGGCCTGTATGTGCATGTGCACGGGCCCGCTGGCGCTGCATTATCATCAGCATTCTCTGGTGGACGAATGTCCAGATCTGGGTGCAGCGGTATTTTGAGCCTGATACATATGTTGTGCAACATTGCACAGGCCAGGACTACCTGCCCCAACGTCTATGGTCTGTATATGAGCGCACCCCAGACCTATTTAGGCATCTGAAACGTGCCTTCTAGAGCCTGAAGGTCCGCTTGATGGTCACCCTGGTCCTTACATGGGCCCTGTTGTATGCTGTTTCTTGCAGCATAGGGGGATGAGTCACCAGCCATGGAAGCAGCGGGTATCCAGAGTCACCTACAAGGGGTAAGGACACAGATGTGAGTAATGATGCTCAGCAGTGGTGTTGCCAGTGACAACGGAATCTCAATAGTCAGTTCCCATGTATCATTGTGCCACACTGTTTCATGTTACAGTTCTTGAATGCGTGTTGCACTGGTTAGTGGGGTGTTACATTCTGGCACCTGTAGTGCATTGCGCGTGGCTGTCCTGTTGGGTTTGAAATGGCCTGGTCAGTGACTGCTACATCTCCATTCATGTGATACTCCTGTGTGTTGTGTGCTGTGAATTGGGGGGTGAGCTGATGGGTCCTGCATCTGCAGGGTGCTCTCCGGACATGCATTGGTGACATTGTTGCATCCCCCCTTTGCCTGTCACTCATACTGCTAGGTAGATGGTATTGTACATGTACTAGCCCAACATCCAGGTCCTTAGTCCTCTGTGACGCTCCATGTAGGCCGGCAGCGTGCCATTCCAAAAGACCATTACATCATGGGTTGATGCTGGGAATCGGGCACATCAGTGCTTGATTGTAAGGTTGGCGCCACAGGTGATCTGGACATTGAGGGAATTTAACTGCTTCCGGTTCCTGTAGAACTCCTCTGAGACGTGGTGGGTCACCAGCTCAACATGCATACAGCCAATTGTTGCCACCACATTGGGCATGCCCACAATTGCATAGAAGTGAGCCTTAGCGCTGTTGAACTGTGCCTGGGTGGTGGGTAGGGCGGTGTGCTGGCCCACATGACTCAGGGGGACCTCCAGCATCCGAGTCAGCACTCTGGAGAAAGCAGGCTGTGATATGCCATGCAGCTGGCTCACAGAGTGCTGGAACGTGCCACTGGCAAGGAGGTGCAGGACCAACACTATCTTTAGCAGCAGTGGTATGGCTGACCTGATGCTGATCCTTCTCTCAGTGTCCTCCTGGATGAAGGTAAGTAGGTCAAGAATGGTCACCCTGTTTAGGTGATACAGGGTTAGTATCTGCCTGTCAGTGAGGGTCCAGGGTGCAGCCCTTGTGCGAGGGATCACTGCATGCCTCTGCCTCTCCACCTGCACCCCCATCATCCTCATCCTCCTCCTTCTCTCCCTGGCCTCCTGTTGCCTGTGCTGGTCCTTCAGCCCCTGCAGCTGTAGATTGGCACGCAGCACATCAAGCTCCATGTTTGTAGGAATGAGCGGCAGCATGGTTGTTTTGGGAAGTATTTTTGGGGTAGCCGTGGGCCTTTTGTGTTCTTCCTGTGTACATTGAGTGTACCTGGGTGGATTGGGCTGGCCCATGGATATATTTCCTTCACCTGTGTCCATTTACTAGCTTCTCTGAGGTGATGTTATCTCCGCCTTGGTTCTGCTGGTATTACCTGCAAAAATCTGTCAGTATAACCTGCAAATCCTATCTCTTGATATGCCGATGATACCCTTGTGCCGGTATTACCAGCACCGGATTCCGGTGTTGTCAGTATTTGCGTTGCCGGTATTATCGGCACCTGTAATTCTGGATGAGGTGATATCGGCACCAGTATTTACGGCAAATGTGTTCCGGCAAACTCATACCAGGACCAGTAAGAGTGCCGGTAAACATTATTAATGGCACTTTTACTGTGTACCGGCAAAGCTGTAATGAGGGCCAATGATTCACTACCTGTAGGTGCAGTGCTGCCACACAGTGAGCGGGAGGAGGGAAGGGATGGTCGTCGAGTGCGGCAGGAACTAATTGACAATTATTTCTGAACACATTTATAAACACCTGCTGCTCAACTAGCATTGCTTTAAGTGAACTAGTATTTAATAGTAAAGTTTTAATCACCTACCTCCCCATCTCCAAAACCCATCCCACCCACCTCCCCTATCCTCAAATACAATGCCAACCCACCTTCCCTAGCCCGATGAGATAGTCTAATGACGTAAAAATCCTTTCCTTGCCCTCTTGCCTGCCCTTGCTAGCTTATTCCGGCAGTAGGCAGGCCACATTTTTCAAAGAGGGGGACATGGGCTGCCAGCTGATGATCCCTCCGTGGGTGTGACTAAGGCCGACAGGGCAGACTCCGGCTCCCAAATGTACTGGAGGGTCACCTGCAAGCTGGCCTGCATCGACTCACAAATGCTGAGATGCCCTCCGTCAGCTCTCTCACCATCTGGCCACAGCACTACGGGCAGCAGTGGCCACCTATGATTGCTGTCGCTCTCAGTCCAAGGACCTTGAAATCCTCTGTGAGGCACCCTGCGCAGAGTCACAGATAGCTTGCAGTTGATACACCTGTGTATCCGATATTGTCTCCAGATTAATCTGCCGCCGCTCCATTGTGTCCAGTCCCCTGCCCCATATAGCATTGATGGAATACTGTGCATTGGGCTGTGGTCTATGGGGAGGGTGGGGGCTGAAGCAGGGGAACCCAAAACCCCTGTCACCTCCGTCACATGGTCCACTGGCATCAGTGTCACCCTTTGATTCCAGGTCACTCTGCACATGTGCCTGGTTGTCATGCTCAGGTGACGAGGGGTAGACGTGGGGAGGATGGGTGGGCGTGGATGCAGATCACTGTGCCAGTGGCAGCATCTGACTCCTGGGACCACCCACAGGAGCCGGCTGTGGAGTGGCGGTTGCAGCTGCCAGGGGTGCAGCATCTGCATGCGTTGTGCTGCCATCAGGTGCGGTACCAGCAGTGGCATGTGCAATGCTGCTGGTCGGGCCACTTGGCTCACTGGTAGGAACTGTGGCGGTGTCGCCACTTCTTGAAGCTGGTATAGTGCTGCTTGCCCTGGTGCCTCGCTCCTGTCCTTTTTCCTGCTTTTTCCATTGCTGGGCATTGCAGGGGTAGGGTTTTTGTGGTGCCACCGGTGGCCCTACCATAGGATGTAGATGGGCCTGCATCCTCCTCCTGAGTCGACTGTGAACCTGTTGGGTGGACAATGACATGCGTTAAGTCATCATGGATACTTGTACTTGGGCTTCCAAGTCACTCATGCTACATGATTGTAGTTCATCATACACACATGTGATCTGATGGGCAGGGTCGATTGCAGGCCAATGTATATGGCTAATGCAAGGTGGGGTAAGTGTCTGCTGAGTGTGTACACTTCAAATGCATGGGCTATTTGCCTGTTGGGTTGGCAATGAGGCCTATACATGTAGTTGTGCCAGGGGTTCACTTTGGCACTTGGCCTTTACCAGCACACATGGGTGCTGCTCATGGTTGCATGGGGTTACATGCAAAATCCTACTACAGTGCATGGGTATGTGCACAGCTGCCCACCTTCCCTTGCCCATGCAAGTGGTGGAATTGCCTTTGTACGCATGGGCTTGAATATTCCCCTCTCCATTGGGTCATCTGTGCTGAGAGACACATGCATGGGATGGTCATTTGACCAATGCATTGTCATGGGAGGGGCAACATTCATACTCGCCAGCTTTGCCTTGACAGCTGGCTCTGACCTTGGCACTCCCAAACCCTCGATCCCTTCCATATGGAGGATGCTGCTTACCTTCTTCTGCCATGTGTGAAGGAGATGCGGACAAAGGACTGTGTTGTTGTCTTCCCTGAAAACGGGAGTCATGGAGATAAGGACGAATCTCTTTGGATGCCAACCTGCCTGTAAGATTGGGTGGCATCTGGAGGGAACCTCAAGGTGTGAAGAAAAACCCAGTGAAGGGGGAAAAAAACTAGTGTAATGGTGAAGTACCCCCAGGCTGTTAGCAAGAGGTATGAGCACCTCCAGAGAAGAAGATGCCATTCCATCAGCAGAAAGAAGGTAATACAAATGGTCACGAATGGCAATCACAATCTAGGAGGAGGAAGGGGAAAACTGAATGTGGACAAGGCAGGAGCGAACAAGCAGGGGAAGGAAGCGAGGAAACACAGGAGGGTCAAGAGACCAACCACAAGTAATAGAAATAGTATCCAGAAAGGAAAACACAGAGCGAAAGGCTAAGGCGTAACAATACCTTAGCATTGAGATGCAAGATTAGAAGATCTCCAGGACCAGATACGCTTAGCAGAGCAGGGTCCGATGCCATAGCAGTGACCACATCTCCCTAGAGAGACGTGTCGCTATGTTGGATGAAGCACGTAGACATGAGCAGGGCTAGTTGCAGCCGCCATCTTGGAGGTGGCAACACTGGGGGCGTAGCATGCAACATGTGCAATGCGCGAAGGATGCTTTAATCGTTGCCACAAACGACCAGTGACGGTCACAGGAAACAGTAACAACAGTGTCACATCCTGGTGTTTTGACAGGAGGCTGCAAACCATGGCCTTGAGGTCAACCGGTTTGTGTTTCTGCCTGCCTTGGCTTTCGCTTTGGGTCTCCGGTGCTCCCCCAGAGGAGCACCAGAGACCGAAAGTGATAGCCACGGCAGGCAGAAACACAACGTGGTTGTGTTTAAAAAACGCTCAGTTTTTTCTTTCCAAGTTTCTCATGCTCCTCCGGCTTGGAGGAGCGCGAGAAACTTAGAAAGAAAAACCGCAGCGTTTTTGAAACACAACAATGTTGTATTTATGTTAGCGGTAGCTTCAGCTTGGAGCCCAAAGGGCCCGAAGGGCTCCAAGCTGAAGCTACCGCAAACATAAATACAACGTTTCAAAAGCTGCGGTTTTAATTTCTATGTTTTCCGGGTTCCTCCAGCCCAGAAAACTTAGAAAAAAAAACACAGCAAGTGCTTATTTAAAAAAAAAAATAGCACTTCCGAGATGCAGCTGCAGCTTTCCTGCCTGTAGTCGCTGGTCCCCGTCCTCCGAGTCCGGCAACAATGAAGCAAAAGCCACCCAGTGGTAGCTTTTTTTTACTACAGCTGACTGGCTTTTGCTTCATTAGTGCCGCAAACGCAAGCACAGGCGGCATCCATTTCACAAAATGGATGCCCCCTAGTGCTTGCAATTTTAAAGTTTGAGCTTCATTTGCTTGAAACTTTCCATAGGGACTTAAAAAAAATATAGTTTAGATATTTGTTTTATTATTGGCCATCTTTTTGGCCAATAATATTTTCTGACCGAACCATTCCTTTAAGTTGTGTGTGAAAGTGGATGCGTGCGGGAGAGTGGCTGCGCCTTTGGCTAATTCCATAAACGTGGGGTGCGAGAGAAAAATACAATGGTTATATTCAAAGGAATCCAACAAAACAGAAGTGGCAGGGGATACCAGGAATATCTTGGTACTATGATCTGGCCTGGATAGAACCTATATATTTATGTTAACATCAGAGATCATAGTACTTGTGTTTCTATGTGGTTAGCTCAGGCGTAGTTATCTCATGTTGACAGTCACCATTTCATCATAACTTCAAAGCATTGTGAAGAAAACATGTCTCTAAACAGTGAGATGAAAGGCATTCAATTCAAATCAAAGGACTCTCTCTAATAATTCAATATTTTTATTAATATGTAGAAAAAACATTGTAAAAGATTGATCTCATTATTTTTTAGAAAAACATCACAAGTGTCAAAATCAGTGTAAACATTTACCAATCTGAGAAAATCACTGGTTCTTCTGATAAAATACATCATTCTCATCTAAAACCTCATCAAACCATTCGCCAAACATACCTCATTCATACTCAGATGATTCATCATTTCATTCACGACTAATATCTAAATCATCACTTAAAAACAACATCCTACAATACAACAATACAACTTTGTGTCCATTACAAATATGAATAGTAGGATTTTAACAACTGAGTCAACGTCAATTATTTGGTCTAGTACATCACGAAAAGGCTCAGTATCATTTATATCAGTGCTGTTACTAATGACAGTATTCAAAGGAATACCTGACATTGGTACATTCCAAAACCAAATTCTATCTAAGTGCGAAATATTGCCCACCCCAAAATAGAGACAAGTGCAACACAGTGCTCAACCCCAAAATACATCTAAGTGCAAAACACTACCCACCCATAAGCATCCTTCTAAGTGCAATGCATTTCCTTACCCCAAAATCCATCCATGGCCTGCAGCCTCCTTCAAAGGCAATATCGACTCTGCAACCGCTCCAAGAAAAGAGTCTTTATCCAAGCCTGCATCTCTGCGGAATCAAACAACAAGGCCAAACTTTCAAAGTCTGCAGGAAACTTGCCAATCCTGCTGCAGCCTCCTCCTTTGTCACTCCCACCCAGGACCTCTGCTCGGCCCTGGCAGCACACTTCAACACAAAAACCCAAGACATCCTCTCTTCCCTGCCCCCTACACCACAGCACACACCAGCACCTGTGCCTCCATTGGCCCCACCTCCACTTCCACTCTCCTCTCTCTCTCTCTCTCTCTCTCTCTCTCTCTCTCTCTCTCTCTCTCTGTCTGTCTTTCTCTCTCTCTCTCTCTCTCTCTCTCTCTCTCTCTCTCTCTCTCCGGTCACACCTGATGAGGTCACCTGACAAGTCCGGTCTATGAAGGCCTCATTCAAGCAAGTTGACCCCTGCCCCTCCAAAACCATCAAGGACAACATTGATTCCCTCGCAACAGCCTTGGCTGACCTTTGCACCCTCTTTTTTTCCACTTGAGATTTCCCAACTGCTCTCAAGCACTCCCTTGTGCACCCTCTTCTCAAGAAACCCTCTGCTGACCCTTCCATTTCGTCAAACTACCGCCCGATCTCTATCACTCCTTTCCTGGCCAAATTCCTGGAGAAGGTGGCTATCTCTCAGCTAAACCTCCACACTGAATCAATCAGTTGTTTCCACGACCACCAGTCTGGCTTTAGAGCATCCAGAGGCACGGAAACTGCTCTTCTGAACACCTGTGAAGACCTGCTCTCAAATCTTGACACTAACACTCCCTCTGTCCTCTTTCTTCTTGATCTATTCTCTGCCTTTGACATGGTTAACCACAACATCCTGATCTCTCGGCATCATGACACCTTGGGAATCACAGGTCAGGCTCTGGCTTGGTTAACCTCTTTTCTCTCCGACCGCCCATCCCAGATCGAACTCGGTGCATTTCTCTCAACTATCACCCTCTCAACCTGTGGCATGCCCCAGGGTTCTAACTTATCCCCCTGGTTCTTCGTTGTATACATGGCTGCCCTGGCACGTGTGATTGCCACTCTCATCTCTAATTTCCAGTGTTATGCGGACGACACGCAGCTATCCTTCAGGCTATCCTCAGTCGCCTCCTCCTCCTCACTCATATCTGACTGTCTATCTGCTATTCAGTCATGGTGTGCTGCAAACGACGTTTGTCTCAATGCCAGTAAAACTGAGATTGTCTGCTTGGGACACCTGCTCCCGCCTTGCCCCCTCTCACTCTGGCCATACTCCCTTGGCCCTGTGCCTACCCCCACCTGTGAGGCCAAAAACCTTGGGGTCATTTTCGACTCCACTCTCTCCTTCTCCTCTCACATTTCTGACATTTCAAAAAAGTCTGTCAACTACACCTCCTTAGAGGCACTCTACAGTTTCTCACTTTCCCTCAGCGACTCCCTGACTCCAGAGCCCTAGTGCTCTCCAGGCCGGACTACTGCAACAGCCTCTTCCTCAACCTCCCTGCTTCCACCCTGCTCCCCCTGCAACTCATCCAGAACAGAACTGCAAGACTTATACTTGGCCTCAAGCCCAGGGACCGCATCTCTCCAGTGTGAAAATCACTCCACTGGCTCCCCGTGGCTGCAAGAATCAAATTCAAGACCCTCTGCATTGTCCACAAGGCTTTCTGGGGTCTGGGACCTACTTACTTTCAACGTTGCCTTCCTAAATACGGTCCCTCTCGAGCCCTCTGCTCATCTACCTCCAACCTTCTGCGGGTGAGCCGGTTCTCCAAGCAGAGGTTTGGAGGGAGATCCTTTTCCTCAGCAGGTGCCTCCCTCTGGAACAGCCTCCCTGCCACCCTCCGTCTTGAGCCTGAAATTCTGAAGTTCTGGAAACTCCTCAAGACCTTCCTCTTCTCCTCTTCCTTCTCTCTCACCCTACCCTGCTAACCTAGCTCTCTGCTCTTACTTCTCTTCCTCTTCCGCACAGCTTATTGACTGCCGCCTGGTGTACCTCAGAGTCTCAATGTCCCCAGGCACCCCTGCCAGTCCTTCTGCACTTGCCGCAAGGCCCTACACCCCACTGCACTTGTAATAAAACCTTGAGAGCTTCTTTCTCCACACTTCACCACTCTCTACTGACTGGCCGCCCTTGGTCCCCTGTCCCTCCCTTCCCCTCCCGCACTTGCACGATCCGTATACAGCCCTGCCTGAAGATCGTTCTGTCTGTTCTCCCTTGTCTTCCCCCCTTAATGGGCACTTGAAAAACTGCAGAATCGCCGGCAGGCCTGTTTGCTGTATCTAAACTGTTAAATCTATAATATTGCACTTAGTCTGCCCGTGCAGACTGTTATCGTCTCAGAAATTCAAGGGCTCTGAGCGACTGTTGTTTTTCCTCATGTTCCTTCCCTCCTTGAGCGCTTTCAAACACTTGCCTGTGTTTAGGCGCTATATAAATAAACATTACCATTACCATCTAAGTATGGCTCATTACCCACCCCCAAAATACAGCCAAGTGCAACTCATTGCCCATCCCCAAATACATCTAGGTGCAGCACACTGCCCACCCCAAGATTTCTTCTAAGTGCAACACATTACCCACCCCCAAAATACAACCAAGTGCAACACACTGTCCGTTCCCAAAATGCATCTATGCGCAACACACTGCCCACCCCAATAATCCTTCCAAGTACAATACATTGCCTACCCCAAAATACAGCCAAGTGGAACACATTGCCCACCCCCAAGATACAGCCAAGTGCAACACACTGCCCATCCCCAAAATACATCTAAGTGCAACACACTACCCACCTCCAAGAATCCTTCTAAGTGTGTCACATTGCCCACCCCCAAAATCCATCTAAGTGCAACGCATTGCCCACCCCAAAATACAGCCAAGTGCAACACACTGCCCATCCCCAAAATACACCCCTTCAAACGGTAGGTTAGTTAGTTTAAATGCTGAACCGTTAAAGTGTACTGTGCTGTGTTACTCATCACGCTGGACCATAACTCACTAGGCACACCTCACTCAATCTCATTTCATTCACTCTTGTCTTCATTCATTATCACCGTCTCATTCCACGCACACAACTAGTGCCCGCCCCCAAGAATTCTTCTAAGTGCAATAAATTGCCCACCCCATGCCACCTTCTAAGTGCAATACATTGCCCACCCCAGAATACTACCAAGTACAATACATTGCTCACACCCAAAATACATCTACGAGCAACACACTGCCCATCCCAAAATCCACCTAAGTGCGATACATTGCCCACCCCCAAAATACAGCCAGGTGCAACACATTGCCATCTCAAATACATCTAGGTGCAACACACTGGCCACCTCCAAGAATCCTTCTCAGTGCAACACATTGCCCGTCCCCAAAATACACCCAAGTGCAAAACACTGCCCACCTGTAAATACATGTTGGTGCTACACACTACCCACCCCCCAGGAATCCTTCTAAGTGTGACACATTGCCCACCCCCAAAATACAGCCAAGTGTAACACAATGCCCATTCCCAAAATACAACCAAGTGCAACAAACTGCCCACCCCCAAGAATCATGCGAAGTGCAATACATTGCCCACCTCCAAGAATCCTTAGTGCAATACATTGCCCAACCCCAAGAGTCCTTCTAAGTGCAATACATTGCCCACACCCAAAATCCAGCCAAGTGCAATACACTGCCCCCCCAAAGTCCTTCTAAGTGAAATACATTCTCCACCCCAAAACACAGCCAAGTGCAAAACATTGCCTTCCCCCAAGAATCCTGAGTGTAACACATATTTCCTGCCCCCAAAATCCATCTAGATCCAGCACATTGTCAACTCCCAAGATACAACTACCAGGCTGTCTAAAGGAGCGCAGCAGGTAATCTGCACAGTTTTCTGATTTGATGGAAGAAATGGCAAAGTGGTAGGGTTTTAATTGAGCACAGTAATGGCTGGGCTCACCGCCTGTACCACCTTACCTTAGTTCTTGCTGTAGGGTGCTTTGTCAGGCGTCCATGGGCAAACAGGGATGGGAGCTGGCCAGAAGGGAGCTTCCCATTGCCAGGGCCCTTTGCCGGCTGCCCTGGAAGATTTGTGGAAGAAAGGAATGGCGGTCAGGTGAAAAACACGCTGCCCTACGGGAAGCTATGGGCGTGCCGGAACATGGAGGGTCTCGGATTCAGGGGAAACAAGCAATGGAGGGTTAGAGGACAACAATGTCATCCAAATAGGCCCCAATGAAATTAGAGTAGGGTTTTAAAACTCTAGGCATCAACCTCTGGAAAGTGGCCAGAGCTCCATGTAAACCAAAGGGAAGGACTTTAAATTGGAAGATCCCCTGGAGTGTAGAGACAGCTGTTTTTCTCTCTATCTACTGGATTCAGGAGCACATGCCAGTATCCCTTGGTGTAATCTAAAGTGGATGTATATTTGGCCGACCCTAACTTTTCAATGAGTTCATCGATTCAGGGCATGGGGTAATTAGCGAAAGTCGAAATTTAATTTAACTTCCAAAAATCGATCCAGAACCTCCAACTCCTGTCGGGTTTCACCATTAGGACTATGGGGGAAGACCAGGGGCTTTCTGATGGTTCCATTATATCTGCTTTTAACATCTCTGAGAGTTCTGTCTCAATGATTTTCCTTTCTACTTTGGAAATCCGTTAAGGTTTAAGATTTACCGTTTGTCCGGCTGAGGTGGGAATGTAATGGAAAAAATGACAGGCTCCACCATGCTTTTCAGAGAAGGCTTCTGGGAATTGTTTTAATAAGTAATGAGGTCTTCTTATTGGGAGGGGGTAGATTTATGAGTATGATTTGAAGCTCTAGTTCTTGGTCAGTTAGGAGTGTGGCCATGGTCACTGTAGGTTCTTCAACTGGGTCAATCTTCCACTCCTTTAACAGTTTAACGTGATAGATCTGCCTTTTCTGACATCTATCTTGTTGGTCAGCTACATCATTTAAAAGGCCTTTCTTTTCTTTTTTTTAAAAACCTTTATTTTTGGATTGCGCATCACAACACAGCTGTCCCATATATCCATTAATAGCACAATATTCAGTAAATAAGAGCATTATGTTTCTACATTACATATCTATACAATGATTTGGCACGTTAGATACTTTTTGAGCTGTCTTCATCAGAAAGTGAATCACGCAGGTATATTCTGAATAATGTCCAAATATCCTTCGGCCTATTCGTGGTGGGTGTCATTTTTACATATGTTCCTTCACATGCATTAACCTATGCTAGTTCTTGGAGAAAGTGGTCGATATGTGGTGCATGGACGCTTTTCCATGCTTGAAGTATGCATTTCTTTGCCACTACACATGCAACATTGAAAAGCCTTCTAGTTTTTTCCGAAATTTTTCCTACATCACTAAACAAGAGGGTGTGAGGTGAGCTGGGATTTGTGTCATTTCCTCCAGTATCCCCACCACCTCCTGCCAGAACACAGTGATCAGAGAGCATGCCCAGTACATATGATATGCATTCCCCATGGGGTTTCCGCATTTCTGACAGCTTCCGGTTACATTATTATTGAATTTTGCCATTTTAACCGGGGTATAATGGAGTTTGTTTAATACCTTAAACTGTATCAACCTGAGGCCCACATTTAACGAGACCTTTTTAGATAGGAGGCAATATCTTTTCCATTTTTCCTCTACAATAATTATGCCCATGTCCGTTTCCCAAGATGTTTTGATCTTATTCAGTGGTTGCGTCTGGGTTTGTATTATATTGTATAACTTTGATATACCTGTACCAGTTTGTGAATATAGGGATTGAAAACATTCATGTGGAGGTGGCTCCTCTGGGAATGATGGCCATCTTGCTTTAAATGCGGATTTCATGCGGTGATGTTGTAAGGTGGCTAACTGACCCCCTCCTACAGTGTCTGCAAAATCCTCTGGTGTGACGAATCTCCCATTCGGGAACATGTCTCTCATTTTAATCTCATATTCCAGAACCCATGTCTTGTGTATACTTACATCATATGTGGGTTTAATACTTTGGAAGTTCCGCAGCGGGGCCTGTGAATTGTAGGGTGTATCAATTTGTAGTCTTTTGCAGATTATAACCCATGCAGTGATGGTGGTAGTTGCTGGGTCATATTTGCATTCGTCTTTGTGATTTTTCTTGAATATTATTGAGCGTAGGTCAGTCGGGTGGACCGACTGTCGCTCAATGGGGATGTGTGGTGCAGTATCTGTCGGGTCCTGCCAGTATTTAGCATATTGTGCCTGGGCTGCAAGGTAGTACAGTTCGAAGTCAGGTGCAGCTATACCACCTATCTCATCATGTTCCACAAGTTTTTCCCATTTCATCCTGTTTGCTCCGCCATTCCATATGAATGTTGTCACCATGGACCGCAGGGTACCAAAGAATGGTCTTCCAGGCCATATTGGGACATTGCTAAACACATATAGGAGTTTGGGAAGGACCACCATTTTAAGTACTGTGATACGCCCAATGAGTGAGATCAGGAGTCTGGCCCATATTTGTAGCTTGGCGTGGATCGCTTGTAGGAGTTGTTCATAATTGTCAATGTATAGGGATGTCCTATCTTTGGATATAAGGATTCCTAGATACCTCATATCAATAATGGGGGACCATTGAAGATCGTGCGTATGAGTCGGGCAAGTGGTGGCGGGTGTTAGTGGGAAAATCTCGGATTTAGAAATGTTTATTTTGTATCCCGAGTATACTGCGAATGTATTCATGACTTTCAGCATGGGGGCGAGATTTTTCTTATATATAACAATATATAACAATGTGTCATCCGCATACAAGGATATGGATTGGGTGCTTCCGGCCATCCATATACCTCTCTGCCCCTGTTCTTGTCTGACAGCGACCACTCGCTCTATAGTGAGGGCGAACAGAATGGGAGAGAAGGGGCAGCCTTGCCTTGTGCCTTTACCCAGGCGGAAACTGTTAGATAAAGTGTGGTTTGTGAGGACCTTGGTCGAAAGCCTTCTCGGTATCCAATGACACAGCAACTGCTTGAGCCTCAGGTTTAATCTGCGCCATAAAGCCGAACAGTCTGCGCAAGTTTAACGCTGTGCATCTTGTCGGGATGAAACCACATTGGTTGGGGTGAATTAAGGTCATCATCTTGGGGATTAATCTAGTTGCGAGTACTTTGGCGTATATTTGGCATCTGTGTTGATTAAAGAAAGAGGGCGATAGGAGGACATTTCGTGGGTGTGGTGCCTAGGTTTCAATAACACTGTAATGTTTGCCTCCCTCATTGTGTCCGGGAGTGAGCCACATGTCATTGCTTCCTCCCATACGAAAGACAGGATTGGGGAGAGTTCTGAGGAGTATTCCTTGTATAATTCTGCTCCCAATCCGTCCGAACTCGGGGCTTTTCCCTACGTCAGTGATTTAATTGCTTCAGCAATTTCCTCACTGGTTATCGGTTGTTCAAGAGCCAGGGTGGTGTATGTCACAGTGGTTTACCAAGTTGGCCAAATGGGAAGAGATAAACCAATAATCTATCCTTGACTCAGTATCATGTGCTGACGAATAGAACGAATACTGTCTCTCCAATGGGTGAAACCTCTCCATGCATCAACAAAGGTTAATTGTGCTAAGGCCTGATGTAAAACAGTAGCTGATCTGGTGAGATTCCTCTGCCTGTCAGAGACCTATCAAGAGACACATCGAGTATGGTGTTAAAGTTCCCTCGCCACAATATACATGCATTCACTGCCAAGCCAATTATGTTTACAAAGAAATCTGGGTCATCCTTATTCGGCCCATGGGTATTCATTAGGATCAATTCCTCGTTCGCTACTGTCCCATATGATTACATATCTGCCTTGGGGGTCAATTTTACTTTTCTCGGTTATGAAGCCCAATGAGGGGTGTATCAGTGTGAGGACTCCCCTGTTCTGAGATGAATATTCAGTGCAAAATCTGTTGTTACCCCATTGCCGTAAAATACCATTGTTGACATTATGTAATGCGTGCGTTTCTTGCAGCATGGCAATGTGCGGGTGATGTCTTTTAATATAAGCCCCAACTTTGCTGGATTTTGATCTATTATTAAGCTCACGGACATTCCATGTGAGCAGTTTAAGCTTCAGCCCCGTGCCTGGTTTTACATTTTGTGCCATTCATTCATGATCAAGTAAGACATTAAGAGGGGAGTGATTTCCCAGTATGATACAGCTTGTGATGGTGTGCTTGCAATTTTTTAACATTTCAACTTCGACTCTTGGTGCACAACGGGGAATCTCTCAGGCGGTCGACTCGTTCTTCCAACCGTATAGCATGTCTCTATTTGTCCCATTGCAAACCCCCTTTCCCCAACACCCAACAAAACAATGCTCTGCGCCCTGTTCCCACCCCCACACACACCATCAACCCGAACCTGATGATGACCCCTAATTGCTAACTTGTGGAACTTCCCGAGGAGCGTACGTCACAGCCACAGCCCCTGTAGCCGAGCGCATCTCATCCAGCTGATAGCTATTATAGAGACTGTGCCCTCCGGTCACCTATTATTGCACAGTTAAGTTAGTAAAGGATATTGTAGTGATGCCTTCAGTCATTGGGAGTTCTCATGCCGACCGTCGGCTGTTGGAGGTCGTTTTGATCCAAGTTGCCTCTTCTTTGCGGCAGGGGGATCGAAGCTTCTACATAGGCCATTGCCGCAGACGGAGATTCAAAGAAGTGTGCACGGCCACAATGTTGTAGGTCTATTCCTCAGTCTAAGTTGTCTTTTAATCGACTCGTATGATCGCCTTTGAGTTAGGACTCTTGCTGCGAAGTTGTGGTAGATGTGGATATTGTCGCCACTGTGTCGCAGAGGGCCCATTTCCCTGGCCAGCCGTAGTGCTGCATCTCTCTCTCTGTAGTTTAGCAGCTTGGCGATGACAGTGCGCGGGGGGGCTCCTGGCTTAGGTACTGGGGCCAGAGTGCGGTGTGCCCTTTCCACCAAAAAGTGCGGGGAAAAGGAGTCTTCGCCAAACAGGGATTTCAGTAGCGATTCAATATGAGGTTCCATTGGGCCCTTGCAAAAGGATTCGGTGAGTCCAACTATCCGTATGTTGTTGCAACGTGATCTGGATTCCAAGTCGTTGCATTTGCCAAGGAGCTTAGTCATCTCTCCTTTCAGAAGGGTTATGTTGTGGATATTTTGATTAATTGAGTCTTCATTAGAACCAATTCTGTTTTCTGCTGGCGTAATTCTGTCACTCTCTTTATCGACACAGGCTTTGAGTGAGCAGATAGTTGAGACGACATCGTCTAGTTTAACATTTAGTGCTAGGAATCCATTTTGTACTGTAGCGAGGAGATGGTCAAACTTGGTGTCATCTGAGGAAGCTGAGGAGGCGACTACAGGAGGATCCGGGATACCAGTCGGGGTCTGGGAGCTTGTGTATGAATCCATTGGGCCCGTCTTCTTATTCTTCGCACTGTATTTTCCTGGCATTTCACAAATATCACTTGTGTGTGTCAATGGCTATCTAGTTGGTCAGACCTGCCTGGTCAGCACCCCGGGTGGGTTCACCAATATCAGAATATGTTCAAGTGTCTGCAGGAGATGCGTAGTTGAACAGGGGGCCTGTTCCAGAGTGTTGCCTGCCTCCTTATCTGTGTTATATGGATTCCACAGTATCCGCTGTGTTCAGCCTGGTATGCGCAATGTCCGACACTGTACCGTGTATGTTCCAGCTTGCTCCCTGGGTTTTGTGGGAACTGCATGGCTTTGACACACCTGTGTTATCGTTTCAATTATTTAAGCCTTTGCTTCATGTGCAATCTTGTTGTTTCAAAGGATGGACTGTGACCTCCAGCATATCTTGATGCTCCAATCTGCGTATCAATGGGGAATGGCGACTCTCACATGAGGGGCCCCCTTATGATGTAATGTCTGGCCTGCTGGTCCGTGGTGAAGCCGGGGTGCAGTTAGCTATGTCCTTGGTCCGGGTGGCTAACAGGTTAGGTGTGAGCAGGCCAGCAGACAGTGGTGCATGGAGCATGCCGACTATGTTTTCAGGAGCTAGATGGTCCACGTGTGCATAGTGTCCTTCTGGCGTAACAGATGGTGCTGTGCGCCGTTGCCATATGATGTGCGGCACTGCTTGCAACGATCTGCTCCTGTGTACTGTTAGGTTCTGGAGCTCAGTCTTTGAGACCGTTCGTTACCAAGGGATTCTGGCCTTGTGGATCGTCCTCTGGTGCTTCCCCGCTGTTTGTGTGGCCGTCTGCACTGCTCAGAGGTCTCCTCTTTGCTGTTCGGAGACTGCTGATCGAGGGGTGTTTTGATGATGCCTGTATCCCGTCTCCCGTGTATTCATCCGGCATATTGTGGACTATGGTAGCAGTGGCCTGTTGGCGGGAGAGCAGGCTCTGCCCCCTCCAGGGCCTTTGTATTTTACTGGAGCCGCAGTCTCCGTAAAAAAACGGCAGTTCTCTATGTCAGCATGCCACACTGCCCCAGTGCCTCATGTCAGGGTTTGTGTAATATAGGTCTGATTTTCCTTGTTGTTTCTCTCAGGGAGTTCGAGGGGTTGTAGGCAGGCAGCACCGCAACTTTCGGTGGCTCAGAAGGCGCCGATACCGGATTTTATTTCGGAAGGATTACTTCTGGAGAGGAGCTCAGCAATTAGGCCGGCATCTTCGTTGCGCGCAACATCGCTCCCCTCAAAAGGCCTTTCTTTTCTATAATTTTGTAGGGATCATACCAATTGGAAATCATCTTATTTTCAGAGGTGGGTATGAGGACCAGAACGGGTTCACCTAAAGGATCGTGCCACGTCTTGTTTGTCATGTTTGTCATGTAGAGCCTTGTTCTTTAAGCCTTGTGGTCCTGAACTCTGCCTAAATGATATTTTACAATTTCCCTAAAAGCAGCCTATGGGTTTTGAGTTTCTGGACAGTTTAGGAGATGGGTAGGGAAGCCTCTTCTCTTTCTTCCCATGTCTCTTGAAGCATATCCAGGAAATCACAGGGTCCCCTTCCATATAACAGTTCGAATGTGGAATATCCTAATGATGATTGGGGTGTTTTCCTGACAGCAAACAGAGTCCAGGGAATCATGACATCCCAATTACAACCATCAGTCTGAACTAGTTTGTGTGCAATTATTTTAAAGATTTGATGAAACCTTTCCACGGGTCCATCGGTCTGAGGGTGGTACATCGAAGTTTGTATGATTTTATTATGTAAGATTTCCTTGACCTTTTGCATAATCTTGAACATAAAGGTGGTACCTTGATGCATGAGGATCTCTTTCAGGAACCCCACTCAGGAAAGGAAGGGTAATGTGTGTTTTAAAATCTATCTGTTTACTGGTGTTATTCCTGAGGAGAAACTCTTTGATATACTGAGTAGTGTAGTCAACGATGACAAGCATAAACGTGTTCCCTAACTTGTATGTTTCTAAGGGCCCTACTATATACCCATGGCTATGCAGGAAAATGGTTTTTCGATGATTGGGAGGGGCTGTAAAGGGTGCACTGTACATGGAAGTTGCTGTCTTTTGACAGATGTCACACGTAGCGATATACCTTTTTTACGTCTGTAAACACCCTAGATCAGTAATACAGAGGAACCACTTGGCTCTGGGTTTTACCTTCTTCCTGATGAACAGCTGTTAGATGGAAATGGGCCAATTCCAACACTGTCCTTCAGTGATGTCTAGGGACTACCAATTGGGTTCAGGGAAGGCTGTCTCTTTCTGTGTCACGTCGATACAGTAACCAAAAAAAAAGAAAGGTCCTGCTTGACATTGACCATGCTATTCAGACTTGACTCTCCCAAAGGCTTCAGTCAGATCAGGGTTGTTCCTTTGGGCAAAGGCAAGGTCAGGAAAAGGGGCAACATCTTCAAATCTATAACAACTGGTCGTCCCTTGAAAGATTGGCCTCTCCAAATTCTAGGGATCCCCTGATTGTCTCTGCCAACGCCTCTATTTCTTGTGGAACAGGAGTCAAGGCCTGCTCCAATATTCCCTCAGTAATGGCATTCCAGCCTTTGATCACCTAGCAGTTGGATCCATGATTATGAAATATTATGCTAATTTCCCCTCTGAAGTTGGGATCCACTTCCCTGCCTGCGGCATCAAGGGAATGTCGGCAGGCAAGCCCTGACTTTGTGGCTAAGTGAATAGAGTCTTAGGGGGAGGGGAAATACTAAGATCCATGCAGATTAATTGTCTCTCTCTACCCCCACTTCACTGCAAAACTCAGGGCATCCTTAGTACTCTTTATTCCTCCGCTTGCCCCTCCCCTGCTCCCATCCTCCTGCCAACCCTGGCCTCTCATCCTCCCCCATCCACTCTCTCCTTGTTCTCTCCTATCACATTGGATGAGGTAACTAGAGTTGTCCGCTCTATGAAGGTCTCCTCCAAACAGGTCTCCCTCTGTTCTTCCAGAACTATTAAGGACAACATTGACTCCCTTGCCCCTGCATTTGCTGATTTCTGCAATCACTTTCTTGCCATGTGTCTTTCCCCTCTTCACTCAAGCACTCCCTTGTGCTCCCCCACTGAAAAAGCCTTCCACCAACCCCTCGTGTTCGGCTAACTAGCGCCCCATCTCTATCACTCCTTTCCTTGGGGAAACTTCTGGAGAAGTTGGTCTTCCCCCAACTAACCCAGTATACTGAAATCGTTGGATGCCTACACGACCATCAATCTGGATTTCGAGCATCGAGAGGCACGGAAACTGCTCTCCTGAACACCGGTGAAGAACTGCTTGTATCTTATATCTTATCTTGACTCGTAACTTACCCGCTGTTCTCATTCTACTCAATCTCTCCTCTTCTTTCGATACGGTCAACAACTCCATCCTCATTAAACGGATCCATGATACCCTTGGCATCTTGGAGCGGGCCCCAACCTCCTTCCTCACTGACCGTACCTCCCAGGTTATCCTGGGTTCTTTCTCCTCTCCCTCCTCTATCTCCGCTTGTGGCGTTCCCCAGGGCACTAACCTTTCACCCTGGCTCTTTAATATCTATCTCGCCCCGCTTGCTCACCTTAGCTCCACTTTATCCCAGCACTTCCATTGTTATGCAGATGACACCCAGATGACACCCAACTCTTCTTCAAACTTCCCTCTGAACCTCTTCTTACTTCCTCTACCTTTCCTGACTGCCTATTTGCTATCCAATCCTGGTGTGCCTCTAATGATCTCTGTCTCAATGCCAGCAAGACTGAGATCCTTCATATTGGAACTCCTGCTCCTTCTTTTCTCCCTTCACTCTGGCCACCCTCCATGGGCTCTCCCCCCTCTACTTCATCTGAAGCCAGAAACCTTTGAGTCATCTTCATCTCCTGTCCCTCTTTCCTTCCTCACATTCTCGACCTTGCCAAGAAGGCCCATTTCCAACTCCACCTTCTCAGAGGTATCCTCCCTTTCCTCACTTTTCCCCAGAAGCTTAATGTCTCTAGAGATCTTGTACTCTCTACACTGGACAATTGCAACAGCCTCTCCCTAAATCTACCCTCTTCCTTTCTCCGCTCCCTCCAGCTAATCCAGAATCGGGCTGCAAGACCTATCCTTGGCCTCAAGCCCAGCGACCGTATCTCTCCAACCCTAAAATCTCTCCACTGTCTTCCCGTTGCTGCAAATATCAAATTCAGATTCCTCTGCATCATCCATAAAGCTGTCTGGGGCCTGGGACCACGCTATTTACAACTTGCTCTCACCAAATACACTCCCTCCAGATCTCTCAGATCTTTCGTCTCCAACTCTCTTTCATGTATCTTCCTCTCGACCTGTGTTGTTACCCAGGGGTCTAACCTCTCGCCCTGGCTTTTCAACCAATACCTGGCAACTCTCGCCCACTGCATTGCCATTTTCTGCTCAAATTTCCAGTGCTACGCTGACGACACTCAACTAATTTTCAGGCTGCCCTCCGCCACCTCCTCTCCCTCTCTCATCTCTGATTGCCTAACTGCCATTCAAGATTGGTGTGCCACCAATGATCTTTGCCTGAATGCCAGCAAGACGGAGATCCTCCTCATCGGCACACCTTCACCATCCTTTCCCCTCACTCTCTGGCTGGCCTCCCTTGGCCCTCCTCCTACCCCCACCTGCGAGGCTAAGAACCTCGGGTCATCTTCGACTCCACTCTTTCCTTCTCCGCCCACATCTCTGAGGTCTCTAAAAAGTAAAATTTCCGACTGCACCGCCTCAGAGGTACTCTGCCTTTCCTCTCCTTCCCCCAGAAGCTCATGGTATCTCAAGCTCTGGTTCTCTCTAGCTTGGACTATTGTAACAGCCTCTTTCTAAATCTACCTGCCTCTACTCTCCGCACGCTGCAACTAATCCAGAACAGGACTGCGAGACTTGTCCTTGGCCTCAAGCCCTGGGATCGTATCTCTCCAGCTCTGAAATCTCTCCACTGGCTCCCAGTGGATGCAAGGATTAAATTCAAAACCCTCTGCATTGTCCACAAGGCTTTCTGGGGCCTGGGTCCAAAATACCTTCAGCTATCCCTCCGCAAATACCTCCCCTCTCGAGCTTTTCGCTCCTCTACCTCCAACTCACTCAGGGTCAGTCGTTTTTCTAAGAAACAAGCTAGGGGTAGATCTGTCTTCGGCTGGGGCCTCCCTCTGGAACAGCCTCCTTGCCACTCTAACTAAAACTTGAGGAGAACCATCTCCGGTTCCGGAAGCACCTCAAGACCTTCCTCTTTTCTTCTGCCTTCGGTTCCCATCTCCCCTGCTGATCTGTTCTCTCTCGGCACCGTGCACCTGGCCACCCTCTGTCTTTTGGGCCCAGGTACCTGCTCATCCTGTCACCCTCCCGCACTGTCTCCGGGCCACCCCTTGCACTGGGGGTTGTATCTGTACCCATGCAGCCCCCCTTTTTTCTTCCTGCACTTATCGGAACCTACCCTGTCTGCTGCCTTAAACCTAGCACTTGCAAATTGCTGGCTGCATTACCACTGTTTGTTGCCTTTATTATTTATTTATTGTTATTTATCTGTTTCTCCTCTGCTTTGCGCTTTCCACCTCTCTCCCCTTCCATGCACTTTTCCCTTTGCCCCCTCTCCCATGCACTTGCGCGTTCTCAATGTCACTGGGCCTAGTAAGATCGCTGTTTTGTTCTCCCCTGTTCCCCCCCTTGCCTTATCGCGCTCTGAAACACTTGTGTACGAGCACGATAGAAATAAAATATCAATCAATCAATGTCAAGCGCTTCTCTAAGGAGCAAGCGGGCGGCCAAGCTCTTTCTTTGGCTGGCTCCCTCCTCTGGAACAGCCTCCCCCATTCTCTCTGACTTGGGCCGATCTCCTCAAATTCTGCAAGCTCCTCATGACTTTCCTCTTCTCCTCCTCGTTCCCCCTCTCCCTCCCAGTTGCTGAGATTGGTGGCCTGGGCCCTTATGTGTCCTTCTGGGTCCTGGCCTTCCGTTCAATAGCCTTCAACCCCCGCCCTCCCCATGCACTTGCCTTTGGGCTCCCACTGGCCTGTGCTGTCTCACAGGCCTGCACTTATTGTATTGGCAGGTGATCATTCTTTACCAAGTGGTCTCTGCCAGGCACTCACCTGTTGCCTTGCAACTGACTCTCTGTCACTTCCCCCTTTGTGGAGCCTCCCCTCCCTGTTCCTTTGTCCCTTCTCTGCACTTGCACGTTCCGAATGTTCCCAAGACCGAGTAGGACTGCCTCAGTCTTTTTTCATCATTGTTATTTTATATGCCTATTTGTTCCCTTGTTCCCTCCCCTTTGCCCTGTGGGTGCTCTGAAACACAATTTGTTGATGTAAAAGCGCCTTACAAATGCGCAATAAAATAAATAAATAAACCCTACTTCAGTTTCTACATCCGACAAGCCACTGTCAATTTTTCTCGCCTGGTACCATTACTAGTCGTAAGCCACAGTCCTTTTTCTCCTACTGTCACACCTTATTTTCTTTTTGTTTATCGTCCCCAGCATTTTGATGCTGCTTTTTCCAGCGGCTCGCCGACTTTGCTAATATTGTTGCAGCTTTGCAATTGAAATAACACCTGCTTGGGCATTCTTGACGATTTCAATCTGTGGCCGAATGTTCCTTCGGACAGTCATGCTGCCATTCTACTTAGCCCCCTCTCTGACCACCAGTTGTCCAAATTGGTGTAGGGTCCAACTCACCTACAAGGGCAAACCCTTGATTTAATTTTGCAGCGGCTAGCAGCGTTGTTGTCCATACTGCCTTTCCTGTAGTCTGATCAGTCTTTTCTGTTATCCCCATTTCACTTCTGATCTCTGGTTCCAGAGCGATAGCTAGGCCAGCTTGCTCCCCTTTTGGCTTTTGGAGCCAAGTAGATTGGGCTTGTTTGGCCAGCTTAATTAAGACCCATTTTGCGGCTGCCAGTGCCAAATTTGGTTTGGATCTGCTTTTTACTTGGCCCTTACCTTATCAGCCAATGGCCTTGTCCAGTCAAGAAGGTCAAGAGACCTCAGAAGGTGTCAGCCCCCTGGTTTACCGAACCCCTGCGCTCTCTGGAACATTTGTATGAAGAGGCTGAACGCAAGTGGCGCCGCAGGTATTCCGAGCCTGACAAGTCTCTTTTGAAAGCTCAACAGCTTGTGTATCATCAAGCTAATAAGGAAACAACAGCTGTTTTCTTTGCTAACCAAATTTGTGAAGTGCAAAATCATTCAAAAGAGCTTTTTGCTGTAGTGCCGGAGCTGTCTCAGCCCACCAGGAGAACGCCTAAGGTGTTGGGTTCACAGCCTTCTTATGGGGACGAGGCATTCCTGGTGACTGTTATTGACGATCTCTCTCTCATTTTTGACCAGGGTGGAATTGGTGTTCTCATACTCGGCAGCGTTTGACACTATTGACCCCGCTATTCTTTGTCAACGCCTCATGGATATCGGAATTGGTGGCTCTGTCTCTGGAATGGTTTCAGTCCTTTTTATCTGACAGAACCCAGTCCTTGTCCTTGCCTCCCTTTTCTTCTGCCCCAGTTCCTCTTTCATGCGGCCTCCCTCAGGGCTCAGCTATTTTGCCACTTTGTTTAAAATGTATATGCTCCTGCTAGCCAAACTCATCCATACTCATGGCTGCAGGTTTGTTGCCTATGCCAATGACACGCAAATTATTTTGCGTGTTGATCATGACCAGACGGCGGCAGCTGCTCGTTTAAAAAACATCTTCTCTGACACTGGAATTTGGATGCGTCAAAATTGGCTGAAGCTCACTGCAGAGAAGACAGAAGTGATGGTACTGGGAGCTGATTCTGCCTGGTCCACATCCTTTTGGCCATCTGCCTTTGGTCCACTTCCTACCCCTGTGGCTAGGGTAAATAATTTGGGTGTCAAAGGTGCTTCAGAAGTTGCACTGGCTCCTGATTGCTGGCAGGATTAAATTTAAAATCTTTTTTCTGGTTCATCAGGCTCTGCATGGCCTGGGTGCTGGTTTTCTACACCAGAAAATCAAGCGCTATTCCCCCTCCTGGAATCTTAGTTCCACTGGCCAAGTTTTGCCCCAGGTTCTATGTTTCCGTAAATCTACAGATGGGGGGAGAACCTTCTCAGTAGCGGCCCCTGTGTTATGGAATATCCTCCCCACGTCCCTATGGAAGACGGAGGACCATTAACACTTCCGAAAAGCCTTAAAGGGTTTTAATTTAATCAGTAACTTGTGGGGCTTCCCTTTCTTTCCTCTCTGTCATTCGGCCGGTTGTCGGGCCTCCACTGGGATGGGGACCCTCTGCTTAGCACCAGGATTCCTTTGGGCAGCTGTTGCACTTTATAAGTTGTTATAACATTACATGTACAGTACTTGTAGCTTCTTCATATCAATTCATGACCTCAAGTAGCACAATGTAATATGAAGTGAGCCAGCTGATTATTTCACTCCTGATTTGCGATGAATTGAGATTGTTGTAAACTACTTTGAACAAATCGAGGGAATTCGTCCCTTCTGCCCAAGGGGGCGCTCACTCCACAAGACCTTCCTTGGGAGTCTGGGCAAGTGGGACCTTAGTAGGTGAGACCCCCCCTTAGGGGACAATGACTCCTGTTACTCTAAGGAACTCCCTAACTCATTCCCCATGATGGTATACATGGAATTATCTGAGATGCCTAACGGCAATCAAAATCAAGACTGGACCGAAGACAAATTTACCATGTGGCATGAGTATCATAGAAAAGTAGTTGTCTCTTTAAGGACAAACATTGGCTTCCCTGTGACGTGGAAATTTAAAGAAGAGGACACACTGAGCTGGAAGAGAGAGAGAATCATATTGTAATGCAGGCATGAGATAGAGCCAGCGAGAGCTGTGGAGCCTGCGAAATTCAGAGCTACTCTGAACTAGAGTACCAGATGTGGGGATACAGCGTATTAAATCGGTGAGAAAACAAAGGTGTGAAAATCCAAGAACCATTAGTGGCATGACCACGAATAGGTGGCCCAACCAACTACATTGACACCAACCTGCTGAGACATGTGCAGCGGCACGGGTTACCAGGATGAACACAGGACCGTTGCATGAAGGGAAAGTGAGAGCACAGTGAAGAGATGCCGATGGAGAAACCAAGCGAGAAAGAGAAGTCAAGTGAGAAGCAAGGGCCTGAACGATGTTCCCCTATGAGAAGAGAGGTAAGAGGGTGGACTAAAATACCCACTCAGCCCTCACACTGCTACATACCAAGAGCCAACACAATCATAGAGGTAAAACAGGCACAGGTAAGAGATATACCTCCTTCGCCTTTTGTGGTAACGTGGGCTGAGGCAAGGCTAAGCTCTTAAGAGAGGTGTAAATGTGATTCAGTAGCGACCCAAACAGCAAAGCACAACAGTCCAAAATCAAGGGAATGTCCAATCAAGGTTCTATAAAATAGATATACTTTAACAAAAATTACCATCTGTAAAATAACTAAATAGAAAAACACTACATACAACTCACCCATGAGGAAAGAACATGGTATGGCGGCGAACAGGTTCAAGCATACCGGGCAGTGGTTCGAGGAGACAGAGTGCCAACAGCAGCTCCAGAGCTCTATGTGGATTCTTAGGTGTTAAATGGGCTCAAACCATGTCTAAAATGTATTCTGCGATAAGAACAAAGGTTTTCTCACTGTCTTGGTCCTCTGGATCCTGTGACTCCCAATCCAGGTGCCCATGGATACATTTTGTTGCTTGTTCTCGTTCTCCGAAGTGCTAGGGAGGCTGGTCCACAGCTTCAGGAGTCCTACAACGCAGTGAGGTCCTGGGTACTTTTGTGACTGGCAGAGAGGCAGGTCTTGTCCTAGCAGCAGGTCATCTTGATTGGTCTCTGGGGATGTTTAGGGGACAGAGCTTGCTCTGTCTTGGATACTCGGTCTTCATCTAACTGGCTGAGGTTTTTGGGGAGATCAACTCTCTCAACAGAAGTCAAATTAAATCTTCTTGAGTGCTTTGTACTTAAGGAAGAGGAGGGGACATGAAAGCGAGCTAGAGGCAGAGGGAAACAAGATGGAAGAATCTTCCTTCATCTGTACAGAGCTCCTCCTGTCTACACTAAAGCCACCCCCTCCCTTCTCAATTACCTGCATCGTTTTATTAAATGATTAAAACATTTTTAATAAGCCAGGGCTCCTGCACTGTCAAATGGCAATCCATCACAGGCACAATGTAAGGACAATGAGGCTGGTGTGGGATAACGGGTTTTGTAGGGGACTAAAAGAGAGAAGATATAAAAACAAGTTCATGCTGGCTGGGGCCACTGACAAATACATTTTCACACAGGGTGAGTACAATATATGTCAGCCTTTTGTGGTAACCAGTCGATAGGGCCCACAACTGGACTAAGGAGGCAGTTGAGAGTCAACAGTACCTTCTTAGGGTCCTTGTTGATTTGACAGTTTCGAACAAGGCTTGTTCGTGCTGTTCCAGCTGTTTGAATCAGGTTCGACTTTGTCAGCACCGTTTCTCCAGACAGGCAGCAGGCATCAAGTTGATGTTTGTTGCGGTTCAAAGAGGTGTGGATCAGGGGGCCACCATTGTCTGTCCGTCAGTGAAGCGGCTGGTGACTAGATGAGTGGTTCCAGTTGAACAGTTTGATTGCAGTGTTCGAAGATTGCAGTTCGAAGGCTTCTGCATTGTCTGGTCGACTGCTAATGAAGATCTGCAGTGAAGATGCTGACAGTTTTGAAGAGGTGGTTCGAAGGCGGGGGGTGCTGTTACGCTCACCTAGTATCCACAGGGACCCCACTCAGCCCTGGTTGTTTGTCGGAACCTTCTCTCGATTTCCGGATGGTGTCTTCGGAGGAGGTCTAGCCTGAAAACTCAGGAGGGCTGTGTTCAAGACTGGCCGACTCGGGTAAGTATCCTCCCACCACACCCCTTTGGCTTCAGCCCCCTTAGGCCCTCTCCTCACCTTGTTACTGTATTAGGTGTGCTCTCCGACCTGCCTTCTTAGCAGGGGTGCGTAGTCTTCAGTGGGCGCGGGCGACCGAGTTACTTCACTGGCGCGCGCCCGTTCAAGTGTCTTTAAGGTAGGTCTTATTGCAGTAGTTTTGTATAGCGCTGATTGTTCTTGGCTGCCTTTCCTTTGTGATTAACAATGTCCTTTCATTCTTGCTAAGCATGCAGGAGATTTAGCGCAGCGTACTGGATGGTTGAGCACCACCGGTAAATGAGGGCTTGAGATGTGCGCTGTAATGCAGTAAGTAATGCGCTATGCGCTGCGCTGCTTTGTCTTCTTGCCTTTGTTAACCTGTTTTTCCTCTCTTCCTTACAGGTCGCAGTCCTTCTCCAGTGGGAGAGGAACTCCGAAGCAATGCCGGCCGTGAGGTGAAAAGCCAGGTAAGCTTCCTCTAATGTTCGTGGCTTAAGCTCTGCCGGAGGATTCCTTTTCTTTTTTTTTTTCGACATATCTTAATTGGCATTTTTGTTAAGGCGAACAGCAACAATCAACTTTTGAAGAAACCAAAAGAAAAAGGAAACGCCCACCCCTTCCCCCCTCCCTCCTTCTCCCTCCTCCTCCCCCTGATCCTGGAGCTTGATGTACTGTCTTTCTCGTATGGATTGAATCTCTTATGCCAATTTAGAGTCTTAGCCCCTCCTTACTTTCCACGTTGAGGAAGTCATTCATCTGTAACATTTCCCTATCCTGGATCCGATTTCTCTTGAAGGGCGATGATTCCCAGGGGGGTTACTGCCTTGGGGCACCATGCTCTATTCATCCCTCCTCCAAGGAATGCCAGAAGAGCGGACCAGTCTGTTATAAATTTCAAATGGTCCCCCTGTATTGAATGCGTGAGCCATTCCAAAGCAACCACAGACCACATTTTGGCAAACCATTCATGTTCTTGGGGGGGTGTTTTCGACTTCCACCTACGAGCCACCACCATTACTGCCGACATCATCATTAATACATATATTTTACGGAGAGATTTCGTAGGGATTTCAACCAGAGCCCCGTACATGCATAGCATATCCCGTCCCCTGCTTTCCCCACCCACTTTCCCTATGACCTGTGTTATAGCTTGATGTATGTATCTCCAATATGCATCTAGCTTCGGACATTCCCCCCAGATGTGGGACCACGTACCTGCTCCTCCACACTCTCTCCAGCACTTTGGAGAGGAATTTGGGTACATTTTATGGAGTTTGACCGGGGTTAAGTGCCATTGAAACATTATTTATAGCCATGCTTCCCTGACTTGAAGAGACCTGATGAGTTTAGGGATCTGATTCCAGAGCTTTTGCCATTCCTGGTCCCCTATGATCGTGCCCGTGTCCGCCTCCCACTTGCACGTATATAATCTGCATGGTGCTTTTTCCCCTTCCTTGATATATTTGTAAATGGAGGTGATCAGGCCTTTGTCTCCGGAGTGGGTGTCTAAATATTTTTCGAAGTGGGTCAGGTTCCGCAATCCTGCTTTTTTCAAATCTGGGTGGGATAACCAGTGCCGCAGCTGAATGTATCCATACGTAGGTGTCTTCTCTAACCCAAATTTCATTTTGCATCGCTCAAAGTCTTTGACCTTGCCTCCCTCAAACATGTCTCGCACTCTACGACATCCCCCTTGATACCATTGGTCAAAAACCAAGCTATCACAGCCCGGGGTGAACTGGGGATTCTCGAATAGAGGGGTATATGGGGACGGGAACGTAGTAACCTGGGCCCATGCCACTGCGGCGTCCCAGGCCTGTCCAACCATCTGCACAATTTTACTGGCATGCATTTGGGGAGTTCTGTCTTATCTTGGTTTCCATAGCATTTCCTCTAATCGTCCTGCGACCACCGCCCTATACATCCTCCGCCATATTTTATCTCTGTCATCTTTTTGCCAGTCTCTAAGGATTCTAATTTGAGCTGCTATATAATATGTCCTCAAATCCGGCTCCCCCACACCTCCACGAGAGGTAGACGATTTCATGAGGGATGCAGAGATTCTTGGATGTTTATGGTTCCAGATGAATCTATTAGTGATCTTCTGCAGGATTCTAAAGAAGGTACGTGGTACATATACCGGGAGGGTGGTAAATAGATACAGCAGCCTCGGCAGTATCGCCATTTTTAAGGCGTTAACCCTTCCCAGCCACGAGATAGTGAGCGGACCCCAGTCAATTAGCTTAGATTTAATCTTTTCCAGTAATGGCGGATAGTTTGCTTGGTAAATTTCCTCTACGGTTTTAGTTAAATACACCCCCAGGTATTTGATCTTAGTATTGGCCCACCTAAAGGCATGAGTGGCCTTAATTAGCTGTTCACTGGGGCTGGGCAGGTTAAGGCTGAGTAGTTCTGAATTGTTGGCATTGATTTTTAAGCCGCCTACTTGTCCGAACTGTGCTATCTCATCGCTGACCCCTCTCAAGGATTGTTCGGGACATATAAGGGTACGTATTAGATCATCAGTGAAGGCGGCTACCTTGTGTTCCTGTCCCCCGAATGGTATGCCTATTATGGAATCTGCCACTCTCACCGCTGCCATAAATGGTTCAAGATGCAAAGCATATAGTAGCGGGGATAGAGGGCACCCCTGCTTGGTGCCCCTCTCTACCTTGACCGGGTCAGACAGCTGTCCATTAACTATATATCGAAGTGTCGGGGTTTGATAATTGGCCTTGATCCTATCGATGTATTTTGGACCAAAGCCCATCTTAACCATTGTGGCAAATAGGAAGCTCCATGCCACCCGATCGAAGGCCTTTTTGGCATCGATCACCAATAGTAGAGCCGACACCTCCTTCCGCTGTGTCTTTTCTATTAGGTGGATTATCCTCCGTACATTATCCGCAGTTTGTCTACTCTTAATAAATCCGGCCTGGTCGCGTTTTACCAACTTGGGCATGATCGTATCTAACCTGGAGGCCAGGACCTTAGTATGAATTTTAACGTCCACATTTATCAACGCTATCGGTCGATATGAGCCGCACAACTCTGGATCCTTTCCCTCTTTGTGAATGAGTAAGACCTTTGCCTCTTCCATAGACCTAGGCAATTCTTTGGTGGGGCCCACCTGATTAAATAGTCTTGCTAAGTATGGGATAAAAAATTCTTTATGGCACTTGTAGAACTCGGCCATGTACCCGTCGGGACCCGGAGCCTTATTTGTCGCTTTAGTGTTGATAGCTTTTCTAACCTCATCTGTTGTTATATCCTCTTCTAGTCTGTCTCTATCTTCTTTTGATATTACTTCAAGCGTGACTTTGTCCAGATAGGACTCTTGCGCTGCTAGATCTGGGTTACTAGAGGAGTATTTATTAGGCCTATGAGTGTGCGGACCTCCCTCTCAGCAGCTCTGGTGTGTTTCGTGGCCATGCGTTCCATTGCCTCTCTAAGTTTAAGCCCCAAACTTTCTTCCACTAGTCTCACTTTGCGTTCTCTCCTTGCTTTGATCGCTATAATCCTACCCCTAACCGTAGCCTTGAGGGCATCCCACCACACTTGGGGCGATGTATCCTCCCATTTATTATGGGTTGCAAAGTCTTCCAGTTCCCGTTTTACCTCCCTCGCTAATATGTTTTCATTGACCAGCGAGGCCGGGTATCGCCATCTCCACAGCCCCGTTGGTCTGTGTGGTCTATCAATGGATAGCGTAAGGGGGCGTGGTCTGAGATTGTCATAGTGCCCAAGCTAATATCTTTTACAGTGCCCAATAAAGAAGCAGACATCCATTTATTCTCTATGTGTGAGTGGGATTTATGCGGATATGAATAGAATGTGTATGCCACCATGTCCCCCGTGACTTCCCTCCCAGCATCTACTAGGGCTAGTTCTCCCATTTTCTTTCTAAGATCCCCAGAGGGCCCAGCTTTTTGTTCCCATATGGTCCTGCTTCTATCTATCATGGGGTTCCATGCCATATTGAAGTCCCCTGTTAGTATGATACAACCCTTGGCGAAATTGCCCAGTCTAGTGAGGGACTTCTGGATGAAGGAATCTTGACCGTTGTTAGGTGCATAAATAGTTGCTATCGTAAGAGGATCCCCCCTTTCCTCAAGCCGGACCGCCAGATATCTTCCCTGGTTGTCTTTTTGTGACGATTTGATTGCCATCTCTAGGCTATCTTTCAGGGCGATTATTACTCCCCCTTTCTTACAGGGCTGTGTGGCATGAATCAACATTTTGTATCCCCAGATTTTAATTTTATGCAGGTCATTGGTTTGTATATGGGTCTCCTGGAGTGTGGCTATGTGTGGAATTTCTTTGCGGAGGAATCTCTCAATTTTCTTTCTCTTAACAGGGAAGTTTAGACCGTTGACTTTTAAAGTCAGGAGTTTGAGGTGGTCCATACTAGCCGGTGTAAAAGTCTGCGATAGACTTGGCCCTCCCAGTGATTCTGGGATGTCGTGGGCTTCCCAAGGATCGGGTTATGCTGCCGGGTCTTAGATGTCTTTCAAGCATTTCTTGCCCCAGGATCGCCCCAGCTCCCCCCTCCCTCCACCCTACCTCCTGCCCCCACCTTCCCCTCGCCGGGTGGGTCCAGCTGGCATCCAGCTTCTCTCGGTTTAGAAACCCAAGAGCCTGACCCTAGTAAACACCGGGTTTGATTCCACGCGGGAATTCCCTTTCCCATTCCAAGAAGCCGGAACTCCTCCCCCTCCCCATTGCCTCCCGCTCATATGCTAGTATTTACCCTTTCTGTTCATTTAAGCGCATTCATTCTTTAAGTATACGCCCTCCCCAGGGGTAACTCACAGCCATTGGACGCGCTCCTCGAACTGATTATGTGTTCTTCATTCCAGGTTGGCCCTCCTGATCTGGTTGGTAGTCCTGGGGCCGAAGACCTCGGAGAAGGTTTCTCCGCTCTTTCCTTGATTTCTTTGGGCCCACTTTTGACCATTCCCAGGGTTTCCAAGAAGCCTCCCAACTCGTTGGAGACATGATTGGCAGCATTGAATCTTCTTCCAACCCGAGTAACGATATTCCTTGTTCACATGTTGTAATTTTATGGCTTTTCCCTGGCCACGTAAAATTAAAGGCGAATGGATGGAGCCATATGTATCGCACCAGGTTTTCTATGAGATGTGCCAGAACCGGGGCCATGCGTCTTCTCCTGTTCAGGGTGGCTGGAGACAAGTCCTGGCACAACTGAATATCTGCGCCATTGTGGGAAATCTGGCCCGCTTTTCTAGCTGCTTGCATAATCCTCTCCTTCAGTGTATAACTGTGGAACGCCACCAGGACATCCCGTGGCTTCGCTCCTGGTTCTTGATGCTTTGGCCCCACCCTATGAATCCGGTCGAACCTTATGTCAGCGTTCTGGTCCTCCTCTAACAGATCACCGAAGATTGTTTTCATTGTTTTTCGGTCAGGTCATGGTCCTGCACAGCCTCCGGCAAAGATTTAATGTATATATTGGACCTTCTGGACCTGTTCTCCAGATCCTCCGACCTCAACTCTAGATTATGAGTGGCTGCGGCTAGAGTTTCTAGAAGGACGTCCGCCTTTGGCGCATCTTCAGACAGTTCTTTTATAGCCCTCTCATTCGTGTCCACCCTTTCTTCCATTTTGTTGAGGTCCCTTTTTATTTCTCGTAGGCCGTCAGCCAGGTCTTCCCGCAACACAACACTTCCATTTGTTTCTGCCCAGCCTCCGTGATTTTTTCTACAATTTCCCCCAGAAGCATTGACTGGATGATGGACATTTCCTGTGGATTATGGCTGTTATCCGGTGTGGAGTCCGTGGTCCCCTCTTTGGGGTGCCTAGACCCCTGCTCCTCCAAGTCCCTGGCCCAGATCTGAGCAAGAGTCCCTTCCTGAGGCTTTTTTGGCATTTTGGAGGGGCCTGGGGTGTCTTTGGACTTGTTTCTGGACATCCTGTGAGGGAGTGGGGGGGTGTTCCGGGAGGGAGGGGTTCGGATGTTATCAAGTGCCCAATTGTGAAGTGGCGCTGGGGCTTTAGTAGCTTCCAGTTCTGGCGTGATCCAGTAGCGCCGCAGGTATAGATGGTGTTGAGAATGATGTCACGCTTGGCAGCTCTATACTTCCCTCTGGAGGGCAGCCGGCAGACTCCCGGGGACTGCGTTATCTAGGTTGTACACTAGCAATGCTCTTTCCAGCGCTCTGGTTAGCTCTGTTACTGCCCGCCGGTAAGGATCCTATAACAGGATGACGTCCTGTGATACAGCCCCTAGTATATGGGGTGGCGGTAAGAGTTCTCCGGTCCCCCCACTCCAGGCCTGTCCTTTGGAGGAGGTCCTTCCCCTGGGGTATCTCATTAATGGGGGAGGGGCGTAATTACCTTGGTCCCCTCACGCCCCGCGACCTACTGGGTTCTTCGGCGTAGTAGAAAGGCCCACATTCAGCTCTCCATTCCGGGGGATAGCCGTTGAGTTCCTTTCCTTGATGGCCCTCTGTGGGGCCTGCGTTTTGCATGTCTCAGCTGACGGGCGGCTTTCCCCCTACTTGTCGTTGTGTGAGGAGGACTATAGGGCCCACCGGCGTTTGGTGTTGCTCTCCGTGTCTCGGTACGTAGGCTCCGGTTGAGAGGCGGTCTGCCTCCTTGCAGCTGGTGCCCAGCGGGGCCGGATTGCGGACAGCGGTTGGCTAGTTGCCTATGTCCGCTCCCCGGGGATATGCCGCCACAACTCCTCCCCGCGGTCCTCTTCACTCACTGGACTGTAGCCTCCGGGTGCCAGGGTGACCACTCCTCTACTGCTGGTGTTCTGCGGGGCCGGATCGCGGTCAGCGTGCACCTTCTCCCGCTCGCTGGGGACATGCCGCCACCCTCCTCCCCGCAGTCCTCGGCTCCCGCCGCCCCCCCAAAGCGGTCTGCGGATCCGCGCAGGTCCCCGGTGCACCCACGCGACTGTCAGTCGCCCCGAGGCTGAGTTGCGGGGCCCAGGGTTTCCAATCCTAAGCCGCAATAGAGCAGCTGCACCGGTACTCTCGTAGGGTCTTGCATTCCCAAGTGCCCGTACACCTCTCCGCAGCACCTGGGGAGGGCGATTTTTCTGTTTTTGAGCGTGCTTCTGCGCTTCTCAGCCATAATGGCGCAGGAGCTCGGGGAGATGCGTCCTCACTGTCGCTCCGCCATCTTGGAAAACAGGATGTCTTTTCTAATGTTGTCTTTCTCCTTTTCCTTTTCAGGTGGCTTTGTTCTGGTAGGTGTACGGTGCCCAGAAGAAGGTGTTCACTGGAGAGCGGATGACAGGATGGAGATTTCAGGTAATATGCTATTAACGATGTTCCTTTTGTCTCCTCTTCAGGTTCGTTGCTCTGAAGCTCGCGGGTAACACAGGACACTGTGAGCATCACGTTGCAGTCTGCAAAGTAACGCGAAGCGTGCTCTGTTGCTTGGGTGTGGTTCAAATAGCCTCCAAGCAAAGTAGTCCAGGTAAAGTAGTCCCAGGCTACCACACCCAAAACACTATACCGCATAGCTTAGTTCTTAGGAACCAAGCTATGCAAATGCCTCCATGCTCTCATTGCTCCTGTTATCTCCTCGTTTGGCATCTCCCACCACTTCTACGCCAACGACACTTAACTCTTCCTCTCTTTCTCCTCCTTCTCTACTGACCTCCACCTACAACTCTCTTCCTGCCTTAATGCCATTAAGAACTGGATGTCTTCCCGCTTTCTCTCTCTCAATACAGACAAGACAGAAGTGCTATTCTTTCCCTTTAACTCTCTTCCCCTCCCTCTCCTCCTCCTTTCATTCACTTCCCTCCCTCCAACCTTCCTATCTCTCTTCAAGCTCGTAACTTAGGCGTTCTCTTCGACTCCTCCCTCTCCTTCTCCCAGCACATCTGCCTCACTTCTCGCACCTGTCGCTTCCACCTCTTCAACATTCGCAAAATCCATCCCTCTCTCACTTTCCATGCCACTAAACTCTTAATCTCCTCCCTTATCTTCTCCCGCCTTTTCTACTGCTCTTCCTTACTTTTTGGACTTCCTACTTCTCACCTTGCCCCTCTTAAATACATCTACCACTCTGCTGTTCGCACCCTCTGTCTCCTCACCCCCCGTGACTCCATCTCTACCTCTCTCTCCTACCTTGGCTGGCTTCCCTTTCACTCCCAACTTAAATTCCAATTCCTATGCCTTGTCTTCAAATCTCTCCATGGTCTTGCCCCCCCTTATCTCTCCTCCCTTCTCTCCTTCTACTCCCCCTCCCGTTATCTTCGGTCCGCTGACCATTTCCTCCTCACTTCACCCCCATCCCCCTGTGCCTCCTCCCGTTTTCGCTCCTTCCAACTCTTAGCACCCCTACATTGGAACTCTCTTCCTCTTGATATCCGTTCTTCCCCCACCTTCACCTCATTCCGCACTTCCCTTAAATCTCTCCTTCTCCATTCCCCCCCTTGAAATCCCTCCCCCTTCCACCGCCCCCCTTTCCCACTCTTATCCCCAACTTTCCCCCCTCCCTTCTCCTACCATCCCTCCTCCACCCTCCCCCTTCCTCCTCCTTCCCTCTTCTTCCACTCCCCCCCTACCCTGTCCCTCTCCCCGTCCTCCCTATCCCACTCAGTTAATTGCTCTTCACACTGTTTTATTGCTTGATTGATTCATATTGTAATTGCTTCACTGTTATATCGTTCATGTTTTATGTATTGTTGTTCCATGTACAGCGCTTTGGCGTAAGGTGCTTTATAAATAAACAAATACAAATTCCCGGACGTAGCACTACATACGGTATTCGTCGGTTGTTTGGAGTCATTACGGCACTTGAACCAACACAACATGCAATCGCCGTCCTACTGGACGCCAAAAAGGCCTTTGATTCCGTAGAGTGGCCTTATCTTTTTGCGACACTCACACAAATGGGCCTGGGGAAATTCTTTATTAAAATGGTCTCACTGCTCTTTAATGATCCTCGATCCTATATCACCTTAGGCAATATGAAATCTCCCGAAGTCAAGCTGGAGCGTGGCACTGGACAGGGCTGCCCCTTGTCGGCCCTCATATTTGCCCTAGTTATGGAACCCCTCGCTTCCAGATTGAGATCCCACCAAATCAATAGGGGCCTCACCCTGGGCCTGCATAGACTGGTAGTCTCCCTCTATGCGGATGATGTGATGTTATTTGTCAACGACCCCCAAACTAACCTTAACCCGATAATGCGTGAAGTGATTAAATTTAGCAGCATTTCTGGCCTTAAAACTAACCACTCCAAATCAGTGATATTCCTGCTGACACCAGCTACCCCCAACTTCCATGATGACCATGGATTTAAATGGGAAAAGATCCAAGGTCCGATACCTCGGCATCCTCATGTCATTGAAATACAATGAAATATTTAAAGATAACTATGGGAAAGTATTATACTCCCTCCAAGAGCGCATTCAGAGGTTGAAGTCTCTCCCATTAACACTATGGGGGAGGGTTTCACTGACCAAAATGATGATTCTCCCCAAACTCCTTTACTTATTTACGAATATACCCCTAATACTAGCACGTTCATTCCTCCAAAAAATCAAAAGCCTTATTCTCGAATTAATATGGGCTGGTAAACCAGCAAGGGTCGCCTAAACAACGCTGACGCTACCGGTATCTCAAGGTGGCCTCGCACTCCCCGACGTGGAGAAATACTATTGGGCTGCACAAGCGCAATTCCTGAGCCATTGGTACGCTACTGAATTTGTTCGTCCACATGTGCAGGTCGAACGGGCCCTGGCTTCCCCAAATCTCCTAAGAGCCGTCATTCTCAGCAACCTTCCCGTGCCATACAATACGTTGAATACGGTCCTATCTACCTATGCTATTTGGAAAAGAATTGCCCATAAATACGCGATACACATAAGATACTCCCCATTATTGCCCATCAAGTTCGTTCCTGGCATATCCCTGACAAACGAAAAGGTATCTCAGATCTGCATCAATAAGATTAATATCCAATCCATCGGTGACCTTTTTCCTGATGGGATGTTCATAACACCACAAATGGTCAAGGAGAGAAGCAGCGTCACTTCACTTGATATATTCATTTATTTCAGGCTGCTCCACACCCTGCAAGCCAAGTTTCCGTCATTTCCCAAACAACCACCGACATGGGACCTGCTTCATAATGCGATTTAGGCAAGGGGGGAGGGAAGGCAAGTCTCCACAATATATAAATCACTGTTAATCGACACAACAGTTACCACCATAAGAGCAAAACAACGATGGGAAGCAGCCCTTCAGTCCACAATATTGGAAGATGACTGGACCTATATTCTTCGGCAAACACAGAAAGTAGCGATAAATACTCGCTTTAAGCAGATCCACTTCAACTTTGTGCATCAAACCTACTATACCCCCAAGAAAAAAAGACATCACCACCCCGAGGCTTCGGATCAGTGTGAAAGATGCAGCGCCTCTGCCGTGGATTTTGTTCACCTCGCCTGGCACTGCCCTGGGATAGGCCGGTTCTGGTCCTCGGTTCTACAGACCACGAGCGACATAGTCGGAGAGGTGCTCACCCCCAATCCGACCATCACACTCCTTAGTATGACCAAATACCTACAAGCTCCGGTGAGGAGACTGGCCGCCCTGCTCCTGGTGCTAGCGCGCAGGAGCGTAGCTCTGGCATAGGGGAGAGGCCCTCTCCCTACACTAACGGCATGGAAAAAAGACATTACCTACTGCCAAGATGTGGACACTGAATTCACAAGAACCCTTCCCCTCCACACGCGTCCACCAGATATCTGGGGCCCATAAATTGTCTACCTACTTTCTAATTCCGACACTGTGAACTCCCAATCGCAACCCCAATGATTGCAAGGGCCTAATAGAGACATGCTTCACTCGCCTGATGCGACTAAGTGAGACACCACGATTAGTTACCAGATAGTGCCTTTATTGGACACCAAAACAGAGGAAAGACTAAGTTGGAAACTTTGTGAGTTAAGAACGTATTTCTGTTGTATGTATCATCTTGATACAAGTTGTTGATGTGTGTATGATAAAGATCAAAAATAAAGTTTTTTAAAGGATTGCCCAGTGAAACCTCCAAGGAGAACAGTCGGGGCCACAGAGAAGGACGAGGTCAAGGAGTCGGAAAACTACCCATCTCGGCAAATGTAGGGGTCAGTTTGTCGAGTGAGGAGAAAGAGCCACCTACCTCGCACTTTACAATACCAGTGATCTTAGTTAACCACCAACTACCGTCCCAGATGCACGCCGTTGAGGTATACATAGACAGTGGAGCAGTTGGGAATTATATCGATCAAGAACTGGCAGCAGAGATGGGGCTTTCCTAATGTTCAAAGCCGACCACGGACAAGGTAACCACTGTGGATGGGACAGAAATCGCTTGCGGACCAGTAACCCAATGTACATACGGGGTAACTATGCTGTGCCAGGATGGACACCGGGAATTCATTTCTTTTGATCTCATCAAGGCACCTCAGTTCCGGCTAATATTAGAAATGCCATGGTTAGTTTCTCACAATCCCCTGATAGACTGGCGTGCTCGGAAACTGACTTTCCCTGCTGATTGCGCTCCTGCCTGCTATTACCGAGAGCAGAAACCTGACTTCTGTACCCCTGCGATTCCCAGAACGGCAGCATCAACACTTGGAGTAACTAACACCCTACCAATGAGTACCAAGATTTCCAGGATGTATTACAAAAAGAACAAGCTAACACTATCGCCGCACAGGCCCTATGACTGCCAGATTGACCTCATTCCAGGCACACACGTTCCTTGTGGCAGAATTTATGCACTCACAGAACCAGAAGACTGCCATTTGAAATCCTATCTAGACCAGTACCAAGAGAGTCTTGGGAGAGGATGCAAGGCCTCCAAGGCCTTAATGGAGCCCCGAACCCTGACCTTACCTGGCAAGTGGGCTTGCCAGTGGGGGTCTGGGGTAAGGGTCGTGACAGGTGCACAATGAGCGTCAGGCTCGAGCCTGGGCAATTACACGCTCAGCTGGCACTGTGTGATGGCGAACTGATTTGACGGTGCAGTTCGGCGGTTCGGGAGCAGCAATGCGCTGTTCTAGACGGGCAGCAGTGTTGAGCTTGGTTTGAACAGGCTAGTTGCATTTTGAACACAATGTTTGAGAACGGTGAATCGAAAGGGTCGGTACGACAGTTGATTTGACTGCGAAGATGCTGGAGATTGGATGCACAGTTCCACTGGATCCGTTCGATCAAGTGCATGAGGAGCTGCAGATGGTAAGGACCACCAGGGTCAGTTTGACGGTCGGTTCGATGGCAAAGATGCTGGAGACCTGAGAGGCAGATCACATTGAGCGGGTTGATGCAGCATTTGATGATCGGGGCCCAATGGACGACCAGGGTCGGTTTGACTGGCGATGGTAATTGGCATCAAAGACACTGGTAGGTTGAGCACCCGTTTGAATGTGAGAAATGCAATGACAAGCATGTAGTTTGATCTTTGGTAACGAGGCGCTTGGCTAGCGTGGTACGGCGGTGAACAGGTTCAAACATACCGGGCAGTGGCTTGAGAAGGTAGATTGCCAACAGCCGCTCCAGAGCGCCATTTGGATTTGAAGGTGTTAAGCGGGTTCGAACCATGTCTCAAATGTATTCTGCGGTAAGAACAAAGGTTTTATCATTGTCTTGTCCTCTGGTTGCTGTTAATCCCAATCCAGAGGCCCATGGATATGTTTTGGTTCTTGTTCTCATTCTCGTAGCACTAGGGAGGCTGGGCCATGTGAAGACTGGAGGGGGGTATCTGTACTCCTGCTCTCTATATGGCAGAGTCAAAGCACAGAGCACCCCAGCCAAGATACTCTATCGGTTAGCTATGGACGAGCAATCAAGGCTTAAGCTCTCAGGAGGTGATGCAGGCTGGTTCTTTAGTACAGTGTAGTCCCCAAGCACCCACAAAGGATGTCCAGACCATGTTAGTGAAAACACAGTTCTTTACATAAATAGGCTCAAGTTATGTACACAATCACAATAACACACTTTGTGCTCAAGATAATCTAAAATGCTAAATAAATACAGTTTCTATGTGGTACCACAATTCATCTTTGATTCCATTAAAATGCATCAACTGTACCCAGTTCTAATGTCATGCAAATCAGTTAATAAAGTGAACCAACAATGGACACTGGAGGAAAGCAGGTTGGTTAAAACAATAGGCAGAATACTGGGCCCCTACCACCAGGTACAGTTCTGTATGAGGATCCCCCCACCTGGGCAACATGTAAATAAAGATCCCCTCCTCCCTCCACCCGCCTCCTGGCCCTCCCTCCTCCAGTGATTGGCTGACTGCCTTCCAGGGTTTGCAGCGAACAGTCACACCGTGGAATATTGCATGTGCCACTCTGCGTTTCCCAGGTGAACTGGTTAGGGTCTCCTGACCCCTGTAGGCCTCTTGAAAACTTGGGCCGTGTTCCTGGTTGTCCCCAGGACACTTGCGTCCCCAGCTTCACTCCTCCCTTCTCGGCTCCCTCCACCCGCCTCCCGGCCTTCCCTCCACCCGTGATTGGTTAGTTCTCTGGTCTTAACGGAGCCTCCCAGGGCAGCTCTCTGCCAAGCAGCCCCTGCGACTAAGGTCCCAAGGCAAAGGGCGGCGCCAACTGAGGCAGCTCCAGAAAGTGTCTGCCGGTGTCAGCAGGGGAGGCCAGTGGTCTGCCGTCAACCAGCAACGACTAAGACCAGTACGGTAGGAGTGGATTAGGTGGGGAAGAGTTATTACTCTACCGCGGAAGCCTTGCCGCTTATCAAACTTATCTAAAATACTGTGATTATATCTGCTGCCTCCCTCTCCACCACACTCTCAAATCTAGCTGTGTTTAGGACTCCACTCAATTGTTCTGTTAAGCGTAGACATTTCTCCCACTATGCAGGACTCTCAAATCTAGCTGTGTTTAGTATTGCAGTCATTTGTTCAACTGTGTCTCAAATCTAGCTGTTTTTAGGACTCCACTCAATTGTTCTGTTAGGCGTAGGCCTCTCTCCCACTATACAGAACTCTCAAATCTAGCTGTGTTTAGTATTGCAGTCATTTGCTCAACTGTGTCTCAAATCTAGCTTTGTTTAGGACTCCACTCAATTGTTCTGTTAGGTGTAGGCCTCTCTCCCACTATACAGGACTCTCAAATCTAGCTCTGTTTAGTATTGCAGTCATTTGCTCAACTGTATCTCAGATCTAGCTGTGCTTAGGACTCCACTCAATTGCTCTATTAGGCGTGGACATTTCTCCCACTGTGCAGGACTCTCAAATCTAGCTGTGTTTGGGACTCCACTCAATTGTTCTATTAGGCGTGGACATTTCTCCCACTGTGCAGGACTCTCAAATCTAGCTGTGTTTGGTATCGCAGTCATTTGTTCAACTGTGTCTCAAATCTAGCTGTGTTTAGGACGGCACTCAATTGTTCTGTTAGGCGTGGGCATTTCTCCCACTATGCAGGACTCTCAAATCTAGCTGTGTTTGGGACTCCACTCGATTGTTATGTTAGGCGTGGGCATTTCTCCCACTGTGCAGGACTCTCGGGTCTAGCTGTGTTTAGTATTGCAGTCATTTGTTCATCTGTGTCTCTAATCTAGCTGTGTTTAGTATTGCAGTTATTTGTTCAAGTGTCTTAAATCTAGCTGTGTTTAGTATTACAGTCATTTGTCCAACTGTGTCTCAAATCTAGCTGTGTTTAGGACTCCATCCAATTGTTCGGTTGGGCGTAGGCCTCTCTCCCACTATGCAGGACTCTCAACTCTAGCTGTGTTTAGTATTGCAGTCATTTGTTAAACTGTTTCTCAAATCTAGCTGGCTTTGGGATTCCAATCAATTGTTTTGTTAGCAGTGGGCCTTTCTCCGACTGTACAGGACTCTCAGACATAGCTGTGCTCAGTCTTGCAGTCAATTGCCTAACTGTGTCTCAAACTTAGCTGTGTTTGCACTGCACCTATTTGCTTTGTCAGGTGTGGGCCTCTCCCTCACTGTGCAGTATCTCAGTTTTAGCTGAGCCCTATTTCAGAATGCACCCTCTGGTATTCAAATTGGATTGTTGACTGCAGGCCGCTCTCCCACTGTGCAGGTCTCTCAAGTCTAGCTGAGCCCTATTTCAATCTACATTGTCTGGTAGTCAAACTGTATTGTTAGCTGTAGGCCTCTCTCCCATGATAAAAGGAATACTGGCTGACTATTGCGGAGTAATACTGTGATTAAGGGGTCGTACCCCATGAGATGACCCAGTGATTGTCAGCTACGCCCATTAGGACAATTCTGTAGTTACCAACTCAACCCCACTCCACACTACATAGTTTGTTTACTGCAGTATACCTCTTCCAGGCCGTGGCTGGAGAACGTCACTGGTCAGCCTCGTGGGTTGGGCTGGGCCTGGCAGGTTGGCAGAGTTCATCCGGGCGGTGTTGTTGTGCCATCGCGGCCAGTGTCAGGATGAATGTCTTTTCCTGACTTATTTGCCCTAGGCCATGCACACCACAGTCATTCAGTCATTGCAATATTATCTTCTTTAGTAAATCTTCCAATAGGTTATTCTACAGGTTAATGCAACACAGGAGGAATGCACCTTGTGAGGGGCCTAATGGTCATTCATCAGGACATGGTTACCAGTGTCCACTTGACCGGAGTTATGGGTTGGGGGGCTAAGCTTCAGGGCATGGGACGGACGGTACAAGCCTCCCTGTCTTGTTAGATGTGGTTATAAATGTGCCGCTGTGTGTTGCCACAGTGTTGGGTGTCCTGATTGCACAGGGCCATAAGTCTGAGATGATCTGGTGGGTTGTGGGGTTTACGAGGGGGCGCCTTTGGAAGTGTGGGTTCAGGCAGAGGTTTACTGCTGTGCTGTAAATAATGCAGGTGGCGGCCCGTGGCCTTGGGTGCTGCAGAGGGGGCTACACATCTTTGAAGCGGCTCCAGTCTAGTTGGGGGGCGTGGGGCAGCGCGACGCGGGCCTCTGCTCTCATGTTTGGCAGTCTTCGCAGGGTGGGAGGGGAAATGGCCTTGCACATATTTACAAAGGTATCTTCCTCGCGTGTTGCCGGTTTTTGGAGGCGAAAACATCACAATCATTAGAACACTTTGTGATATTTGTTTGAATTACTTGAGAACATACATTTCACTTCGCTGAAGGCATTTCAATTATATTCAGTCTGAGCACCTTATTCGTACACTATGTTTCACCAATTACAGTATTTAGCTATATGCATATACATCTTGCAGTAAGTGAGGTAGCATTGCGGTTGGTGTAGTACATAGAAAATGAACCGCCACCGTATGTGACGGTGGTGGCACGCAAGGGGCTTAGACATACACGCATGATGAGTGCATTCTCGCACACCCTTCACATGTGCCCCCTGTATGGTTACATTCGTTTTCTTGTGTACTCTAGCAGCATTAGTTCAGTTATGGCGCGGGACCGCGGGGTGTACGGTTTTCAATGATACATATAAGGAACACTCCCCCGGAATGCTGTTATTATTTGCACACCCCTGCAGGGGTGCGGGTCCTTCATGTCTGGTGTCATACACAATTTTACAGGTTTCTTTAGTAAACGTGGTTGTATGGAAAGGCTGTATGTGTTAGAAGTGGTTTTTTGACATTCATATTTGGGTACCTTTCTGCTTTCATCGGATGACCATTCTACAGACCTTCCCATCACCCAGGCCTTGCTGACCGGGTCATTCTGGGAGCAGTGATACATTGCGGACAGTGAAATGTTACAGTGTTAGTATCTTATGCTAGCTCATGTCCGTCCTGTTCGTGGGAACGTGCTCACAGCGGATCTGCCAGGGTGCTGCGGCAACAGGGATAGTTGAAACTCTCCGAGGGTGGGGGCCGCGCTACAGTGCGCTACGCTCACACCATCTTTATTAGACAAAATGGTTTCTGAGGCCTAGCTAAATTCAATACGTCTGGGCAATGTCTTCAGCAGGTGAGCCATCCACCACCTGGGCCCGGGTGGTAAGGAGGGGACGCCCGATGAGCCATGGCCCTCACCTGGGGTGGAGATGTAGGCCAGGGGGGTCCCTTGGACCACTCCTCCCCTACATTTCCCCCCTTTCGTTACTTAAGTAACGAATACTTTAACTCCTCCAGCCTTCTGCATTCTGCTTCGTCCATCACTGCCTCATCCCATGCAGGTGTGCCTTTTATGGGCATCCATGCTCTACACACCCCCCGTAAGCTTTCCCCTCTTCCGACATAATTATCTGGGGTACAAGTCAGGTATATACATCCGCCATCTCCCGCCAGATCTACCCACACCTCTTGGTACCATTCTAGTACACGGGGCTCTCTAATGGTGGTGTGCCATGCTTTATCTACGATATCTTTGTCGTGATAGATAGGCACCAGCTGATATCTTGGTGTGTTATCTGTTCCTGTTTGTACCTGCACTTCCTGCATGTTATGCATTGTCCCATGGGTGTTGCCCATTGTCACCATCATCATTGCACCATTAGGTACTGCGTTAGCACAACATCGAAGACCCACCTGGCACAGGCAAAAAATAAAAAGGAGGAACACCACAGCTGGCATCATAAATTTCACAGTTGTTCCAAGCCATGAGGGGACCCAGGAGAAAATGTTATCGAACCATGTACTGTCTTCTGCTCCACCTTCCATTTTCATTTTTTCTCCTAGGTTGTGTACTGCTTCGATCACATGGGACAGGGAGCCGTTTTCTGCATCTTCGGAAGGTACGAAAGTGCAGCAGGCACTTCCAATTTTTCGGCAAACACCTCCATCCATCGCCGTGAACAGGTCCAACACATACCTGTTTTGCATTGTCATCAGCCGTAAAGCCCTTAGCTCCACTTTTATTACGTTGAACCCTTCTTCAGTGTCATTGGCCAGCTGAATCAGTTCCCAACATGTTATCTGGAGCCATTTTACGTTTGCCCTTGCTTGGACACTTGAGTTGAGTGAGGCGAAGAATGTTTCTGCTGAGCTGAATAATCGAAATCTGTCTGGGATCTGAGCCAACAGTTCTGATGATGCCTTTGATATGTAATTTGATGCTCTTCTGTTACGGGTCAACACCTCTCCCTTGTTTCCGGAAGACAGGACATACATCTGTGACTCCGCAGTCGGCTGTGCTGCACTCTGTTGTATGCGTTCCTGTGTCCTTTTGCTTCCATCGATGTGGCTTTCTGGTATTACCATTAGGGCTGAGTGCAGAGTGGCCATTGAGCAGCTGCCACTCCATGACGGGGGAAGGTGCAGGTATGCCTGATTACCGCATACCCAGTATGTGTCCATTAGGGCCGCTGTCCCTTTTCTCAGATCTGGGATGGTGAGGGTCTTGTTACAGTTCTTGTTTGTTCCCATGGCGGTTTTCCCCTCTCCTTTGAAACATAGTTCATAGTCTATTTCGCTCTGTAGTTTGAAGGGTTTTTCAATGGCGGTTACCCAAGTTAGTTTTGAAATGTGTTCCTTCCATACTGGTGTGCACGTTTCTTCTATCCACTGCAGTTTCTCTGGTGCCACACCTCTCAGTGCTTCAGCTTTACACGTTACTTCTTCATCCTTCCACTTGTTGTCTGAAAAAAGTGTCCCTTGTATTACAAAAAATGGTTCCTCCAAACATACCACCCCTGCCGTTTTTGGGTAGCAAGTTTTCTCGTTCTGCAGCATTTTAAAAGTAACTTCATGTACCTGGAAGGTGTTCTTAATCCTGCATAACGTGAGATGAAGGAGACATTGGGCATCTATAATTGGCAACTCTTTGGGTAGCAATACTTTGGGTGTACCTGAAGCATGAGGAATAAGGGAGCAAACATAACAGCTCTCATTTGTTGTTTGTTTTGCGGTGGCACTCATATCTGCATACCACTTATTTGTCTGGTGGGGGTGTCGGGGGTCTTCCATTTTATCTAATCCTAACCCATAGTACTCATCATACTTCCTCATCCTGGTTTCCCTTTTCCGTCTGTTATTCTTGTTCCTCAAGTACTTCCCAGCCTCCTGGGCGAGGGAAAGAATAGACCCCCTTTTCTCATTCCCGCCCCCCTTGGCCCAATCATCGTATAAGATTTCGTGTGCTGCTAGCATCTTTTCCTTTTCGTCCCTGAGTTTATCTTGCAGGTTGTTTTTTAAGACGGGGGCAGGTTGACTGGTGGGGGTATCATACAACCACGATATAGCAGACGGGTTTCGGTCATTTAAACTGCGAGCATTATACCTATACATCACTGGTGGAGACACTGTGTTGTTTTGCCTTCCACCCTGTGGCTCTTTCTTTTCTGATATGATAGCATTGGATGGTGTGGTGTGATAACCCCATACAAGTTTAGTTCCATCCCATACCAGAAAATCACCTTCCCTCATATTGATACTTGCAGTTACATTGGTCCCAGTGGTGCTGTTAATTCCCGTGCTGTTAATCCCTCCCCCCTCGTTCATCTCGATAGAGATGAACGCTACAAACCAATATGTAACCAGACCAAACATTAGCATAAAAAACATCGTAATACACACAGATAATCCGCACTCATACGAATATATGCATCTCTCATTTACTAATTCTCTCATTCTACTGATTCTATCCGTTGCAGGCTGCCTGTTAGATGCCATGGTAGTTCCTGTTTGAGATATAAAAGTGCATTAAGTGCATGCATGTAAACATTTTTGTTGGCACCATTAGTGCCAATATATATATTGACGGGTAATGGAAGCGGGTAGGGTTGCAGGGAAGGGTATTCACAGACAAGGGTGTCGACATGTCATAATTTGATCACTTCATTAATTACATATAAGTCCAAAAAAAACCTTTTTTTTTTTTTTTTCGTAATATATAAAAAGAGAATGCAGGTATACTTTATCAGTCACTTTCCCATTCACGTTCGTTGCTGACGCACATACACAAGTTAATATTCAGACATTCTGTTCAGTTGCATCTGTTGCTGTTGTCTGTGCCTCCTCATCTACCTCCTCTCGCACATTGCTATATGCTCTTCGCACATCTGTCAAGTGTACCCAGTACCTCAAGCCCTTCACTTTTACAGCTGTGGGCGTGCAGAACACTACTTCGTATGGGCCGTGGAACCGTGGTGCATTCCATCGACGCACAAAACTCCTGACATAAATTAATTCGCCCGGCATTAGCTGTAGCTGTTGCTCAGGCTCTGCGACAGACCCTGTTATGTTCCCCTCCTCCCTAGTGAAGGGTGGGGATAGCTGCTTTGATATTGCGTGCGCTGCCCTTGTTAATTTTTTCAAATAGTCTGTGAATTCTTCTCCCAATATCGCGGCGCTCCTGTGTGCATCTGAGTGTTCGCGCAGTGGAGAGTGTGCTGTGTGCATTCGTCTCCCAGTCACGATTTCGTGCGGGGACAAATGGTGATCTTTACTTGGCTGATTTCTCAGTTCAAATAGCGCAAGGGGCAGACAGTAGATCCAATTCTTCTTCAATGAAAAGCATAGTTTTGATAACCTACCCTTCAACAGTCCGTTCATCTTTTCCACTACTCCATTACTTTGAGGATGATAAATTGAACACAATTTATGTTTTATTCCCAATAATGTAGTGACTTCCTTGAAAAGTTCATTCACAAAGTGAGTGCCGTTGTCTGAGCGAATCACGTCACAAATTCCCCAGCGCGGGAACACTTCCCTCACTAGGAACTTTGCAGCGCTTTTGGCATCAGGTCGTGCACATGGTCCTGCTTCCACCCACCTTGAGAATGGACATACAACCACGATCATGTACCGTGCGCCATTACACCTTTCCCCCATGTCCGCATAATCAATATGCAGCTCTCTGAATGGGCCAATGGGTTTCGGAATTGTTCCCCGGAGCGTGCGTAATGTCATTCCTGAATTGTAGATCTGACATGTTGTGCATTCCATTGCTAATCGAGATACGTGCTCCTGGAGACAGGGCACGTACCATTCTTCTTGTATTTCTGCTGCAATGTGCTGTTTGGTATTATGCGCAGGGAAGTGTAGTTGTTGAAACGCAATTTCTAGTAACTTGATTGGCATTACCACCTTCCCTGAGTTATTTTGCCGCCACAGTAAGTCTGTTCCCGACTTGCTGCACCCTCGTTTTGTCCACATCAATTTTTCGTCTGCACTAGCTCCTTCCTGTAATTCTAGTATTTGTGATATAGGCATCATGTTGTACCCTTCGGGGGCTCTACGTTTGTCTTGTGCTGCAGCATGTACTCACCTGCTTCATATTTCTGAAAATAGGAAGCCTCCTTGGCGGGAGCGTCCGCTGCCGCGTTCCCCAAAGACACAACGTCTGTGTTGGATGTATGTGCTTGGCACTTAACTATTGCTACTGCAGTAGGGTTTTGTAGGGCCTCAATTAACTCTTTCAACAATTCTGCATGCTGTACTGGTGTTCCGTCTGCCCGCCGAAATCCCCTCCGCCCCCATCTCGCTAGACCTCCATGTACTGTCGTCGTCATGTAAGCTGAGTCTGTGTATATTGTCACTGCGAACCCCTTTGCTGCATGTAGTGCTTCTAGGAGCGCAATCAGTTCTGCTGCTTGTGCGGAGTAATGTGATGGGAGGCGGTACTGTACTAGTGTTTCATACTCACCGTCTTCTAATCTCACCACCGCCATACCAACATGCTTTTCTCCCGTGTCCACATCAATTGATGCAGACTCATCCACGAAGTACACTTCCCCCTCGCTCAGAGCGTTCTCACACATCACTGTGTCCTACCCTCTTTCTCCTGTGTATGTTGCGCAATCGTGGTCCTGCATGTCCTCTAGTGTGCATGCTTCCGTAATGAATGTCGCGGGGTTTACTGTTTTGCATCTCACCACATGGATGTTGGTGCTGGACAATATGATTTCATAAACTGTTGCCCGCTGTGTTGTCAGTGTGCTTTTTGACCTCTCAAGTATTGCAAATAATGAATGTTCCACAAACAATGTTACAGGGCAACCCATTACTATTGTGGCACTTTTCTCAATCGCGAACGCGGCTGCAGCGAGTGATTGCTCGCACGCGAAATGGCCTTGCATTAAGACATCCAAAGTACCGCTATAGTACGCCAAAGGCTTGTGTCCTAGGGACGTCTTTTGTGTCAGAACAGCTGTCATGAGTGTTCCCTTGCAGTGTGAGAATAGGTACAATTCGCGTCCATAATCAGGGTTGGCTAGCACTGGAGCGCTTGAAATTAACCTTTTTAATGATTTGAATGACTTGCTCATTTCTTCTGACCATTCGATCTTTTTATTTTCCTGTTGTGCTTCTTTGAGTGCTTGTAGTAGGGGTCTTGTGTATGCTGCATAATCTAATATCCATGCTCGGCAATAGTTGCACATTCCCAAAAATTTCGGCATCTCTTTTACTGTTGTGGGTTCCGCTACTGACCTTATCGCTTCTACCCTGTCGGGAATTATTCTTTTTCCGTCTTTTGATATCAGCTGTCCCAAGTATAAGACCTCTGTCAGGCAGTACTGTAGTTTCTCCTTATCAACCTTGTACCCCTTACTGGCCAATAGTGTCGGTAGCGTTGTTGAATCCTTTCTACATGTTTCTTCGTCTTGTGCACACACTAGCAAATCGTCTGCGTACTGAATGATTATACTCACAACTGATAGGTTTCCCAAGTCTTCATGCAATATGCGGTTGAATATGCTCGGGCTCTCACAGTATCCCTGTGGTAGTCTGCATAGTTCATACCTTTTACCCCCCAGTGTGAATGCTGTAAGGTATCTACTCTCTTCGGCCAGAGGTATTGAGAAAAATGCGTTTTTCAAATCTACTACTGTGAAATGTGATGCCAGTTTCGGGATGCTGCATAATATGGATGCAGGGTTCGGGACCAAAGGGAACTCTTTCTGAATTACATCATTTAGGGGGCGTAAGTCCTGTATCATCCTCCAAGACCCCCCTTTTGCTTTTTTGATTGGATAAATACATGTGTTACATGGGGAGGTTGAAGGCACTATTATCCCTTGTGCTAGTAGTGCATTTATGGTCTCTTTTATCCCTTCTTCAGCCTCACGGGACAATGGATACTGTTTCACTCGGGGTAAAATTGCTCCTTGCTTTAGCTTTATTACCACAGGTTGTACTCCATGCAACAGCCCTACATCATGGGGGCCTGTCGTCCACAAATTATTTGGTACGAGCCTCATGTCATCATCAAAAAATGACGGCGGTGCTCCTACCACTGCCATCAATTGGACGGGGGTTTCCCTGGCTTGAATCAGAATGTCACAGGGCATCGCTATTTCCATTACTATCTCACCATCCCCTTCTGTGTCTGAAAACAGATCCTCATCTGTTAATTCTCGTAGGGCGATGTTGGCATTTGTACACAGCACTGTACACCACTCACAACCTTCCCTATCCACTCCAATCACAGCGATCCTTTTCGCTGATACCTGTACAGCGTGCAAGTCTAATGATACCACTGATCCTGGTGCGCTGTCGGGGCACACTATGGGGCGGAAGAGGAACTCCGCTGGAATCCTCCAGTCCATTCTTCTTGGCTCTGGAATTATGAGGGCCAATGTCTTTAGCCCTTCAATAAACATTTCCTCATTTTCCGGCAACCCTCGTACTTCCAGTGTGGTTGTGTAGGCTTGCACTACCAACATTGCACGCAAGGGGCATATCCCGGGTGTAGAACACACTATTCCTCTCTCGGTAAATGATATGGTCATGTTAAGTTTACTCAGGAGATCCCTCCCTAATAAATTTATTGGTGAGTGTTCATAATACAGTAAGGGTGTCTTTACAGTTTTACCCCCCACTGTTACATCCAAAGCTTCTGTGTAAGGAACTTCAATTACAGCCCCAGAGAACCCCTGCGTCTCTAACTTCCTGTTAGATAACTGGGACCGGCCCTCCCGGATACATGATTTCTCCGCTCCCGAATCAACCATGAATATGAACTGCTTGTCTCCTATCTGCGCCCCTACCAATGGTTCCTCTGCTGCATTGTAGGTTGTAGATAGAACTGGACACGCAAGTGTTCTCTGTGGGCTGTCCTATGCGGGGTGTCTCATCGCCCCCCCCTGATTAAAGACACTTCCTGAAACCACTGACATGCCGTTGTAGGGTGCTGGTGCGGGGGCCCCGTTTGCTGTTGTCGCGAAGGGGTTGCCTGGCGTGTACTGCATAGTGTCATTGTTTTGTGGGTGGTTCTGTGTTCTATACTGGTGCCCCTGTTGCTGCTCATTATTACTCTGGCCTGGGTGTCTCGGTTGTTGTTGTCCCATTGGAAGGCCATATGGGCTCCCCGGGTGGGGGTGGCCATATTGCTCTACCTCTTGGAACCCGTTGTTGGGTCTGACTCTGCACTCCCTAGAGTAATGCCCCCATCTTCCGCAGTTCCAGCAACTCCCTTGTGCACCTCTAGGGCCCTGCCATCCATTTCCTCCCATTCCCCCGTATCCCGGTCCACCTCCTCTTCGGCCCCTGTACCCACCTCGTCCCCCTCGAGGGGTCCACTCTTGCCACTGCGGACCTCCACCTTGTTCCTGCTCGTTCCACTGGCGCTGTCCTGCTCCAACCCAATTAGTTGCCACCCTTCCTTGTATTGCTATCAGCCCCTCCTCCTCCTCATCTCCCTCCCTGCTGTGGGGGAGTGCGGCTACCTTCACCAACTTTGTCTGCACTAATTTTGCTTCGTCTGCCAATCTCTTCTGCGCCACCTCCTTCTCCCTTTCCTTTATTCTCTTACAATGGTGTACTATTATGCTCTGGATCTCAGGCCACCCCTTTGCTTCAATACCAGCTATCTTGTCGAGCGCCTTTTGCACTTCTTTGGGGAGCCCTCTTTTTATAATGAAATAAAATAAAGATGTCGATTGATACCAGGGCGTGCCCGTTTCTGCTCTCCACATCTCTTGGACCCGAAAAATGTAATCCATAGACTCCTCCCCATCATTCATTGTACACTGCATTACTGACTGTAAGTCTGGCGTATCTGGGAACGTTTCTCGCAAGGCATCCCACACCCGTGCACGCACTGTGTTAAAGGAGGCTCCGTCATGGCGGTCGCAGTCTAATGTTACTCCCGGGAAACCGGCCTTGACCCATACCCTATCAGCCTGATCCCCCACTGCTGATACAAGCAAGCTCTTCACATCTCCTATTGCTAGGGGTACCCCGGCAGTGTGTTTCTCAAAGGCGTATATCCACTTACTTGCCCCCCCTGACAATGGGGGCAATAGCTTTAATAAATGGGCTTTATCCATCTGAGCCCATGGGATATAATTCGGCCTCCCTCCTCCCCTATGTATCAATGGGAGCTGTAGCCTTCCTTTTGTCGTTACATCTGGACCCGTTTTGGCTGCTGATGTTCCCAGTGATGCCATTTTCCCCACCCTGTTCCTTAATCGCCCCGTCCACTCATCATCCAGTGTTCTCATTGAACATGTACCATCCCCCCCTTCGCTTCCCCCTCCCATTGCCATACTCAACCTGTCGCTTTCTTCTAAATCGTCCCTTATATCACATAGTAATTCCTCTCTGTCCCCCATAGGCCTTTCTTCATTGTCAATATCTCCCTCTCGTGTCCCTACTTCTATTATTCGTGTTGGTTCTTCTTCAATTCTGAACAGTATCTCGCCCTTTTTCCACCCCTCTTCAGGTTTTCTATTTTCACCTGGCGCTCTAGACGTGCGCCCTGATCTAGCTGCATTAAGTGCTATTTGTTCGCATATGTCTTTTATCCTCGAGAGCTCATCTTTTGCTATTGAAAGTCTTGATTGTAAATCATCTGTGAGCTTCTCTATGTCCACCCTTTGTGTACCTGCCTGGGCTCGCTCCCTTGTGCTTTCATATGGCGGGGGTGCCGTGGGCCGGCGGGGTGTGGTAGTTGTCGGGGGAGGCACGTAAGGGGGGGTCACTATACCCTTCTGCAGGGTCAGGCTTGTTTAATATCGGGTACAAACCTATTACCTCTATTGGTGGTGCTACACTTGACAATTCTTTAACATCTTTCTGTATCATCAGTGGATTGTCGGTGGTGGACGGGAGGTCAGGATTTAAGGCTGGCGCTTTAGGTGGTGGTATCTCCTCAAATAACCTCCAGAGATCTAATACTTCGCCCCTATTTTGCAACTGCTTCCCCTTGTACTTCAGACAAATGCATGTGGCCACCATATCCAGAACACTTTTATCAAATGACCCTCCCTCGGGCCATATCTGGGGTAACCCCTCTCCCTTTAACTCGGTTATCCATTGGTCATGATATTTCTTAATTCGCTCCGCGTAGCCTGGTAAGTTCTTACAAATATGTGATAAGAGTGTTTCGGCCCCCATCTTGTGTATTCTCCTAGTGCTTGTTTCTATCTGTGTGTCCACAATTACAATGTAAACCTCTTACCAATATGGGTTTCGTCTTTTATCTCGCATTCAATAGTGGGCTCCTTTGTGCTCTGCCCCCTGCCTGCGCAATACAAAACTGGCTGTACACAGTCTCTATTCTCTTCTCTTTGGGGGGCACATACAAGAGCAAACCATCAGTTATTTCGACGACATTAACCCGGAAATCAAATAGGTACACACTCACTCCACCTTGTCGTTTTTCTCTTCAAAAAGTTCTATCCGGTCACACTTACCATGACCATTCCATTTGTATACATTTATAGCCATTTTACACACTTACAACATCAACTTGTCGTCTGACACATACGAGGTGCACACACCTCCCAGTAACACTCTGTTCACAATTCAAGCTCCCCTCCCTTTCCTCCCTAGCCGGCTGTCCCTATCCTTCTTATTCGGATATATGGATGCGCATATATATATATATATATATATATATATATATATATATATATATATATATATATATTGGTCTGCTCTTCCCTCTTATAGTAGGACTCTTTCCCTCTTACTTTCTCCCTGAGTTTTGTACTAATCTCACTTTTATTTTCCCCCTAACCCTAGAAAAAGAAAAGAAAGAAGTAATAGCGGTCACTAATATATTCTCAGTGCCCCCTTTTGCTGGAAACTTTTTATCTAATAACCCACTTCTTCATATATTCCCAGTACTAGTCAAGATAGCACTATGCGGCGCCACCTTCCACCCCCTTTCGGAGCTAGGTTCCCGTCACTTTTATCTCTTATTCACCTCTTAATCCTAATGGCCATATGCAAAGAAAAAGCAAGGAAAATTTTAGGATGATCCTTAGTAGATCTGCGTACCCCCTCTTCGTTCCCTGGCCTACACTTCTTCCCCCACTCCCTTTACAATCGCTCGCACTCAATACTCACGTGCCCGTCTTGAACCGATAGTCTCCGAAACTGGGTCCGTCCAGGCAGTGTCGCCGTCAGCTCAACAGTCAGCCCCGGCTGCGGCGAGCGGTACTCAAAGGGGATTTTTCAACTGGGATCCCGTACCCTCTTTCTTTTGAGTGCGCACTTCTTAGTGTACCGGTCGCAGTTGGCGGCCAGCCTCCCGGAGCCGGCTCACCGTGCGTATCCCTTTTCGACCGGAGATTCTCGTGCCAAAAGGGGACGGTAATGTTAGATCGTGAAAAAATAATAGTAATAATCACGCTTTCGGGGTCACCACTGAAGGCAAGCGTCCCCAGCCAGCACGATCCTCCCCGCAATGAGAGACAATGAAGGACTCTCCCAAGTCGGGAATAAGGCCAAGACAGAGTGCGGGTGAGCTTAAATGGGAGTTTATCAATCAGAATATGGCATGCAAAGAACTCTGCAAACTCCGAGAGCGCTCTGTCTGACAATTGCAAAGGCAGGCGTATATATTTACAAAACACGTCATAAGAACCTACATACTATAGGGGGCACAAGTTCAATGGGATTGGGTGGCGATGACTAACTATAGGTGCTGCTGCGATGCGGTTGGCCGTGGCTGGAGAACGTCACTGGTCAGCCTCGTGGGTTGGGCTGGGCTTGGCAGGTTGGCAGAGTTCATCCGGGCGGTGTTGTTGTGCCATCGCGGCCAGTGTCAGAGATTAATGTCTTTTCCTGACTTATTTGCCCTAGGCCATGCACACCGCAGTCATTCAGTTATTGCAATATTATCTTCTTTAGTAAATCTTCCAATAGGTTATTCTACAGGTTAATGCAACACAGGAGGAATGCACCTTGTGAGGGGCCTAATGGTCATTCATCAGGGCATGGTTACCAGTGTCCTGTTGACCGGAGTTATGGGTTGGGGGGCTAAGCTTCAGGGCATGGGGCGGATGGTACAAGCCTCCCTGTCTTGTTAGATGTGGTTATAAATGTGCCGCTGTGTGTTGCCACAGTGTTGGGTGTCCTGATTGCACAGGGCCATAAGTCTGAGATGATCTGGTGGGTTGTGGGGTTTACGAGGGGGCGCCTTTGGAAGTGTGGGTTCAGGCAGAGGTTTACTGCTGTGCTGTAAATAATGCAGGTGGCGGCCCGTGGCCTTGGGTGCTGCAGAGGGGGCTACACATCTTTGAAGCGGCTCCAGTCTAGTTGGGGGAGGTGGGGCAGCGCGACGCGGGCCTCTGCTCTCATGTTTGGCAGTCTTCGCAGGGTGGGAGGGGAAATGGCCTTGCACATATTTACAAAGGTATCTTCCTCGCGTGTTGCCGGTTTTTGGAGGCGAAAACATCACAATCATTAGAACACTTTATGATATTTGTTTGAATTACTTGAGAACATACATTTCACTTCGCTGAAGGCATTTCAATTATATTCAGTCTGAGCACCTTATTCGTACACTATGTTTCACCAATTACAGTATTTAGCTATATGCATATACATCTTGCAGTAAGTGAGGTAGCATTGCGGTTGGTGTAGCACATAGAAAATGAACCGCCACCGTATGTGACGGTGGTGGCACGCAAGGGGCTTAGACATACACGCATGATGAGTGCATTCTCGCACACCCTTCACATGTGCCCCCTGTATGGTTACATTCGTTTTCTTGTGTACTCTAGCAGCATTAGTTCAGTTATGGCGCGGGACCGCGGGGTGTACGGTTTTCAATGATACATATAAGGAACACTCCCCCGGAATGCTGTTATTATTTGCACACCCCTGCAGGGGTGCGGGTCCTTCATGTCTGGTGTCATACACAATTTTACAGGTTTCTTTAGTAAACGTGGTTGTATGGAAAGGCTGTATGTGTTAGAAGTGGTTTTTTGACATTCATATTTGGGTACCTTTCTGCTTTCATCGGATGACCATTCTACAGACCTTCCCATCACCCAGGCCTTGCTGACCGGGTCATTCTGGGAGCAGTGATACATTGCGGACGGTGAAATGTTACAGTGTTAGTATCTTATGCTAGCTCATGTCCGTCCTGTTCGTGGGAACGTGCTCACAGCGGATCTGCCAGGGTGCTGCGGCAACAGGGATAGTTGAAACTCTCCGAGGGTGGGGGCCGCGCTACAGTGCGCTACGCTCACACCATCTTTATTAGACAAAATGGTTTCTGAGGCCTAGCTAAATTCAATACGTGTGGGCAATGTCTTCAGCAGGTGAGCCATCCACCACCTGGGCCCGGGTGGTAAGGAGGGGATGCCCGATGAGCCATGGCCCTCACCTGGGGTGGAGATGTAGGCCAGGGGGGTCCCTTGGACCACTCCTCCCCTACATTTCCCCCCTTTTGTTACTTAAGTAACGAATACTTTAACTCCTCCAGCCTTCTGCATTCTGCTTCGTCCATCACTGCCTCATCCCATGCAGGTGTGCCTTTTATGGGCATCCATGCTCTACACACCCCCCGTAAGCATTCCCCTCTTCCGGCATATTCATCTGGGGTACAAGTCAGGTATATACATCCGCCATCTCCCGCCAGATCTACCCACACCTCTTGGTACCATTCTAGTACACGGGGCTCTCTAATGGTGGTGTGCCATGCTTTATCTACGATATCTTTGTCGTGATAGATAGGCACCAGCTGATATCTTGGTGTGTTATCTGTTCCTGTTTGTACCTGCACTTCCTGCATGTTATGCATTGTCCCATGGGTGTTGACCATTGTCACCATCATCATTGCACCATTAGGTACTGCGTTAGCACAACATCGAAGACCCACCTGGCACAGGCAAAAAATAAAAAGGAGGAACACCACAGCTGGCATCAAAAATTTCACAGTAGCAAACCTCCCCTACTGTCAGGTCCTGTCTTCAAAGTTCCTCTGAAGCTGCTGACCCCCACAGACCCACAAAAGTGTCTTCTGTTCAACTGTTAGAGTTTTACAGCTGGACTCGCATCACCCCCTGGGGAAAGGGGAAATGGCACAAAATAACAAACTCAGACAATGGCTCTTCCTCCTTGGGATGGATATCTGCATGAATGAAAAAAGACACAAAGTAACTTAAGTCTGTCAATAACTCCCCTCCCACTCACAAACCCCTAAGATGCGTAACTCAAAAATTACTTTTCTTCAACTGCCGTTGACTGCCTCAATTCAGAATTATACTGAGAGTATTCCTTTTGCAATCCTTTAATCAGAAAATGTCTCTGGTTTTAAATATATAGTTGTTATGTTAGGTCCACTTATAAAGCGCACGGTGACCCAAGGGCATCATGGCGCTAGAATGAGGCGATCCTGGTCAGGGGCCAACAAGCCTAGAAAAGGAAGCTTTTGACAGCCTTTCTAAAAGCTAGATGATTCGAAATTTTCTTGATGGTCGGTGGGAGCTCGTTCCACAGCTCTGCAGCTGCCACCGAAAAGGCTTGCCCTCCGATTCAAGCACTTTTATATATGGGGACTGTTAACTTATCAGCAGAGGGGGAGCGCAGTGACTGTTGGGGGACATAGGGCATAGTCACTGTAACAAAGTTTTATTCTTCCTCTGGTTGCCTTGCAGACTTGGAAGGCTTGATTTATCTTCTTACCAGGAATCAATAACCATAGATTGCCTTTCTACTACAATCTGATTGCAATAACTATTAATCACAGTCTGTTTGTTATTCTTCTGGTGCAGTAAGAAATACAACCTCCTTCCTTGGCTTTTTGCTTGCTGAGCAACCTAACAACCTATTTAGTTTATTTCTTTAAAAACGATTTATTTCCTATTTACGTTTCCATTAACACGTGTCATTAAAACTACCAAATGCCACTAGGAATAAATCATGTTACAAACTGTTTCCCCAAAACAGCTGCCTGCTAAAGAAGCCAACGTAAACAGTAGTGAACGAACGCTGCGTGTTTTAGGACAAAGAATCCTATGAGTGCAGCGATTTCATGAAAAAGGCTACCGCGCATCACAGGATAAACATTTGAGCTAATGTGAAACACGTAAGAACGTTAACACGAACTTAAACGTTCGTCGTGTAAAGAATAGAAAGTCTTACCTCCCAGTTAGAATACCTGCTACTATCCAAATAGACTCAGGACGAACTCTGCATCCGCCAATGATATACAGAACGAAAACGGGAACACAGAGGAAACAGACGCGCCCTAAAAGAAACACCAGGTGAGACGCGCGGACAAAAATGACAAAACTGCGGTCCACGTTTAGAAACTAGGAAGCTACTGAAAATCCTGTCCAGCGCCAGGTTCGCATTGGCCCCTCGGCCTTTCGGCCCGTGGCCAGGCCAAAATCGTCCCTTGGGGCTGGGGGCCGGTTTCTGGCCATGCCTGGGCCGGTTTGGAAGAAAACAAATTGAAAAAACAATTTTTTTTTCTAATTATTTTTCTTTTTTTTTCAAAAAGCCTTTCATCCTTCTTAGGTCGATAAATAAGTACCAACACAGGTTGGGTGATATTGTATGCATATATGTTATATAAAAAGAGCTTAAGCTTAAGTGCTATACCATAACATATTACAATTTGGCCTTGGACGTCTGCTTGGATTCACAGTAATTTAGTGTACTTTGGACCAATGCTATTTGATGCCACTTCCTGTTTGGTCAAGGGGTGAAAGGTTGTGTTTCATCGCTTCCCGGGATGTCACTTTGGGGTGGGGTCAAATGACATCACTTCCTGTGATGTCATCAGAGATCAAGGGTTGTGAGGCTAGGGGTGGGCCTCATTTTTTAGGTGAGGGGTGGGCCAGTTTCTTTTGGATGACCAGGCCTATTTCTTATCCCAGTACGACCCTGTCCAGCGCACATGCGCACTGAACTGTACTTGCAAATACGAAACTGAAAGCGGAATAGATAGAAAAGAAGGATTATACCTATTAATACTGATAAACAATTATATTCTACTTTGAATGCTATTTGGACCTATTTAATCGTCCTTATTAAAACAAATACGACACTTATCTGAAATGAAGAAGATGACAACAAATCATCCTGCTTCTTTCTTCTTTAATTCTTCTTCTTTGAGTTAAAAAGGTTCTTTTTTTATTTAATTTTTTTATTACTTGTATGCAATCAACTTGTGATTTTTACAAGGACGAGTAACATTAAGAATTTCTTCATAGGAAAAATCCAAGTTCAATGTTCTACACTCTGTCTGTCTCTGTGTTCCCTATACTTTCTTTTTTTTCATTTTGTCGAAGGCAATGTTCAGAAGTTCAAAACGTTCTTCGTAAATCTTCAATGACATCAGGCCTAAAAACCTAGGGAAACAAATTACAGGACCCATCTCCTTGACAATTCGAAATGAAAGGCAGTTGAGAATGTTCAGCCTTGCCCTTTGTTAAGTCTTCGGCCAATCAGGACTCCAGGCTACTTCCACCATTTTGGCTTGGGAAATCCTCTGCACTCTGAATAGACTATGCTAAGGCCCAAACCAAACATGAATTAAAAAACGGAAAAAATATATAACGACCAAATTAAACAGATGTGTGTCAAGAAAGAAGCATTATTGGCCACTACTGCCCTGGAACCTGATACCTACCTTACTGAAGACAGCGACTGAACAAGCCAGCAATATCAGCTGACAAGACCACCAACAGACCAAGCCCAAACCTGTACCAGACAATCTGCTACACCCAGTACAAAACCACAGGACAGCCAGACCAAAGCAAAGCAAACTCGAGATCAACGAACAGAAAAACAAAAAAAAAAAGCTCAAATGCCAAGCAAAGGAACTGGACCAAAGGAAAGACAAAGAGCAGAAAGAACAAACACTACTGAACACCACTGAATACTCAAAACCACATAACACACTTCCACAGACAGAACGACAACCGAACCAACGCAGAGAGGAGAGAGAAATCCCTCTACTGAACTCCATACCTACAAATAACCAGTCAGCAGAATGAGCCAACCCAACATACGAATCAACAACAGTAGACAACCAAACACAACACGCAGGAGAAGAACTGACAACACCAGAAATAACAAGAACATAATTGATACACTAACACCTTACAGCACCAAAACAAGAGGAACCTCCACTCGACAGCCACAAAACTTTGAAGGGGAACCTAATGAAAACAATAACAAAAACCCAAGACTGAACCTAGAAGAACTTTTCGAAAGATACAGACACAACGGTACCAACAACTCAACAAGAGACTGACCAGCACCACTCAGAAAAACAAGGCCGACAATAAAACACAAACCAAACCACACCTTCAAAATCCACTGCAACCTAATAAACGCAAGATCCATGTCAAAGTACTCAACAGAGATCTTTTACCTCCTCTGCGACAACGGCATTGACATCCTATTCATCACAGAAACGTGGCTGGACGACAGCTACAAAATCACACTCCAAAGCTGCCTCCCAATCAACTTCAAATGCCTTCATGTAAACAGGAAAAATAAAAAAGTAGAAGGCCTCGCAATACCATTCAAAGGTCACCTGAAAATAAAATCAGACAAACCTCTCAACATCATCAACTGCGAAACCATGGTCATACACCTATCAGCGAATCCAAAAACTAACATCACATTCATTCTGCTTTACAGAACACTGACATACAATGCAGCCTTCATCGACAATTTCCTAGAAGCCATCACCAACATAGCCATCAAGCACGAACATCTAATAATCCAGGGGGACTTCAACATCTGGTTCGAAGAAAAACACGGCAACTCCAAAAACTCACCAATTGGGCAGTTAACAACCATGAAACTACAACAGCTGGTCAAAGGGGCAACACACTCAGCAGGACACACCCTTGACGCAATTTTTGCCAAGGAAAAACCTATCACCACGGCACCACCAATACAAATACTGTTGAGTGACCATCTCATCATCCCATTCGTGATCACACTACCAACTCAAGACCGCATCCAAACCCCCAAGCTCACAACCATCACAAAAAGAAACTGGAAAACCGTCAAATCAAGCAACCTAATGGAACAACTGGAGATGACCAAACCCTCAACTACAGAACTAGAGCTGGCTGACCTAGACGGGAAAGCAGAGCTATTCCACAAATGGATTGCTGATGCAACTGAAAACATCGCCCTGGAAAAAACATTTACCCACTCAAAAGAAGGAGCAATGGCACAATGGTTCACCCCACTACTAGGCACCATGAAAAAGGACAACAAGAAGATGGAATTGGACTGGAGGAAAGAATACAACCAAGACAATAAAATACTGTTCAAGAAACAAATCTGCGCATACAAGAAGGAAATACAAAAGGTGAAGTGAAGGCATTATGATGACAGAATCACCAATGCCACCAACACACAAAAAGAAATGTTCAACATCATTAAAGAAATGAGAAACCCACCTGGTTGTGACAACACTCCATCCCCTCAGAGAAACTTTGCAACGACTTGGCAGACCATTTCAAGAACAAAATCAACGACATCCGACAAATGGTACAAACAGACCAACCAACCAACCATAACACTCAACCAACCGGACCTAATGAAGAGCCATAGCACAAACTCCAAAACTTTCCTGAAATATCAACAGAGGAATTCGCCAAGCTGGTAAAACACAGCAAAAAAGCAGGATCACCCATGGATCCTTGCCCCCCTGACATCTACAAATCAATCCTCGCACAAGGAACGCCATCAGAATACTGCAGAAACCTCCCAAATCTCTCACTCACAACAGGAACTGTACCAAGATCCTTCCAATCAGCATATATCAAACCATTTTTAAGAAACATAAGTGGCGACGTGGAAGACCTCCAACTACAGACCCATTTCAAACATTCACTACCCGGCAAAACTCCTAGAAACGTACGTATACAAATTAACCCAAGAACATGTAGAAAAGCCCCAACTGCTAGACCAAGCACAAGTCAGTTTCAGACCCACAAGAGGGACAGAATCGGCACTACTATCCATCTGGGACGGCCTAAAAACAAACGCAGACTCCAACACAACCTCAACACAACCTCAGCTCTGATTCTTCTTGACCTCTCTGCAGCCTTCGACACAGTTAGCCATGACACCCTAACCAAAAGATTGGAAGACATAGGGATAACGGACATAGCATTACTCTGGATTAAATCATTCCTAGCAGACAGGACAGAAACCGTATGGATAAAACCTTTCACATTTACCCCACGAGTTAACGACTGTGGAGTACCGCAAGGATCCTCACTATGACCACTATACTTTAACATCTACCAAATTCCAGTAATCAGAATCTTCACAAAATATAAAATTACATGCTTTAACTACGCAGACGACACTCAAATCATCTACAAAATCGAAGACACTCAAGCCGATCACTTAAACCTAATTGAGTGTTTAAACAAAGTCTTTAACTGGATGAACGGAAACAACTTGAAAATCAACCCAGGAAAGACAGAAATCATGATGATATCCAAAAACCAAGAGAACAGCGCCTACATTCCCTGGCCAACGGAAATAGGAACCGCGCCAACACCATCTAAGGTAGTAAAACATCTGGGAGTCCTGATGGACAACTCCCTAACCTTAGAACCACAAATAAATGCAATAATCAAGAAATGCTTCTTCTTCCTTCACAAAACAAGAAGAATCCAACCTTTCCTCTCCTTCACCCACAAAAGACTCGCAATCGTCGCCCTAATCATGTCAAGAATCGACTACGCAAACAGCCTTTACCTTGGGATGCCAGAGTACCTCTTGAAGAAATTACAACGCATCCAAAATGCAGCAGCCAGACTCCTCCTCAAACTATCCAGAAGAGACCACATCACTCCAGCATTAAAAATACTACACTGGCTCCCAGTCAAACACTGCATCACCTTCAAAACAATGTGCATAACACACAGGGCAATCAGTGGACAGGGAGCTGAATTCCTACAAAAGAAAATAACAATCTACAAGCCAACCAGACTCCTCAGATCAAGCAATGAAATCCGCCAGGAACCAAAAACAACCTGAAGAAAAAACAACTTCTCCCACCTAGCCACAAAAACCTGGAACAACATCCTGAAAGAAATGAGAAATACCAAAGACCACCTGCAATTCAGAAAACTACTAAAACCTGGCTCTTCAACACTGCAGATTCAAATTGAAACAATTAAACAATCAAACGGGAAACACAACAAACAGGATGACAGAATTTAGGATGAGACTGACAACACCCAGAGCCGGCTAAGGGAAACTCCGACAACAACAAGAAAGACGATGCTAGGTCAAATAGGACACTAGCCACAGACCATAAGGACAGAAATTAGCATGACTGCCCAACGCCATCCAACAACCTCACCCTCCCCTTGAACGCTACCAGGTGCCTTACTTGGATAGAGTTGTGTGAATGTTAGCAGTGGCCACACTTGAACTAAGCTGTGGACATGGGCTTGCGCCGGGCCCGGACGGAGTTGTGAATGATGACAGGTGCAGGGCCTAGAAGTAGCTGCGACTGTTGGCATGCACCACGCTTCAAAGGGTCTGTTAGCGATAGCCTGCGTGAGCAGCTGGATAAGACCGTGAATACCCACCACTGCCACACCTGGATGGAGTAGCGTTGGTTGACCGATGCTGTGTATGTACTAGATTGAGTATGCTATTCAGGGCGAAATTGGGATGACCTCACGAACGCTTGCCTGCCCAGCATACAGAAAGGTTTGACGGAGGGGAGCGGGGGCGGAACTTGGACACGGTTATGAATATGGGTGGGCGTCATGTGTGGAAGGGATTGCGGGTGTCAGCCAGTGCTGGATCTGGATGGAGGTGCGGAGATGCTCGCGCGCCCCACCTGGAGGGAATATGGAGGTTAAGGGCCTTGCTTCCAGGCAGCAATGCCAATTATCCAATCCAATATCAATTTCACCCCTCTGCATACACCTCTCAAACTCTAACCAAACACAAGCACAACCCTATAACTCAACAATCCGCACAAACTTCACTACACTGCAATAACAAAACAAACCACACATGGACTCGCACAACAGCACACAACGGCTACCGACCGGAAAACACCCCAAGCCCAGCGAACAGTGCTAACCGGGTTGAGGCTGCCAACGGCACATCACTGCTCTCTTGCACTTTTCCCGCTTACTCCCACTAACTCACCCCCCTTCCCTTTTCAGAGCCGCCAGAGCGCCACGGGACCACGGTCACAGATCGTCGATAGTCCTTGAGGAAGGTGAACCTTGGCATTGAGAGTCGTCGATGAAAAGGCTCGATGGCGTCGAGGCAGCAGCTTCGGTCCTGGTAGTGCTCGTTGACAATCAGTCGCAGATGTCCTGCTAGGACGAGGCGTGCGGTGCACCTCGGCATCGATAGTTAGTTGCCGCAAAGAGTCGATGAAGAACTTTGGCCCAGCAAGGGCGTCAGGTCGTTGCCGTCTCTGTGGTGTTTGGGTGGCCGGAAACCGAACAGCGGATTCTCCTTGGTGCCATTGACTTACTCCAGCAGGACGAAAGCGGTCGACGGTGATGAGCAAGGGAGTCCTTGGATTAAATGTCTTAAGCAAAGCAGCACTGCGGCTCCGGGCGGCAACAACGGTCAGCGACGGTGATGGACTTCAATGTCTGGGCGGTTCGCTTAGTGATTCCGCAGCGGTCCCCTTCTCCAGTCGGCAGCCTTTCGAAGGTCTGACGTCCAGGGAGCTTTGGCAAAGATCAGGTGGTGCACGATAGTCCCTCATTGCTCGGGAAGAGGTCTCGTAGCCAGGTCCTCTCTTATGATATGATAGGTTATTTATAATGCGCTTGATACCGAGAGGTTTCTAAGTGCAGACCTGGAGATCGAAGCCGCGTTGCTTTGTGTCGTCTTGCTTCCAAGGTGAGCACATTGCCCCTGAGCTATCCTCTCCTCCTCTCTTGGATCAGTTCCTTGACGGTCACACAGCTTTCAGATTAGCGAAGGACAGCAGTAGCAATTCTTCTTGTTCCAGCGGGCTTCAAGGTTAAGCATCAAGTATGAACTTCAGCTTTTGAACGATTTCCATCATTGAGAGATGCCCAGATATACTGTTTGATCTCTCATTTACTCTGCTGGGTCACTCAGGCAACCAATCATCCAGAAGGGCATTCATGCAGGCAGGCATCTAATCAGGCTCGCAGTGCATTCAGGCCATTCTCCTCCCTCCAGACACTCACAACAAGGAATGTGTATTAGCACAAGTAACCAGCCATTAGGCACTCCACACTGCCTTCATAGCAGTTTCGGGCAGGCCTGTCCCCTTCATTGTATGACATACCAGAAACCAGACACCCATAACAAGAAGTGCATATTGGTCACACATTCCATTCACCCAGGTCCCACACCAAGGGCATACCCATAACATGCAGTCATTGGGAAGGCTCCAGCTAGTCTGGTCTGGACTTCCAATACCATATATGGAACTTCCACCCAACAGGCAGTCATGGGGAAGGGACAGACTCAAGGCTTCCCTGGACATCGGGAAAAACAAGGTAACCGGCAATAGAGAGCAAGAGGCCACTGGGGCCATCTTGTCTACTATAAGGAATCAACTGATTCCAATGGCAGGGCCTGGGTATCCCAAAATGGAGGATGCTCAGAGCACCCGTCAAATTCAGCATGGAGCTGCCACCAACCCATACCCTGCTCTGTGGCCACACACAGGAGCACAAAAACATACACTAGTGGTACAGGGTTGTACCCCCTTCCATGGGTGAGTATCCTGAGGGTCTGTACACCAAACCAAAAAGAGAAAGAGCCGCGCCGGCAGGAGTCCCACATGAACTCTTGCGTGGAAAACAAGACAGAACACACATGATATAGCACTAAAGGACACGGGTTCTGAGGCCCTGTCCCTTCGATGCATTTCCAGCATCACAGTCCACAACTGCAGGAGTCCTACAACTCGGTGAGGTCCTGGGTACTGTTTTGGCTGGCAGAGAGGCAGGTCTTGTCCTAGCAGCAGGACATCTCGAATGGTCTCTGGGGATGTTTAAGGGACAGAGCTTGCTCTGTCTTGGACACTCAGTCTTCACCTCACTGGTGGATGACTTTGGGGAGATCAACACTCTCAATAGAAGTCCAATTAAATCCTCTTGAGTGCTTTGTACTTCAGGAAGTGGAGGGGACATGAGGGCGAGCTAGAGGCACAGGGACCAAGATGGGAGAATCTTCCTTCATTTGTACAGAGCTCCCCCCCGTCTACACGAATGCCACCCGCTTCCCTTCTCAATTACCTGCATAATTGTATTAAAATTAATAAAACATTTTTAAAAAGCCAGGGCTCCTACACCAATGCCAAATTGCAATCCATCACATGCCCAATGTAAGGACAGTGAGGGTGGTGTGGGATGAAGCATTTTGTAGGGAAATAGAAGAGAGAAGATATACAAACAAGTTCACGCTGGCTGGGGCCACTGACAAATACATTTTCACATAGGGTGGGTACAATATATGTCAGCATGCAACTATAAAACATTTTCATGCTGCCTGTGCTAAATATATACCAGCATACCACTGTTAAAACATGTTTGCGCTGGCCATGCCCAAAAAGTACTAGCACACTACTGTAAAAACAAATTTCCATGCTAGATCTCCCCGAAATATATTAGCATGCCACTGTAAGAACACATTTCTATACCTTCTCTGTCCAATATATGGTAGTATTGCCACTGTAAAATCGTGTTCATACTGACTGACCAATATATGCCAGCATTCCACTGTAAATCATTTTCATGCTAGCTGTGCCCAATATATGCCAGCATGCCATTGTAAAACCATGTTCATGCAGCCTGTGCCCATTATACACCAGAATGCCACTATAAACGCCATGTTGATGCTCAGATGAAGTCAGAGACTGAAATATGGTTTAGGAGTAAGGGAGGGAGCTCAAATGAGTACTGAAATGCAGTCGCCAGTACAGAGATTGAGATAAGGACCAGCCCCTTACATCCATCCATTAGTTTTAATCCAAAATCCACTTGTGGTGGTAAGGTACCTTATAAGTGTGCACATTTACCTTTGCAATTTGATATTTACGTTCCTATTAACCAATTCTTTGCACTAACTACGTGTTTTGAGGGTGAACCAAAGATATACCCATAAAATGTGCTTTTTAGGACATCTCTTCAGAAATCTTGTTTGGACGGTATTTAGGCTGCAGGATAGGTACCAGAGAAAAAACAGCCAATCAACACTGTGAGAGGTCCTAAACCTGGGGTCTGCAACTTGTGGCTCTCCAGATGTTTTGGACTAGGACTCCCAAAATCCCTCACAATTGATTGCTGGTTAGGCTGATGGGATTTGTAATCCAAAACATCTGGAGAGCCAAAAGTTGCAAGTCCACGTCCTGCTAAGCTGATCATCACCCACAACTTCATAAGATAAATTCTCATTAGAAATATTGCATACATTCCGAAGAGTTCTACCTGAAGTTGTCTGCTTGGACCTAACCACTAGCAATATTGCACGATTTAAAAAAAACATTGCAAGATTGGCTGGAAACCGTCAGAGCGAGTCTGATCTAGTCGTGACTGTATATCAGCTTGTATGTGTTAAGGGTGTCAGAAACGGAGGTTTCTTAAGAAGTTGTCGCTGAGAAATGATAGCGCCATTTGTGTTTTGTGTATATAATTTTAGTGAGTGAAGTTATTCAAGAGAAGACCCTGCACAATAGGGCATGTTACCAGTACTAACAATCCCATGTCATGGTGATTTATAAAAGTGACAACCAGGGTCGGACTGGGGCATAAAATTGACTCGAGCACTGATGAAAAAGAGTTCCCGAGTCGAAAAGGCAATTCATTCCTTGTCCTACATACTGCTGGAGTAGTAAACAGTGATGTTTTTTTTTGGTCAAAATATGTTCCAAATTGTGCATTTTATAGAATATTTATTAAGTAACACTGGCCAAATCTATTAGCTACAACGTGAAGGAACTCATCAAAAGTGCCAAAAAAGTGACCCATTTTGACCCAAAAAACGGTCCCACACTAGCAGATTGGGCCTACAATTCGAGCCTTGCCCTACAGGCCATACTGTGCCTGTGACAACAGGGTATAATGGATGATAAATAAATCGGTAGAGGGACTGCAATGAGCTGGGACCATTGAAACGGGACCACACAAAGTGATAGTTACATCTATGTAACACGAGTCTTGCAATATGAAATATATTAGCCGTATTTACAAAGTTTCAGTTATGGGATTGTGTTAAGCCTGCTGCATGTGCAGTCTTACAAATCGCCAAGGAAATAAAAAGATCAGCTATTTCTTCAGCCTTTCGGGAGCGATACCGTCAGAAGAAAACATCTGGAGTCACTGTGTAAATGGAGCATTGTAGGAAAGCACGCCTGTTAACAGGCATAGTTGGAATTCTTTTTTCCTGCACCCTCGCCTCCTCCCTACTCAGGCCCCCATGCCATTCCCGTCAAGGAAATAACGTGCTGTTGTTCAGAGATCAAGCAGCCAAAAAAGGAATTAGGAGAATATGTGTTTAAGACTCACTGGGTTCTGGTTCAGTCAAAGTTTACAACTGCTGAGCTGTGAGAAATTCGAGGAATTACTCACCCTGGAAAAGTTGAAATAACAATGCTGTAATTGACAGGAATCCTCTGACTCACAGTGAAGATAAAATGAGTAGCACAGTACAGTGGAAGGATCTGGCAAATAGCACAGATGTAAATTACACAAACAAAGTCAGTGAAACAGGAATGCATTCAAACCAAGATCCACTAAGAGAGGTAATGGACTGATTGTTAATGCCTATATTATGGTAATCTTCATTGCCCTAACCATCCTCACCACAACTTCCTTAAATGCATGTGAGGTTTACTTCCTTTCTTAAGAATATTCCCATGATTTTCCTATGTCGTGGCCTCACCACCCCTGACACTGGGCATATTAGAGGACCGCTAGTATGTCGCTCTCTTCTGTACATGTATCAAAGAACTCCTTGATGTGCCCTTCGCGATAGCAGAGGTGTAGGGGGGGGCAAATAGGAAAGTGACAAGACAGAACCACTCCGGCAATGAGGAATTCTTTGCATAATAGAGGCATTACCCAATGCTCTCTCTGATTTTTCTCCCTTAAAAACATGTGAGGATATGCAAATGACCAATGGCGTGTTGGCCACAGCACAGACATGATCATGTCAATTCATCACACATATTTAATTAAACCAATCAAGTGAACCCATCACTGGGGAATAGCTACAACCAAGACAGAGGGTCCAACCCTGGTCTCTGCCTCCAGATGAACATTTTATTTAGTCAGAAACGTTGACTAACTTACCCTTTTTGCCTCATGGCAGACATCCTCCATGGGGATCGCCAGACCATGATGCTGTATTGGCCCTGGTTAAAACGATCTTGGGGAAACAGTCGCCTATTGGACTTGACTGATCTCCTATGCTTTTGTGATAGCCATCCTGGCCCAATGACTCAAAGATGCCACAGAACACTTAAAACCCAGTCTACCTTTGCCAACAGTAACAAACAACTCACCACTATAAAGAGGGACTCCACTCTTTGCAATAAAATTAGAAACCCCCTGTTAACACCCCCTGACTTCTACATCCATTCCTCTTCTGAGGATGGGTCTGTCAGGTTGCCTTAACCTACACGTTTGCCTTTCCACATCGTTATGTGGGCAGACTGCGGTTGCGGTCTTTTCCGGGTTGAGGGAGTGATGTTGGGCTAGGGAGGGGGTCGGTGGAACGTTCTGGCAGTTACTACCTGTGAGAAAGAAAGAGCAGTTTAACGGCTCTCTGGCTCCCGCGTATTGTGTTCTGCTGACGGTTTAAGATCCGCGTAAAACCTTACAGGGTCCATCACTTAAGAGGGCAAAACCATATCTTGTACTAAATAAAAAGAGGGTATATTTTAATAAAAAATAACATCCTTTGTCTCAATGATACTTAGGAAGAAACTCTAGATATTTGAGATAACTGCAAACCACACACTTACCAAGCCATTTCATGGAAGTAATTGTTACCATAAAAAGCCCTTTATATGAAATCAATCTAATCTCACCGCCCCCACGAGTTTTGAAGAGAAGGCTCTTCAGCTCAGATTAATGGGAAATCGTATAGAGATAGCATGCTTTGCAATGGAGATTCAGGAGAGTAAGGATTCTAGACATCTGTAAACTACCAAGGACGGATTGCCATCTGGTGAGGGTGTAGAAGCGCTGGCTTTTTTATTTTTATTAAATTAATGATAAGAGTAATTCCAGCTCTGGAAGGGAAATCAGATTTCCCTCTCATAGGCTTCGTGTCAAAAGCAAAGTGTGCACGTGTGCCGTGCTGCATCAGTTTCCCGATCTGCAGCACCTACTCTCAAATGGCACAGTGCAGGTTCAGCAGTCCCAGGATTTGGCAGCTGCAGTGACAGCCACTTCTCTGCAGTGCAGGGGCTGAATTTAAGATATGCATCCCTCTTCTAAAACATCATAATTATGAGTCTAGTGTCCTGGTGGCACGTTAAACCTTTAAATATAAGCCATACCTAGGTTAAGTTATGGTGGATGTTATTTCTCATAATTATTTCAGCCATGTCAGATTGGTATCACACGTGTCAGCCCCATGAGCCCAGCTCAGCTGTGGAAAGATTATGTGTATTCTCCCCAGCCTCTGTGGTCCCATCAATACTGTCACCGAGGGGAGGGGTGGTGTTAACTCTTTGTTTCTTTGTGACGGCTGGTAACACCCGCTGCAGAGAGGCAGCTACTCCACAGGAACCTGTCCTGGGAACTGGAATCAAAGGCAAACTCATTCAAAAAAAGGAGTAGCCTCACACTGGGGAGCTGCATAGCAAAATGGCCTTTCATTCTATTGAGAAGGGAATGGGGCAGAGTTAGTCTAGACAGAGGAAGTCCCTACAGTTGGAGGAAGTTTTCACCATCTTGTTTCTCTCCGTCTCTGTCTTTTCTTCCTTTCCTCTCCACTTCCTGTAGCACAAGGCACTGTGGGTGTAATGTCAGAAGGCAAAGTCCACTGATTCCAAGGACAGGGATTGGACCCTTGAAGCAGGTATCTTTAGTCCTATCACCTGTGGACATTTACCCATAAAAACCAGGGTTTTCGCACACCTTCTTTGATTTACTTTTGAACAACATCTTGAGGAAGAATTGATTGGAATTCTATTGGGGACGCAGTCCTTTCCAAAACCATCCGCCGGAGGTGAAGACTGAGTGTTCAAGGCAGCGACAAGCTCTGCTCCCTAACCATCCACAAGGAACATTGAGGGTGATCTGCTACTGGAGCAAGACGCACATCTCTGCCAGCCACACTGCTGCCCATGGCTCCACAATGTTATAGGACCTCTGGAATTGTGTTCCAGCTTCCCCAGTGGTGGGAGCCTGAGAACAATGTCGAATTGTATCCTTGAGTCCCTGAATTGGGACTCCCAGCAACCTGAGAGTCAAGACAACCAGGATCTGTGTGTGTTTGCTGTCAACCCTCTTGAAGCCATAGAATCGAGCTCATTTGACCCAGCTGAACCATCAGGACCATACCCAGCTGAGCGTGGCATTGGCCTGTCTCGAATTTGCAGCACATTGTTGACCCGCCTCCTTTAAACCGCCAGCATCTTCATTGGTGATCTTCATCAACAGTCGGCCAGACACTGGGGTATCATTCGAACCGCGACATTCGAGGCTGCACTGGAGCCACCTGACTCAAACTGCGCATCCAGTCACCACCATCATTGCCATCCAACCAACTGTCGATCTGACCTGGGTGGCTCTCATGATCTGCACTTTGCTGAACGCCGCTTCGAGCCAACCGGCATCTTTGCTGAAAATATTCATGGGCAGTCGAACAGGTCATGGTGGCCAAGTATATATATTTTTATATAACCTTTATTGGACATTCCCATTATTTTGGACTGTTGTACTATTGCTTTTTGGGTTGCTACTGGATCACATTCACACTCCTCTTATGATATGATATGATATGGCATTTGTAACGCGCCTATACACAAGTCTTTCAAGGTGCGACGAGGCAGGGAGGGGGGAACAAGGGGAAGACAGACAACGATCCTACTAGGCCAGGTGTCATTCAGACCGCGCAAGTGCAGGGGTAGGGGAAAGGGAAAAGTGCAAGGGGAAGGGGAGGGGGGAAGTGCAGTACAAGTAAGTAGAATAAGTAAATAAATAGGGCCAGCTGGTGGCAAGTGCAAGGTAAGTGCAGACAAGTGCTGGGAAAGGGGGGGCTGTAGGGATACAGAGACAGTCCCTCAGTGCAGGGGTTGCCAGGGAGGCAGTGCAAGAGGAGAGTGGCTGGGACCAGGACCGAGGTCGGTGAGAGTGGCCCAGTTGCATATTCGGTGCAGATTCAGTCGAGACTTTAGCAGGGGAGAGGGAGAAAGAAAGCAGAAGCAAAGAGGAAGGTTTTGAGGTGCTTTCGGAACCGGAGATGGTTCTCCTCAAGTTTCAGGGAGGCAGGAAGGCAGTTCCAGAGGGAGGCCCCTGCCACGGCGAGAGATCGACCCCCGACTCGTTGCTTCGAGAAGCGGCTGACCCTGAGGGAGTTGGAGATGGATGAGCGAAGGGCTCGGGAAGGAAGAGCGAGTTGAAGGTATTTAGGCCCCAGGCCCCAGAAGGCCTTGTGGACAATGCAGAGGGTTTTGAACTTAATCCTTGCAGCCACTGGGAGCCAGTGTAGAGATTTCAGTCCTGGAGAGATACGGTCCCTGGGCTTGAGGCCAAGGACAAGTCTCGCAGTTCTGTTCTGGATGAGTTGCAGGGTCGGAGAGTGGAGGCAGGCAGATTAAGATAGAGGCTGTTACAGTAGTCCAGCTTCGAGAGAACCAGGGCTCGGGAGACAGTGAGCTTCTGGGGGAAGGAGAGGAAGGGAGGAATACCTCTGAGGAGGTGCAGCTGGTAGTGTGACTTCTTAGAGACGTCAGATATATGAGGAGAGAAGGAGAGTGTGGAGTCGAAGATGACCCCGAGGTTTTTTGCCTTGCAGGTAGGAGCAGGAGGAGGGCCAAGCAAGGATGGCCAGAGAGCTACAGGGAAGGAGGGAGTGGGTGTGCCGATGAGTAGAATCTCAGTCTTACTAGCATTAAGGCAGAGGTCATTGGCGGCACACCATTCCTGGATGGCAGACAGACAGTCAGAGATGAGGGAAGGAAAGGAGGAGGCCGAGGGTAGCCTGAAAATGAGCTGGGTGTCGTCCGCATAGCACTGAAAGTAGGGGCAGAGAGCGGCGATGCGGTGGGCAAGGAGTGCCAGGTACTGGTTGAACAGCCAGGGAGAGAGATTAGATCCCTGGGGAACACCACAGGTGGAGAAAAAGATGTCAGAGAGAAAGGACCCAAGTTGGACCTGGGAGGGTCGATTGGAAAGGAAAGAGGTCAGCCACGCCAGAGCCTGACCAGTGATACCCAGGTCATCACGGAGACGGTTGAGCAGGATGGCATGGTTGACAGTGTCAAAGGCAGAAGAGAGATCGAGCAGAATGAGAACACACGGAGTGTTGGAGTCGAGGTTCAAGAGCAGGTCCTCACGGATGTTCAGGAGAGCAGTTTCCGTGCTTCTGGCCGCTCTGAAGCCAGATTGATGGTCATGGAGACTACCAACAGTTTCAGCATGGAGGTTAAGCTGGGAGATGGCCAGTTTCTCCAGGAGCTTGCCCAGGAAGGGAGTGATGGAGATTGGGCGATAGTTAGCCGGGCAGGAGGGGTCGGAGGAGGGTTTCTTAAGAAGAGGGTGCACAAGGGAGTGCTTGAGGGGGGATGGGAAGACTCCAGAGGTGAAGGAGTGGTTGCAAAAGTCAGCCAGGGCAGGAGCCAGGGAGTCGATGTGGTCCTTGATAGTTTTGGAGGAACAGGGGTGAACCTGTTTAGACGAGACTTTCATAGATCGGACTTGTCTGGAAACCTCGTCAGCAGAAAAAAGTGGAAAGGCAGAGAAGGAGGGAGGAGGGGTGGCTGCAGAAAGGCCAGAGGAAGAGTTGGGAAGAGAGGGAGGAAGGTGATAGGAGGAGAGTGAGGACAGGATGTCCTGAGTTTTTGAGATGAAGTGAGAGGCCAGTGCAGTGCAGAGGGCCTGGGAGGGGACAGGAGAGGTAGAGACTGCAGCAGGGTTGGCAAGCTCCTTGCAGATTTTAAAGAGTTCAGCCGAGTTGTTGGATGCCGCAGAGATGCGGGCTTGGATAAGGGCTCTCTTTTTGGTGAGAACGGAGATACGGTATTGCCTTTGGAGCAGGCGGCAGGCCAGTTTATCAGAGGATGAACATGAAGCACGCCATTTCCTCTCAGCCACCCTGCACTTGCGTTTTAGGGTGACGAGATCCGAGTCATACCAGGAGTTACATTTGGCTTTGGGCTTCAGGCGGATTCTCATGACAGGGGCAAGGATATCAAGAGTATCAGATATAGCAGAGTGGAGCATGGAGAGGGCTGTGTCAGGGTGGGAGTCAGCCGAAGGGGGAGGGGGGGGCGAGAAGGTGGCAGCGAAAGCCTCAACTGACACGCGCTTCATGGGTCGGATGACCGAGAAGGTGGGTGGCAAAGATGAGGGTGGCTTTGTCTGTGGGGTAGGGAGGGTGAGGTGGGAGGTTAGGAGAAAGTGATCACTCCAGGAGAGAGGAGTGGAGAGAGGGACAGAGAGGGGAAGGTCAGAAGAGATCAGAGCATCAAGAGTGTGCCCTGCAGAATGAGTAGGCCCAGACGGGAGAATAGAGAGTGAGAGAGAGTCGCAGAGGTCATGAAAGAGTCCAGTGGGGGGACAGGGGGCATCAAGGTGGATGTTGAAGTCACCAAGAAAGAGGAGTGGAGTGGTTGAGGACAGGAGTGAGGAGGAGAGGTCAGCCCACTCAGAGAGGAAGGAGGAAATTTGACCAGGTGTCCAATAGATAGTAACCACAGTAAGGGGATGGCTAGGAGAGAGAGAGAGAGTCGGCAGACAAGACATTCAAAAGAGGAGTAGGTCTGGTAAGGAGTGACAGTGGCAGGAATCCACTCAGGGAAGATAAGGGCAACACCCCCACCTGCACGGTTGGGCCTGGGCACGGAGAAGATCTTGTAACCGTCAGGTAGGAGTGTGTCAAAGCTGGTGACAGAGCTGGCTGTGAACCATGTCTCAGTGAGACCGAGGACGTCCAGTTCCTCAAGAAGGCGACAGATATCAGAGGAATGCTTGATGGCAGAGCGAGAGTTAAGAGTGGCAATGTGGAGAAGGTTGCCAGCCTTGAAGGACTTCCGGGGGGTGGTACAGATCAGAGGTACGCCCTGCGGAGGTGTAGAAGAAGGAGGTGAAGAAGGAGCTTGAGAGGGGGCAGGGAGGGAGGGTAGAGGCAAGGTAGCCGAGGACAGAGGAGGGGGGACAGCGGGAGAGGAAAGGAAGTTGATGAGGCGAGGGAAGCGTCTATCAAAGAGGTGAAGGTTGGCCTGAGGACCTTGGACCAAGATGGTCCCATTAGCATAGACATTAATGATGGCCTTACAGGAGCGGAAGGGGGCCAGGAGGACATCCCAACGGGTGCCACCATTAATGGGAGAAGAGGAGAAAGGAGAGAGCACAGAGACCATATGAAGGGTCCATAGGTCAGGCGAAGGCACAAAAAAGTGGATGTCAGTAAGAGTTTCCTTGGAGCAGGCACTGGTATAGGTGTCAGCGATAGGGAGGCCTGGGTTGGAGACCAGGATGTCCTTTTTAAACTTTTTCCTACCAGATTTAGTGAGGAGAGCAGGATAGTCAATGGAGAAGCAGTTAGAGAAGATAGGCGAGAAAGAGAGCACCATGGAGTAGGAGGGAGTGGGGGGGGAAGACAGTCGATGCGAGAGCCCGCAGACAGAAATAGAGCGGCAGGCACAGGTTTACCACAGTTCAGAACAACAACAGTAATGCGTATTAGGTACACAGTGGAGAGCCCACCTAAGTTTGAGAATCCTGCGAGGGGAGAAAAACCCTAGTTTACCACATTTCAGAACAACAACAGTAATGCGTATTAGGTACACAGTGGAGAGCCCACCTAAGTTTGAGAATCCTGCGAGGGGAGAAAAACCCTAGTTTACCACATTTCAGAACAACAACAGTAATGCGTATTAGGTACACAGTGGAGAGCCCACCTAAGTTTGAGAATCCTGCGAGGGGAGAAAAACCCTAGTTTACCACATTTCAGAAACAACAACAGTAATGCGTATTAGGTACACAGTGGAGAGCCCACCTAAGTTTGAGAATCCTGCGAGGGGAGAAAAACCCTAGTGTACCACATTTCAGAAACAACAACAGTAATGCGTATTAGGTACACAGTGGAGGGCCCACCTAAGTTTGAGAATCCTGCGAGGGGAGAAAAACCCTAGTTAACCACAACTGTTGGACACAGTGAGGTGAAGACACCAATGCGAATGTAGTGACCCAGTGTAGGTGGGGTGGGCCGGGAGAAGGTGGAGATAGCAAGTGATGCTGGCGCCTGCCGTCCCCTGCGGACACCTGCAGACACACAGGGAGCCGCAACTGTAGGAGTCGCCCTTGGCCTAGGGGCCCTTGGCCGCAGGGGGCTGCCGGGCAGAGGGCTGCCCAAGGAGGGAATGGTTATAGGAAGAGGAAGGGGGGGGTGTGGGCGGGCAGGGGGGCGGGAGGGAGAGGAGGACCAGGAAGTGGGAGGGGAGAGCAGGCACAACAACGCGCTCAGAGCGCGGATGCAAAAGGCATCTAAGGGAAAAACACTTGTTACTCACGGAGGCCCTCTAGGGCCAGGCAGGGCTTCCAAGGCCTATGCTTCCAGGAGGGCTACCGGCGACCGCTCTCCCACGCTCAGCTCAACAAAGAAGCGAGCAGGGGGAGCGGGCGTCGAGTAGCCTAGAAGGGAGGCAGCCGGACAGCCAATCAGAGGGGGGGGTGGGCGGGCAGGGAGGCGGGAGGGAGAGGAGGACCAGGAAGTGGGAGGGGAGGGGAGAGCAGGCACAACAACGTGCTCAGAGCGCGGATGCAAAAGGCATCGAAGGGAAAAACACTTGTTACTCACGGAGGCCCGCTAGGGCCAGGCAGGGCTTCCAAGGCCTATGCTTCCAGCAGGGCTACCGGCGACCGCTCTCCCACACTCAGCTCAACAAAGAAGCAAGCAGGGGGAGCGGGCGTCGAGTAGCCCAGAAGGGAGGCAGTCGGACAGCCAATCAGAGGGAGGGGTGGGCGGGCAGGGAGGCGGGAGGGAGAGGAGGACCAGGAAGTTGGAGGGGAGGGGAGAGCAGGCACAACAACGTGCTCAGAGCGCGGATGCAAAAGGCATCGAAGGGAAAAACACTTGTTACTCACGGAGGCCCGCTAGGGCCAGGCAGGGCTTCCAAGGCCTATGCTTCCAGCAGGGCTACCGGCGACCGCTCTCCCACGCTCAGCTCAACAAAGAAGCGAGCAGGGGGAGCAGGCGTCGAGTAGCCCAGAAGGGAGGCAGCCGGACAGCCAATCAGAGGGGGGGGTGGGCGGGCAGGGAGGCGGGAGGGAGAGGAGGACCAGGAAGTGGGAGGGGAGGGGAGAGCAGGCACAACAACGCGCTCAGAGCGCGGATGCAAAAGGCATCAAAGGGAATATAACCTTCCCTCAGCAACATTATCACAAAAGGCAAAGGAGTTATATCTCTTAAGATGTGCCTGTTTGACCTTTATGATTGGTTCACTCTTGTTTTGTAGCAGTTTGAGGGCTGAGAAGGTGCTATAGCCTTGTACTCCTACAGGGCAGAAATCATTTAGTCACATTGGTGGCAGGGTGGGATTTGAGACAGACTGTACCTACAGCTTAGTCAGCCACAATAAAAGTGTGCAACTAACATTAGATTCACTACCAAGGTATTATTTAATTATTACGATGTGTCTCACATGGGTCTAGTGCAGGGCCTGACAACCGGCTTTCTGCACAGTCTTTGTGAGTTGTTGGGTCTCCCACTTGGCAGTAAGGTTAAGAGAAACCTACGAGCATTGCTAAGTGCTGGGGGAATTTCATTTGAGTTGAAGACTGTTAAGCATAATTATATGCAGTACCTTTGGGAACATCACACACAATTAAGACTACAAGTGACAGTACAAATTCACCTTTGGTACAAGCCTGTACAAACAGTAAAAGTGGTAGCGATGGCTGAGTAGCCAGGCATATCTCAAGAGCAAGTGAGCAGTATCAAATAGTTACACAAAGGACAGCAATTACTATGATTCAAACAAACACTGACTCAAGGTTTCTGGGTAAAATAATATACATGTATTTACACATCAGTTGTATAACATTTCACTGAAGTAAAGCAGTTGAAAAAGCATGTTACTAATACACCACATCACTCCCAATAGTTTCCAGACAAGTTAAGCTCACAAAATGAAGGAAGGGAAAGACAAAGTTAGGCAGAAATTGAGCAGTACCAACAGGTAAGTAAACAGGGCAATCTAGAAAGAGTAACTACAGGGATGGAATCAAATCAAATAGGCTTAGTGCCCAAGTCAATAGGGCAAAAGTCTTTTGCTCAAGATCACACAGTTCTGGGTAGTTTGCGGTTAAGTCTTTGCCAAGAGTTCCGGGCGAAGTTGGTCGGCAGAAAAGTTAGTTTAAAGAGTAGAGAAGGACAAGCCCTTGGTTTGGCGAAAGGTTTCACACACCTTCACAGCGGCTGGACGAAACGAACAACCGGATTTGCACAGTACCTTTAAATGGAGAAGAAGCTGTAGCTGAGGCGGACGTTCCTGGTAGTTCCTGCAGGCTCACGGTTCCTGAAGCGACTGTCAGACTGACACAAAGTAGGAAGACTGGAGGGTCCTGCACTACCCAGGAAAGAAACCAGCCGCAGAGCAAAGCAACAAATAAAAGGTGCGCTCCTTAAAACCCAAGCAGGATCCGACCTTCCTGGCTATCCGGCCCACTGTACCTCTGTACAACGAATACGACCAGAGGAGGGAGTCGTGGCTTGCAGTTTGGGCAAACTGGTTGGTCCCACCAGCTCAGGGGAAGAAGATTCCTGGAGGATCTTCTCTGTCATTGGAATTTGAGGATTCTGACCTGCAGCAGGGCTTCACCGGGCGGTTCAGTCGTGGTAGGGGTCCTCTTCTGTCAGATGCTCGTCGGTTTTTTCGTTCCAGTGGCGACTGCCTTTCCAGACCCAGAGACCTGCTTTTTATGCAGTTTTCCCCCATTCACACAGCCTGGCTGTGAATCACACAGCAGGGTGGCTGTCCCGCCAATTATTTCAAAATGCGACATGGGTTTCCCAGGAGACCCTGTGCAGGGAGTCCTAAACCCCTCCCTCACATCCTGTCCCCCCCTCCCCCCAGACATCCAGGCACCTAAGGAGGGCTTATGCATAGAAGTCCGCGAAAAGACGGTGAACAAAGGAATCAAACCTGGTTTGGCGCGCAGAGTAAAACAGAAAGAGTTTTACAAAAAGAAATGGCGAATAAACCCAGCCGGAACCCACAATAAAACATATATGGCCTAGCGGGTTTAAGTTCGAGGCTACCAAGATTCTGACCCTTTTGTCCAAGAAAGGTGCCTTAAAATCCTATTGGAAATCCCAGATCCATTGTAGGTCAACGTCAACTAGAAAGCAGAGTGTGTGCACCTCTAGCACTGAGGCCCCCACATCCTCAACAACCAGGGGGTTTATGTGCGGAAATATGACATATAAAAATGGTGATGCAGCCCACAAGGGGAAACCCAAGCAGGCCATTCTGATTGTTGGTTTTCTGGAGGAGGGCACAGTCAGTGTGGTCCTCTTAACAGATGAAATCCCACTATGCCAGGAGTGGTTCCCGCTAAAACTCGTATGTTTGTTGAGAGTGTGGGTGCCTCAGTGCTAGAGATACAGATCTCACGCCTTAAGGGAAAAGACCTATGCCTTAAGTGGCACTGCTGCTTGTGTCACAGCTGTAGGGCAACTGGTGAAGGTACAATAGTACACCCCAAGACCAAAACCAAAGGCTAGTGGGTTTGATGGTCTGAGTTACTGTCCCTTGAAAATGGTACGATTAGATGGACTGGCGGATCCAATCTGCACAGTATTGCAGTGAATGTCACCATTCCAGTAGGGTCATCGTATCAAAATAGATAACCCACGAGGGTAGAGTCTGTATCGGAACAGAGCCTCCTCCCCACTGTTGAGACTCTACTCTGACAAGATCCTCATAAATTGGGGTGGTGGGGGACTTTGTATGACACATTTTCTAACAGATTAGATCATTACCCTGTAGATGTAGACTATCATATTAGATCTCCATGTGTGGCAATTGTCCATCAGAATAGATACTTTTTTTTTTTAACACCAAACAATACAACTTTTCAGGACGTTCATAATCAATATCAAACCATCACATTATACAGTGTTATTCTCCGTCCTCCCCCCTCCCTCCCCACAAACTTGAGCCGGCTCATCCGTGTCATCTACAGGAGCATTTTCAGGAATCGCGGTGCTTGTAGACTCATCTGAGTCTTCTGTCTCATAATTGACATGGTGGGGGTTGGCTATAGAGGTCACCAGTTGCCTCCAGGCTATCAGAAGGGCCCACTTCCTCCTCTCCCCCCGGTAGCATCTTCAAACCATACTGTAGTTTCTTCTTCCGCCCACCTCAAGAGGTCCGCCCACCATATCTCCACCCTAGGCCTAAGGGCCGCCTTCCAACACATTGCAATCCTGCGCTTGGCCAGGATATAGGCCAGGTCTTTCATCTTGCTGATATGCTTTAAATTACGTGGCCTGGGAAAATTCCCGAGCATGCATGCCCAAGCAGACCCCACATCAAGCACCACTCCCCCACCGGCCATTTTAGTCTTCCCAGAATCTGTGCACCTCAGGGCAAGCCCAGAACATGTGCAGCAGCCCCACCTCCTCCTCCCCACACCTGGGGCATTTCTGTATAGCCCAGCCTCCAAACCTGGCTATTCTCCTGGGGGTCAGATAAGCTCTATGGGTGACATACAGCTGGATCTGCTGGAGTCTCGCGTTCCGGGACACCTTTTTATGGTACCTGTGAGCTCTATCCCATTGTCCCTCCGTCATGGGTTCTCTTACCTCCTCCTCCCAGTCCTACCTCAGTTGAAGCAGCTCCTTCCCTGCCTTCGCTCTCAGGAGCTCATATATCCTGGATATTTCATGCCCACCCTCGGAGATATCATACATCATTGCCAGGGTGGTATCAGGTCTTCTGCCAGCACCGTCTCAGGCCATCTCTCCCTCACCCGTTTCATGAGCCTGGTATAAGTAAAATATTGGCCTCAAGTAATATATTGGCCTCTATGCACCCGTGTCTCCTCCTGCAACCTCTGAAATTCCAATGCCTCCCCTTCCTGCCATATATCCCCGAGGGTGGCTAAGCCCACCGGTTCCCAGTATCTGCGGACTGCTTCGTACAATTGGGAGTCGTTCCCACATAACACCACCAGCGGGACCTGCTGAGAGAGCGGATCTGGGTCACCCACCGTTCTCCATGTTCTGCACCAGACTTCCCAGCCCAGCTCCAATAGTCTCCCTCTCCCCACCATTTTCTTTTTAGGCAGCCACACTGTCTCTCTCAAAACGTATGGAGCTGAGTCACCTTGCAAAAGCCTAGCTTCTGCCGAGTCCTCCGCAGACAACCACCTGGCCACAAACAACAGCTGCCCCGCCAAATAATATAGTTCAAAATCAGCAGGTTTATGCCCCCCTTATCACATGTGTTCTGTAGTTTCCACAGAGCCACTCTATTCCTGGAGTTGCCCCATATGAAGCCCCTGCACATGCCATGAAGTCTCACAAAAAAGCGTCTGGGAATCAAGTACGGGACATTCACAAAAAAATGCAAGAGTCTGGGCAAAACCACCATTTTAAGCATGGCTGCTCTACCCATCATGGCCAGGGGTAATCTGGACCAAAACGCCATGCCATTCTTTATTCCCTCAATCGCTTTCTCTGTATTGTGTTTGTGCTCTGTCTCTCTCCTATGGTAAATGTTTACGCCCAGATATCTGAATGTCACAGTCTGCCAGGGTATTTACAGGATGGGTAGCCTTTCCAGTGGGATACTCTTATACCTTCCTAACGGGAACAAACAAAGACTTCCCGGGGTTCACCGATATGCCCGAGAGGGTGGCATAACGATCCATCACCTCCAGCACATATTGCAGGTTCTCCTCCGGGTAACGCAAGTAGAGGAGCATGTCATCTGAATACAGTGATATCAGGTGTGTGCCCCTTATCGTACGAATCCCCACCTCCCAGTATTGTTGTCGCAAGTATATTGCCAGCGGCTCTAATGCCAGAATGTATAACATGGGTGACCAGGGGCATCCCTGTCTGGTCCCCCTGCTGAGTTGCCATTTATCTGAAATTGTAGTTCCTGTTTGAACTCTCGCCATCGGGGAGCTATATAACACCTGGACCCACCTGATATATCCTGGTCCCATTCCGTATCCTTTCAGGGTGGCTTTCAACCATGGTCATGCACTGAATGCAACCAAAGGCTTTAACCGCGTCTAGCGACACGATGGCCAGCTCGCCCGAGTTTTCCTCCGTGTGATCAATGATATGATGCAGCCTCCTGTGGTTGTCTGTGATATTCCTGCCGGGGACATAACCCGTTTGGTCTGGGTGTATCAACTTACCAATTACCCTCTTTAGCCTATTGGCTAGAACTGCCGTGAGTATTTTACTATCCTAATTGAGCATAGACAAGAGCCTGCAGGACCCGCATTCCACGGCCGGCTTGCCTGGTTTCAGGAGTGGAATGATCACTGCCTCGCGGAGGGACGTCGGCAATTCCCCCTGCTCATAGGCTTCATTAAACATGGCAAGCAGCGGCTGAAGTAGCTCCTGCTTATATGTCTTATAAAACTCGCTGGGTAATCCATCCGACCCAGGCGCTTTACATGTGGGCAGATGTTGGATCACCACCTCCAGTTCGTCCGAGGTGATGGGGGCGTCCAGATCTGCACGTTCTAGGTCATCCAGGGTGGGTAGCCCTATATCCTCTATTGTTTCCTGTATATCTTGACTCATATCCTCTCCTGTGTCCTCGTATAATCGTCTATAATACTTGAGGAACTCCTCGTTTACCCCCTCCTGGGTATTACAGATTTGACCTTCTACTTCCCTGACCTCTCTGATCACTGCGCGGGGGGTCTCATTCTTGTACAACCAGGCCAGTAATCTACCCGGCTTATCCCCCCCTGCATGTAGCCTCTCCGTATATTTCTTATAATTTAATTTGCATAACCTATCCCAGAGTTCACTGCAGGCTAACTGTAAGTCCTTTATCTTGGTGCTGTTCTCTCGGGTGATCTCCTCGTTTTGTGTAAGACCCTCCAGCTCTCTCTCTGTTTCTTGCAGTTCCCGTTCAATGCCCCCCTGGAGCCCTTTAGCTTTTGATATAGCAACCCCACGCACTACCACCTTAAATGCCTCCCATACTGTTCCCACAGAGCGTACACTGCCCGTGCTAATTTCAAAGTATTCCTCGATGGCCTCCCTCAGGTCCTTCCATCAGAATAAATACTTGATCTGAAAGAACAAATTGCTTTCCCTTGGTAATGTTCTTTCTGATGGATGTTCCTCCCACGGATTCCTCATCTTAGATATATTCGTATCCTGGTTTGCAGTCTCGGAAATGTTTCGACAGCAGAGGGCACTGTGCGGCATTGACCCAATGGGCCTCATACAACTCCGGCTGTAGCCGTCCCGGTAAAAACGGCAGGCTGCTGCCGGAGCTGTGTATTCTTTCAGAAAAAATGTATCCCCATTCCCATTTGTGTCCCATAGAACTCAGTGGGAATGGGGAAGACAGTAGAACCAGCACCATTCAGAATGGTGCCTGTGCTACCGCCAAAGTCTGCGAGCGGGTGCCTTTCCGCTCGCCAGGTCAGACCTGGCAGGCAGAAAGGCACTCGGCCAGCAAACATTTACCAGCACTGTTGTTACCGCACCGGCAGGCTTGTAATGAGGCCCAATGTCTCTCGACGGTTACCATTTGTGTGTCCGGACGTGACATCACTTTCTAGTTTTTCCCTCTTTCTGCTCAGCCGTCTTGAGGAATAGATAACCTGCATGCGCGTGGAAAGAGAGAAGTATCAAAAAATGTAGGCCGGGAAGGTGATGAGGAATTTGTGGGAGGAATATCCTTTAGTAAGAACATTACCAGGGGAAAGTAATTTGTTCCTCAAATGGATTGTGTCCTCCCATGAATTCCTCATCTTAGATAGTCTCCCATGGTAGTTTTGTAGATGGAGATGGGAGAAGTGGATTTTTAAATAATTTGTTGAAAATTGATTGATATTGTGCAGAACTGCCCTTCCAAATCGAGTATCCTGGCCCAACAGTGCACCCAAGCAGTGATGCTTTGAAAAAGTGTGGAAAGAGGAATACGTTGCAGCATTGCAAATGTCCAGCACTGGTACACTTCTTTGGAGAGCTAGCACTCCGAAATGCATAGTATGACCCAACGTGATAAAGTTTGTTTGGTCCCAGCTTGGCCGAGCCTGTGGCCAGTATAACCAATAAATAATTCATCAACTTGTCTGACATTTGCCATCCTAGAAATGTAGAAGCTAAGAGCCTTTTTCGGATCAACCCTGTGTAACCTCGCTTCATCCTTAGAAGTTGAGGAGGTGGATACAAAGCTAGTAGAGTTATTATCTGTGTCAGATGGAATTCAGACACCATCTTGGAAAGGAAGGAGAGACGAACCCTCAAAACAACCTTCTCCTCTGAGAATATAGTAAATGGTGGCTGCATGACAAGGCTTGTAGCTCATTCACTCTGCGATCAGAAGTGATGGCCACTAAAAAGAGTTTTCAAGGTTAACAATCTAAGAGAGCGAGAATGGAGATGTTCAAGTGGAGCTCCCATTAAAAAACTCAGTTCCAGGTTCAAATCCTAGGAATGATGATAGGCATCTTTAAGTAAGAGCCTTGTTTTGGCGTGCCTTTAAAAATGGATAACGCTGCCAAGTATCCCTTAATGGTAGCCACCTGCAGCCCCTGGTGGGCTAGGTGCAGTTAAAAATAAAGCACTGCAGGTGTATTGCAAGCAAAAGGATCTATATCTTCAGCTCTAAACCAGCTGCAAAACTTGTTCCGACGGCAGCAGTATAGTGCTTTTGTTGCTTGTCTTTTAGCCAAAAGCAGCACCTCAATAACGTCTTCTAGGAGGTCTTTATATCTTAACCTCTCAGAAACCAGACGTGAAGGTTCAGTTTTCTGATTCTTGGGTGAAGATGATGGCCTCCCTCTTGGGACAGTAGATCCACTCTCTGGTGAAGACGGAATGTAGGGCATATGGACATATCTAGATGAACCAGTAACCACGTCCTCCTGGTCCAATCTGGAGCAATCAGGACCATGGGCTTCCTCAACTGCCTGATGACATGAGGAATTATAGGGACTGGTGGAAATACATATAGGAGTGGAAATTCCTAGTCCACCTCTAATGTGTGTCCCCAAGCTCCTCTCTGAAGAATTTCCCTGGAGCAGAACAGGTTGCACTTTCTGTGGATACTGGTTGCAAACAGATCCACTTGAGGAGTTCCCCAAAGGGCGAAGATCTCTAGAAGGTCTTCCTGAGCTAACTCCCACTGCCTGCTCAGAGCATACGCCGTCATATTCTCTACTCTGGCTAGGTGAACAGCCGACAGAGAGATCCCATTTTGTAGTGCCCAAAACCAGAGCTGCATTGCCTCCCCGCACTGTGGTAGTGACCCTACACCTCCTCTCTTGTTGAGTTAATGCATGGCCACTGTGTTGTCTGTCATTATTAGGACATTCTTCCCCTGAATAAAAGGCAAAAATGCTATCAGCGCCAGTCTGATCAACTTCAGCTCCAACAGGTTTATGTGTAGTTTTGATTCTGCAGGGCACCAAAGTCCTCTGATCGTGAGATTGCTCACGTGAGCTCCCCATCCTGTGAGGGAAGCATCCGTGACTACAGTTATGTCCAGCCAGGGTTGCCAAAAAAGTTTCCCCTATCATCATATTCTCCACGCAGGCCCACCACAGGAGATCCTGTGTAACCTTGCTTGGGACCTGAGGAAGATCTGTCATCCTGCCTGAGAATTGTGACCATTGGGATCTGAGGGCCCACTGGAGAGACCTCAACCGCAGGTGGGATTCAGGCACCAAGAAAATGCAGGATGCCATGAGGCCCAGCAAACTCAGAGAGTCGAATATCGGTAGATATTGGGTGTTTTGAAATGTCGTTACCATCTGCAAGATGTTCAGCCCTCAGCTTGTAAGTTGAAGCCTTCCCCGAGGTAGAGTCTGTGATTTCTCCAATGAGTTGAAGCTTTTGAGGAGGTCTTACCTGGGACTTCTTGAAGTTGAGGGAGACGCCCAGTTTGTGAAGGGAGTGGGAGGTGCCTTCTCCATTGCACCTTTCTCCAACATGTAAAGAATCTCCTGTAGAAGGAGCAGATCTGGTTCCCGAAGAGATGGGTCGCTTGGGGGACAGTCGGCAGGTCTTTGTAGAAGTGGGAACCAGTCCCCTTGTGCCACTGTCTGTAGTGTCCATGCATCTGAAGTAATGAGATTCCATTCTTGCAGATGCTGGGTGTACCTGCCTCCCGCCGGGGTCCTGTGAGCAAAGTGCTAAGAGAGGTTTTGGGGCTGTGGCAGAGGGCAGTGAGGCAGTGGCTGCCTGAGCAGTCTTTCCTCCACGGCCTCTAGGGGCATGTGTGAACCTCCATTGTCCTTTGTGTAACTTGACCTCTTCCCCTTTGGCTAAAAGAGGATTAGTACCGAAAGGAACACCCTCTCCAAGCCTGCGTAGGTGGGTGTTGTTGTGTCTAACTTATGGCTGCGCCCAAGGATCTCGCTGCAGCCTTTGAAACTTGCAGATTTTTAAGCTGCCGTCCGCCTTTGGTCCAAAAGATTGGACCCATCTAAGGGCATGTCCAGGAACCTTAATTGTACATCGGGGGTACGTATCCACGTAAATCTGATCACTGCACTGGAGCCATACACTAGTCTGGTCTAGGCCTACCATCATTAATGAGAATATTGAATCCATCTCTCATCTCCCTTTCAGGAATGGTTTCTGTTGCCTGATAAATAACATTCCATGATGTGTATGAGTATTTTGCCCGATTACAAGAATACTCCAGCAGAGAATACTTTCTTTGCCAGTAAGTCGTATTTCTTATCTATATCCGTGGGGATGGTCGGATAAGCTGCCGCCCTTAAGGTGGAAGTAGACGCCTGCACCATGAAACTGTCTGTAGTAGGGTGCCTAGAAAGGAAGTCATGGTCCACAGAAGAAGGTCTGTATTTCATTATCAACTCCTTGTTCATAGCAGGAGTGGTATTCAGGTTTTTGACAGTTTTCTAGAATATTTTTATTAGTGCTGTATGGAAGGACCTTTCAGGCTCCTTAGGAGGGCCTCCATCCAAAACGTCTGTGAGGTCATCCTGAGTAATGTCCTTAGCATGACACCTGCAACCCAAATACTTAATCACCCTATGCATGACCGTTCTATAGGCAGAATTTCGGTGAGAATGAATGTCTGGCACGTTGAATTCAACCTTAGGAGCGGTATCCAGATCACAGGCTTCTTTTAGACAAGTGTTCTAAAACCAATTCTTCTGGAACATGGGGAGTTCCAAAACTTTCATACCTGAAGGGTATGTTGTTGTTTTCTTCAAAAATTGACCTAAAGGATTTGAAGAACTTGGTCTTCAATTTGGGCTTAAACAGACCCTCCAGAAAATTGCGGCATGAAATGGAAAATTTTGCGGCACAAAAAAGAAAGAAATTGCGGCACACAACTGCGTTTTTTGCTGCATTTTCTAACTTTGAAAAATATATAATTTAACATCTTTTTTAGCCTAAACCCAAGTAATTGCAAGGCTTTTGTTAGTGAGGAACAAAATGTGTTCTGTCTGGCCACGCTCTGTAGGACAGCCAGGTCGAGTCACCACAGCCTAACATTTTGGATTGTGGTGGGGGAGGGAGGATATTGCCTGATCAGCTCCATGGAAATGGTGCCGCGCGCTACTTCCAGCAGACAAGTGGAAAGCAAATAAACAGATAGGCTTGAATTCAAAAGTGTAACCCTGGTTGAAGCCCATAGGTTTGCTTTTCGCTTGTCCTATGACCCCAAGAGAGAGGGGGAACAACTCTACACTTCTCCATGGAAGGAATCCATGAGGCCCAAGACACAGGGGCAATGCAGTGGCAGTAACTGCAAGCCCATAATACCTAGCCAAACAATGAACTCTCTTGGGTGGTCATCATTCCTTGGTTATGCCACTCACACATGGTGACTTAACACACCCGCAAACAGAAATGAAACATCACAACACTACCAGGGGTCAAGTCCTACAAATTAAAGTGGGGGGACTCATCAACAAATGCAATGGCATGTGATGTCATCAGAAACTAGCATATCAAGGTGAAATATGCATATATCATTAAATTGGCTTTGCATAACCACCAGAATTGCACAGGACGAATGGCATTTGCCTTTCATAAATTTAAACACCCAATTTTGTGCTTAATTGGAATCATGCAGTCCTGCCTTGATTCAAGGCTGGGCTGCATGATACAAACGCTCGTAGCTGTATTTGTTTTCAAATTGCTTTACAATTGGTATCATGCAGCCCATGATACCAATTGAAGACTCGTAGCTGTATTAATTGCAAATTGCTTTACAATAATTGTAAAGCAATTTGAAATTAATACAGCTATGAGAGTCTTCAATTGGTATCATGCAGCCCAGCCTTGAGGCTGGGCTGCATGATACCAATTGTAGACGAGCGTCAGAAAGCATTATGTTTATGCTTTCTTTTCCGGTACTCGACAGGAAAGTACTTTCCTGTCGAGCGCCAGTAATGAAAACAGTCCAGTGGCCTCTTTGGGTGCTCTGAGTTGGGGGAAGACGAGCGGACAGACCAGTGCTTACCTGGCTACGCTTCACCAACTCTGTCAGCTTGGCAGGGAGGGCACTCAAAGAGCCTTGGAGGTGCCTGGGGTCACAGCCAAATGCTGTGCATCTCCCAGGCCTGGGTGACCCACCCCTAATCCTGGGCCTGCAACGCAGAGCCGGAGGTGTTAATCCTCAAGCTGCTGCAATCAGAAGTCAGCTGTGTTCGCTCTAAATCATTAAATTAGTGCGAAAAAAGACACACTAAGCTAACGTGTCTTTTTCGCACTCATTTGATGATTTATAGCGGCAATTGCGGGAAATGGCAAATTTAGCGATTTATTTTTTTTTTTTAATTTATTTTTTTTGTGCAAATCGCAAAATCGCCATGAGGTGGATGGTCTGCTTAAAGCTCAAAGATGTGTCCAAGATCGATGTCGAAGGGCCCTTCAACTCCTTTGATGAGGGAGTCACAGAAGCTTTTTACTTCGAGGAATTCTCTGTGGTCGACGCTGTCGACGATACGCAAGACAACATCCCTGAGGTCTTCAGATTCAGGCTTTTGGGCACGTGGGTAGAAGCCTTACTGGATTCCCTGCCAATCTTGGAAGACACAGTGGGAACCACAGCCTTTTTCAACAGGAGGGATTGCCTTCGAAAAGACTGCCATCTTTTTTTCTCTAAATGTTGCCCATTCAGCCACAGTAACAGTCTTATCGGGGAAAAAGTATCTGACACTTGTCGGGCGAGGAGACGAAGGATGAGGAACAATGGCATAATTTCTTCGACTTCTTCCATGACGACGAAGAGGAAGAGTTACGGAATCGCTCCGTTTTGACTGTCTAGATTGTTTTGGGGCTTTTTTTGGAGACGTGTCTCTGGTGGAGCTTCTACCTTTGGAACATTTTCTCTTTGACGGTGTGGAAGATGGAGACTTGGACACTGACCGACCTAGGGTGTACTTTGTTCCTTTCTCTTTCAAGGCCTTGCTGTTTGCTTTGTTTTCTTCGCAAAGGCATCAGACACAAATCCTGTGTGGATCAGTGATTGACATTTTTTCAAGTCACAGTCCGCACATCTCTTCAAGCCTGTTTTCGGCATAGATATTGTGAACATTTTTCACCTAAAAAGATGTTAGTTGAGAGATTCGCTGAGGCGAGTCGAACTGTTCCGGGAGCATGCTGTGCATGCTAAAAAACAGAACTGAGGCAATGGGCGCAATGCATGCTATTTATACTACCATCAATGTCACGTCCGGACGAGGGAATGATAACCCTCGAGGGACATTGTGTCGATGCTGCAGTACACCCTCTGCTGTCCAGAAATGTCTAAGACTGCAAATCAGGGTGCAAATGTAAATACGATAAGGAATCCAAGGGAGGACACAATCCATTAGAAGGAAAGACTCTGAAGGAAGGCACTCTCTGAAAGTGTAGATCCTCTCATCAGAAGATAAGACTCTGCAACAGATACTTCCTCAACTATGAGCCAAAATAGACCATGATTGTGAAGTGTAGAGATGTTAGACTCACCACCGTGCAGACTGGCCTGGGCGTTGGCTCAGGATCAGACGAGAGCTGTTCAATGAGTCCAGAATCTTCAGTCACTGCTGGTGTTATTCCCAGAAGGGAAAATACCAAGACCGGACCCCCTCTCACTGAGGGAACTCTTTCTGGTAATGGACCTTCCCGCTGTTTTTAGATAACAGCCAAGATGGTAAATTACCCAAAAGAACGGGGATACCCACACCGCTTTCACCAAGCTGTGACAAAATATTAGAACAAAAATGGAGGAAGGAATGTAATACAGATCTGCTGCTAGGACCAGTACCTGAAATACAGGTGATAGGTGATTGGTAGTATCTATGAGAAAGAGAATGGAGATTTATATTAGTCAGGGTCAGAGAGAAAAAGCTTGCAGAGAAACAATAAGGAAATTGCCTATTCTTACCCTCTGTATCCTAAAGTAATGCCTAGATATTGGTAAATTATGGCAGGATAAAATAAGAAAGAGGAAGGTTAGTATGGGGAACTCCCCGGGTGGAACGAGGGCCGATACTAGGTACGGGTTGGTGCAATGTTTACAGCAGAGCGTTCCAATGATTGCACTAATCTTCTGATAAGTTTCCAACGTAGAAAGGAATGAGGATGGTACGTATTGTCCAAGTATGTTGATAGTGAACGATCGCCAAGTATGGTATTGAAAGTAAGTGGATACAGCAGACACAGGGTGTGGAGAATTCTCAGAGAGAAAAGGTACAGTTTCAGTCTTACCAGGTGAGGAGGAGTCTCAGCCAATCAGGATCGCTGATCGGGCAGGGTTATGACTTTCCGTGTGTATGCTGGGTACACGAGACTGCTTAGCTCGAAGACAGGATTCGTGCTGGGCAGGTAGGATGGCGGGCGGGAGGTCGCCTTGAAGAACTCCAGGAAGTGGAGCGCTGAATCGTAGTCGGGCGGTCAGGGTCTGAAGCCAACGAGTCAAAAGCCAGGTAAACAAGGAGAGACGAGAAGAGTAGTCAAAAAGGATATCCAAGGTCAGTTTCACAAAGCAGTTCGGAAGTAGTAACGCTAATCAGAAGCACCTAGTCTGGCGTTACGGACACCTTTATAGGAAGGCGAACAGGAACTGATGGGGCGTGCCGTGCTACTGGCTGGCAACGTAGCGGTCAGCTGATCAGTCACGAGACTACGTGACAACAACCTTTGTTTCCCTAGCAACCTCCAGCGTTGCCAGAAGGCAGCCGTTCTCTGCCGTCTTTGTTCCTGCATAGAAGGATAAAGCAAGGGGCGTAGTGGGGATTGTACTGCAGGTGTGACAAGAGAGCGTGTATCAGAATAGACTAAACCTGTGAAGGGCAGTGGCTGGAAATTGTTTTAGAATAGACACCTCTGTAAGGAAAAACTACATCTGAATGGATTCTCTAGCCTGAATTATGGAAAACATGCATCAGAATAGATTCTCCCACTTAAGTGGAAGGACTGTAAAAAAGAAGACTATCAGAATAGATCCTCCACAGGTAGACTGTGTATTAAAGTAGACTCTATTCCTGAAGTCTGAGGGTGTGTATTAGAATAGACTTCCCACTCAAATGGTGAGTTGGGGATCTGTCTCTGAATAGACACTCCACCTGTAAGGAGAAACTCTATTTCAGAACAGATGCTCTATCCTGAAGGGGCAGAGCCTGCATCAGAAAAGATCTTCCCACTGAAAAGTTAAACTCTGTATTCTAATAGACCCTCCGTACTCTGCATCAGAATAGATATTTTTGTCAAGAGGAGACACACTAGATTCTGCCTTCAACCGGAGGGACTCTCTATCAGAATAGAAACTCCACCTGAAACAGGAAGACTCTGCATCAGAATAGATGCCCCCTCAGGAGGGTGCCCACCTATCAAAATGGATCCGCCCCCTGAAAAGGAAAGAGTCTGTATCAGAATAAATCCTTTCCTTGTAAGCAGGAAAACAGATATCTCCGCCAATGCAACTTAAACTCCACTATTCTGAAACTTGTGCACTAAGCCCTTGGCTAAAACCAGGTGCCAGAAAAGTGGACAGAATCCAACAGGAACCACCCTTCATTCTCTCCGCCACCCAAGCACCTCCCCTGGGTGCCCACTGTTTAGTTCTCCTTCATGGGGCCGCAGGCCCTCATACCACTCCTGCCCCATTACTATGAACCCCTTCATCCCCGACCTCTGCCAAACTCTCATCCCCACTTACCTGACTCCGTCACTGCCTCCACAGCTCCAGAGTGCCGTCTCCGGCACTGTGATGCCTGTCATGCAAATAGAAAAGAGATCATCTTTGGCAGTTTTATAAGGGAAATTGGGCATGTGCTCTAGTCGCAGAACCCATTTCCTTAAAAATAAATATATAAACCACAAACAGTACCACGCAGGGAGTCCCAGAGCCATTGTGAGGAGCAGCTGTACAGCGAGAGTTGCTGGATTCAAACAGATTGAGCTGAGCGCTGCTCAATGGTCCAAGGTGAGCAAGCGCTAGCAAAACTATGTGAGAAGCCCTGCCACCAGATATCAAGATCAGCACATGGTAGCAGGTAGCCCCCTGTTTGGAGTTGCAACATTGCATGCCCTGATCATCACACAACACAGCCCAACACGGATGGGGGTGTCACGTAGGGCCAAACATGGCAGTCCCCCTTAGATGCGCGTTGGCTGCAAATAGTAGCGAGCACAGGCCTCTGCCGGCAATTGCAAGGGAGCAGGAACAACTGACAGTGGTTGAGGCGCAGAAGGGTGCAAATAGCCTGCCAGTCCTTGCTTGCTTTTGTTGCTACCCTCGCTTTCTTTCCTCACTGCACTTGCTAGCTTTCCTCACCACCCTTACTTGCGTGCTTTCCTTGCTAGACCTGTTTACTTTCCTTGATGCTACACCTGCTTGCTTTCCTTGCTGCTACACCTGCTTGCCTTTCTTGCTACACCTGCTTGCATTTCATAGTGACGACCCCTTAGCTGCACTTAGCCCTGTTTGAGAGATGGGATAGAAATACCAGTGTGAAAGCAGCATTTTAAACATCTGCTCTCACACTTAAAAATAAAATATACAATAGCCTCAAAAATGGTCCATACAGACAAAGGGGAATGTGTTTCCATTTTTACGCATTTACATGTCCATCAATGCAAATTTAGGATGCAAATTGAAATGTGTAGAAATGCCCGCTTATTTGTGCAAATGCTCAAATGGGGCTGAAAAGGGCATCTGAATGTACGCATCCATGATGCGTGCCTTCACATGCTCCTTACTGTCTTGCGAAGCAGTATTTCTCATGTGCTGGAAAATTCATTTGAAAAACCAACTATTCGGCTAACTATTCGGCTTCGGCCAAATACTTTGGCTAACTCTTCGGTATTCGGCCGAATAGTAATTTCACTATTCGGTACACCCCTAGTTCAGACAGGCAATTATCCACTTGAGGAGAGTAATAGGAAGGGAAAATGAGCACACAGGTAGGCCAGGCCATGGGAAAACAAACCTATTGGATGAAAGGCAGATAAGGAATCCTTCCTTCCAATCAAACAATACAACATTAATTGGCTAACCAATCTCCAGTGGTCGAAGTGTACGAAAAGTAGTAGGGTAACTTGGCCTGCCCCCGCTCCTCCCAAACCACATCACCATGCCCCCTTCCACGCGTATTCCAAACGCCCAGACAAACACACCTGCTATTTAAGGGAATGTTCAATGCAGTGCACTGAAGTGCAAGTTTCAACTTATTCCTACACTTTTATTTTATAACAAAACCATTCTGGAATGGTTTCTTTTTAAAATAAAAGTATAGGAACAGTAAAACTTAAAAAATAAAACAGAGGAGCACCACTCCCGCCCACTTGGATCACTGGCAATCCCTCAAAATATGAGGTGCTTTAGGGGGGAGGGGAGGAGTATAAAAGGAGTTGGAAAGAAAGTAACCATGAGGGTGTTTGGATGTCGGTCTAATAGGTTGTGCAGGAGTGAAAGGAGAAAGAGAAGAATCGAGCAGCTTTAGCTTACCAAGAGCTATAACCCAGAAATTGACATGAGTTGTAAAAGAAGGGTTAAGTGCTGCAGAAAGCCTGATTGGGCAATAGCAAGAGACCACTAAAGAGAAGATTTGCTGTTACCCAACTGGGGTCCATAACCCATTCACTCTGGCAGTGGGGGAGAGCTTCCTACAGGTAAAATACGTGGGTATTCTATACGTAGAGGGGGAATAATTCAATTTTTCAGAAGCTGAGACTAGCCAAGCACGGTTAGTGGGTAACACTATCTGACACAGGAAGAAGGATCCACCATGGAGTGCAGGCCCCTCCACTCCAGGCCCCTCCACTCCAAAAATGTGGCACTTGTACTTTAAGTCATGTTGCAATCTGTGAACCTTAGGACTAGGATCTTACATCCTCTTGCAGTCTAGGACCTTTGAGACTTGGACAATAAGACATGTTGAGATTAGGAATTCTGGACTTGGATACTAGTTACTGGGCTGGTTGCCCCTTTCACCTATTGGTTTTGGTTATCCCTCCATTCTAGCACTATTTTGTTGAGCAGTACCTTTGCTGACTTGTAACAAGATCCCAAAGCCCTAACCTCTATCCTTACATGGAAAGCGGCGGACAATAAAGTAAAAAAGAAATAAGAAAGGACATGGCGTCGCCAGCTCCAATCCACATTAGTGGGAGGGAACTGATGTTGCAGGGATAGAGGGGAGTTGGTGGCACACACAGTAGTGTGCTGCCGATAAGGTAAGTAGGTGGAGGGGTCGGGTAAGGGGATGCGGGTAACAAGTGATCTATGTGATCACTGCACCTCACCGTAAAATAGAAGTTGGCATTTTCTTAGTCAACATTTTTTTGGCGGAGCAGTCTTCACATAGTTCTATTCAATGAGAAGACTACTGTTGATTCAGAAAATACCTAAGCCAACCATTCACTCTTGCCAGCTGTTAGGTTTCTCCTGACTTCAGCGCTGTATAATTAGCCAGGCCGGTGAGTTCATCCTGTTTTGTTGTTCCCTTCTCCATCCATGTAGGCATTCATCCATACCTTCCTTGTGTGAACTAAAAGGCTGTTACGAATTGGAACTTGAGTCTCAAGTTTCTGTTGTTCCCACACTCTGGGGGATGCTCTGTATCAGAACAGATCTCCCCCCTGAAGGCAGAAACACAATATAAGAATAAATCCTGCCCCCTGAAGTCTGAGACTGATTGAGAATAGTTCCTTCCATGTACAAGGACACTAGGCTTTTCCCCCAGAATAGATCCACCCCCTTTGAGGGTGGGGCTCTCTAGGTAAAGAAACATGACATTTTTAAAATTCAAAAAGCCTCTCCGAACAAATCCCAAATGCTTATTGTAGGGTTTCTCTGAATTCAATCATACAAATCCTATCCGAATAGATCTCCTGAAGGGTAGGAGACCTCTGCATCAAAACGGACCCCTTCCACCAAAAGGAAGGAGTCGCTGTATCAGAATAGCTTTTACTGTCAAATGCCTATTCCAGACTCGATCGTTCCCCAGTAATTGGGAGGCTCGATATCAGAATAGATTTTCCTCAAACAGTGCTGGAAATGAACACAATTTACTAGGCGACCCCTTCCCCTGCGTGCCCGAGGCTAGGGGGAGGGGTGGATTATCAGTGGTAGGACTTGGGCTGGATTGTCAGTGGTGTGGCAGGACTGAGGGGCGGAGCTAAGTGCTGAATGATGTGCATGCCTGAATACAGGATCCTGGCTGCTTTGCATAAAAACAAAGTGCATTTTAGTAACATAAAAATGACCATCAATTTATCAAACATGTCCGTGCTCTGTACTTCAAATGTGCCTTCCTTCTGAGCATGCTATGCACACTTTTTTTTTCTTTTTTTTTTAAAAACTTTATTTGTTTTTAGTCAAAAATGTAGACCTTACAAATAATTTGAGATTCTTTCAGACAATACAAAAATGTTAAAATCAAACAATGTAAGATATTGTGATATAAACACAATCGATGTAACATGTTGAACATAAAATGTCAAATTCATAAATTAAAATCTGTACAAGAGTACACTAGATTTGAGCACCATCAATTCTCAACGTTCATTAGTTCTCTAAAGTTGAGACGCATTTTCCAATTCTTTCTCGATAATATTTACAAAGTTTGTTGTTTTTACTACAGAAGTGTCCGTTGATCCCCAAATACATTTAGTCCAAATCCACTCTCTAGCTAGAATCGTATTAGCTTGCACAAAGGACTTTATAAGAATGCATCGTATATTTTCAAAATAACAGCAATATAAAAACAGATGTTTTAAGGTCTCCAGAGCTTGATTACAAAAATGACATACCTCGTTAGTGTGAGCCAATGTATCTTTAGACCAGTATTTCGTTCTAGGTCGAGTGTGAATTAAATCTAGCCTGAAGCGCATAAATGTGCGACGGACCTTAGAGCAGGGACAAAGTATCAAGTAAGACATACGTGGTTTCTGCTTGTGAATAAATTTGCGATATTCCGCACAAGAAGGGTAGATTTCCATTTTCGAACAGGTATCGCCCCAATCCTGTAGCAATAGCTTTTTCTTGATTTTCTCTTGAAAATGTTCCAAGTCTTCCATTGGGAGATTGATCTTATCCAGTAAAGTTAGCATGCGTTCTTTAAATTGCACCATAGAGGGAGGGTTGTTATCAGCTATCATTCTGTTTAGCCCTATGTAGAGCGAGTTTCTAATAGGAAATAATATTTTAGCAAAATTATTTAGCATGCGCCAATTGTATCTGGAGGAGAGGGAGTTAATCCCCAAATCGTGTCTTATCACATTAGGCATTGGTAAAGGTAAGCCTAATACATCTTTCCAAATATGTCCTTGAAGTTGGTCCAATATTGGCCCTAAATCATGTAAGGTAAGTTCAGCTCCATATAATAAAATGGCTTCAACTTTTTTTGAATAAAATTCCAAAAGTGGCACTAGAGAAAATTTGCAGATTTTCTTTAGTAGGATTTTCATTTGGCATTTTAATGGAGAAATTTTCGCATTCAATTGTTCCTTCATGAATTTATAGGAGGAGAGAGAAATTTGAGAGGATCAATCCTAAGTACGGTAAAGTGGGGCTGATTGTAATTGGAGAAACACCAATTTTCCATACAAATTTACATACTTTTTTCTTATTTGAGAAAATAATAATGTTAGATTTTTGAGGATTGACTACCAAATTATTACAGCTACAATATTGCATAAAACAATCAAGTTTAGCTTGAAGACCTGACTGAGTCCGATCGAAAAATAAGATGTCGTCAGCGTACGCTAACGAAGACAAGGTAAAGGCGCCAATGCGAATTGCAAACGACTTCTTAGCATTCCATAGATCTTCTATATCTAGTAGGTAGAGATTGAATAGTATCGCTGCTAAGTTACAGCCTTGTTTAACACCTGTAAAGGATGGAATAGCTTGGGTTAGAGACCCTTACCTGTTGATTCTAACTTTGAAATTAGTTCTAAAGTGCAACATTTGAATAAGAATAATAAGATATTGGGGGAATTTTGCTTTCCGCAATTTTTCCCATAATTTGCTTCTAATAACCCCGTCAAACGCAGCTTTCAGATCTAAGGAGGCAACAAAGACGGGGCCATGAGACGGGCATGTGGCATGAGATATAATATGAGCCATCAAGCATGCATTAAGGGGGGTTCCCATCCCTTTGCGAAAACCCACTTGCGAAGAACATAAAGAATCGTGATTGCGTGCGAAAATTTCAAGTTCTTGTAGAATTAGAGAAGCAAATATTTTCGCAGCAACATCAATGATCGCTATAGGACGATAATTATTTGGGTCTTCAATTGAGCCTTTTTTATGTAAGGGGATGATAATAGAAGTAAGCCAAGACTCCGGTATCCTTTTGTATTTGAATATCTCTTGGAAAATCGTAAGAAAAATAGGGGCCCAGAATAAAGGATCATCCTTTATTAAGCAAGGAGGGAGTCCGTCAGGACCTGCGCATTTAGAGCTTTTTAATTTCTGGATAGCCTCAAGTATGTCATTCTTTCCCCAAGGACAGACATTAGGAAGTAGATGGCAATCAGTTGGAGTATCAAGCACACTGAAATTTTCTGGGAGAGCATATTTGGCGAGAAAAAAAGAAGTCCAGGTTGCACTATCAATGCCAGAGACAAACTCACGCGATGGTTCTTTGTCTAGAGATCTTATCGTATTCCATATGTCTTTAGTCTTGCGATTGCAAAGAAGAGTTACTATTTTTTGATTTTGAAGCAGTTTGTTAGCATCATGAATCTCCTTTACTGTGCACACTTGATATGGTGCTCATTTCCTCTGTCAGAATAGTCACCCTGACAGTTAAATGTGTGCCAAGCATGAGACATATATACAGCTTTGGACAGTTTAATTCTTTAAATTTGGGTTGTTGAGCAAAGGATGACTTTCAGATTTGTAATCTGTGAAGATGTGTGCTGCTCAGCTGCATGCATTGAGACACAATGTTCAGGAGACTAATAGCAGTTATGGGTAGAGGGCTTCCTCAACTTGGTGGGGTTTGAGCCTCACAGGACGGTGCTCTGGCAAGACAGTTTTTGCCGGAGCACAGCTCTGAATTGTTCTGGCACAATTCCGCCCCTGTTCTAAGAGAAGTGGACCTAATCTGTATTGCAATACATCCTCATCTTGTAAGAGGAAAATCTATATCAGAATAGGCCTCCCTCCACACCATTAGACCCTGTATTCTAATAAACACGAAATATTAATAATGCAACAGCCTCTGTCGAAAAATCCTATATGCTTTTTGTAGGATTTCTTAAATTCAATCTGACCATTCTCATCAGAATAGGTCCTGAAGATTGCCACGTCTATATTACAATGGATCCCACCTGTACGGGGAGGAGAGAAACTGTATCAGAATGGACCCTCTCATGTATCATAATGTGGGGAGTCACTATGTATCCAAATGGATCCTGCCAGTGTACTGATTAACTCTGTTTCCGAATATATCCCCTCCTCTGATGGGAGAAAGCTTTTTGCCAGATTAGAGCATCGCATCTGATGCTCAGAAGTCTGTCACACGATAGATACTACTCTTACAGGGTGAGACTCTGTATTAAAATAGATTGTCACCCCTGCAAAGGTGTCAGCCGTGGCACTCTTTGTATCAGAATAGTGTTTACCCGGACAAGAAGACAACCTGTATCAGAATAAACCTTCAATATTAAAAAATCCAGAATATATTCTACCAATCTCAGCTGCTTTCGATTGTGCAGGTTTAATCAGACTATTTGTGTCTAATGGATCTTCCCCCCTGAATGGTGGGAAACACTTTGCATCAGAACAGATCCTCCCCTGTTAAGTGGGAATACTCTGCATCACAATAATCCTTACCAATAATGGGCAGAGGCTCTGTATCACAATACATTCTCTGCACGGTAAGATTTTTATTTTGTTTCAGAATAAATCCCCCCTTGATTGAGGAAGATCATTTATCTGATTAGATCCTTCACTCGAAGAGAGGAACTCTGTCACAATGAATCCCCCCTTCATAAATTGAGGCTCTGGTAAGAATCCATCGTTCTTTGTAAGGGGTAGACTGTATTAGAATAGATCCTACCCCTGCAGGTGGGTTCTTTTTTTTTTTTAAATAATTCTGTTTATTACGTTTTAGGAACACAAACAACAAAACAAACATGAATCAAAGGCATACATCAGATCATGGTAGCAAGGCAGTTTTCAAAAAGCAAAAGAAACCCATTCGGGTCGAGAGCCATCAGGCATGTGTGGGATAGGGCAGGTAACCAATGTTAACAACTGTACATGTCTATTTTCAACGGCAGATTTCAGTTAGCGTCCAACCATTTACCCCATATTTTTCCGAATTTGCGGGGGCAACCCCGTGCATTATAAATCCGGCGCTCCGAGGCCGCGCATCTGTCCAGCTCATTGCTCCAGCGGTTCACGGATAGAGGGTCGGCAGAGCCCCAGCTAGCCGCGATCAATCTTTTGCCTGCCCCCAATGCCAGTGCCAGAAATATTTTTTCATATTTCGAGAGATCCACTTCACCTCGGATTCCCAGCAGTATCATTTTGGGGTCCCTGGGGATTGTTGTCGCCAGGGTGGCTGCGATCTTGTTGATACAGTTCTCCCAGAAGACCTGTAAGACTCGGCAGTCCCATAACATATGGTAAAACGTGGCAGGTTCTGTTTTGCACCTGAGGCATGTCCCGTCTTCCAGTCCCCCCCATTTGGCCATGGCAGTGCGTGAATAGTATGTGCGGTGGAGGATCCTCAGTTGTATAAGCCTGAGCTTGGAGTCTATGCCTATTTCTCTAGGGGACATCAATGCCTCTACCCAGTCTTCTGGTTCCATTTGACCTATGTCCTTTTACCATTTTTCTTTGAGCCCATCTAGCTGCGTCGCCCCAAAGGAGTTGAGGGCTTGATAGAGCGTGGAAGTGACCTTGGTGTCAATGTGTTGCGAAAGGATGTTGGTCTCAATGGGAGTATAGGGGGGTATGGTTGTCGTATCAGGGAATTGGGTGCGGATGGCATGGGCCAGTTGCGCATGTCGAAACCGGTCCATGGGTGCGAGGTCGAATCGCTCTTGCATGGTCTCAAAGTCAAGGAGGTGGCCGTCCTGTATCACATGCGCTAGTGTGTGTATCCCTTTCACGCACCAGTGACCGAAGGGGCCCATCTTTACAATTTCCGGGAGGAGTGCGTTGTGCCATAGGGGTTGGGATAGTGTTGGTTTACCTTTCCAGCCTATTAGTTTGTGCGCGTCCCGCCAGGCCCGGCAAATGTGGCATGTCATTTTGGGTAACAACGGGGGTTGGTCGTGGGTGGCGTACAGAGTCTGTAGTGGGGTTAGTGGGGTCATGCTCTCTATTTCAAGGCGGATGTGGGGGAGTGTGGGATCTGCGTGTATCCAGTCGTTTACCACCCCAATCTGGGCTGCAAGGTAATAGGTGCGTATGCATGGTAGACCGATGCCTCCCTCCCACACTGATCGCTGTAGCGTTTCGAGGGCGATCCTGGGTTGTTTCCCTCCCCACAGCAGAGTGCGAAGGCGTATGTCTATGAGTGCGAAGGTGTCTCGGGGGATGGCAAGGGGGGCGTTTTGAAGTACATACAACAGTCTGGGGAGGGTCAACATTTTGAATAGCGCCGCTCTGCCCATTAGTGATAGTGGGAGTGATTGCCAGTGGGAGGTGTCCCTATTGAACCGGTCAATTATTGGTTGTAAGTTGAGTTGCAGGAACCCACCCAGTGTCGGGTCGAGTCTTATGCCCAGGTATTTGAGTTCTCTAATGGAGACGTGATATGGGCAGGATTCAGGGATCGCAGACTCGTCTCCCTGGACCGGGAAGTAAATGGTTTTGGTTTTGTTAACCTTAAGGCCTGCAAAGCGCTGGTATTCTCTAAGGATGCGGGAGACAATCGGGCAGGATGTGCGTGGGTTACTGAGGTATATGAGGAGGTCGTCCGTGTAGAGGGAAAGTCGGTCCTCCCCCCCCCCGGCCAGGCGAACCCTGACCAATTAGTGTTATTCCTAAGCTCAATTGCGAGAGGTTCTATGGCCAAAAGAAAAAGCAGCGGGGAGAGGGGGCACCCCTGTCTCGTACCACGAACCAGGGGAAATGATCGAGAATACCTGCCGTTCACCCTTACCGTGGTCTCCGGTTGTGCATACAGGAGTTTAACCCACGATATAAACGTTTGCCCCAAATTCATCCGAGCCATGATTGCCCACAAAGCCTCCCATTCTACAGAGTCAAATGCTTTTTCAAAGTCCACTGCCAGGAGGGCCAATGGGGCTGGTATTTCCTTGGCTCTGCTTAGCGCCAGCTGAACTCTGCGCAGGTTCATGCGGGTGGATTTGTTGGGCATGAATCCGCATTGGTCGGGGTGGACCAGGGTCTCTATAACTTGCAGCAGTCTGTTGGCTAGTGTTTTTGCGAGGACCTTGGCTTCGCCGTTGATCAAGGATATTGGGCGATAGGAGGCACATTCCTCCGGGGGTTTCCCGGGCTTATGTATGACGATTATGCATGCCTTCCTGAGGTCCGGGGGGAGTGCCGCCAGCTCTTTGCTGCGTAGAAACATACGGTGCATGTGGGAGGGCAGTGAGCCGCCAAGGCATTTCCCTGTTTCTGTAGGGAACCCATTAGGACCCGGGGTCTTCCCAGGTTGGAGCTGTGCGAGCGCCTCTTGCACCTCGGTGACAGTGATTTCGGCGTTCAGGAGGTCTGTTTGGCGTTGAGAGAGCTTCGGGGTCTCGATCTGGTCAAAGTAACATGCGGGTTCGGAAGACTGTCTCTCGGCCGGTGGAGTGTAGAGTTTCTCATAGTAGGCGGCGAATGCCGCAACAATGTCTGAGTCGTCTGTGAGGAGCGTTCCGTCTGGAGATACAATTGCCCGCACATGTCCCTTGGCCTGTTCGCGCCTTTCCAACCAGGCCAGTGTCTTATTCGCCTTGTCGCCTCGTTCATAGATTTGGCTACGGACTAACTGATGGGCTATTCGTGCATTGTCTAGAGCCAGGTTGCGAAGGGCCTCTTGTGTTGTAAACAGATCCTCCTTCGCTTCTTGGGTGCCGTGTTCTAGGGTTCGCCGTTCGCACTCCAGGACACGCGCTTCTGCCTCTTTGATCTTTTGGGCTTGTCGTCTTTGGTAGGCCGAAACTTCCGAGATAACTTCCCCGCGGAGGACAGTCTTATACATCTCCCAGAGTGAGATCGGGCAGTCCACTGATCCTTTGTTGTTTTCAAAATATTCTGTTGTCTTCTTTTCCAGTTCCTCCGCAATTTCGGGGAGACGTAGGTGATACGTGTTCAGGCGCCAATTACGATCCGGACCACGGCCGGAGTTCTTCATGGACAATAGGAGCGGAGAGTGGTCAGAAATACCTCTTGCGAGGAATTCCGCGTCAAGGAGCCTGTGCTGTATATTGCGGGGGATGAAGGCATAATCGATTCTGGAGAATGACTTATGGACGCCTGAGAAGAAGGAGAACCCAGCCTCGTTGTTGTGGAGCGAGCGCCATGCGTCCGTCATACCCAGAGCTTCGGCGAACATGGCGAGTGGTGTGTGGGCAGGGCAGGTACCTGACCTCCTGTGAGATCTATCGACTGCAGTGTTCATTACTTCATTAAAGTCCCCGCCAATCACCCATACATCGGCCTCATCTTCTAGTAACCGGCTCTGTAGCTCGGAGAGTAGTTCTTTCGTCTGTGAGGGAGGTGCGTAAATTGCAGCGAGGCCCCATTTCTCGCCCCAGATGTCAGCCAGTATCATAACATAGCGGCCCCGGGGGTCGGTCTTGACCTTCTTGACCTGCAGGGGGACTCGCTTGTGAACCAGGATCATCGTGCCCCTGGCTCCCGTTGTGAATCCAGCCTGGTAGGCGTGGGAGTAGTTGGATCTTTTGAAGAAGTGTGTGCTCGTACCAAGCAAATGCGTTTCGTTTAAAAGGGCTATATCGGGCAAGTAACGGTTAAGGTACTGGAGCACTAGTCTTCGCTTTATGCTGGAGCCGAGGCCGTTGACGTTCCAGGAGAGCACAGTTATCTTGTTGGAGTTCATTCTATCTGCGTGGGGCACATATCTGGACATCGAGGATCAATGGTAGTCTTGTGCACTCGAGAGGTGTATGGCGTTGTACTTTCGGGGGAGACGTCCGGGGGTCGTCTCGGGTTGGTATATCTGCTGCCTGGATGATGATTATGTCTGTGGTCTTGCCCACAGATAGTATTTGATTCCCTTGCCAGTGCTACTATATGTCTCGCCTTCTTGTTTCTTGATACGGTTTCTTTACAGTCCTTGAATTCCCCCCACCCTGTACTTCCCCCCCAACTGGGAGCACCTGTCGCCCAAACATTGAACCTATAACTTTATAAACTTCTTCGGGATAACCCGGCTGTGATAACGCGCGCGCAGCCTTAGGGGGCGGCGGCCGCTAGGTGCGCATTTCCATTCTACCAATCTGCAGTTTGGGCCCCTCAGTACCGGGTATTCATCCTTTTTCCGTAGGGGTCCTTGACGCGTCGTCTTCCGCATCGGACGGTGGGTGAGGGGGCGAGGGTCTCCCAGGTCGGGGTCGCTGCTCGGGTGGGCCCGGTAGCACGCGTCTCCCGCTGGGGTCCGTGAGGACATGAGTTTCAAGCCAGTCCCATGCATCTTTGGGGTTGTAAAATAAGTGAGTAGCGCCCTTAGCAATGCCGGGAAGAAGAGGGCATATTTGATGGATAGTGACTGGAGCTTTCTCTTGACGGAGTCAAAGGACTGGCGGGCTTTTTGGACTTCTTTCGTGTAGTCAGGATAGAAACCGACCTTGTAGCCGTTGTATGTGATCGGGCCCATGGCCCTTGCCATTTGTAGGATCGCATCACGGTCGCGATAATTCAGTAGGCGTGCAATCATTGTTCTGGGCGGGGCACCCGGTATAGGTCGGCCGGTGGGGACTCTGTGTGCCCTTTCCACCGAAAAGAATTTGGATAGCTTCTTCGGGGCAAAGATATGAGTGAGCCAATCTTCTAGGAAGAGTTCTGCGCTGGGTCCTTCCTCTTTCTCTGGTATACCGAGGATCCTGAGATTATTGCGTCGCGGCCTCCCCTCACTGTCTTCGGCGCGGTTTTCCAGTTGGGTCACTTTTTGGGCAATCGCAGTGAGCTGTTGTTCCATGCGATGGACCGCATCTTCAGTGTTAGACACCCTCTGTTCCGCTTCCCCCACCCTGGTCGACAAGTTGCGGAGGTCCTGGCGTATAAGGGACACCTCAGAGGTTAGGCCACCCATTTTTAGTTCCAAGGAGGTCCTCGAGTCCCCAATCGCTTTCATAAGATCTGACAAAGAGATAGGAGGGTCTCTGAGTTCTCCAGGGTTACTCTCTTCTTCTGGGGGTTGAGGTTCGCGCGGGGGCGGGGCCCCCACGGTGTAGAGATCCATCTTGCTCTGTAGCGTTTGCCTCTTGGTTTTCTCCTTTCCCATGCTTCGGTCGGGCTCTATGTCGTTGGGATCTGGCTGCTCTCCCTCGGGGCAGACGAGTGTGTATAGGCCACGCAAGGTGCGCACTGCGAGCCGCCGCCAAAGTTACTTTTGGGATGGCCGCAGTGTCGTCGCTCAGCCTCGCTTAGTGGATTGGTGTATAGTAGGGATGTTGTGGGGAGGACTGTGCCCCTGTTCTACCGTTGTTGTGGGCTGGCCCTCGCCTGTCTCCACTACATAGGGTGGCCCTCCGCGAGTACTGCGTTTCGGGCGATGATTTAAGCCACTCGGGGCGGTCCCAAGAGAGGGGCAGGGCAGTTCCGCCGTTTACGCCAGGTCTTGGGGTCCACCTTGGACCGGTGGGGGGGTTCCCCACACTCTCAGTGTAGCTGCGTTTGTGGCTCGTGGGTCTATGGTGCAGCTGTGCTCTGTGTCCTCTGCAGCAGGCTAGTTGCCAAAAGGGGTCGCGGGGGGGGAACAAAGCAAAACATCCACCCCCCACACCCGTGTACCTTGCCGCGGGTGCCTCTGGTTGCAGCTTGTCTTCCTTCAGCGGGGGAGCGCAGCATTGGGCTCTTGCTGCCGCTCGACCCCGGGTATTGTAGTCTTGCTGATGAGGAGGCCCCGCTGGGAAGGCTGGCGATGCAGAGTCTCTTGTGGATCGGGAGGTGTGTGGGCAGTCGTTGTCTCGCCCGGAGAGCGCCACGGGATCTTGATCCAAGCGTCGGCCTCGCCTGGGAGCCACAGCGAACTCAGCGTCTCCGGGGGGGAGGGGCGATCCTCTTCTCCCGCCCGCGCCGCGATGGCCGCGAGTTATCCGCCGGCGGTCCGTGGGCTGGTTCTGGTGTCCCCCGCTCCGGTTTTCCCTCGGAGTGCAGCGACAGCAGCTCTAGTGGGTCCGCCACCGTTGGCGGGCGGTTGAGGCGAGATTGGTTCTCGTAGAGTGGAAAAAAATCAGGATAATAGTAGCGGCCGCCGGGAGCCGTTGAATTTAGTCCCGCATGCGTCGCGCGCGCATGCGCAGTCCCTGCAGGTGGGTTCTTAATCGTAATATATAACTCCACCCTTGAATAGTAAAGGCTTTGTCTCAGAATAGATCTGGACCTTCTGTATCAGAAGGTTCTCCCCTTTAAGGATTGAGCCTTTGTACCACAATAGATCTCCCCAATTTGTTGGAAAGCAGAAGATCCTCATCCAGGAGGAGAGGCCATATCAGAGCAGATCATCACCCTGGGAGGTAATACTGACAAGTTCTTAATTAGCTCCAGTGTCCAGACTAATCCAGGCGACACAATAACGACAGAAACAGCCACCCAGAACCAGATGCCCTCAGGCAGTGAACGTTTGTTTCTCCAAGACAGGTCTGCAATGACACCATTCTTCAAACAGTTCTAATTGTTTCCACATTGTACTAATGAACGTCTGCACGTGTTGACTATTAGCCATTGCTACAAACTGCAACCCCACCTCATTATTCACAAGACCAGTCCTAGTAAATCCTTTCATTTATGTATGCCCTTCTGCAAAGTTCTTGGATCTGGAAGGCGTTGTTGCTGAAGTGCTGCTTTCAGACTTAACGTCCTTCAAGTTCTTGCTACCTCTCACACCTTTTCCAGCTTTAAGAGGGCAGTTAGTCCAGATTCTAACTATTAAACTAACTTTAAAAGGCTGTAAATAAATACTTTACGTTTTTGTTACAGCCTGCTTAGAAACATTCCAATTCTCTTTTCACCCAAATTCTAAATGAATCACTGGTCAGATCTGATAAAACAAAAATGGAGCTCTAATTCGCAGAACAATTTCAAGTGTTAACATTTAATGGCGGATTTTGGAAAGTATTACTCGGATTACCCCAAAAATGTACTTTGTTGGTTTTGATTGCTCGGCACAGCCCTAAAACACGTTGAGTTCCCAACAGAAAGATATTTGTAGGCACTAAAAATGGGTCTTGTTTTGTAAAAGACGTATATGTATGTCCTAATTTAGTGGGAAGGGGCGGTTAGCCCCCAGAATCCTGCAGATCCCTGCCACAGCACCTTGGGACCCGAGGGAAGCAGAAGGGAATCCTAAAAGTCAAATCTGTACTTACAAATCAATGTATGGTCTCACGAGGATTTCACTTTTTGGGATCTAGGCTTTCAAAAGAATGCTATGAGATGTAGATGGTACATGGCATGGAACACATTGCAGGCAAGAAACCGAGACAGCAAATAATTAACACAGACTAGACGGGCCTGCCGGAAATTCCACCAAAGCAGAGGCGTGCCCTGGCGTTATTGAAATGTATGTGGCTTCACGGGCACGTTCTTATCTCATGTTTGCACCAATGCTAAAAATGGACCAAACGTATTTCGAACTGCTTTTTCTGCTTGTGCAACACGGATAGGAACAAAAAGGTTTTGCTCCCATCCGTTGTGCATAAAGAGTTTTGCCGTGGGCTAAAATGAAGCAGTGTGATTTTTGTACTTTGAATGCTTTGTGACAGAAAAAGAAACAGATTTTGACCCATCTTTCACATTGGAAATAGGAAACAACATATTGTTTCGTTCTTCAGCGAAATAACAGAAGAAAATTAAAAATCAGTTTGCGTACTCAGTTTTATTGCCTTGAATTAAAATATTATTTAAGAGGGTCTTAGCTAAATTTGGAGCAAGCCCTATTTGTTCTGTTCCAATCCTCTGGCAGAAAAAATTGACAAAACCGTTTCACACCATTGCAAACGTCTTCAAATAATATGGATTGAAATAACACCTGTTTGCTCGATTATAAACTGCTCAGACAGCAAACCTTGGTTCTAATACTTAGCACTAGTCTTGCTTCTTGTGTAACTACATGTTTTGCTTGCTGTGTTTGCACTCAGGTACTTGCCATTGACATTTCTAATATTGGCTGGCAGAGATGCACTCTTTGCTCCGATACAAGAATATTAGTATCAGCGAGCAGCCTCTGTGGAATTTTTCTTTTTCCTAACCTTGATGGGCCTAACGAAAAACTAACAGCACCTTTCCACCCTCCCCAGAGTTTGGCATCTCAAAGATGTTAACACTCCAACTCCTACAGGAGGTTCAAGGGTTTTACTGAGTTCTTTGGCAGGCGCTAGGGCCGCCTGGCACGCTCTCGTCTACCTGGAAGGTTTTCCACCCTAGTCCAGATGTCCTTAGTCCTCAAATTAATATATAGAGATTATTAACCCGTATTGTCTAATCTCTAGAATGAGGGCCTAAAGGCAATTGCCTTCTCAATCTAAGCTCTCACTGGGTTTTCCTGAGCTGCTCCTACACTATCGCTGTTGTTAATAACTAAAAAGGTAGGGCTGTTCCTTTAACACACACTGCCCGACTCAGTCTCCTTCCTCTAAAGTCCTGGTGTTCCTCTTTATCTATGACTGCTATTCGCCTTTCAAAACTATTCTGCGTCCAACTCTGCCCACTTTCTCCCCTTCTCCTTGCGTCTTCCTCCTCTGTCCCTCCGATCTCACTCTCTCTCCTGCTACTTTCCTCCACCCTCGGGAGTTACTAATCCCTCCTCCTCACTAATACTCCTCCTCCACATAACTACCCTGCTCTATACTATCACTAGCACTCCACACTACTACTCCCTCCTTCCCACTACTACTAAAACTCCACCCCACCTTCTTCCCAGTCACCCTCCTTTCACTCTGACACTCACTTTCCACCCACTCCCCACATTCTGTCTAACACTCCGTCCCCCACCCTACACGCACACTTACTACACAGTACCACTTGCTCTCACCAAACAATACCTCATATTTCCTCTAATTCACCTCCACACTCCAATCCACCATCCTTCCTCCTGTTGGTCTCTTGGTCTGCCACCTCCTCTGACTTTACCCGTATAACCCACATCTTCCTGCTTCCTGTTGCCCCTCTTATCATCCTCCCTTTGTCCCGTTGGATTTCTGGCCCTGAAAATCTGGTACTGCCAAATAGAGGGTTAAACCCCAACCCTTTTGGGGCTACCATGCTGCAACAATGGCAGCCCATGTCACAGAGTGTTTCCCGTTTGTTTTAGTGGTCTGTGGTGCAGTATCCCCCTAAGTAAGTGAAAAACAACCAGGCAAAAGTTGCTGCATGGCAGGTTTTGGTTGTAAAAGGTCTGGTGCAGCGTGTTGTGCTCAGTGCGTACGGTTGTAGAGAAGCGGTGTGTGGCGTGTCTGGCAGCCACGTAGGCTCAGTGGCGTCTCTTGGGTGGGCCCACAGGGGGCACCTGCCTCCTCTACAAAATGGTGTGCCCCATCAACGTGTCCCCCCTCCCCAGGAGGAAGGTGTGACCTCGGGTTGCTGTGCTTGCTGCCTCTCTATGGAGAAAGCAAGCATACAGCAAAAGAGGAATGCTCTTCTGTGCTGACGTCTTGGAACCAAAAGGAGGCAGGTATGAGGCTTCTGCTCTGGCTTTTGGGGTCAGGATGGATGCCAGGTATGGGGCTTGTGCTCTGCGTGGAGGTAATGGGATTGTGCTTTAGGAGGTGGAGTACAGGATGCCAGGCATAGGTCTTGGTTGTGTGTGGCAGGATGCTAGGTGTGGGACCTGCTCACTGCGTGGTGGGGGGCAGATATTGCTTTTATGCTCTGGGTGGTGGGAAACAGGATGACAAGAATGGGGCTTCAAATCTTGGGAGGCATGATGGCAGGTATAGGGCTGGAGCAGTGGGTAGGTGGGGTGCAGACTGCCAGACTGCCCAGGCATGGGGCTTGTGTAGTGGGCAGTGGGAAGGTAGATTGCTAGGTATGGGGCTTGCACACTGGGTTGTTGGGGGCAGGAATCCAGGAATGGGGCTTATGCTCGCTCTAGGTGTTGTGGGACAGGATGACAGGTATGGGGTTTGTGCTTTGGACAGTTGGTGGCAGGGGGGGCAGTAGGGGAGGTCTTATGCTGGGTATGGGGCTTGTGCTCTGGGTCGTCAGGGGGAGAATGCTAGGTATGGGAATTGTGAGCTGGGTGGGGTGGGGGCGGATGCCAGATATGGGGCTTGTGTTCTGGGTGGTGGTGGGGTAGAATGCCAGGTATGGGGTTCCTGATCTGGGTGGGGGAGGGGCAGGACGTCAGGTATGGGGATTGGAATCTTGGTTTTGGGGGGCAGGATTCCAGGTATAGAGCTTGCTTTCAGGGTGATGGACAGGCTTCATGCCAGGTATGGGGCTTGCGCACTGGGTTGTTGGGGGCAGGATGTCAGGTTCGGGGTATTTGCTCTGGGGGGGTGGGAACAGGATACCAGGTTTGGGGCTTGTGCTTTGGGTGTTGGGGAGCCAGGATGCCAGGTATGGGGTAGGGTGGTCTGATGCTGGGTATGTGGCTTGTGCTCTGGTTTGTCAGGGGCAGAATGCTAGGCATGGAGATTGTGAGCTGGGGGCCGAAGGCCAGATTTCGGGCTTGCGCTCTGGGTGGGGTAGGGGCATGATGTCAGGTATGGGGCTTGGAACCTTGGTTGTGGTGGGCAGGGTGCCAGGTATAGAGCTTGGTTTCCGGGTGATGGACAGGCAGGATGCCAGATATGGGGCTTGTGCTCTTGGGTGGTGCGGACAGGGTGCCAGGTATGGGGCTGTGGGTAGTCGGGGCAGTATGTCTGGTATGGGGCTTGCACTCTGGGTCTTGACAATGTGGGGACATTTGAGTTTTGACTTGTGGGACACTATGTTATATATGGTGACTGTACCAACCATAACATGGCCTTACTGGGGGATTTAAAGCTGCACTATATATTACATATGGTGGCTGACCTGGCATATGATGCTAATATTGGTGGATTTAAGGCTGCAGGTACATCAGAACCTATCACATCTGGTCAGGGTTGGGCAAGGACGGGAAGGCACTGTTGGAACTAGCATTCTGTTGACTGTGATTAAGCAGAGTTATTTGAATCTGGCAAGTCTAAGCCGGATCATTGTGCTGAACATTGCAGTTTTTAAGAGAACCATGGCGTATTAAAGCATTAACCCATGCAGGGTGCCACTTTTATTGGCAACTCCTTGTAATAGGTCACCCTGAGGTGATAGCACCCTGTAGCTGTAGCATTTGAGCAAAATTAAGGTACACCTTTTAATTTGTAATTGTTTTTTATTACGTTCCTAATACTGTAGCTGATTCGGGATTCGAACCTCTGTTGCTCTATGTGGCCTTGCTTCCAAGACCAGTGCATTGCCTCTCTCCTATCCTCCATTACTTTGAAGTAACTTGGCATTCTGGTGGTTACAACTTGCAACTAATTCTGTTATATTGTGGCACTTATAAACCAAATGCTGTGCACTGCATGACATCCTGGCACAATATTAACACTGGTGTCATTTCTATGGACCTATGATGCACCAGGCATCAGAAGTACCATCTTTCCCCAGACATTGTGCTGTACAAATGCAAAATGTTTACCCCCCAAGGCTCACTTTCTTTGGGCTACTTCGACCATGTCAACTTGGGAAAATCATTCACATAGTCTATTTTTAGGTTGCCCCTCCCCACCTTTGCCTGTGCCCCCTTATGTGCCCCCCCAAATTGGATTTCTGGAGACACCACTGCGTAGGCTCTCTGTTTCTTCACCTGCTGTCTCTCCCTCTCTCTGCTGGTTATAGTATAGAATTCAGATAGCATGGGGCGCTGGCAGGTTGCAGCCCCGCATGGTTGTCTTTCCTTACTTTGGCTGCCTCATTTCTGGATCTGCAAAAGAAAGAGAAAAACTGGCCAGCAAAGTTCTCAAATGTTATGGGGCAATGCAAGTTGGTACTGTTCGTATATAAGCAGGCACTTGGGGAGGGAACAGGAATTGGGGCCCTCTCAACTACCACATTCTCCCTCTGTAGTAGGACCGGCTCCCAGTCTGAGAGGGGCACCTATCCCTTCGTGGCAAGGTCAGATTTCTGAACTTGTCACAGCCACTAGACTGAAAATGCACCGCCCAGGCATAAGGTTTGGACTGTGTGCATGATGTAGTATGATGTAATGTCTGACTTAGTTAAAGTTTATGTAAACATCTATGGACTTCAAAGTCACATAATTGGTTGTGAGGTGGTTTGGACGCTCGCTCCCTAAAGGGGGGAGCCTTTGGAGCTGGGTGTTATGTCCACGTCACCACGTCTACGTGGTGACGGGAAATTAACCTGGGAACGTCTTCCGACAAGGAAGTCAGTCCGGGGGAACAGTGAAGCAGGTGTGGCGTGGGGGCGGGCCTGGCTACTTAATCACTGGTGACGAGGCGGAAGCAATCCGCGCTGCCAGTAATTACAGGCACAGCACCTGCACCGAGGCGCACACGCCTCATCTCTCTCTCCCTCCCCAACTTGTGACGGCCAAGCAGCTCTCAGGCAACAGCCCCTACACTAGAAACAGGCGGTTAGTAAGGACACATGCCCAATCAATGCTGCAGGGAGGATAGAGGCACAGGGAAACACCACGCTGTAACCTTCAGGCAGTCATCAGCATCACAAAGCTACACATGGTGGGCACTACCGGAGCAACCCCTGCCAGGCTGGCCACAAACTTCAATCCTAACCCCACGCCACATGCCCAAGGATATGGGGGGCATGGAGGAGTTCCCATTGACCTATTTGAACAATACCTAGAACCATTGTCGGTGGGACCCAGGTGGGCCCTGTGGCTACAGAAATTTGACATGGAGATGGAATGCAAAGACATTGCCACACCGGGAAAGATGCGCTCACACCTGGTACTGAGTGTAGGCAATAGCACACTGCACATTTTCAACTCGCTGCCACTGGCCCAGAACGCAGATGATGTATACAAGTCGGCGAAGGACGCCCTGAAACATCATTTCATGCCCCAAGTTAACCCAGACTATGAAACCTTTAATTTCTGCACAACGATACAAAACGAGGCAGAGCCACTTCACTCATACAACACTGGTTTGTGACGACTCACCCTATCATGCGAATTTGACAATGTAGACAGAGATATCAGACGGCAAATCATCAATGGGATGCATTCTGAAAAATTACAGAAGATTGTACTGAGTGAAAAGCTAATCTCCCTGCCTCGCATCCTAGAATATGGCTGACAGAGAAAACTTTCACACGCCTGAGCAGCACACATGGGCACCAAGCTCCCGAGGCTGCTAATATATCGCACCCCAACGATAGCTGCCATCACTGATAGACTGCCGCCACGAGGGGAAGACCAAGACCCTGCCCGCACAGGGGGGCATCATCGCAAACCTGGACCAAACATCTGCGAGTGGTGCGGTGGACAGCGACATGGGAAATGCAACTGCCCGGCAAAGGGTACCAATTGCAGTGCATACGGCCGCATGGACCACTACTCCAAGGTCTGCCGGTCCTTGAACAACCTGGTCAGCCAGCGAGGCCCTGCAGGCAAACCAACACCCAGAGACAGGGAACAAGCTAAGGCACTCCAGGGTGAGGCAGATAATGACTCCTCGTCAGCAGAATCAGAAGGGGAGGAAAGCCATATGATGGCAACAATTGCAACCCGCCAGGCCAGGAGAAAGAAGTGGAAAGTACACCTAATATGAGCGCTAGTGCGAGGAGACCAGAAAGACAGATTAAAGAAAAGGAGGCCTCCATCCAACATCATGGTAGGGAGCATGTGGTCAACATGACGATCGATACCGGCACCTCAGTCAACATAATGCCACTCAGAACCTTACAAGCACTAAAACCCCGACCCGCATTGAAGCCTACAAACACCCAGCTCTATTCATACGGGAGCAGGAAGCAGCTACCCGTAATCGGACATTTCCGCTCTACACACAGCAGAACAGCTGGGCCATCTATTCAGTCAAAAATATATATGGTGGACACAGAAATCAAATGCTTGCTCAGCTGGGACTCAGCAGAGAATGTAGGCTTCATAAAGTTCATCTGTGATATCTCAAGCGCCAACGAGGTCTGCAACCTCTTAGCACAACACCTGAAACTATTTGAAGGGATTGGATATCTCAAAGGCAGAGTCCTAAAGCTGCACATCGATCCAACCATACAGCCGCAGGCAGTACGACATCAGAGGCCACCATTTCACATAAGGGACTTGGTCGCAAAGGAGCGGCATGCCCGGATAAAGCAGGGATCATTGAGGAAGTGACCGGACCAACACCATGAGCCTCCCCGATGGTCGTCACAAAGAAAATGAAGCAACCTGGCAACATTAGGATCTGTATCGACATGTGCCTCCTGAACGCAGCCATTGTGCGGGAAAGACACATCTCACTGACCCTCGACGAGATCATTGCGGACCACACAGGGTCTGAGACATTCTGAAAAATCGATTTAAAGGCAGGCTACCATCAATTCAAGCTACACAGAGATTCAAGGTACATCACCACATTTTCAACACACTTTGTGCTGAGGCGGTACAAACGCTTAAACTTTGGAATTTTGTCTGCAGCCGAAGTCTTCTAGCCGACAATCCACACTGTCCTGCAAGACCTTCCAGGAGTCCTGAACATCAGTTATGATATTCTTGTACATGCAAAAGACGAAGAGGAACACATGGTTTGACTGGCAGTAGTCCTTGACAGGTTGGAAAAATCAGCCGTAACCATACGCAGGGATAAATGTGAGTTCTTCAAGGTGGAACACATGTTCTTCAGTTACAGTTTCAACAGCCGGGGCGTGTCAGCTGACCCACTGAAGGTGTAATGTAAATGTAATGTAATGGGCGCTTATATAGCGCTGGTAGCCCGCAGGCATCAGGGCGCGTTAACACAAACAAAACACAAACTATCTAGTGATCTTAGTGGTGCAGCTAGAGGAGTAAAAGGTCTAGAAAGTGGGATTACTTGAAGAGGTGAGCCTTCAGGTGCTTTCGAAATTGTAGGTGATTCTCCTGTAGTCTCAAAGTCACTGGAAGGGAGTTCCACATCTGAACTGCCTGCACAGCAAAGGATCTGCCCATCGCTGATTTAAGATTGTGTTTGGGGACTACAAGCAAATTTTTCCCAGCCGAGCGCAGCTGTCTCTTCTGCGTATAAGGTACGATGCTCTTGTTCAGATAGTTGGGTGCTTTCCCAAAAAGGCATTTATGCACGGGTGTGAGGGATTTAAACTTAATCCTCTCTTCGACTCCTAACCAGTGTAGCGCTTTTCTAGCCGTGTTAATATGGTCTCTTCTCATAAGGTGCTTGATTAGTCTTACCGCATCATTTTGAATTACTTGGCAGATATGTAGATCTTTCGCACAAGCGCCTATGAGAAGGGCATTGCCATAGTCTAACCTAGACAACACCACTGCCCTGGCAATGTTGACCAAGTTGTTTTCGCTCAAAAAAGGTCTAATAATCCTCATGAGCCGCAAATAGTAGGCTGTGTTCTTTCGCAAGAGGTTGGCCTGGGCTTCTGAGTTAGCAGAGGAGTTCATCATCATACGCAGGGTTTTAACCTGGCTGGATACTGTTATGATGACCTCTTTGATCTGAAATTATTTTATTGAAGGTTTTATGAAGGTGGCCGACATCAAAGAAGCAACACCCCCCACCATACCAACGGGAAGTCGCAGTTTCCTGGCCATGGCAACCTAATGTGGGAGATTTATAAACAACCTTGCCACCTTATCTGAGCCATTACGGCACTAACCAAGACGAGTGCAAAGTGGGATTGGGATGCAAGATGCCTTCAATAACATCAAGGAAGCATTGTCGACCAGCACCACAATGGCATAATCTGACATCAACCTACTGAGAGAGCTACACGTTGATGCAAGCCCGGTCGGATTGGGAGCACTACTGGTGCAAACCTCCCGAGCAGGAGACACAAGGCCCATAGCATATGCGTCTAGAGCCCTCACTCCCACAGAACAATGCTACTCGCACATCGAGAAAGAGGCCATCGCCGTTCTGTGGGGGTGTAGACATTTTCACCTCTATTTGTACGGATGAAAGTTCAAAACATTTACAGACTACAAACTGCTAATCCCGATCTTCACGGGATGGGCGCAACACCCTCCAGCACGGGTGGGCAAGTGGCTACTCCAATTACAACAATATGATTTTGACCTTATATACAAACCGGGGGCGGACAACCCGGCGGATTTCCTATCAAGACACCCACGAGCTGCCACAGCACCCGAAGTATCAGAGTCACACCAGACAGAAGAACGCATCCGCTCCATTGTGTATACGGCAAAACCCAAGGCAGTAAGCATACCAGAGCTCATCAGAGCCATAAACGACAACCCTTGCTGCACCCTGATGAAAAATGCCATTCTAGGAGGGTCGTGGAACACGTTCCTCCAGCACAACCACACCGTACCACAGAAGCAAGGGAGTTCCTAACAGGCATTTTCACCGTCTGCCATGAACTATCATTCACGGAGGAAGGCCTCATCCTAAGGGAGGTCTGCCTCGTGGATGGTGCGCACAAAAGCAACAATCGGGGATAGGGTATGGTACACCCACCTTGACTCCAAAGTGGAGGACATTATTACGGCCTGCCTCCTTTGCCTAGCAACCAAAGCCCTGAAAAAGCATGAACCCATTCAGAACGCACCGACGGGCACATCACCCTGGACTTTTGCACTGTACAAGAGGGGACCTACCTCCTAGTCGTCATTGACGGACACTCTCGCTACCCAGAGGTTGAGATTATTCGCTCCACTGCTCCGGAGGTTGTCATACCAGTACTGGAAAAAGATTTTTGCAACCTACGAACTGCAGTTGAAGAGACACGCATCGACAAACACACCCCCCAGCCGATGTCGTGTTTCGGGTCATGCTATGATCCATCATACCGCACCACAGCCAGAACAGAGCCAAGTTGATAGACAAGAGGAAAACGGGATAAGAGAATGAGGAGGAACGAACACATGAGTCACAAGAGACAAGCCAGGAAGTCACATACCAAAGCAGGGGACCAGGTGCTAGTCCTCCGCAACCCATCGAGGTCAAAGCTAGCAAGTACCTTTGAGACTGAGCCGTGGACAATGCTGCGATGAAAACAAACCATGGTTACAGCCAGTAAAAACAGGAAGCTTCTCACCCAGAATGCCTTGTGGTTCAAACAAGATCCGAGGAGACTATGGAAAGAAAGCTGTGACCTGAGAAGAGTCGAGGACAGCCATCAAGGTGAACCAACAACAAGGGAGCAAGTACTAATGGAGAGCTGGCACCAGACAGACGGCTCTCAGAAGAGTGGGCATCCGAATGAGGACAAAGGGGAGCATGGAAACCTCGAATCCGAGCCGAGTGGCAGCCCAGGACAACGGTCTGCCAATTAGCAGCCCTTCAGCCCCATCCGAGCCTGACCGGACGGCAGCACAGTCGATAGCACCTGAGAATGGCGGTGAGGTCGCCAGGCAAGCTAAGTGACTGTGTGCGCGAGTACAGACTTTAATGATGTACCAGGAGTATAATGTAATTTGTTTGTTTCATGGGGAAGGAAAGGAATGTTATGTCCACGTCACCACGTGTACGTGGTGATGTGAAATAAACGCTAGAACGTTTTCCGACGAGGAAGACAGTCCCTGGCGAACAGTGAAGCAGGTGGGGCGTGTGCTTCTGCGCGCTGCGTCCAGTGCGAACTGGGGCCCCTTGATCACTCACAACCAGGGGCGCCGGCACCGTTCACAACACTGTGGTTGAATGTCTCCTCCTCCAATGTCTTTTTGAATTAATCTTGTTTTTTTTATTTAAGTTTAATGCTTTTGTTTACCCGTTGACAGGTAGTACAAAAACATAGACAGACAATACGTGATATGCTTAATATGTAGTCTTCACATACAGTGCCCTAAAACAAAATAGGGGATCCACCCTGCAAAATGTGTCAAGAGGCCACTGGTAGTGCCGCCTCCCAAAGCCATAGACAGGCAATGCAGAATCGTCAGAGGATGCGGATTGCGTGTCCCTCTACACCGCATGACCAGCAGGAGTGTCCATTACACCCCTACTCTTGTACCCTTTGCCTCAGCCTAAATGCAACCAGCATTTACTATTAGTTTTCCAATTGGGTATGAAGCTGCATGGCACCCGAGGTAGGCCTTTTTTACACAAAATTAATAGCCATTCATACAATCAATCCAAATTGCCTAGATACTGCTTCTAATGATGTCCTGTCCTGAGCAATTTAAGGGTACAATCAAAAACAAGCAATGGCAAAGCCACAGTTTTTGCTTTTGTGTAGGCATGGGATATGCATTTGCCAGACACTTTCATAATGGTACTATTTGTACTATTTGTAAAATGGAGCTGGGCATATGATCTCTATGTCTGACAAATGCCTAATATGTGTCCATAAACCAGAACTGTTGGCGTTGGCAGTGCTTGGTTTATACAGGACTTCAGTGAAAGTAACAGATGGGAGGGCAGGCATTATCATTATAAACCGCGTGGCTGAAGGCACCCCTGGTTAGGACATTGTTATTAGACCAAGAGCTTATTTACAGAGGCATTTAAGCCATTCACTTTCAGAAGACTGCTTGCAAATAAACCTGCCAGGAATCAGAAAGCACTAAGTTTTATGTCATTGCATGCTAGAGCTAGCTCATAGAGACCGCAGGAGGGTGTGTTTTGGGAGGGGAGTGACAGGCCGTGGGTGGGATTGGCTAAAAGTATTAGCATGGCCGTGGGCAGTCAATGGGTAGGTAAATAAGCAAACAAAAGCCACAAGCTATGTGTCCCTCACATCCTATCCAACACCCACCTGTACTCCGAATGCAATCATTTCGGTTTACAACCCAAACGAAAAAGTGTAATTTAAGTCACTAAGTGTAAGTATAATTAATGTTGGATGTGATCTGAAAACGACTTTCTTTTCGCTTTCCTGTTGTGCGAGAGTCCATTCTGAACAGTGATAAATGCCTAGGTGGTGGGCATTTGTGGAGCCGAGTTGTGTTTCTTTGGGCGCATTCCAGTTATGCCAGGCTTCCTTCTATTGAGTCAACGACTAGACTTGGGAGAGCAATTGCTCTGAGCGCCCTTTTCAACTACGGTCATTCTCTCTTGACTATTTCCTGCCGCCCTGGAGACCGCCATGCCTGTCATTTGAGAATGCTTGTAAGAGTTCGGCATCTGCTTTTAGTAAACATTTTAATGAGCATTATAACTTTTAACTGCTGGTGCTTTACTGAAAGGAAGGCTTTCTGTTTTCCTTCGGCAGGGCCATCAACAGGATGTCTCTTTGAATTCCTCTTCCCCGCCCTAAAGCAATGTGTACGCCTCAATTATCCCTTCCTGGGACATTGTGCGAGCCTACCCAGTCGTGTTTTTTTACCTTGAAACAGCAATCGTAAATAATCGTATTTTCTCTCTTGGTTCCACGGGAAATGCGCACGAATTTATAACACACGTAGAAAAATAAACACAGACAAATAGGTTTTGCATTATTTAGCTATTGATTATGTTTCACTATTTTGTATCGTGCTAGCAAGTTAACTGGGAATATCAAGGATAACATTGTGCCTTTTATGGAATTGCACTGCACTTGTTATGGGTGTGATATCTGGCATAGAGAGGTACTGGTTTGAATGTGATTCGTAGGAGGTAGTGCACTTAGCATGAATGTGATTTGTGTGCATTAGCACACTTGCTACACGTGATTAGTGTGTGCTAGTGCGCTTATCATGATTGTGATTTGTATGTGGTAGCCCAATTACTAAACATGTGATTGGTGTGCGGTAGTGCACATTTGTGTTCTGTAGCACACTCAGCGCGTGATTCATGGAATTATCTACGTGGAAAATCCTGTTTGTCAATTCATGGAATCGACTACGCTGCACTTTTTCTTACTTTGTGGGGACTTTGCACAGGCTCAGCATGTCCTTGCGAGCGCCCTAGGGCCTTGCGCGAGACACCACGCAGAGCGTGGGCGTGGCTTGCACAGAGGTCAGGGAAGGTGGCAGAACTCAGAAAATGAGGAAGGGCAAGGGAAAATCTGGCCGTTGCGAGGGATGAGTCTATCGCACACCCACTATTGCGCAGAACGATACGTATTGAAGGATCCGACCGCGCAACCTCGCAGTATGGAAATGGCCACGCAAAGTCATACTATCCGCCACCCAAAGGCAGTCATACAGACACTCGCGCAAAGGATTCACCTAGGGGTGCGTGTATGCAGCCGGGGTTCCAATCTAACGTAGGGGTGCGTATATGCAGTGTAGAGGGGTGCAGGAACGGTTTACAGGGGTTTGCATGCTGTTTTTTGGAGTTTTACCTGAGTTACGATAAATCATATGTATTTTGTCAGGGTGCCAGCAACAGTTACGAGAGGACCCCCCACAGTGTCCCCAATATGCAGGCCTGCTCGCGGGGGACCCCATGGACTGTTTGATGGGTGTGTATATTTCTGCCCGGGAGAGCACGCAAAGGTAACTGTTTGGCTGTTTTTGCTTTCCGTGGGGGTGTGCCGTAGGCGTTCCAGCAGCGACTTGCGTAGACGGTTACTTTGCACAGACAATCCCAAGAATAAGCGGAGCATGCATTTTTTATTCTGTGCGCAGGCCGGCACATTGTCGTACTTGGCACGCAGCCTTTGCGGGATAAATGCACACTTTTCCATGAATGAGGCACACAATATACATGTGATTTGGGTGTGGTGGTCCGCTTACCACTACCACCACACTACTTACAACTCACTCTTCCTAAATACACTCCCTCTAGAGCACTCCGCTCATCCTCTTCCAACTCTCTGAGAGTGAGCCATTTTTCAAAACAGAGACTTAGGGGTAGATCCTTATCCTCTGCAGGGGCCACCCTCTGGAACAGTTTCCCTGCCTCTCCATCTCGAGCCGGATCTCCTGAAATTCTGTAAACACCTCAAGACCTTCCTCTTCTCCTCTGGCTTCTCTCTACCTCTCCCCTGCTAACGTCTGCTTCTACCTGCTACCATCTCCTGCTGCTCAGCTAGCTGACTGGTCGCCTGGCTCACCTCAGAACCTTACAGGTCCCAGACACCCACACCAGTCCCTGCACTTGCCTTCGGGCCCCCGCACTACTTGCAGCACTACGCACTTCCCTAGGATATGATATGATATAATATGGCATTTATAACGCGCCTATACACAAGTGTTCAAGGCGCGAATTAAGAGACAACCCTCTGCACTTAACCCAGCCCCCTGGACCAGGCACACTTCCTTTCGCCCATCCATCACACTTCACGTATGGCACTTACACGATATGCATGCACCTTACCCAGTAAGTAGTTGTCTGTCTGTTCCTTGGTCTTCCTTGCCCCTTCCCGAGCACTGTGTACCTGGATCACTTGGGGTAATGGCACTTTATAAATGTGCAAACAACCTGCCCATATACCTTCCTATCCTCACTTCTTGTCACACACTTGCATTATTGTCAGTTTGTCTGTACCCCCACCCTTCCCCAACTACCTGTTATGTACTTGAATCAGCAACAATGTCATCAGGCCTAGCATGCTTATTATTACTGTAAATCATTCTGAAATTTCCAAGACCCTATGAATGATTGTATCCCATGTTCACCTACTGTCTTGGAGCGCTTTGAAGCACTCGTTTTGTGTATAAGCGCTTTATAAATAAACAATACATTCCCATGATTGTGATTTCTATGCTGCAATGTGATATGTTACGGGAATAGAGGTCTCAAGTTGCCCCATGTCAGATGTGAGTAACATATCCAGTGCCGTGTCTCCCTTTGCATTCTGGAACCTACTGCCCTATATTCATTATGGAAAAGCATTGCTACAATTACGAGAGTGCAAAGAAAGCAACCATTGGCAAAAAGCAATGGCTCTGGCTTTGTAAATGTAGTTTTCGTTTGTCATTCAGGGATTTCGAGAAAAAAAAACAATCTTAAATGATGGCCTTTGCCCTATTATATTGTGAGTGAAGCAGAGAGGTGATGCATTATCTGTACTGCCTGAGCAGGTGGCTGACCTGATAATACAGTGGGCACTTTGTGTGGTTGTGTGAATGAGACAATGGCCTGGTGGATGAGTGAATGGCCGATTTGTGTGTGTGTGTTTGGGGGGTGGATGGGTAGGTGGCTGGGTTGGTGGATGAAGAGTTTTCGTGCAGTTGGAAGGATGGACAGTTTGTGCATTTGTGAATTGATGGATGGAGGGTTGAGTCGGAGGTTCTATCAGTGTCAGTAGACCAGTGTCCTGAATGCCAATGTACACCGAGTGGCACACTAAAAAATACTATTCATGGTGCCTAGAACCTGAAGAGAACATTAATTGCAACCATTATTTTAGACAAAGTAAAGGGATCTGGGTAAACAATAATACTATCAGGTAGCAAAAGGTCTGGAGCATAGGTTTCTGAACTACTCAATGAATACAATGATTACTTAACCAAGTAGATATAGGTCCAGATTACACGTTTGGATGTAGTGGTAAAGCATCTGATGTTCTACCACTCAGTCAAATACCGAATTTCGGATGTGAAACTCTTTAAGCCCCCCTGCTTTTAATAATTACCACATTCGGTAATTACAGTAATATGCAATTCCATGGCGTCCTATTGAACACAAAATGGGGAATAACTGAAATTTCTGCATAACTCTCAATTATGTGGACCCTTTAGGTTACTGCATGCTTACAGCCTGTTGTAACAGTAATTCTGTTTAGTTTTATTACCAGAGGTAATACCGTCAAACTCGTAATTAGGCCCATCGTTTCTGCAGTAAAAGAGGCAGTAATGCCGCCACCAGCACTTTTACCTCATCGGCAAAACACAAGTTTGCTGGTGGGAGCACTGATTTTTCTCCAGCCAAGTACTGGAGGTACATCTTGCCCCCACTGGCAAAAAAAAATGCCGGAATTACTGGCAGCGGTAATTCTGGTGCCAGTAATTCCGGTAATCTCCTCGATGGAGTCCTTTTGGACTCAATGGAATGGGGAATTACTTACCTTATTGGCACTCGGAATCTGCCGGTAATCCCGGCAGACCGAGTGCTGGTAATCGGTAAATCTGTTAGGTGGTATTCCGCCGGCCATACCGGCAGGATACGACCAAACTTGTAATGACCCTATTTTTTTAGGAGTAGCCAAGTTTTTTGCAACTCCACTTTTCATGGTCGAGGTGTTACAACATTTGTTCAATAGCCTGTATTTTAACTTCACTTTGCCAATATGCTTTGGTTTTGACTCCAAATTCGAACATGGAAGCTTTGCATTTAGCTCCAATTTCTTAATATGCTTTAGAAGTTCTTTGTCCAAGTTCCACTTTCTCAGTATGTTATAGGAATTCGGACTCCAAAGTCCCAGCATGCAATGTTTTATTTCAGATTCAGTTTCTCCAAAAGAGTTCTGACTTCAAGCTCCTGCTGCAAAGTTTACCTTCAGCTTGCTTTCTTTATATGAGCTAGGCACGCTGCTTCCACATTCTACCTTGCAATGTTTCTTGTCAACTTCCATTTCTTCTCTTAGAAAGCCAGATTCATTTTCCTAATGCGCTCTTGGAGCTCCACCTCACTGGTTCCACCATGCAGCATTTCTATGAGTGTTCTCTTTCTTGCTGGTTTACTCCATCGGAGTTTGTCCCCAGAATGTTTTCCTCCATCTCAGGGTTACTGCCCTGGTTGCTGTGGATCCACGGACAGTTCAACAGATCGTCCTTCCTTCTAAGATTCTCCACAGTCCAACTGCACATGTCTCCACAATAGTTTCTGTACCTCTGTGACATTACCTTTGATCATGACAGTACGACTCACCGCGTCTGTTGAAGACTCATATGTTTTAGATTCTATGTCCTCTCTGTCTGCTCTGGCTAGTGCCAGCTTGATGGTCTAGCGCCAGGATGCCCTCGGGCGAATGCTGCGCTCTAGAAGTAAACGCTAACTATTGTCAGTGAAAAAAGACTCTGCATTGGATGGTCAGTAGTACCTTATCTAACATATTTCATCACAGGTAGTATTTATTCTTTTTTGAAGGATAGTGTTAAAAAGGATCCTTTATTTTAGAAAATGTATGGACATTCCCTACACTCAATCTCATCCAGGAACCAGCGACAGGCTCATCATGTTCACGTTTATGACTGACAATTTTCATCTCCCCAGGGTGCAGCATTTCTACCAGGCATGCCCATATCTCAACTTTCTAAGACCAATAATGAGAGCGAGAGTCCCTCTCGTACCCTTGTCATGAACCGTCACCTACGTCCTTTCTGGACTTCGTGGGCCCTGACACATAGGGGATTGAATGCAGTAATCCTTCCAACATGGCCGCCGGACTCGGAACGCTGTTTGCCAGTCCTTGCGCTACACGCTCTGCGTTCTACTAAACAGACACGCCCCAGCGGCTCTGCGCGTCTCAACGCTACCGCTTGCTGTAGTTGGACGTGTGTTGCCGGAGTTCTCTCGAGGCTTTCATCTGCATCCTGTTTCCCGGTTCCTTGAATCCCCCTTCCATTCCTCCTTTCCTTAAAACTTACCTTCAAACTTCCTGGATTTTTGCCCGCACTCGGGTCACGGCATTCCGTGTCTCCGAGCTCAGACATTGCTCCTTACTGGTCTCCATCCTGGACATCTGAACGTATCCTGGAATTGGATTGTCATCCTCACACTGGAATCCGAAGACCGGCGCACGGGTCTATACAAATCCCAGACTGTGCGAAAGAAGTCACCAAAGAAGGTCCCAAGCAAACAACAAAAACAGGTGAGAAGGGAAGAGACTTGTGACAGATTGAGACACCTAAAAGACGATACTGACACAGAGATGGAAGCCGCGGTTCAAGACCTCATGCGAGGCATGCAGAAACTAACCACAGAAGTTCAGAACCTTAAGGCTGAGAATGCTGCATTAAAGCAGCTAGTTTTGTCACGTGACTCTGCAACTAAGGAAAGTGTGTTATTGGGAGGAGTAGTGGACACATTTGATGGTTCATCAAAGACCCTCCGTGCCTTCCTTGATTCATGTTTGGTACACTTCACCTTCAAGCCCTACTACTTTTCCACTCTTCGAGCAAAGGTGGGGTTCATGATCTCACACCTCACTGGTAACGCCTTGACCTGGGCAACCCCCCTAGTCAATTCGGGCAACGCCCTCCTGGATAATTACGATGGGTTCGTGGAAGCCCTAAAAACCATGTTTGATCACCCAGAGCAGGTTTACAGCGCTTAAGAACGCTTACTTGAATTTCAACAAGGATCCCAGGATATGCTTACCTATGTGACCCGCTTTAAACAACTTGTGAAGGAAGCTGATTGGTCTCCAGAAGCCAGTTTCACCCTCTTCTGAAGAGGCCTGAATGAAGAAATGAAGGACGAGTTAGCCAGGGTAGCTCGCCCAAATTCCTTCCAGGCTCTTATGGACCTTTCCTTGCAAATCGACTTTCGAATCCAGGAAAGAAAGGCGGAGAAAAAGAAATCCAAATCAACCTTCCAGAAGGCTGCCACAGACCACTCAATCAGACCAGAGCCCACAGCTTCTCCTACCTCGGATCCAGAACCCATGCAATTGGGGCCTTCCATGGTCCCATTACCCCACAAGAAAGAATGTGCCGAATTCACACTTGTCTATGCATGTATTGCGCCTTCGAGTGAGTGCCCTATTGCTCCTCCACGGCGTTCGGGAAACGCCAGCTCCCAATCCTAGATGGGGCACAGTTTCGGGAGAGAGATGTCTGCTCCACATCTATTCCTTCCTTGAACTCTCCTGGACAAAATAATCTTGTGATTCTACAGGCATTCCTATCGCCTTCCAAGAAAGAATCTTACCCCATCCTGGCATTAGTGGATTGCGGAGCCATGGGCATATTCATAGATCATGATTGGGTCACTTCTCACAACATTCCACATGAAACTCGAGAGAAAATGCAACCTGTAGAAGCTATTGATGGGAGACCTCTGTCTTCGGGACCCATAACCTCTTCAAACTAAAGAGATCATACTTTCCATAAACCAACATCAAGAGAGGATCAAATTTGATATCATAAGGTCGGCCCACTATCCAATGGTTCTAGGCATGCCCTGGTTACAGAAACATAACCCCTACATCATTTGGGCAGCAGGCTCCTTGTTTCTTAGTTCTGAACATTGTATGTCCCACTGCTTATCACAAGACACCTTTCCAAGCTCCTCTGAAGACTCTCAAGAAACTCCGCAAATTCCAGTCACTGTTTGTAACATCATCCGGATTCCCAGGGCCTATCAGGCTTACACAGATGTATTCTCGACAGCCATTGTTCAAGCTCTTCCACCACACAGACCTGAGGATTGTGCTATTGATACTGAACCTTCAGCAGTAATCCCTTTCGGGAGAATGTTTATCTTGTCAGAACCCGAAAAAAGGGCCCTCCGGGAATACTTGGATACCAACTTGGAAAATGGAACTATCCGACCATCCAAGTCCATGGCGGGCGCGTCTCTATTTTTCGTCCCCAAGAAGGATTCCAAGGAGCTTAGACCATGCTTAGATTACCGTGGCCTAAACCAGTGTACTCTCAAGGATCGTTACCCATTGCCTCTCATCCCGGACATCCTGGAAGCAGTCAGAGGTGCAGTCGTCTATACGAAATTAGATCTCAGGGGTGCCTACCATCTTATTTGCATAAAGGAAGGTGACGAATGGAAGACAGCCTTTAGAACACCCTTTGGCCACTTTCAATACTTGGTTATGCCCTTTGGACTTGCTAATGCCCCAGCAATTTTCCAACGTTTTATGGATCGGGTGTTTTCTGATATGCTGCTCCTCTTCGTTATTGTATATCTGGACGACATACTGATATACTCCAAGGACCACCTGAAACATGAAGAGCACGTAAAGACATTCTTACAATGTCTACGTGAACACAAAATCCTGGCTAAACCCGAGAAGTATTTCTTCCATCTATCTATTGTTCACTATCTCGGATTAGTTCTTAGCCCAAAAGGAATTGGAATGGACCCCTCAAAGGTTGATTCCATTCTATCCTGGCCTGTTCCAACCACTATAAAAACAAATCCAATCTTTCCTTGGGCTTGCTAACTTCTACCGGAAATGTATACCAGCATTTTCTGAGATTGTGCATCCCATTGTTACATTGTTAAAGAAAGATACCCCCTTTCGGTGGACTTCTGCCCAAGATTCGGCGTTCCAGCGGTTGAAGTCGGAGTTCACACAAGCTCCCATCCTTGCTCAAACTGACATAAATCGACCTTTCCTTGTCAAAACTGATGCTTCCAATTACGCCATTGGGGCAGTCCTGAAACAGGAATTTGGCGACAAGTTAGAACACCCTATCGCTTATCTTTCTCGCACCTTGACCCCCAGTGAAACTCATTATTCCGTCCTGGAAAAGGAATTGCTAGCCATCCGTCAAGCCTTCACTGATTGGCGTCATCTTCTTTTGGGAGCCAAACACCCGGTACAAGTCCGCACGGACCATCGGAATCTTCAAGTCCTGCAATCCCTAGAATGTAGAAATAGTCGCCAGGCCCGTTGGGCCTTCTTTTTTGCTCAATACCAATTTCAAATCCATCATGTTCCTGGAACACATAACATCATAGCTGATGCATTATCCAGAGGTCCTGATTATGAATCCCTTGAAGATCGGACCTTTCCTAAGATGTTTCCCCACACAATATTTGTTGCCCAAGCAATTACCCTTCTGGAGGATATTCAAATTCAAACCCAGTCCTCTGAACCTTGGAAGGAGTTTAAGAGAAACAATTGGTGGAATCTGAAAACAAAGGACGGATACCTGTTTAAGGACAATCGCTTGGTCATTCCCACTCCTGGACTGAGACAAAAGATCACAAGTCTATGCCACGATACTTTTCATTCAGGACATCGTGGCATCATCAACACTCTCCATCTAATACAAAGACAGTTTTGGTGGCCAAAGATGAAGGATGATATCAAGATCCATATCCAAACATGTGCAGTCTGCAATCAAAACAAACATGATAACAAAAAACCAGCAGGTCTCCTGCTCCAACCAACAATACTAACAAGACCCTGGGAAATCATTGCCACGGATTATATCGTGGAACTACCCTCTTCCAGGGGCTACACAACTATAATGGTTGACATTGATTTGTTCACTCATATGGCTCATTTTACACCTTTATACAAACTACCATCCTCATCTGAACTTGCTGGAATTTTCCTGGAACACATATTCCGGCTTCATGGGCTACCATCCAAGATCATTTCTGACCAGGGACCCCAATACATATCCCAGTTCTGGAAACAGTTATGTCGTATACTGGGAATCCAACGTGGCTTGTCTTCGGGTATCACCCACAGACCAATGGAGCCACTGAACGAGTAAACCAAACCCTGGAACAGTATCTTTGTTGTTTTGCCACCAAGGTCCAGGATGATTGGTCACTCTTAATACCTGTGGCCCAATTCGCATACAACAATTCAGATCATTCAGCTATCAAAACCAGTCCTTTCTTCTGCAGTCAAGGATTTCATCCTTCAGTTCTACCGTCCATTCCACCACACACACCCTACCCCAGTACCTGCGGGTGATTCTTGGATTGAAACACTAATTAATGTGCACAAAGAAGCAAAGGAACACCTTGAAAAGGCCTGAAGAGACGTTAAACATTATGCAGACTCCAAAGGAAGACCTGGGCCTTCCTATTCAGTAGGCGATGAAGTCTGGTTATCCTCGAAACTCCTTCCCCGTCACCTACGACCAAATAAATTGGCTCCCAGGTATTATGGGCCCTTTTCTATAAAAGAAATCGTCAACCCAGTGGCCTTTCGACTCCGACTACCAGAATCATGGAAAAGGATCCATCCAGTCTTCCACACCTTTCTGTTAAAACCATATGTTCAGCCCTCTCAAACTGTTCCAAGATCTACCCCAGTGATTGTCAATGACCAACTCGAATATGAGGTCTCCAGAATCTGTGACTCTAGGTACCGACGTGGCCAATTACAATATTTGGTCGAGTGGAAAGGTTATCCTCCCAGTGAGCGCACTTGGGAACCCGTGTCAAACATGAATGCCCCCAGGCTGATTCGATGATACCATCGTATCCATCCAGGCAAACCCGGGCTTCAGAGGAGGCATACTGTCATGAACCGTCGCCTACGTCCTTTCTGGACTTCGTGGTCCTGACACATAGGAGATTGAATGCAGTAATCCTTCCAACATGGCCGCCGTACTCGGAACGCTGTTTGCCAGTCCTTGCGCTCCACGCTCTGCGTTCTACTAAACAGACACGCCCGCGGCTCTGCGTGTCTCAATGCTACTGCTTGCTGTAGTTGGACGTGTGTTGCCGGAGTTCGCTCGGGGCTTTTCATCTGCATCCTGTTTCCCGGTTCCTTGAATCCCCCTTCCATCCCTCCTTTCCTTAAAACTTACCTTCAAACTTCTTGGATTTTCGCCTGCGCTCGGGTCATGGCGTTCCGTGGCTCCGGCCTCAGACATTGCTCCTTCCTGGTCTCGGTCCTGGACATCTGAACGTATCTTGGAATTGGATTGTCATCCTCACGCTGGAATCCGAAGACAGGCGCACGGGTCTATACAAATCCCGGACCGTGCGAAAGAAGTCACCAAAGAAGGTCTCAAGCAAACAACAAAAACAGGTGAGAAGGGAAGAGACTTGTGACACCCCAATTACAGAGAGAACCTTTACTTACGGTCAAACTCCATGCCATTGCAGTTGTGGCTCAACATGTTCTATTGGTTCAGCCTTGCAGAGTCAGTTGCAGATACAATGGGGCCGGGGGGAGCAGTATAAGCTATTAACCTTATGTTGACATGGGCAGGATAAGTTTTGCAACGCAGGTGACTTACCAGTGGGGAATTAAACACTGTTCACAAAATGTACTCTCTAAGAAAAGTAGTAAAAACAAAAGCAGGGTAGAAGCATTCCCTGACAGACCCATTTTAGTGTTGGCCAATTTAACGAGAGAAGTGCTAAATTTCCAGACAATAAAATGGGCAGTCAGACAATGCTGCAGTCCTGCATTTCTTTCCACTACTGTCCTCTGTTGAGGGGAATGTAATAGAAACATCGCCAGGACAACAATATTTCTTGATTGAACATTTTAAGGTAAGACAATTCCATTTCGCTGCAACTTTATGCTAGCTGGAATTAGCTGGGGATGATAGGTGTCAGCCTGAGAGGAACGTTAAAGAGCTGAGCACTTTGGTGATCCAATGGGAAAGTCGGAGGCTATTGCTGCAGCACAGAGCAGCGGATTGGCACCAGGGTCCTTGTGAGGTGTATCTGCCAGAGATCCACCAGAGAGCTAAAGCTCTGTTTACCGGTCTTCAAAATGGCAGTATGAGTCATTCGAGCCTGGCACTGGATATCTTAGCAGCTCTGGATAGTAGTGTTAATTTCGGTGGAGCTGGCACCCCACTTATAAGGGCATTAAGTCTGCTCTCCTACTCCCCCCTTGGTCGCCTGTGAGTGAGTATGCTCCCCTACTCCCCCCCCCCCTTGGATGCCTGTGAGTGAGTATGCTCCCCTACCCCCCTTTGGTCACCTGTGAGTATGCTCCCCTCACCCCCCCTCTTGGTCGCCTGTGAGTGAGTATGCTCCCCTACCCCCCTGATCCCCTTGGTCGCCTGTGAGTGAGTCTGCTCCCCTACTCCCCCCCTTGGTCGCATGTGAGTGAGTATGCTCCCCTACCCCCCGGCCCCTTGTCACCTGTGAGTGAGTATGCTCCTCTACCCCCCGGTCGCCTGTGAGTATGCTTCCCTAACCCCCCCTTGGTTGCCTGTGAGTGAGTATGATCCCCCCACACCGCACTTGGTCGCCTGTGAGTGGGTATGCTCCCCTACTCCCCCCTTGGTCGCCTGTGAGTGAGTACGCTCCCCCCACAGCCCTCCTTGGTCGCCTGTGAGTATGCTCCCCTACCCTCCCACCCCCTTGGTCTCCTGTGAGTGAGTATGCTTCCCACACTCCCTGGTTGCCTGTGAGTCAGTATGCTCCCCCCACTCCGCACGCTCACTATAATAAAAATATGACCCCTAGGCATCCCATGTTGCTTCCACCCTTCAAGTTGGGGTACGCCTCATGCCTTTGCCACATATTTTGACGCTCTGCATTGCATGCTGAGGCCACCCTTTAAGATAGGGTGCGCTTCATGTCTTTGCCACATATTGTGATGCTCTGCATTGCATGCTGAGGCCACCCTTTAAGATAGGGTGCCCTTCATGTCTTTGCCACATATTTTGACGCTCTGCATTGAATGCTGAGGCCACCATTTAAAATAGGGTGTGCTTCATATCTTTGCCACATATTTTACGATCTGTTTGTATGCTTAGGCCGCCCTTTAAGATAGGGTGCACTTCATGTCCTTGCCACATATTCTGACTCCCTGCACTGTACGCTGTGGCCGCCCTTTAAGATGAGGTGCGCTTCATGTCTTTGCCACATATTTTGACTCTCTGCATTGTACATTGAGAACGCCCTTCAAGATGGGGTGCGCGCCATGTCTGTGCCACATATTTTGAATCTCTGCATTGCATGCTGAGACTGCCCTTCAAGATGGGGTGCGCCTCATGTCTGCGCCACATATTTTGACTCTCTGCATTGTATGCTGAGACTGCTTTTCAAGATGGGGTGCGCCTCATGTCTGTGCCACATATTTTGACTCTCTGCATTGTATGCTGAGGCCACCCTTTAAGATAGGGTGTGCTTCATGTCTTTGCCACATATTGTGATGCTCTGCATTGCATGCTGAGGCCACCCTTTAAGATAGGGTGCCCTTCATGTCTTTGCCACATATTTTGACGCTCTGCATTGAATGCTGAGGCCACCATTTAAAATAGGGTGTGCTTCATATCTTTGCCACATATTTTACGATCTGTTTGTATGCTGAGGCCGCACTTTAAGATAGGGTGCACTTCATGTCCTTGCCACATATTCTGACTCCCTGCACTGTACGCTGTGGCCGCCCTTTAAGATGAGGTGCGCTTCATGTCTTTGCCACATATTTTGACTCTCTGCATTGTACATTGAGAACGCCCTTTAAGATGGGGTGCGCGCCATGTCTGTGCCACATATTTTGAATCTCTGCATTGCATGCTGAGACTGCCCTTCAAGATGGGGTGCGCCTCATGTCTGTGCCACATATTTTGAATCTCTGCATTGTATGCTGAGACTGCTTTTCAAGATGGGGTGCGCCTCATGTCTGTGCCACATATTGTGACTCTCTGCATTGTATGCTGAGGCCGCCCTTCAAGATGGGGTGCGCCTCATGACTGTGTCACATATTTTGACTCTCTGCATTGTATGCTGAGGCCGCCCTTCAAGATGGGGTGTGCTTCATGTCTGTGCCACATATTTTGACTCTCTCCATTGTATGCTGAGGCCGCCCTTCAAGATGGGCTACGCCTCATGTCTGTGCCATATATTTGACTCTCTGCATCATTTGCTCCCTTCCCCCATCTAAACGGGGTCAGACAAACTGTGTGTTCTCTGCTAGCACTTTTGTAATTAAGATCTCTCATAAGCACTTATGTAACTAAGTAAGCCTTCTTAACAGTGCCACGATGCCCGAGGGCAGTTGTGTGCTTTACAAATGCAAATAAATAAATAAATAAAATTACATATTTTGTGAAGGTGGGCAGTACACTTGTTAAGAGTATGACTTTGGCGAGAAGGGGTAAATCAATGCTGTCCGGCAGATTTCTTTTGGGTAAGAGCAGAAGGACACATTACTAAGATCTCTATATAAAACGCTTAGGCATGTTTCCGTACTCAGCAGATGCAATTCATCAGTGTTAGGTTGCCTTCTGCTGTCCAAATGGCAAAGTGTGCCTCATCTCTATCACCCCCTTCCTTGGGAAACTTTTGGAGAAGTTGGTCTTCCCCCAACTGACCCAGCACACTGAGCATGTTGGTTGCCTACACAACCATCAATCTGGATTCCGAGCTTCCAGAGGCAGGGAAACTGCGTTCCTGAAAACCTGTGAAGAACTGCTCGCATCTCTTGATTCTTTTTTTTTCATCTTTATTTAATTCTATTCCACAAACTTCATTAACATTACATAAGTGAGTATATAAAACTAGTAATTATACATATAATCTAATTCTATAATATCTGTATAAAACATAAACCAACACAAAACCCATCCATGAATTCCAATAAAAATGATACAATACAATAACAATACTCACACGACAAAACATAAACCCCATCATTCCCCCCCACCTAACATCAACCCCCAACTAACTCTTACAAAAGTACCATACCCAAACCTACCCATTACCCATAAAGATCATTAAAGGTTCCCCAATTTTCTAAATATTCATCCTCCCAATTGAGTCTGATTGATTGAGATTTCTCGAAGTGTGAAAATGTTTGCATGTCCATCAACCAGTTCTCAAGTTGCGGCTTTCTCCTAGGTTTCCACAACTTCATAATTTGTTTAATTGCCATCAGTAAAGCCCTATCAATCCAATATGAAGAATCACAAGCACTTTCACATCGGCCTTCACATGAAAGAAATATAACTGCCATAAAGGTTCTTGGAAATTAAATATTCCCCACCATATCAATCCTATCCAATATTTCCTTCCAGAATCCCACTACCCTCTACGCATATGAAACAAGGTTCCCCTCATATGATGACAGCCCCAACAAAGATCATTATCCATCAAACCTCTTGCACACATTCTCACTGGCGTCCCAAAAAACCGACCCAATACCCGTTGGTGAACATAGCGTAAATTCAGATCCATTTTAGCCTTTGCTGCCACCCTCCAAACATTATCCCATAATTTAACTGGCAAATCTCTCCCCAACTCCAAAGCCCAGGTCAAGCGCAAATTCTCCCATAAATCCTTCATGTTTCTCACCATAGGCATCAACTTAATGTACGTGGACACCATACAAGTTGGAACGTCACAATCTTTACATATATTGGGTTTATAGTTCATCGGTACTCCCAACATCTGTTGCCTTTCACCAACAACTGTGTTAAAGATCTATACCTTCCATATTCTCTATTAGCCAATCCATATTGCTCAACTAGATCCACAAAGGAAAACGTTTTCTCATCTTTCCATACATCCTCAATCTTTAAAATTCCCCTATTAGCCCACCTTCTCTAATTCAACATTTTATTATCAATTTGCAATCCTGCATTAAGCCAAATGGAAGTTCCTTCATACATAAACAAATCTTGGTCACATCCCACAATCCTTTCTACTAAAGCAGTTTTTGTAACAGCTAAAGATTCCAATTTAGCCCCTGAATTTGGCTGTTTCCCATAGGAATATATACAATCTAATGAAAAGGGTGTAAGTCTCTCTCTTTCCATGGTAAGCCAAAATGGTTCTGATCTCTTTCCTTCCCTAAAATAATACAGAACCTTCTTGAGTAGAAATCATCTGTGATAATTTTCCAACACTGGATATCCAAAACCTCCCTCTTTAACATTACGAATCATGATAAAGCGGGGAATCCTTGGCCTTTTACCTACCCCCCCCAAAAAATCCATGAATACCCTATCAATGCGTTTAAGCCCTTTTTTGGTAAATTTCATGGGAAGTGATTTTATATAATATAAAACATTAGGTAGAAGCATAATTTTTATAGCATTTACCTTAGCCCAAACCTTTAAAATCAGCCGATCCCTCTTACGTATATCCTTACATTTAGTAGCATATTTTCCTGGTTTCGGAATCAAGTTAACTACCGTTTCTCGCATAGAAGGACAAAGAACCCCTACCGGAAGGAACTGATTATACAACTTACATAACTCCCAGCCAAAATGTTGTTAAAAGATCTAAAAAAAATCCACCGGCATCTCTTGATTCTAACTCTCCTGTTGTTCTCATTCTACTTAATCCCTCCACAGCATTTGACATGATCAATCACTCCATCCTCATAAAATGGCTCCACAATACCCTTGGTATCTCGGAACGGGCACTGGACTGGCTGACCTCCTTCCTCAATGACCGTCCCTCCCAGGTTATCCTGGACTCTTTCTCCTCTCTCACCTCTATCTCTACTTGTGGCGTCCCCCAGGGCTCCAACCTTTCTCCCTGTCTCTTTAACATTTATCTTGCCCAACTGGCACACCTAATTTCCACCTACTCCCCTTACTTCCAATGTTATGCAGATGACACACAACTCTTTTTCAGAATTTCATCTTTCCCTCTCCTTACTTCCTCCATCATTCCTGACTTCCTATCTGCCATCCGGTCATGGTGTGCCTCCAATGATCTTTACCTCAATAGCAGCAAGACTGAGATCCTTCCCATTGGGATAGCTGCTGCCTCTTTATTCCCCTCACTCTGGCCACCCTCTATGGGTTCTCCCCCTTCTCATTTATCCGAAGCCAAAAACCTTGGAGTCATATTCAAGTTCTCTCTTTCATTCCCCCCACACGTCCAGGATCTTGCCAATAAGGCCCACTTTCAACTTCACCTCCTCAAAGGAATCCTTTCTTTCTTCACTTTTCCCCAGAAGCTCAATGTCTCTAGAGCTTTGGTACTCTTTAGGCTTGATTACTGCAATATGCTCTTCCTTAACATACTCTCTTCCTCTCTACGCCCCCTCCTGCTAATCCAGAATAGGACTGCAAGACTTATCCTTGGCCTCAAGCCTAGGGACTGCATCTCTCCAGCCCCAAACAACTCTGCACTGGTTCCTGGTTGTTGCAAGGATCAAATTCAAATCGCTCTGCATCATCCACAAGGCTGTCTGGGGCCGGGGACCATGCTATCTACAACTGGCTCTCACTAAATACATTCCCTCCAGATCTTCATGTTCCTCCGGCACCAACTTTCTGCGTGTCAAGCGCTTTGTTAAACTGCGAGCTGGTGGCCGATCTCTTTCCGCGGCCTCCCCCTCACTTTTCATCTTGAGCCGTATCTCCTCAAATTCCAGAAGTTCCTCAAGACTTTCCTTCTCACCTCTTCCCCTCCCCTCTCTCTTTTGCTAAAACCTTACAGTCGTTGAGATTGGTGACCAGGGCCCTGATGTGTCCACCTGGGCCCTGGCCTCCCACTCCAATCGCCTTCAGCCTCTGCCCACTCCCAGCACTTGCCTCCATGCCCACTGGCCTGTAATATCACAGGCCTGCACTTATTTTTTGGTAGTTGTCCACCTTTACCAAGTGATCTCTGCTAGTCACTTAACAGTTGTTGCAACTTACTTCTAGCATTTCCCTCCGTATTACTCCTAGCAATTACCCACCGACCCATCCCTCTCTCTCCCTCTGCACTTGCATGTTCTGAATACTCAGAAGACCTAGTAGGAGCACCTCTCCCTTTCATTGTTATATTTGCCTCTCATTCCCATGCTCCCTGCCTGTTGCCCTGTGGGCACTTTGAAACACAATTTACTTGATGTATAAGGGCTTTACAAATGCACAATAAAATCGAAAGTAAAATAAATGAACAGTTAGTTACCGGCTCAACATTTCAGTCTCTAAAGAGCGAAACACTGTAGGACGGATGCCTCATGAGCTAAAACTGAAAGTAGGTGCACGGGGACTCTGCAATGGAACAAGGGTGACAATTCTGCATCTATAAAGACACATCATAGAGGCACGTGTAATCAATGGATTGAACTTAGATACTGTTCTTATACCGCACACACCTCTCATTCCATCTCATACAAATATGCCTTCCATCTTCCTCAGTGCTTACCTTTTTTCTCCATGGGTCACAGCTCGGGACGGCAGAACTGCCCTTTTATAAAATGTAAAACATTTTTAAAAATTCAAGTTGCAACTTTAGGGCTTTAATTTATTTAAGTAGTGATGCGGAGTATGTTGGGGGATTTTTCTGTATTCATCAAAAAGAACATTACTGAAGGAAGTAATGTGTTTTTTCTAATTGATACATTCCTCCGCCACAGATTGCTAATTTTGGAAAGCTATGTGAGAGAATTATGAGAATGCTATTGTTACACGAATACGTTTTTTTAAAAATACAGTCCTCCCTACTCCTGTTCAGTAGTCCCTGTTCAGGTGATAATGCCATGTGAGCATATGAAGTGAGATCCAAGTTTCTGCTTGACACATTTCCACCAAAAGCACACCTCACTGAACTGCCTGGCCCATGGTGGAATGTGCCTGGACAACCTTCTGGCAACTACTTGTGGACTATCTCATAGCAGGTTTCATTGCACAGAATTATTCCTCGCTTTCATTATAGGTAACCCCTTTTTAGGACCTGTGAAGGAAGCCAACAAATAACTGGTAATATAACTTGAAATCATTGTTTCTGGCAGGGTTGTGGAATTCCTATAGCCATCCTCCCAGGGTAAGTACTCTACAACACTATTTCATGAGGATATACTCTCCTGGACAACTAGGCAGTAGGTACATCTTGTAAACGTTATTTTTTTATTTTTTTTATTATTCTTTCTTAGAACTATTGTGTACCTGGGAAATTCACAGCTACCTAGCTCCTGTGTGTTGGTTACATGGCTGTATGGTTCCAGCAGCAGTGTGTTGGTTACTTGGCTGTATGGTTCCAGCAGCAGTGTGTTAGTCACTTCCCTCTATGGTTGCAGTAGCAGTGTGTTGGGTACGTGGCTGTATGGTTCCAGCAGCAGTGTGTTAGTTACTCGGCTGTATGGATCCAGCTTCATTGTGTTGGTTCCATGGATGTATGTTCCAGCAGCAGTGTGTTGGCTACATGGCTGTATGGTTCCACAAGCAGTGTGTTAGTTACATGGCTGTATGGTTCCAGCAGCAGTGTGTTGGTTGCATGGCTGTATGGTCCAAGCAACAGTGTGTTGGTTGCGTGGCTGTATGGTCCCAGCAGCAATGTGTTAAATGGCTGCATGGTTCCAGGAGCAGTGTGTTGGTAACTTGTCTGTATGATTCCAGCAGCAGTTTGTTGGTCACTTGGCTCTATGGTTGCAGCAGCAGTGTGTTGGTTATGTGGCTGTATGGTTCCAGCAGCAGTGTGTTGGTTACTTTGCTGTATGGTCTCTGCAGCAGTGTGTTCGTTACGTGGCTGTATGTTTCCAGCAGCAGTGTATTGGTTACGTGGCTGTATGGTTCCAGCAGCAGTGTGTTGGTTACTTTGGTGTATGGTTCCAGCAGCAGTGTCCTAGCTATGTGGTGGTATGGTTCCAACAGCAGTGTGTTGATTACATGGTGGTATGGTTCCAACAGCAGTGTATTGGTTACATGGCTTTATGGTCCTAGCAGTACTACATGGCTCTAGGGCTCCAGCAGCAGTGTACTGGTTACTTGGATGTATGGTTCCAGCAGCAGTGTGTTGGCTACGTGGCTGTATGGTTGCAGCAGCAGTGCGTTGGTTACATTCATATTGGTATTGTTTATTTGTAAAGCACCTATACAGAAAGCAAGTGTTTCAAAAAGGGAGGGAACAAGGGCAAAAAACAACAGTCATTCAGAGCCCTTGAATTTCTGAACGATAAAAGTCTGCACCGGCAGAGTGGGTGCATGGAACAAGTGCATATAATACAATTAACGGTGTAATTAACAGCAAATAGGTCTGACAACGATTCTGCAGTTTTTCCAAGTGCATTGACGCGCCACCATGCAAGGAGGGGAGACAAGGGAAAAAACAGACGATCTTCAAGGCATGCTGCATTCAGATTGTGCAAGTGTGCCGGCAGGTGGAGGAGAGGGGAGCGGGGACGAGTGCATGGGGTGTAGGATGGGGGAGGGGACCAAGTGCGCCCAGTCAGTCAGAAGCTGGGGTAGGTGCTGAGAGATGCCACTCTCATGGGTCATTGACCAAATGCAGTAGCGATGAGGCAAGTGCAAGGGCCGAAGGCAAGTGCGAGAGGACTGGTGAGGGTGCCAGGGACCGGCGAGACTTGCAGATAGGTAGGTCCCAGGCCCCAGAAACCCTTGTGGACAATGTAGAGGGTCTTGAACTTGATCCTTGCAGCCACGGGGAGCCAGTGGAGGGATTACAGCGCCGGAGAGATGCGGTCCCTGGGCTTGATGCCAAGGAAAAGTCTTGCGGTTCTGTCCTGTTCTGGATGAGTTGCAGAGGGCACAGAGCAGAGGCAGGGAGGTTGAGAGGCTGCTGCAGTAGTCCAGCCTTGAGAGAACCAGGGCCCTGGAAACAGTGAGCCACTGGGGGAAGGTGAGAAAAGGAAGAGTACCTCTAAGGAGGTGTAGCTGGTAGTTGGACGTTTAAGAGATGTCAGAAATGTGAGTGGAGAGGGAGAGAGTGGAGTCGAAGATGACTCCAAGGTTTTTTGCCTCGCAAGTGGGTAAGGGCACAGGGCCAAGGGAGGCCGACAAGAGTGAGAGTGGGAAAGCGGGAGAATGAGTCCCAATGTGAACAATCTCAGTCTTACTGGCGTTGAGGCAGCGGTTGTTTGCAGCACACCATGTCTGAATTGCGGACAGTTAGATAAGAACGGCGTAGAGGAGGTGGCTGAGGGTAGCCTGAAGGAGAATTGCGTGTCATCCTCATAACACTGGAAGTAAGAGATGAAAGTGGCAATCACACATGCAAGGGCAGCCATGTAGACATTGAAGTATCAGGGGCATAGGTTATAGCCCTGGGGAACACCACAGGTTGAAAGAGTGTTAGTAGAGAAGTTCCACCTGGGATGGGCGGTCGGAGAGGAAGGAGGTTAACAACGCCGGAGCCTGACCTGTGATTCCCAGGGTGTCATGCAGACGTGCAATCAGGATGTTGTGGTTTACCGTATCAAAGGCAGAGGAAAGGTCAAGAAGAATGAGGACAGAGCAATTGTTAGTGTCGACATTTGAGAGCAGGCCTTCACAGGTGTTCAGAAGAGCAGTTTCCGTGCCTCTGTATTCCCTAAAGCCTGACTGATGGTCGTGGAAGCAACCAGCAGCTTCAGTGTGGAGGGTGAGCGGAGAGATAGCCAGCTTCTCCAGGAGTTTGCCCAGGAAAGGGATGATAGAGATAGGGTGGTAGTTTGCCAGAATGGAGGGGTTGGCAGATAGTTTCTTAAGTAGAAGGTGCACAAAGGAGTGCTTAAGAGAAGTTGGGAAAACTCTGGTGGCAAAAGAGAGATTTCAGAGATCAGCCAAGGCTGGAGAAAGAGAGTCAATGTTGTCTAATGTGTGACGTCCCGGGTGTGCACTGGGCATGCGCGAGCCTCGTTTGGGCCCGCGCATGCGTAATAGAATAAAGGAAGTCCGTGCGGCAGTTGCCGCCGGGTGATGCAACCGGCAACATCGTGTCTGACTAATCTGTGCATGCGTGTGTGTGTGCACGTGTGTTTGGCCACCCACACTACGCTAGGCCACACAACAACTGGCGACGAGGCGGGATGCCACACGAGCGCTCGTGGAACACATAGCACGTTGTAGCAACGACGTCACGGCGGATGAGTCACGGACCCGGCGGGTGCATTCCGGCGACGTTTAGAAGCAGGAGCACAGTGGTAGCGGCCTGAGAAGGTGCTCGTGCGCCACTAGCTCCACTTCGACCAATTTTTGGAATTTCTGGCTATCCTCCGTGCCCAGAGGATGACCCATTGAAGGCAGGCACCACACGGAGGGGACCTGAAAGCAGCAGAATGCAACAAGGGGGGCACCACACGCAGTAAGAGAGGTCAAGGTACATGCAAGACCCTCCAGGGTCAGGTTTGCGGCCTCCAGCCCAGCAGGAGGTGCCTGTGCGACCTGTGATCCTGTCGGACAGTGAGGGAGAGAAAGAAACTGCAGCGGTGGCGGCGAGAGCACAACAGGGAGCCTTGCTACCCATGCAAGAATTTGATGTGTCAGGACCCCCTTCGAAGTTGGGCCCAAGATGGCGGCTCTGGATCAAAAAACTGGATATGTACTTTACAGCAACGGGGATTAATGATGACAATGCAAAGAGGGCCACTTTGTTGTACTCAGCAGGCTTAGAGGTTTTACGCATTTACGAGTCCCTCAACTTGTAGGTAGACACATACACCGAGGTGAAGAAGGCGCTGGAGAACTATTTCATACCGCTCTCGAATGTCGATTACGAGAGGTTCCTCTTCTGCGGGGAAAAGCAGAGAGAGGAGGAGTCGCTCGACCAGTTCTGTGCCCGGCTTCGAATGATGGCCACCTCTTGTCGATGGGACAATGATGAGTGCATGATACGTAATCAGGTTCTACAGGGTTGCAGTTCCAGCAAACTGTGGAGACAAGTGTTAAGAGAACCAGGCTGGTCCCTGCAGCAGATATTGGACAGTGGCAGAACATTTGAGCTGGCCGAGTCCAGAGGGACGAAAATGGATGCGGCGGTGCATCCAGGAGCATCGGAGGAAGCTTTCGCCATGGGGAAGCGGTCGATATCGAGAGACAAGTGGGGCAGAGAAAGCAGGAAAGTCGCTCGACTGCGGGGTCCGACAGCATTTGCCAGCAATGCGGCTATGACCTGCCCCACTCTGAGGAATGTCCTGCCAAGGACAGGTCATGTGGCAGATGTGATAGACCTGGCCATTATGCCCGAATGTGTCGCGCCCCTGCCCCGGTGTCAGTGCAGAGAGGCCCAGCCAGAGCATGTGGCGGTGGCTCAAGAAAATTGCGGAGCATCGCGGCGCTGGAGCAGGAGATACAGAGGCTGCACATGGCAGAAGAGGAGGAGGAGGAGGACGAAGTTGAAGAAGTATTCTTCATCTCAAACATTGCTTCAGGTGCCAAGAACAAGAGACAGCCAAAATGCGTAGTCGACATCCAAGGGGTGCCGACGCAAGTGCTCATCGATACCGGTGCATCGGTCTGTGTGCTGGCCGCAGACCACTATAGGCGGATTCCGGGACCTCCGGCGCTATGTACATCAACTGCCAAGATCTTTACGTTTGGAGGGGACACCCCCCTTCCCATTGATGGCGTGTTTATAGCGCCCGTGTCCAAGGACGGCGTCTCCATCAAGGCACGTTTCTTCGTTACGGACGTGAGCCACCACTCGTTGCTCAGCTGCGCAGCATCCGAGGCCCTGAATTTGGTCCATTTCACGATGGCAGTCTATCAAATGGACATAGAGGTACTGTTGAACAAATTCACAGGCATTTTTGAAGGGGTTGGAAAGTTGAAGGCACCACCGGTGCGGCTGCACATTGATAATACAATCAGGCCGACTGCCCTGAAGCACAGGCGGATTCTGTTCCACCTGAGAGAGAAGGTGGAAGAGGAGCTTCCCTCGCTGGTCAACAATGACATTATTGAGAGGGTGGAAGGGCCGACACCCTGGGTATCCCCCATAGTAGTGGCGCCAAAGCCGAAGCAGCCAGGGGCAGTGAGGATTTGTGTGGACATGCGTCTCCCCAATGCCGCCATCAAGAGGGAGAGGCACCTCACGCCAACGCTGGACGATATTATTGGCGAATTACAGGGGGCGAAAGTATTTTCGAAGTTGGACCTACGAGCGGGCTATCACCAGCTTGAGCTTCACCAAGACTCGAGGTTCATCACCGTCTTCACAACGCACGAGGGGCTTTATCAATTTAAACGCCTGAGTTTTGGTATCTCCTCAGCGGCAGAGGTTTTTCAGAACACTATAAGAGGGGCACTCGCAGGCCTAAAAGGGGTGTTGAACATAAGTGACGATATCTTGGTGTTTGCGGACACGGAAGCCGAGCACATGAAAAGGCTCGAGAGCACACTCAAGAGATTGCACGACCTAGGCCTCACCTTGCACCGCCAGAAATGTGAGTTCCTCAAAGATCGGATTGGGTTTTTTGGGTTCATACTTCACGCAGCGGGAGTGTCACCGGACCCAGAGAAGATCAGGGACATCCGGGAGGCAGCGGCGCCAACATCCCCCACGGAGGTAAGAAGCTTCCTGGGGATGGTGAACTATTGCGGACGCTTTATCAAGGGCCTGGCCTCCTTAACAGAACCCCTCAGAGCACTGACCAGAAGTGATGCGGTGTGGAAGTGGGAAGGTAAGGAGCAGGAGGCGTTTCAGGCACTCAAGAATGCCATGTCGGATGGGGACACTATGGCCTACTTTAATCCCGCCGAAGAGTTGGAGATCGTCGTCGATGCCAGTCCGGTGGGAGTGGGGGCAGTGCTCTTGCAGCCGGACGAAAGGGGTGACATGAGACCTGTTGCGTACGCCAGCAAGGCCCTCTCTGATACTGAAATGCGATACTCGCAAATTGAGAGGGAGGCGCTCGCCATTTTGTGGGGGTGCCACCATTTTCGCCTGTATATTCTGGGTAAGCCCGTGACAGTGGTAACAGACCACAAGCCCCTACTACCAATTCTGGCGGGTCTATCCTCGAAGCCGCCGCCAAGGATAGAGAGGTGGATGCTGGCCCTGATGGAGTACGGGGTGCGTCTAACGTACAGGCCAGGCACCAACAATCCAGCAGACTACCTGTCACGTCACCCCAACGCTGGGGGTTCCAACAAAGGCGGAGAGGTGGCAGACTGCCAGGGTCTACTCTGTAATGTGGTGGATGGGGCACTCCCCGTAGCGTTGTCGAGAGCAACCATTGCCTCTGAGTCATCCAAGGATGAAGTCTTTGACATCACTAAAGTAGCCATTAGAAGTGGAGATTGGAAGGAAATGCTGCGCAACAACTCCCGGCGCCAGCAGGAGGCCCAGAGAGATCTTCAGGCACTATGGCGGGTGAAGGAGGAGCTCTCAATCTCCGACGATGGCCTGCTACTGAGAGGTAGGCAAATTTTAATCCCGCAGACACTAAGGGAGAGGGTGCTTGAACTGGCACACATCGGACATCAAGGGGTGGTCAAAACGAAAGCGAGACTACGACCAAAGGTGTGGTTTCCGGATCTAGAAGAAAAGGTCGAGGGCTTCGTGAAAAGGTGTTTGGGTTGCCAGGCGGCGACCCCGGGTGACAGGGCTCCCCCTATAAGCTCGATGGAGCAGAGTGAGAAGCCGTGGGGGACAATCCATGTAGACTTTGGTTCGACGGGTCGGGGCATGTATTTTCTGGTGGCCGTTGACCAATGGTCGAGATACCCGGAGGTGGAGGTGGTAGAATCAACGGCAACAGAATTCACCACGCGGGCATTCGACAGAATGTTTGCGGCACATGGTTTTCCTGAAATGCTCTGCTCCGACAACGGACCGCCGTTTACCGGCAACCAATTTGCGCAATACCTCCGTGATAGGGGAATCCAGCACCGCAGAGTATCGCCACTGTGGCCTCGCGCTAACGGCGAAGCGGAAAGAATGATGCGCACGCTGAATAAAGTGCTGAGAATCTCGGCAAACGGAGGTGACGACCTGCAGAAGAAGCTAGTGGAGTTCTTGAGGGAATATCGGACCACACCCCATCAGTCCACGGGTGTCGCCCCGGCGGAGGCCATGTTTGGGCGCTGCCCCAGAGGAATGATACCTGAAATGGAGGGGAGGAGTCCGGGCGTCATAGACAATGAAAAGGTACGACAAGATCAGGCCATACACAACCAGAAGGAAAGTGACAGGCGCGGTCTGCAGGGCAAAGAGATCCGTGTCGGAGATTCAGTGCTAGTCAAGAACCGACACCCCGAAGGAAAGCTAGCTCTACCGTTTGAACCGCACCCTTGGAAGGTCACCCATGTAAAGGGGACCATGGTGACAGCCGCCTGCGAGCGCGGTACGGTCACGCGTAACGTATCTTTCTTCAAGAAGGTGGACACATCAACAGGAATGTCCAGTGCCCAAGCCGTGCCCACCCCGGAAGGAGGCCCTGAAGAGCTGGGCGAGGAACCCATGAACATCGGAGCCCCAGCGGTGGAAGCAAGCACGGAGACCCCAACAGTCTCGTCTAGGTATCCCTCAAGAGTGTCCAGGAGACCGCCTGCCCGTCTCAGGGACTATGTGTTGGACTCAGGGGACTGAGGTCAGGAGATCCGTGACCGTCAGTAAGGGACGGGAATGAACCTGCTCCCAGGTCGCTCCAGTTAATGTTTAATAAGTTAAGTTCATGTTGTTGTTTGTTATTAAATATAAAAAGGGATGTGACGTCCCGGGTGTGCACTGGGCATGCGCGAGCCTCGTTTGGGCCCGCGCATGCGTAATAGAATAAAGGAAGTACGTGCGGCAGTTGCAGCCGGGTGATGCAACCAGCAACATCGTGTCTGACTAATCTGTGCATGCGTGTGTGTGTGCACGTGTGTTTGGCCACCCACACTACGCTAGGCCACACAACATAATGTATGGTTCCAACAGCAGTGTGTTACATGGCTGCATGGTTCCAGCAGCAGTGTGTTGATTGCATTAGGTTGAATCCTACTGCCAGACTGGGATGGGGCGCTAAACCGAGCAGGTTCAAACTAGTCCACAGCAAAGTGAACTATGATATCTTTGCTGTGTTTGCAGACTGGTTCACTGCAAATAGATGAATAGTTTTGATAGGCTAACACTGGCAACCTTTCAAGGGTGCTGTGGGCTGTCACGCCCTCTATTGGGCTGCCTGCAAGAAATGTTTTCCATTCCCGACCCACAACCCCCATAGTATGGCTTCCTCTATCAAGAGTACTTGATGCTGCAGGATTCAAGGGAAAAACTCTCAACTGTGCTAGGAAGGCTCCTATTCATCTGAGGTCTGAGATACTCCTTGTTCAGTGGTTCACACAGTTCACCAGCTTTCAAAATTGCAATGCATTTTGTTGCTCATGGATGTGCTGGAAAGTATGACTAAGACACTTTGTTGTTTGAGGGGTTTAGACCTGAAGTACTCAAATGTGCTGCCCTAGTAATCTATGCATTTATTTTGCCTATAATAGGCTCTACTTTCTTTTTATTTTTAAGCATTAAGCCACAAGCTTTGGTAAATAAAGTCTTAGTTACAGCAGAACATGCTCTGTTCCATTAATTTCTAAGCATGTATCCGTTTGGTGTATTTGATATAATAGCATGTTGTGTCTGTGTGGCATAGTTAATAAACGTAAGCAACAGGGCGGCAGGTAGGTTATTTCACAGGACTAATTGATTCGGCAAACATTTAGTCTCGTGGACAAGTAGATTTTTAAAATTATTCCACAACCCACCTCTGGAGACACAGAATATCAAGGTCCTCTTAGGGTCCAGTTTGTAAAATATCTCCTGGGATGAAGTGGTGGAAAGAACACAGGTAGGTGGGTCTTTTGTTTCAAAAGAAACTCGGAAACTACCTTGGGTAAGAATAATGGTTTGACCTGTAGAATGACCTTTCCTTAGCAGGAATTGCATGAATGTGGGGGCATCGAGAGTATATTTAATTCTGACACCCATCTAGCTGAGCCTCTAGAAAAGCAACCGTAAATGAAAACAGTCTAAGAGGGGATGAATGAAGATGCTAAAATGGAGCCGCCATCATAAACGTAAGCATTAAGTTAAAGTCCAATGGCAGAATTTCAAAAGGCTGTGGATGGAATGTATCACTTAACACTTTCAGAAACTCTAACATCACCAGCCTGCGAAATAGGACCCTTGCTCAGATGTCATCTTGAACTCAGAAGCCCTGCCTAATAGCAACAAAATGAATTCTAGAGATGAGCTTGGAGGGGCATGTCCAAGTGTGAATATAACTATCACGGCACCAACTTAAGAACTTCAGCCAGTGACAAGCATAGATGGAATTGGTGAATAGAAGCCATGCACAGAGCATCACACCAAGAGCGTCCTCAGAGAGAACAAAATCCTTGTACCACAGCCTCTAAAGACCTAGAGCTAAGTATAGACCTCCAATAGGCACTGGCTAGAGTCCAAACAAAACTCCAGGAACCACAAGTGTAACCATAAGGGATCCCTTGATTGGAAGGCTGAGGATAGCAGGAATGGAAATATGCCTTAGAAAAATCTGTCCCACGCCTAACCAGGGGACTCTCTTTGGCAACCATTAATTGCTCAGCAAAGGGGCATGAAATCCTGCACCTTGAGAAGACTCAGGTAAAAGATGAGTGAGGATATGAGAGGACCAATGTGAGCGAGATCACTGCCCAACTTGGGAGTCAGCCAACCCAGAGAGGAGGTGATTTCTCTGATGGCCCCGTTCCTAGCTACTTCGGTGGCAAAACCAGAGATGTTGCCAGACGATGCTCCAAAAATCAAAAGGATAGCACTAATGGCCGATACCACCTTGATTCCCTCAGAGGGAGCCTGAATCCAAGGGAAGGGGGTATGTGGCGAGTCAGAGGTGCTCACCATCCTTTTTATGTGGGTAACTGAGTCACAGGGAATGGGGTGATACATCTGCTGCCTGACGTGGGGCCCAGAGGGTTTAAGGACCAGGATTCCATAGGCGCTGGTCTTAAAAGTCCCAACTACCCCATAAGTTGTATGGCCTTGTTGATCAAGGAGCCAGCCTGTCTGTAGCTAGACAGCATAGGAACGTTAAACAGGGTGAGAGTCAAGGGTCAGCAGTGTGTCATTATTGCCAATTCAAATGTTTAATTCCTATTTAGTTATTTGTTGGTATCTTGTACAGTATCACACGCTGCTTGGGGATGTTTCAGAGAGCTGTGGAAAGATAAGAGGGGAAAAATAAAGAAAAGGGACCAGGAATCATTCACAGTTAGATGAATAGTTACCTTCCATAATCCAGTGTAGGATATTTCAGGTGACTAGAGGAGAGGTAGTTAGACCAACTACGTTTTTTATCACTGACCTGTTGAGTTTTTATCACTGGGCCCTCAATGGATAGGTTATTTCCAATGATAACTTGGATATTTTAGGATCAGATTGCTTATGCTAGGGGGCCCGGTTGGAAGATTATTATATCTTTTTGGGAGTTATGTTACTCTAGTCTTCGGTTGAAGCTGAGGGTGTTCCAGTGAGTAGTACTCACTGTGCCTCATGTTTTGCAGCCATGGCATCTATGTTTGAATGTAAAATAACAGAGATATGCCTTCTGTCTCTGATTTCAAGTTTTATGGTACGTAACTTTGGTTCAGTTTTCTTAGGTACTTGTTGGTAGTAGACACTCTATGGAATATAGATAATCTTTTCAACACAATTTGTTGCTTCTTTTGTGTTTAATAATCTTTATTCAGAATTAGCAAGTGAACAACAAAACATTTAAGTAATTGCAAATAATAGTTTCAACAATATGGTTGAAAATGGGCAGCAAAATATGTGGTAAAGCTAATATTACTCTACTAAGAATGAGATTAGACGAGTGCCCAAGAACTAGAGAATTTGGATAAACAAAATCAATCTGTAGAGATTGATTATTTCAAAGGGATTGTGTCCTCCGACGTATTCCTTATCTTGATAGATTACATCCCAGCTCGTGTGTATAAATAGACTTGCGCAGCGTCCGTTGCTCAGTTCAAGAAGATTCAAATTATTCTTCGAAGATATCATCTTAATTCGATGGCTTCCTCATCCGAACTGTCAACCCCACGGTCCAGCTTCAAAAATTGTCATGATTGTGGGAAGAAAATGTCGTTGACGGATCCTCACAGGATCTGTTTGTGGTGCCTGGGATCGGAGCATCACTGTTCGGAATGCGAGGACTGTATGTCCATGACGGCGAAAGCCTTGAAGGAGCGTAAGGGGAAGCTAGAAAGAGGTAAGACTCTTAAAACTTCTACTCCGTCGAAAGTTTCTTCGGCAGAGTCGAGACATTCATCTCCTCGCCGTCACAGGAAACATTCCCGTTCAAGGTCTCAAAGCGGGTCCCATCAGTCTTTGAGATCGAGACACTCTAAGAGGAGGCGTCGTAGATCGCCCTCTTCTTCGTCTTCTTCTGTCTCCCCGGAAAGGGTCACCTGCCCCACAAAACACAGCTCTCCAGCTAAGTGGGAGGAATTCCGTAAGAAAATGCTTAGCGTCTTTGAGAAAGCGGCCTCGACCCCCTCGGAGACGGCTAAAGGTGATACCCTGGGTGAAAGACCCAAAAAATCAAAACACTGCGAGTAGTTGCACCTGGCGAAAGAAACTACCCGAGAGCGTCATGAACCCTCGAGTAAAGGCAGTAAATCCGCATCATCAACGCCGTCGTCGAAGGTTTCTTCGACTCATAAATCTGCGTCATCAACGCCTTTATGGAAGGGTCCATCGACGCATAAATCGGTTGCATTTAACTCCAATGTCGACGCTGATAAAAGACAGACCTACAACTGTCACTGCATCTCAGACAGTAGAGGTGTCGAGGACCTCGAACATGACCTCGAGGATGCCGTCGACAACTTCGACGACTCCGAGTAGGATTCCGATCCTCTCGAGGACATCGAGGCCTCTTCTAACTTTTTCTACGCCCTTTTCGGGTTTGTCAAAGCTTTTGACTTCCACGTCAGCAACTTCGACATTTTCTCAACCGGTGACAACCAATTTGGCCCCTTCTGATCTAGAAATGGGTTTCAAACCATATCCTAGGTCGGATTACTTTAGAGCTTTGTCCTCTATATATGAGGAAGGGGAGGATTCCAACCATGAGAGACCTTTTGGTTTACAAAAGACCACAACACCCATACCAGAGGAATTTATCTCTGAAGAGAACAGGTTAAAAGATCTTCAAGACTCTTTACATGAGGCAAGTGGTTTAGATACTTCTCCAGAAGTAGAGTTTTCTAAACCAGACCCTGGGGAGCATGCGGAGACCCCTTATAGGGTTCTGATGGCTAGAATGATAGAATTCATGGGGTGGTCTACACCTACACCTTCTTTTCAGCAGGATGACCTTACTGACATTTTAGTTAAAGGTCCACAGGAAGATCCTGTTGTTCCTTTTCATACTGCTCCGTAAAGAAAGATATCTGCTAATTGGGAAACTCCTGAAGTTATCCCTGCAGTTAACAAGAAACTATCTGCCAAATACAGGGTATCTGCTACAGATCCTGAATACTTGAGCAAACTTCCAACTCTAGAGAGCTTGGTTGTACAAGCAGCAACTTCATCAAATAGTAGATCTGCATACCCTACTATTCCACAGGACAGGGACGATAAAAGGTTTGATGCTATGTCAAAAAAAGTATTTTCGGCATGTAGCATGGCGCTTAAATCTATTAACGCCACTTGCACGCTTGCAAGATTCAGCCATACACTTTGGGAGTGTGCTTCATCTGCGGCTGACTGTCTCCCAGAAGGAGAGGAAAGGGAAGCATTTTTAAACATCATCAAAGATGGGAAAGATGCAATGTGCGAGTCCCTTCAAACAGGCATTGATTCTGCTGGCAGTATCAGCAGGGCCATGGCGGCAAGAACCACAATCCGCAGATTTGTGTGGTTGCGGAAGTCTGGTTTTGCTCCAGATGTACAAGCCAGACTTTTGAACATGCCCTTTGACAGCACTTCTTTATTTGGTAAGAAGACTGACGACAGGCTGGAGAAGTTACAAACATCCAAGGCAGCAACGAAATCTCTTGGGGCTGCAATCCGACAGACTCTGAATCGCCCCTCAGGAACCTCCTGGAGGGGTATGTCCTTTCGCTTTTACTCCGCATTCGGAAAAGGCAGAGGACAGCCAGCTCAAAGGGGCCAGAAACGATTCACCTGTGGCGGACGGGGAAAAAGTACAAAAAACGCAGCAGCAGGTGCCAAATTACCCTCGGCATCTGCGTCAGCCGCTTCTAAACTCCTCTGAGGTCTCCCTCACAAGTCACCAGTAGGGGGCAGGTTAACTCAACATCTGACAGAATGGCAGGCTATTACATCAGATGCTTGGGCATTGGAGACAGTTGCCCAAGGTTACTTCCTGCCTTTTCTACACACCCCTCAGAGTCATCCACCGGGGAACAACTCTTTGAAGTTTCCAGATCCGCTCCTTATGCAGGAGATTGTAGACCTGCTATAGAAAGGTGCCATAGAACCGGTACCTGCAGCGGAGATGAACAAGGGTTGGTATTCCCCCTACTTCCTAGTACCGAAGAAGGACGGAGGACTGAGACCCATCTTGGACTTACGACAATTGAACAAGTTCAAGATGGTAACTCTTTCTCAGATCCTTCAGGCCCTCCAGCTTCAGGACTGGTTGGTATCTCTAGACCTTCAGGATGCTTATTTCCATGTGCCAATCCATCTCAAACACAGGAAATACCTGAGGTTTGCAATTGGCAACTCTCACTATCAATTTCGAGTTCTGCCATTTGGGATGACCTCCGCCCCGAGGGTCTTCATCAAGCTAATGTCGGTAGTGGCGGCAGGTCTAAGGAGGGAAGGGATCCATGTCTATAACTACCTAGACGATTGGTTGATCAGAGCAGTATCATCGGAACAAGCTCAGATCCAACTAGATTATGTCTGCCACTTTCTTCACAAACTGGGCTTCTCCCTCAACTTAAAGAAGTCACAGATGATAACATCACAGAGACTCTAGTGTATTGGAGCGGTCCTGGAGACTTACCTGGGGAGAGCCTCGCCACCAGAGGTGAGGGCCCAAGATATTCTGCAGATGGTCACCAAATTTCAGAATGCCCAACTTCTTCCAGCCTTTGACTTTTTGAGGTTGCTAGGCCTCATGGTATCCTGCATCTTCCTAGTGCCAGAGGCTCGCCTGAGAATGAGAGCTCTTGAGTGGGCGCTGAGAACTCAATGGTCGCAATTCTCAGAAAGAATGACAGATCTCCTTCAAGTCCCGGGCAGAGTGGCTCGAGACCTTCAGTGGTGGGCCTGTCGGGGAATATTTTGAAAGGAGAACAGTTCTGGCAACCATGGCCGGAGATAACAGTAGTCACGGATGCGTCACTCACGGGGTGGGGAGCCCATGCCACCGACTTGACCATCAGTGGTCGTTGGTCTCCATCGGAGTCCAGACTACATATCAACCTGTTGGAGCTGAGAGCAATCAGACTAGCGCTGAAGGCTTTTCTGCCATCTGTACAGGGGAAGAATGTCCTGATAATGACGGACAACACAGTGGCCATGCACTACCTCAACAAAAGAGGAGGCGTAGGATCACTGCCACTGTGCAGAGAGGCAATGCAGCTCTGGTTTTGGGCAATTCAAGAAGGAATCTCTCTATCGGCAGTTCACTTAGCCGGAGAGAAGAACTTGACAGCGGACGCTCTGAGTAGGCAGAGCAAAGTCTCCCACGAGTGGGAGCTAGCTCAGGAAGGCCTTCAAGAGATCTTCGCCCTTTGGAGAACTCCTCAAGTGGATCTGTTCGCCACCAGTATCAACAGGAAGTGTGATCAGTTTTGTTCAAGGGAATTTCCCCCGAGAGGAGCTCTAGGGGACGCGTTCGTAGTAGACTGGGAGTTTCCACTTCTATACGCGTTTCCTCCAGTCCCTGTCATTCCTCAGATGATCAGGAGGTTGAGAAGATTCCGGAAGACTATGATCCTAATTGCCCGGATTGGGCCAGGAGAACGTGGTACCTGGACCTTCTGGACAGGTCCATCTGCCCTCTGATTCGTCTTCCGCAAAGAGAGGATCTTCTCTCACAGAAGGGAGGTCAGGTTCTCCATCCAGACATCAGAACCCTCAACCTTCACCCTTGGTTTCTGAAAGGTTGAGATACGAGGATTGGGACCTCCCGGATGACGTCATGGAGGTGTTGCTTTCAGCTAGAAGGGCAGCAACAAAGACTTTATACCGCTGCCGTTGGAACAGATTTTGCAGCTGGTGTAGAGAAAAGAATATCGAGCCCTTTTCATGCAGTACACCAATGGTGTTATCTTTTTTGCTCTATTTGGCAAACTCAGGTCTTCAAGTTGGTACGATCATGGGATACCTCGCAGCGCTGTCAATCTTTAAGCGCACTGCGGAGGAGCCATCATATTTCAAATTTCCTCTAGTAATCCAATTTCTGAAAGGGTTAACTAATGTTAATGGGACTTAAATCTAGTCTTAAATTTTCTGATGGGTACTCCTTTTGAACCACTCCGTTCTTGTTCATTAAGATTTCTCACCCTTAAAACAGTCTTCCTAGTGGCTCTAACATCTGCCAGAAGAGTGAGTGAATTATAAGCTCTATCTTGCAAACCTCCTCATACAATTTTTCACAAAGACAAAGTTGTTTTACAAGTGAAGCCTAATTTCCTCCCAAAGGTGGTCTCTGAAGTCCACATTACTCAGAAAATAACCTTACTTTCATTCTATCCTCCTCCCCATCCAGGGAAAGAGGAAGAGAGGCTACATAGGCTGGATCCAAGACGTGCCTTGAGTTTTTATATCAACAGACTTGCTAGGATAAGGCAAGCAGACCAACTGTTTGTAGGTTATGCAGGACACAAATTAGGATTGCCAATCACAAAACAGACCATGTCAAGATGGATTATTTTAGCCATTCTAGAATGCTACAAATTGGCAGCGAAAGAGCCCCCTCACCACCTTAGGGCTCATTCAACCAGGGGTATCGCAGCCTCTTCGGCTCTCCAAAGAGGGGTGCCGATTCGGGACATATGTGCGGCTGCTACATGGTCGTCCGCACATACCTTTACAAAATTCTACAGTCTGGATTCCTCCTCTAGCCAGGAGACAAGATTTGGCAAAGCTGTGTTACATTCTGTTCATTCTTAAAGGGAAATATTCCAATTTTACTCCCACCTCCTCTTTCACACCACTGCTATGGGAGTCTATCAAGATAAGGAATATGTCAGAGGAAACAATCCCTTCGAAGAACAAGTTACTTCTTACCTTGTAACGTTCTTTCGATGGGATGTTCCTCCGACGTATTCCTTATCGCCCCTCCCATCCGTCCCCCCAGTAAAACTTCCCATGTAGTTGCCGCTTATGCTCCTTCAAGATCAATAACCAATTCATGCACAGCTAATTTCAAGCTTCAAAACGGAACTGAGCAACGGACGCTGCGCGAGTCTATTTATACGCACAATGACGTTGGCGCCGAGACGGAGGCTGTCGAGGGACACCAACTCGAGGGACGTCGACGTGCAGCGCCCTCTACTGAAAGAATTTCCGAGGCCAGCAAGCTGGGATGTAATCTATCAAGATAAGGAATACGTCGGAGGAACATCCCATCGAAAGAACGTTACAAGGTAAGAAGTAACTTGTTCATCTGTCATATAAAATGGGGGATGGGAGTCATCCAACTTGTCGGATAGCAATACTACCCATACAGTCCCACCCCCTTTTCTTCCTGCATTTATCAGACCTAACCTGTCTGCTGCCTTAAACCCAGCACTCACCAAATGCTGGCTGCACTACCACTGTTTGTTGCCTTTATTATTTATTTATTTATTATTATTTATCTGTTTCTCCTTTGCTCCGCACTTTCCACTTCTTCCCCGTTCCATGCACTTTTCCCCTCCCGCTCTCCCATGCACTTGTGCCTTCTCAATGTCACTGGGCCTAGTAAGATCGTTGTTTTGTTCGTCTCTGTTCCTCTCCCTTGCCTTGTCGCATTCTGAAACACTTGTGTACGAGCTCAATAGAAATAAAATATCAATATCAATAGAAAAAATAAAATGAGCGTTCACTAATACATGACTTGTATATCGAGAAAAAAATAATTGATCATAGTACTCACTGGGGAACAAACGAGAGACAGATACGATACAATAAGGGGGGGAGGTAGGGAAGGAGGGCACCATTAATGAATTCATACATAGATCAATAAGGATATATGCAACAAATGCTAAACATTGGTAGAAATTGATGTACATTAGGCAATGAGAAATCAAATCATGAACCGTGAGCGGCCATATTCTAAAAATCTAAGTAGTTGATAAATAGATCCCATTTCATATTGTACTTGGGTATAGTATCAAGGTAGGTGGCCATACAATGTTCAATTATATGTAAATAGCAAATATTGTTCCACCAGCCCTTAGAAATGTTTTGAAATCTTTTCCAGTTGGTAGTTATAAGCTTGATGGTAATGTCAATAAAAAGGTCATATAAAATGGGTGATGGGAGTCATCCAACTTGTCGGATAGCAATACTACCAAGGATAACTTTAGAGAAAGAAAGAGGGGTGTTAACTTTAAAAATAACTTTCAAGAGTTTCCAAATTTCCTGCCACATCTTAAATACAAAAGGACAGTCATAAAACATATGCTTATAAGAGCCAGAGGCATCTCCACACGAGTAACAATTCCTGTCTGATTGCCTTTTAGATCTTATCAATTTTTGAGGGGTTATTGTCACGTCCCGTGGGATTCCCGATGTCTCTAATGTCCCTCCCGAAACCACCGATCCCCTTACCCCTACTCCTGCCCATCCACTTGCCCGGAACCGGGACCCACGTGTGTTCTCCGCGACCCCCCAGATGCCAGGGGGATTGTGTCAGCCGCCCGCCCGCCTCTGAGGACGCCGGTTTCATTGGCATATTCTGTGGCAGCTGCAAGGTCGGCCTCGCTTCCTGCTTCCGCGTCGCGTGACCGACACGTCCCGCTCACGTGTTGCTGGAACTCGATCACGTGATGCGGGCGCTGGTCATGTGACCAGAAAACACTCGTAGCGCTGCTATTTAAACGCTCGCATCACAGTGTTCAGCGCTTCACAGCTGTTTACCTTGGACACTGTTGGGCGCTACGTCTGCTTTTGGTTTGGATCTTGTGGAAACTGACCTCGGATTGTTTCACAGACTGTTTTGGATTCCCCTGATTGACCCTTGGATTTTAAAACTCTTGCTACGGATCACGGACTGTTTTTTTGGACTTCCATTCTGCTACACCCCTTGGCACTACGTTTCTTGGATTTCTTGTTCGGATTCCAACTACAGGTGGGCCCGGCGCACTCGGACCTCCATATATCCTCCTGAGCTTTCTCCCACTACTGGGAGCGAGACACTGGTGGGTCCCGGAACCCCTCGATAGGTTCAACTGAATCTCTACTGTCAACCCTTGGTAAGACCATTCCATTTTCTTGTTGATTGGTTTGTGGATGTTGTTCTGGCTAAGTACTTAACCAGTGTTTCTTTACAGTGGCCCAGGGGTTCCCAGAAGTCCGCAGCTCCGGAAGAACATCTCCCACCTGTGGCCTCAAAGGTTGTACAAAGAGTGGTTTGGACTATCTCTGTGTGACACTTGTGGACAGAGGTTTCTTCTGCCTACACGACAGTCAAGACAGTCGATACACAACAGACTGTGAAGACATCCTGTCGTGTAGGCAATGGAGGGTGCTGCGGAGGAACCCCTGGCTACTATGGTTCAAGCCATAACTGTGTTACGTGCGGACATGGCCGCAGCGAACACTGCCATTCACCAACGGTTGGACTACCTCCAGAGCACGAGACATCCTCTGCCACCTGATAATGAACCCGGGGATGCCCCACAGGTTGCCCCGCCTTTAACTCCGGTCCCACAGAATCAAATGCCCATAGTATTCCCTACTCCTTTTCCCTTGGCCGCTTCAGAGAGGTATCAGAGGGACCCCAGCAAGTTCAGAACCTTCATTAATCAATGCAAGCTCCATTTTTTGTGTAGACCCCAGGCCTTTCCAGACTCAACCGTAAAAGCTGCCTTTACCCTATCACATTTAGCAGGCATAGCTGCCACTTGGGCTAACCCCCTCCTGGAATACGTCGATCCAGCCCTTTATGATTTTGATCTGTTGATCACGGAAATGTCATGAGTATTTGATACCCGCCATAAAGTGCAGTCCCGGGACTTGGAACTCTTGGACCTTGGACCTGGGACAAGGGAGAGGGCCCTTGATTGAGTATATCACTAGGTTCAATCAGCTTGCAGCAGAAATATCTTGGCCCGAAAGTAAAAAGGCTGTCATGTTTTACAGGGGTCTGTGTAACGCCATGAAGGATGCTCTTGCAGTAGTCCCCGCCTTGCCAACTACTTACCATGATCTGGTGCATCTGGCCCTGCAGTTGGACACTAGGCGTTCAGAACGCAGAGCCGAGGCCGGTTTTGCTCCTGTTCCATCATCGTCCACTGCCCCTACTGCCCCTATTTCCAGTCAGGAACCCATGCAGATTGGGGGCATACGTAGTCCACTTACACCCACAGAGAGAGAGCGAAGGAGGGTGGATAATGCATGCTACTACTGTGGCCTGACTGGCCACTATCTCAAAGAATGTCCCCGTCGGCCAAAGCTCAAAACCCCGGGTTTTCGGAATGCTCGACCCTAGAACCGGTGACTGGGTCGGGCGAATCCTCCTACACCCCGAATCTGATACCTGCTTTTGGCCGTATTAGGCCTGTCCAAGTGCAAGCCACTCTGCACCCACACCCAATGTTTCGCACCCAGTCACGATCATCATAGACTCGGGGGCCACGGGCAACTACATCGACATCGCACTTGCTCATACTCTCAATTTGCCCCTTCTGACTAAGACCAGGCCAGAACCAGTCCAGGCGGTTGATGGTACATCATTGATATCCGGGCCCATTAAACAACAGACGGCTCCTATGCTCCTAACAATTCACGCTACACACAAAGAAACCTTGAGTTTTGACCTCATTTCGATGCCCCAATTCGGCCTCATATTGGGGATCCCCTGGCTCCAGGAGCATAACCCTCTGATAAACTGGACAACGGGCTCGGTCCACTTCGAATCAGATCTATGCCAACACTTTTGCCTTCCTGCAACCACGAACGATACCACACCTGCTCAGGCTCTGGGGGCTATAGCACATCTAACCATAGGGGATGCTGCGATCCCATCAACAGAACATCATACAGTGGGACTGATCTCTGCACTCATTCCCGCCCAATACCAAGACTATGCAGGGGTGTTTGATCGTGGCTCCTCCGAGGTGCTTCCCCCGCACCGTCCCTACGACTGCCCGATAGACCTGATACCAGGCAGTACGATTCCTACGGGCCGGATTTATTCCCCGTCTCCCACTGAGGACATAGCCCTAAAAGAATACATTCAAAAATCCCTTTGTTTAGGCCATATTCGTCCTTCCACATCTCCTGCGGCCAGTCCCATCTTCTTCGTTCCCAAAAAAGAAGGCGACCTACGCCCATGCGTGGATTACCGCCGACTCAATGCCATCACAGAAAAGAACCGCTATCCCATTCACCTGATCACTTGATCGCCTCACTCACGCCTCTGTTTTCACGAAATTAGACCTTCGTGGGGCCTACAATCTGATCCGTGTACGTCCTGGGGACGAATGGAAAACAGCATTTTGCACTCGTTATGGGCTATACGAATACACGGTCATGCCGTTTGGCCTCTGCAATGCCCCGGCTATATTCCAGAGGTTCATGAATGGCATCTTCACTGACATCCTAGATGTCTTTGTTGTAGTCTACCTGGATGACATTCTAATTTTCTCCCGAACCCTGAAAGAACAAGTACCCCATGTACGAGAGGTACTTTCACGCTTGCAAAAACATTCATTGTTCGCGAAACCAGAGAAATGGCAATTCCATGCTGTCACCGTGGAGTTTCTCGGTTTCCATATCTCGCCTGGGGGCCTGGCCATGAATTCCTCCAAAGTACGAGCAGTATTAGACTGACCGGCTCCGAAAACCCTGAAAGCGCTTCAGTCATTCCTTGTCTTTGCTAATTTTTATCGGCGCTTTATCTCTAGCTTCTCGTCGCTAGTGGCTCCCCTCACTTCTCTTACAAGTCCTCGCGTTCCCTTTCTCTGGACCGAAACACACCAACAAGCCTTTGAGTCACTAAAGACGGCGTTCACTAACGCCCCTGTTCTACAACACCCGGACCCAGAACTACCGTTCATTGTGGAGGCCGATGCCTCCTCTTTTGCCTAGGGCGCAGTGTTGTCACAAGTCTGTCCCGCCTCCGGTCGGCTTCACCCCGTGGCCTTTCACTCTTGCAAGTTTACTGATGCCGAATCCCATTACACGGTGACCGAAAAGGAGTTACTGGCAGTCATGGACGCCTTCCGTGTTTGGCGACACCATCTCTTAGGTGCCAAACACCAGGTCACAGTGTATTCTGATCATCAAAATCTACAGGATCTGGCATCGTTGAAATGCATTAACAGCAGACAGGTCAGATGGCATTTGTTCTTCGCGGCTTTTGACTTTGTTATCAAACACTGCTCAGGTTCTGCCCACGGGAAAGCCGATGCCTTATCTCGTTCCCCTGGGGGGATTGCATTACCAACTTACCCTGACACCCTCCTAGACTGCGGCAAGGTGGTTTGTCTGTGCACCCCATCACCGCCCTTACTGGAAGCGATTCGGCATTGGGTCACCCTACACCCGTACCAATTGTCTGACTGGGACCTTTCGTTTCAGGACGGTTTACCGTTCGTTGCTGACCGTCTGTTTCTACCCACTACAGACACTCACATGCCCTTGCATGGTCCCACGATGCCCCTATTCATGGACACCACGGTCAGATGCGCACACTAGCATTATGGAAACGTTGGTGTTGGTGGCCGTCCATGAAAAGGGATGTGGAGTGCTATGTTAACACCTGTGCGGTATGCGCACAATTCAAACATCGTAGAGGTCGTCCAGTACGCCTCCTGCTTCCTTTGCCCGTCCCTCCCAGACCTTGGCACACTGTAATAATGGATTTTATCACTGATTTACCCCGGGTCCAAGGGTTTGACACTTTGTGGGTGGTCATTGATTCTTTCTCCAAGATGGCTCGCTTTATGCCCTGCAAGGGCATCCCCTCCGGTCCTGCGCTGGCTAGACTGTTCTTTGAGGGTGTTTTTTGTCTCTTCGGATTGCCATCGGTTATCATCTCTGACAGGGGTCCTCAGTTTACGTCACTCTTTTGGCGTTCGTTAACCGGACTACTGGGCATTGACGTGCACTTCTCCTCGGCATACCACCCCGAGACGGATGGCCAGACTGAGAGGCTCAATTAGACCCTAGAACAGTACTTACGTTGCCTGACCCTGCAACAACAGAAATCATGGTTGAGGGTGGTGCACCTCGCAGAATTTGCGTACACCAACGCTGAACATTCATCCACCGGGTTCTGCCTGTTCTATGTATTGTATGGGCAGCATCCCCGTGTCCTACCCTTCCTTGACAGGCCATCTTCCGTCACCCCTGCTGCTACCGTTTGTGCTAGGGACCTGTCCTCCATCCACGCTCAGACCACGGCTCACCTCCTCGAGGATCAAGCGTCTATGAAGGCTCAGGCAGATAAAAAACGGGTGATGGCCCCATCGTATTCAGTGGGTTCCTGCGTCTGGTTGTCTACCCGCCACTTACGGCTAGCGGGTTGTTGCAAGCTCCTACCCCGCTTTGTAGGTCCTTATGTGGTCACCCAAGTCATCAACCCTGTGGCCTTTCGTCTTGCTCTCCCGAAGTCATGGCGGATTCACCCGGTCTTCCATGTTTCCCTGGTCAAGCCCTGCCCCGGTCCTACGCGGCTACGGGTGTCTCTGTCTTCTCCCGATGTTTTTGAGGTCTCTGGTATTTTGGGTTCTCGTTTCTGTAGGGGTCGCCTTCAATACCTGGTGGATTGTTCTGGGTTTGGGCCTGAAGAGAGGTCTGGGTGCCCGCTGTTGATGTCAGTGCTTCGCGCTTGGTGGCGCGTTTTCATAGGGACAATCCTTCTTGCCCACGGGGTCGTGGGCCTTTGGGTGGGGGCTCTGTCACGTCCCGCGGGATTCCCGATGTCTCTAATGTCCCTCCCCAAACCTCCGATCCCCTTACCCCTACTCCTGCCCATCCACTTGCCCGGATCCGGGACCCACGTGTGTTCTCCGCGACCCCCCATATGCCAGGGCGATTGTGTCAGCCGTCCGCCCGCCTCCGAGGACGCCGGTTTCATTGGCATATTCCGTGGCGGCTGCGAGATCGGCCTCACTTCCTGCTTCCGCGTCGCGTGACCGACGCGTCCCGCTCACGTGTTGCTGGAACTCGATCACGTGATGCGGGTGCTGGTCACGTGACCGGAAAACACTCATAGCGCCGCTATTTAAACGCTCGCATCACAGTGTTCAGCGCTTCACAGCTGTTTACCTTGGACACTGGTGGGCGCTACGTCTGCTTTTGGTTTGGATCTTGTGGAAACTGACCTCGGATTGTTTCACGGACTGTTTTGGATTCCCCTGAATATTGACCCTTGGATTTTGGAACTCTTGCTACGGATCATGGACTGTTTTTTTGGACTTCCATTCTGCTACACACCTTGGCACTACGTTTCTTGGATTTCTTGTTCGGATTCCAACTACAGGTGGGCCCGGCGCACTCGGACCTCCATATACCCTCCTGAGCTTTCACCCACTATTGGGTGTCGAGACACTGGTGGGTCCCGGAACCCCTCCATAGGTTCAACTGAATCTCCACTGTCAACCCTTGGTAAGACCATTCCATTTTCTTGTTGATTGGTTTGTGGATGTTGTTCTGGCTAAGTACTTAACCGGTGTTTCTTTACAGTGGCCCAGGGGTTACCAGAAGTCCGCAGCTCCGGAAGAACATCTCCCACCTGTGGCCTCAAAGGTTGTACAGAGAGTGATTTGGACTATCTCTGTGCGACACTTGTGGACAGAGGGTTCTTCTGCCTACACGACAGTCAAGACAGTCGATACACAACAGTTATAAAGGCTCTGTGCATGAAAAAGAGAAGCTTTTGTGTAACATTGGCATAGGTGGAGACACACCTGATCCTAGTCCATAATTGAACCCATGTATTGTCATCGAAGACTTCATATCTATCCGTCTCTCATTGTGATTGAACAAGCCACCTGATGGTAGTAGAATCAACAGTTGCAAGCAATTGTAGAATTTTGCAGCTCTGACATCTGAGGCCGTTGCCAATAGTTGTAACCTGGAGGTAGCAGGTGTAAGAACGTTGTTTGAGTGTGCCTGAAGGCTATCAAGTCAAGAATTGACCAACTTGTTCTAAAAGGTGAAGACTGATACTGGTAGGGAGAAGGAACATCTGAGGTCTTGAAATGAGGCACTAGTGTGTTTTTGTACAGTTTGACAAATGAATCTGATGCTCTTGGTGAGCCAGGACCTATGAAATAATACTCTGTTGTTGATAGTGATGGACCTGGTGTGTCACAAATATGGTGAGAGTTCAAGGGACAGGGATTTGATTGATTGATGGGAGAAGGTAGATTCTTAGGGCAGATCTTGAGGCTTTGATAGGCTTGGAGTATGGAACTGAGTGGACAAAAATATAGAACATGTCAACGATCTCACAAGGGGAAACTAATTGTTTCTCAAGTTTGCACCAAGAAGAGATTTCACCAGCATCTGGCGGGACAAACCAGCAACTGGTCTGCTTAAGAAGGAAAGCGTTGTGGTACGTTTTAAAGTCGGGAAATCTGACACCTCCATTTTCAAAAGGAGTTGTAAGCTTGTTAATAGCAATTCTCTTGCATTTACCCTTTCCCCATAGGAAATTAAGCAAGATTGAGTTAATGGACTTAAAAAATGTAGTTGCGAGTGATACCAGAAGCATTTGTAGGACAGTGGGAGATAACATCATTTTGATAGTATCAATGTGTCCCCACCAGGATAAAGAGAAGACTAAACAGAGGATAATTCCGTAAGTCTATTGAGTAAGAAATCATATTTAATTTGATAGTGCGACTAACGGAAGAACCAAACCGTAAACCTAAGTATTAAGAGTTGTTGCACCATTTAAAACCAAAGACTTCCAATTTATGCTTGAGGCAGAATAGATTGAGAGGTAATAACTCTGATTTATCTCTATTAAGCATATAGCCGGATACTGAAGACCATTCTTATAACTTGGCCAACAATTGAGGGAGGTATTGTTTAGGGTTGTTCAATAGCATGAGAATATCGTCAGCATAGGCAGCTATCTAGGATTCATGGATTCCAGGAGAGATCCTGGGGATATTTTTATCAGCTCTGATATGTTCCAAAAGGTGTTCAAGGGAGAACATATACAAAATAGGAGATAATGGGCACCACTGCCTAGTACCTTGTTGTAAAGAGGAGAAACAACATTAATGCATATGGAGGATTTCAGATCAGAATATAGAAGTTTGACTAAAAATATAAAGCCCTCCCCACACTCTTGCCAACGCAGGGCCTGGAACATATATTCCCAATTGACCCAATCAAAGGCTTTCTCTGCGTCTAGAGCAATAGCAGCATATCCCAAGTTGTCATTTTTGGTTTGCTTGAGATAATGTGCATGTCATCAAAAAGAAGCCTCACATTGGCTAAATTGGCCACATTGACCAAAATGTTTCTGCCTTTGACATAGCCCACTTGGTCAGGTTTGATCCAACTGGGAACGTAAGATTCAATGCTGTTGGCAATTAGTTTGGCAAAAATCTTACTTTCTACACTAATAAGGGAGACAGGTCTATAATATTTATGGAGATCAGGGTCTTTCTCTGCCTTTGGGAATAGGATGAGGAGTGCCTCGGGGAAGGTTCCAGACAAAGAACCCTTGGAGATAAAAGAGGAGATTGGGGTTTTAAGTCTAGGGGTTAAGGAGCCATAACATGTATTAAATACTCTGTGGATAGACCATCTGGGCCAGGAGCTTTGCCCCTTCCCAACCCCTTGGCTTGGTTGATTTCCTGCAAAGTTAGCTCACTTTTTAAGCAACTGAGGTCTAATGAGGGATAAGAACTTCTACTTATGTTCTCAAAGAAAGCTTTAAGATTAGCCTTTGGGACCGATGTTTCCAGGGGAATATAAATCAGTGAAGAAATTCTTGAAGACTTCAATAATACCGCTAGGATCCGCAATGATAGAACCGGAAGGGTCTTTAATTTGGGAGATACGTTTTCTTTCTTTTCTGGCTTTGAGATAATAAGCGAGAGCTTTGCCAGCTTTGTTGGACGTTTGGTAGATTTTGGATTTATATTTTGGATTTATATTTTGAGATAGCTCCTGATGCTTATTTGGTGAGTATTTTAGTAATTTGAAAACGTACGGACAGGACTGTCCTAAGGTCTGTTTCATTTTCAAATTTCTTAATTAGCATTTCTGATAGTTAGAACAGTAGCATGCTTTGATTGCCATACTACAACACATAGGTTTGCGAGCAATGAAAAACAAAACAACAACCTAAAAATAAAAGAACAACTTCAACTGTCTCCTTGTGCATGACGAAGTGCTATAGTGTGAGCTGTCTGGTTATGGAGGAAGGGCGGGGGGAGGGGCAAGCGGGGCAACGGAGGAGGGGGCCAGCCGGGACCGAGGGAGCCCTCGGCTACCAGTGTCTCTGCAGTTGATAAGTTCCAGTAGCAGTGGAGCAGCTGTGCTCAAGGGGGTTTATCATCGGAGGGATGAAACATGCTCCACGTTAGCGCTTTCCAGGCGTCTAGCGACACACTTGAGTCAACGGGAGATCTGCCAACACTGTCTTCCCAGGCTTTAGTTTCGGCGCCCACCCAGCGCTCCATTTCGCCGTACCATGTATTGTATCGCGGACCATTGGGCCATTTCCAAGCCATTGCTATTGTTCTTTTGGTTAGCACACATGCGGTGTCCATGAGTTTCAATGTGCGTTTAAATTTGGCTAATCTAGGGTAGGTCCCTAGAAGGCATTCACCTGGGGACCATTCGTATCGGGTCATGCCCGCCCTCTTACAGGTCTGTTCTACCTCAGCCCAGAGATGCTGCACCCTGGTGCATTCCCAGAAAATATGTTGCATGTCTGCCTTGCCCGCATTACACCAGGTGCAATTGGGAATAATTTGTTTGTTGAACTTCGCTATTCTGTGTGGAGTGAGATATATACGATACAGGACCTTCAGCTGGATCAGTCGGAACCTGGAGTTCCTGGACACTTCTTTAGGGAAGGCAAGAGCCCTGTCCCATTCTTTGTCAGTCAGTTCTCGGCCGAGATCTTCTTCCCACCTGGATTTTAGTTCAATGCTGCGGGGGTTGGGTTTTTCTATCAGGTGGCTGTATATTTGGGAAACTGATATCCCACCCTCCCCAAGGTTATATAGCAGTGTTACAAAGGGGTCTGCTTCAGGCACTTCGGGCCAGACTTCACATTTGATCCTTGCCACCTTGTGGATCTTTTGGTACCATATGAATTGGCCACTGGGTCTGTCATCCTCAGATTGCAGTGAGGCAAATTCTCGAAAAGTGCCCTCTATGTATAGGTCTTCCCACGTGTAGACTCCCTTTCTCTCCCATAGTCTAATGATTGCCAAGTTAGCGCTGGTTTTGCACAGGTCTGATATCATTGGGATTTCAGGGGAGTATGAGTGTTCTAGGTGTAAGAGTGTTTTGGTTCTGTGCCATATTTTTCTTCTCAGGTTAGCTAGTAAGGGTGCTCGACCCGGGGGGTGTTGCAGTGCCCAGATGAGTTCTTTCAGTTTTATCAGGGTGATTAGATGTTGAAGAAGAGCAGTTTCGGATATGAACTCGTCTGCCAACCACCTGGCCACGAAGGCGAGCAGGGCTGCCAGGTAATATTTCTCTAGGTCTGGGAGTTGGATTCCACCTTGTCTGTATGAGAGGGTTAGTGTGGATAGCGCCATCCTGTGTCTGCCATTTCCCCATAGGAACTCCCGAAATAGTGTTTCAAGCAAGCGAAAGAAGGAGGCATTGATGTAATAATGTATGTTCTGAAACCCATATAGGAATCTGGGAAGGACTATCATTTTGATGATTGAAGCCCTGCCCATCATGGACAGGGAGAGCTTGGACCAGAAGCCCATCGATTTACGTAGGGAGGGAAGCGCTGTCATAGTGTTACGTTCATGCATTACTTCCGGGGTGTGCTTTATGTGCACCCCAGGTATTGGAACGAGGTCAGCTGCCACTGTAAACCCACCGAGGTGAGGTCCTCCATGGCCTTGGCCCTCAGGTCCGCTAACGGGAGCAAACAGGACTTTTGCTTGCTAAACTGTATACCGGAGACCCTAGCTTAGTTATCCAGGACATCCAGCATGGTCGGTACATTTTGGTGAGGATCCTTAACGTACAGGAGGACATCGTCCGCGTAAAGCGAGATTATGTGGTTCACCCCTCCCAACTGTATGCTTGCGTCGAAGAACTGCTTCCTGAAGTGAATAGCAATAGGCTCTAGTCCTAATATGTAAAGCATGGGGGATAGTCGGCAACCCTGCCTGGTGCCCCTGCTTATGTCCCATGCGTCAGAAACGTGTCTCCCTGATTTCACCCGTGCTCTCAGTTTGGTATAGAGTATCTCCACCCACCTGACAAACCTCCTCCCAAAGCCAAAGCGTTTAAGGACACCAGAAGCCATTCCCAAGAAATGGAATCGAATGCCTTTATGGCATCTAACGATAGCAGTGCGTAAGAGCCCCCATTCAGATTGGTCTGGGCTATAATATGTTGAAGCCTGCGCAGGTTCGCTGTAGTGTTACGGGCCGGCAAAAAGATGCTCTGGTCTGTGTGTATTATCCCACCTATTATTCTGCATAGTCTTTTGGCTAGGACCGTGGTCAGAATATTTACGTCATAATTAATCATTGCGAGTGGGCGGTAGGAGTCGCACTCCTCAGCAGGTTTGTTAGGCTTGAACATCGCGCCACCAAAGTCTCTTGCATGCTATCTGATAGGGCCCTTGATCGTATGCTTCCTGGAAAACTTTGTGTAGTAGTGGTGTCAGGGTTGGTTCATAGGCTTTATAGAACTCTGGGGGTAATCCATCAGTGCCGGGGGCCTTACAGGTGGCTAGGGATTTAATTGCCTCTGTTATGTCTTCCGTGGTGATGTCCGCAAAAATGTGTCCTTCCTCTCTTTCCTGCGGGGGGCCCGGAACGCGGCCGTAACCCTGCCCACCTTGGCTCCGCCCCGCGCATCGCCCCTCAGTCCTTTTCTCCGCTCGATCGGGGCCGGACGCACTTGCATCCTCGGAAGATTTTCTTCCCTGTTTTCCTCTTTGGCTCTCGCTAGCGTTCGTCTATAGTCTGTCTATGTCTTTTAAATTAGACTTTCCAGACTGCTCTTCGTGTCATCGTCGCTTCGCAAGGGCGGATCCCCATCCTCTTTGTTTAGAGTGTTTGGGTCAGGAACACCGCTGGGACTCCTGTTTTTACTGTGACTCTCTTTCGGTCCGGGCTCTTCAACGTCGGTTGGAACGGTGGGAGGAAGTGTTCCGACGCGCTCCTCCATCTCATTTTCAGGCGTTCATCGACGAGAAGAAGAAACGCCCGGTAAATTCTTTAGTTTTCAGAGCACCCCGGCCGGGGGATACCTTTCTGGGTTCCTCTCGAGCCGGGAGGGGCGTTGATCGCTCTGTCACTGGGGTTCGCCCTGAGGTGCGTGTCGGGCCTAATAATTCTACCGGAGTTTTCTCCGAGGGTCTCCGTAAGGGGTCTGTGTACACCGGAGTAACTTCCGAGGCCCCTCCTGTTGGGGCTGTGTCTAGACCCAGTACTGCTGAGTCACAGGGTACCGGAGCTTGCTCTGAGGCCTCTCTTTCGGCTTCCCTTAAAAACAAGACCGGGGTGCGCCCCGAGGCCTTGGCTGGGCTTGTGTTTACCGAACGGATGTTCGAGGCCCATGCCGATAAGGCTATTACCGGGCCTAGGTCCGAGGTCCCTCGTACAGAGGCTAAGGGTACCAGAGGTTCTGAGGGGCTGGGCAGGGCCCTGTCGGTGAAAGCGGTTTCTCACCGTTCTCGCTCTTGTGGTGATACCAGATTTGTTGAGGGGGCAAAGAAGCAAGGTTCTTCTTTTACCGGCAGTGCCGAGGTCCTTCCTTCGAAGGCTCAGTTGGCGGTTGGTATGTCGCAGAAACATTCCAGGCCTCATGGTACCGGCTCTGCCGAGGTTCCTTATGTTAAGGCCCCTTATATTAATTATTATATATTATATTATATTATATTATATTATATTATATTATATTATATTATATTATATTATATTATATTATATTAAGACCCCTGATCCATCGACGGGGACCCCTGCCTCACCTCCTCACGTGCCGCAGTTCCCCTCAGATGAAGACAAAATGGCGGCCGTTCCCACCACGACCACGGCGGCCATTTTCGGTACTACCCCTACAACTATGCCATCGGCCTCTGGTGTAGGGTTCGGTCCCTTGGGTGAACATAAGGTCACTTGTGCGTATCCTTACCGGCCCGTTTATGATTGGAACGCCCGGATGCCTCTTCCGCACAATGTATCGTTGCCTGCACGGGCAGCCCCTTTGATTTATGTGGATACGTCGGCGGAGAGCCCGGCGTGGCACCCTTCTCCGTTACGTCCCTGGATTTGTCCACCTCATGAGAGGCCTCCTCAGGTTCCGAAGCAATCTCCTGAGGACGCTTTTTTCGGTAAATTTCAAGCGCTTATGCGCACTGACCCCATGAGGGAGTATTTCAAAGGGCTTTTTAAGGAAATTTGTCCACCAGCGCCTCCGGCTCCACCCGTTCCTCTGGTGGTTCCGCCGACGCCTCCTTTGCCCGTGGTGCCTGCCCCTGCTCTTCCGCCTTTGCCACCGTTGTCCCCAGTGGACAAGGCAGTGCCTGACACGGTTCAGCAGGATCCTGACCTGTCAGATGACCCTCAAGGCGAGCAGGACAACGAGGACCTTCCCCGCTCTGTTGGAGCTTTTCATGACCGGGTACTGGACATGATGAATTTCTTAGATGTCCCGGTTCCCGGGGCACCTGCTCCACAGGAGGGCGTGCTTTCTGGGGCATTCACCCTGTCTCCTTTGGAGCGTACCAGCCTTTTCCTGCAGAAGGATGTTTTGGCTGAGGTCCGAAGAGTCTTCGAGAAGCCACACTCAGGACTTTTCGTCAATAAAAAGATTGACGCGAGGTACAGGCTGCACTCTTCGGAGGAAGTGGCCTTGTCGTCTTGTCTGCCTCCCTCCTCCACAGTGGTGGCTGCGGCCACGTTGCAGTCCAGACCTACAGCATCCTCTTCCGCAACGGCTACTCAGGTCTTGGGAAAGGAGGACAAGCTCCTGGACTCCCTAGGGAGGAAAATCTTTGTCAATTCGGCCTTGCAGCTCAGGCAGGCCAATGCCGAATTGATTTTGGCAGGAGCTAACATACGGATGTGGAAAGGTCTGTCGGAGTTTGAGGAGCATATTCCGGTCGAGAAGTTGGAAGATTTTAGAGGTGGCCTTTCCGATGCCAGGGTCTTGGCCCAGGATCTCCTGGAGGCTGCGGCTCATCACGTAGACACCTCGGCTCGGGGCATGATGCTTGGGGTTGATACCTCGAGGCAAGCGTGGTTGCATGCCACCAAGTTTTCGAAGGAAGTGCAAGCCAAGGTTTTGGACCTTCCATTCAATGGTTAGGAGCTTTTTCATTCTTCTACTGATGTTGAGCTCACCAAAACCAAGGATAGCACTCAGACGGCTAAATCATTGTCTGTTCTGGTTAAAGCTCCGTTCAAACCTCAGAGACCGTTATCACAGAATCGACCTTCTTCTGGTTTCAGGGGCTTCCTCGACCGCAAATCACGCAGAGTGGACACTCCTGCGGGAAATAAACGCCGTAGACAACAGCATACGCGGTATTTATCCTGCTCCTCAGCCTCCTCATCAGGTTCAGGTGGCACTGCCACTGATAAACCTGCCAAATGAGGTTTTTCCGTGCTCGCACGAGACCCCGGTGGGAGGACGCATCGCGTCTCATTGGGAGGCGTGGCAGACCATCACAGAAGACAGATGGGTCTTGTCAGTCGCTCGGGCGGGCTTCCGCTTACCTTTACCCCCTACCCCACCCCTCAACCCTCCTTTCCAGCTGTCGGGCTCACCCTCCCTCAAGGCCGAGGTTCAGAAACTTCTGCTCCTCAGAGCTGTGGAACCCGTTCCCCTTGGGGAGCGAGGGGAGGGCTTCTACTCCCGGCTGTTTACGGTGCCCAAACCCAACCAGGCTGGCCTGCACACCATCCTAGACCTTTCCCAGTTCAATCTTTCCTTACCCCAAGAGAAATTCAAGATGATCACGCCCGGCCAGATTCGCTCCTCGTTGCAGGCGGGCTATTGGCTCAGCGTGGTGGATCTTCAGGATGCGTACATGCATATCCTGATTTGGGCTCCACACAGGAGGTACCTCCGTTTCTCTTTGGGAGAGGAGCACTTCCAGTTTCGGGTGCTTCCTTTTGGCCTCAACTCGGTGCCGCGTGTCTTCACGGAGATGATGTCGGTGATTGCGGCCTATCTTCGTCTTCAGTGTATCCATGTGTATCGTTATTTGGACGATTGGCTTCTACGCAGCCCTTGTCCGCTGGCGGCAGCGGGCAACCTCCAGTCTCTCCTTCAGCTCCTGTTCCATCTTGGGCTGTCGGTGAACTGACGGAAATCCTCCATGACGGTCTCTCAGGACCTGATTTTTCTGGGTTTTCGTTGGAACACGATCGACTGCAGAGTATACCTGACCGGGGACAGAATGGCGGATCTGTTGGCCACGTGTCAGATGTTTGCGCAGTCGAAGAGTATGTCGGCCTGGTGGTTCCAGAGGCTTCTGGGCCTCATGGCCTTGTGTGTCCTGGCTCTTCCTCTTGCTCTTCTCAAAATGAGACGGACCCAGATGGTCCTTCGGAATTCATGGCGTCAGGCAGTGGACCCAGACTCCATGCGGATAATGATTCTGGATTCCATGAGAGTAGACCTGAACTGGTGGTCATCTCTCAGCAATCTGTCTGGGGGCGCGGGGTTTCAGGACCCGGTCCCTATGGTGACGATCACGACGGACTCCTCCCTCCTAGGGTGGGGTGCGACGTTAGATCTCCTTCAGGTCTCGGACCTCTGGTCGCCTCAGGACAAACTCCTGCACATAAACCATGGAGCTTCTGGCGATTTTCTTGGCGCTCAAGGCGTTCAGACCGGTCATTGTCAACAAAGTGGTCTGCATAAGAACGGACAATGTGGTGTCAATGTATTACATCAACAAGCAGGGGGGAACGAAGTCTCCCCCCCTCGTGGACCTGTCCATCCAGATTTGGGAGTGGGCCGTGCTTCATGGTGTCTGGCTGCTTGCAGTGCACATCCCGGGCCAGCTGAATGTCACAGCAGATGCCCTCAGCCGGCGGACAGGGGTCAGCTACGAGTGGGAGTTGAAGGCGGAGGTCCTCTCAGGGATTTTCTCGTGCTGGGGCACACCGCAGGTGGACCTCTTCCGACGGCGGCAAACAAGAAGCTTCCTCTGTATGCCTCCAGAGGGGGGCTGAGAGCCTCCTCTCTGGGGGATGCTCTAGAGATTCCATGGCACAACATGAGAGCTTTCCCACCTCTGCCTCTAGTTCACCGGGCAATTTGGAAGTTGAAGAACTCAGTGAACTGTTCTCTTCTACTGATAGCCCCGTGGTGGCCGGCCAGGTTTTGGTTCTCAGAACTCCAACACCTGTCGGTTTATCCGCGGATCAGGTTACCGGTAACTCCCGATATTCTCCACCAGGGGGAGCAGCAGCTGTGGCACCCCTCCCCACAATCGCTCAGCTTGGCGGCTTGGTGCCTGAGTTCAGGTCTTTAGAGCATCTGAATTTGTCTGCGGATAACATGCGTATTATCCAGGCAGCCAGAAAACCTTCGACCAGATCTCAGTACAAGAGTAAATGGCTCAGGTTCTGTCATTGGTGTCTAGAGAAGAAATTGGATCCAAGGGGGGCCACGGTTGACACGGTGTTGTCCTTCGTGTCCTCCCTAGCAGAGTCAGGGGTTCATGTTCTGTCATGCAGGACTTAACAGTCAGCGGTCTCTGCTTATCTCTCTACGGAGCAGTGTTCTTACTCTCTGGCTAACCCAGTGATAAAGAGGCATTTTGCTGGTTTAACACGCCTTTACCCTCCAGTTCGTAATCCGCACCCGCCATCGGACCTGAATGTTGTCCTGACGGCGCTGTGTCATAAACCCTTTGAGCCGATGGCTACTGTGGACCTCAAGTACTTGTCTTGGAAAGTGTCCTTTTTGGTCGCCGTCACATCAGCAAGGAGAGTGAGTGAGCTCCAGGCATTGTCGGTGGAGCATCCTTTCTTGGTCTTTCACAAGGACAAAGTAGTCCTTCGAACTAATCTGGCTTTTCGGCCGAAGGTGGTGACCGAACTCCATTTGATTCAATCGATCTCCCTACCGGTCTTTTTTCTGAACCCCGCCTCTGAGGCGGAGAGGGTTCTACACTGTCTTGATGTCCGAAGAGCTCTCAAGTTCTACCTGGCTAGGACTTCCGAGCTTAGAAGTTCTTCTCAACTTTTTGTGACTTTTGGCAACCCTCAAGGCAAACAGGCGTCTAAGGCAACTATTTCTAGGTGGATTGCCGCCTGTATCACGGAGTCTTTCACTGTCCAAAAGCTGAAACCTCCTAAAGGTATTCATGCACACCTGGTGCGGGGCAAGGCAGCTGCGGTTGCTTTTCAGAAGTATTTTCCCTGGGAGTCCATCGCTAGGGCAGCTACTTGGGCCTCTCCATCTGCTTTCTGTAAGCATTACTGCCTCGGTATGAGTTCTAGAGCTGATGCTCAGTTTGGTCAGGCTGTGCTGGAGAACCTTTTTCAGTAAGGGGTATTTCCATCCACCCGTAGTTCTTGTAAGGAGTGCTTGGGAATCTCCCACAAGTATGGAGGAAAGGGGACGGGACGTAGGAGTATTACCAGGTTACTCACCGTAGTGACCAACTTACTCCTAGTCCATAGTCCCCTTTCCTCCATACGCCCGCCCGCCGTCCCCTCTAATAAGGTTCCTCTGTATTGGTAATGGGTCTCTGACCTGGCAAAGAAAAGGACTGAGGGGCGATGCGCGGGGCGGAGCCAAGGTGGGCGGGGTTACGGCCGCGTGCCGGGCCCCGCGCAGGAAAGAGAGGAAGGACAAATTTTTGGAAAAATTTGGATGCTTTTTACAAAGTGTTCCGGTCCCGTCCCACAGGACGGAGAGATGTCCCACAAGTATGGAGGAAAGGGGACTATGGACTAGGAGTAAAGTGGTCACTACGGTGAGTAACCTGGTAATTTCTGAACGCTGGGTCTTTCAGGGCTTCAGTGGGCATTCTCCACATCAGGATGGGGGGTCTGGGGCCGGAGATGCTCCACTGCACCTCCAGGGGTGAGTGGTCAGAAATGGATCTCCCCACATATTGTGCCCTTTCCATCAGGGGTAGGTATTCTCTGCCCGTGAAAACATAATCTAGCCTAGTGTAGAGGCTATGTGGGGATGAGAAATAGGAATAGCCTCTTTCTCCGGGGTGTACCTCTCGACAGACATGTACGAGATCTAGTCATTCTAGCATGGTGTTTAGCACTGAGGTGGCCACCGCCAGGCCATTTGGGAGAGATGAGGACCTGTCTATCACTGGGTTGCTTACAAAATTGAAGTCTCCTCCCCAAACAAAAAGGCTGCTCCTCTGTTGTGCAAGTTTGGCATACATTAGGTTCAGGTGGGCTGAGATGTTGCTGTTGGGGAGATATGAGTTCACGATGCAAACCTGCGTTTGTTCAGTGAAGCCCCGTGTTATCACAAACCTGCCCTCCGGGTCCGACTCTATCTTGGTTATTTCAAAGGGGAGTTGAGGACGGATCCAAGTGAACACCCCTCTAGCATACTTGGAGTAGACAGCCCCAAACCCCTGTTCACCCCAGTGTTCTTGCAACTTGGCCATGGATTCCCTCGTGAGATGGGTTTCCTGCAACAAGGCTATGTCAGCCTTCTTCCTGTGCAGGTAGGATTTAATTCTGTTCCTGCGGAGCTAAGTGCTCAACCCCCGCACATTCCATGTTATCACTTTGATGCGTACTGCCATAGCGTTTCAGGGCAGAGTGTCAAGGTCTCCCGCCCTCTGCCATCGGCGTCTCCAGTGGCGGTCAAGCAATGAGGACGTCTTGCGGGCCCTCTACCCGGATCCAACCAACCTGTCCCCCTCCCCCAGAAACCCCTGAATCGTTACTTCGACACACAGAGACTTCATAACTTCTTTAACCTTCACTCTGGCGAGTGAGAGAACAAAATAGAATAACAAAGAACTGCCCCCAGCAGTTGCTTCCAACCAGCAACGCTCAGGGGCTCTCCCGCCATCTTGGCCCATCCAGGTCATTTGGCGTGGGTATTGTACCGGCAGCTGGCCTGCACGGGTTCCAGTGGGGTGGTTTGTGGCGTGCCGCATGTGTGGTTCCATGGGCTCCCGTCCGTAATTGTAGCTAATAGTGATGCAGCCGTGGGTAATCTTGATGGTTTCGCCTCTTGTGCCCACTTAGCGTGGCGGTAGTTTCTGTGGAGCCTGTTGGGCTTTTATCGTACTTTAGTTCCTGTTGCATGCTCTTCATCTCCGGCCAGGTTGTTGTGCTCCAGCCACATGTTGGCTGCAGCTGGGGTTTCCAGGAATATTGCCTTTCCTTTATAGAGCACCTTGAGACCTGATGGGTAGAGCGGCATGTATTTGAGTTTAAGTTTCCGGAGTGTGATCTTCACTGGTACGAAAGAATTCCTTGCACGCTGCACTGTATGGGTACATGACGATCCTGGAGTCGTTTCGCCTAATCTCCCCACCTTCCCTTGAGAATTTGAGTATTGTCTGCCTGTCGCGGAAGTTTAAGATTTTCTCGATTATCGGGCGCGGGAATGATTCAGGCGGGGGTCGTTTTTGTAGAGAGATCTGTGGGCCCGATCCACCGAGAATCCTTGAGAGAGCTTCCCGGCTCCAATTTCTTGCTGTAGGATGCTCTCCATGAACTCAGTCGGATTTGATCCTTCCATGTCTTCCGGAATTCCCAGTATTCGAATGTTGTTTCGGCGTGCACGTCCCTTGGCATCTTCGGATCGTGCCTCGAGTCGTGCCACCTTCATTTCCAGCTCTTGGACCCTAGCCTTCAGATCTGAGCTAGTAACAACGTTGTCCTGCAAGCCCGCTTCCGTTGTGGTCACTCTTTCGGCCTAATTGTGTGCGTCTTGGTGCATTAACTGCATATCAGACTTGACCTCATCTATTTTGATATCAATGAACAATCTGAGTGCTGCGATAGCCTGCAATACTTGTGCGTCCTCTTAGGATTTCTTTATCTGTGGTGGCCTTGATCTGTAGTTGCTGTTTGGGTTTGGCCGGCGTAAAGGAGTCCATTATCGAAGGTTTAAATTTGTTCTTGCAGGGGGAAATTGTTGTTCGGGCCTCACTAGGCAGTGCAATGGCGTTGGCCTGGTGTAGTGCAGCCTTGTTGTGCTGCTCAGTGCGGAGGGAGTCCCTGTGGTGATGTAGGTAGAGGATCCGTGGCAGACAGCCAGTCGTGTAGGAGATTAGGATCCACTAATCAGGCATATAGTGTGTGAGCGCTGTGCCCTCAATGCGTAGATCTGGGTGTGAGCGGGACCGCCGGGCTCCTTCTAAATTACAGGCTGAGGCTACGGTTGTTGGTGATCAGGGCCTTGTTGTGGTGATTACGCTGCCTGAATGTTCCTTGCAGTTGTTTAGGCAGCCGGGGTGGTCACCTTCTACTCACGGGGAGCGCCTTGGTGTGCTGGGGTGCTCTAGGCGGAGTAGGTTCCTGGTGGTAGCATTTGCATTTACCATTGTGGATGCCCCCGGCTTGGTGTGGTCCTGTGGTGTGGTGTCCACTAGGGCCCTCTGTGTCTGTGCAGCGAGCCGTTGGAAGCACTACATTTACGGCTCCTGCCAGGTGGGGCGCCGCTGTGGGGTGTGTGAGAAGGCGGTTAGCAGGTCCCGGGTTGTGGGGAGTTGCCTGTTAGTGTTGGTGGGGGGGGGCACTAAGTCCTCTTGTAGTGTGCCCTCCTGGATTGCCCAGGCGTGTCTGGCTGCCCGGTATTCGTTTGCCTCTTGCCTCGGTAGAGGCGCAGCCCCGCAGAGATGGTCTGGAGAATTGAGTGCCTGGTTTCCTGTTGAAGGAATGGCCCGTAGTGCACGGGTTGCAACTGCGTGCTGTGGTGGGGGGAGATGGGGTCGAAGTGCCACGTACCTTGCTGGGGGTCCCGGCAGCCAATCCAGACCTTTGTTAATAACTTGGGCCTTTCATTCTGTCAAGTTCAAACTTCTATCCAACGCAGGAGCTGCTGAGCCCCACATTCCCACTAAGATGTTGCGCTCTCAACCGGACTAAACAGTTAAGTTCGAGACACCCTGGGGGGAAAGGGGAAAGTGGATAAAATAACAAACTCAGATACTGGATCCTCAATCTTCATCCGGTCTCTGCATAGGTGAGAAGAAATATAACATTCAATGCATTACATAACTTTCCAAGAAAACAATATTATATATATATAATATAAAGTATAATACTTTTTACCTGAAATTCCTCTGCTAATGCTCAGAGAAAATTAGTGCTCAGAATATAATAAAGTTTTTATGGCACTTGGAAATAAATCCTACTCAGTTTGCTGAATGAGCACTAGCAATCACTTTTGATGCAACATTTTAGTCTTTTGAAAAGAAATTTGCATCATCTCATAAATTGAAAGTTTAAGACTCCTTATGCTTTCTTGTGAATTCGAGATGCAGCATACATGAAAAGAGTTCACAGGATTTAAACTCACAAAATCTTTCCTTGACTTTTTTCTTTAGTGAAAGTTCAATAATTCTTAAATGTTATTCTCATACAGGAATTTAAGAATGGACAAAGGAATGCCAAAAGTCACCACAGAAAGAGTTCCATATCTTTTAGCACATTGGACATCCTTTTAACACTGAAGTTTTCAGTTCAAATGAATAATTGAAGAACCTTCTTTTTGAGATTTTAAAATGAGTCTCAGTAAATTGACTTGTTTATAAACAAACGTTTTAACCTTTTAAAACTTAAAACTCTTTCTCAAGTTCATTCCAAAACATATGTAGACTCATTGTAGATGTGTAACTTAGCAAACTAAACAGTTATTGTTTTAAAATGAAAACACACTTTCCTTGTATCTTCATAACCACTTGTATTAGTTCCAAGTTAAAAATATGAGCCTGTGCTGACTCTGAATGTGTTGCCCTTTAAGAACGTTGAGTCTTAATCCGACTATGTTTACCGCGTAGTTGAAACCGAAGGAAAAAACAACATGAAGCAATAAAAAATAAACGCGTTTGCTTACGTTGTTCCGATGAACGCCCGCAAAGAAACTCTCTCTCACCTTAATCGAACGTGAAGCAAAATGGATACCGCAGAGGAAAACTCCACATCAAAACAAGCAGGAACTGCAAACGCAACGCTTCTGTAGTCCAAGCATGGGAATCCACTCGCGACGCACTAACAAGGTAAGCAAAAGAATGTTAGGGCAAAAAATACAAGCTCACTCGTGCATTCTTTTAACTGTAAGCGTATTATGCTTTCACATTAGAAATACTAAACAAAGAAGTCATTAACCTCTAAAACTCTTGGAGAAAAGTCTTTTGTTTAAAAAAAAAGGCAGGAAGCTTGAGATGAATCAATGTTTACAAGGAGAGCATGAAGTGTTAAACACCTTTTAAAAATACTTGGCTTTTATGACTGAAGATGAAGATTCTTTCAGAATATCTTCTTTGCGAATATGAAAACTTCTTCTTGAAAGCAGTGTCCTGATCCAGATTAATTGTCTTTTCAAGGAATTCATTTTCTAAGAGATTTTAGGCCCAAAACTCAGGAGAAAAACAAAAACATGACTGGCTCTGAAGGTTAAACAAATGAAAGGCAGTTTAGAATGTTGGGATTAGACCTTTGTCTTTCTGCCACCCAATCAACACTCCTGCCTCTGCCCTCCATCTTGGCTTGGGGTACCTTCTGCACTCTGACAATAAAAGTTAAGGCCCAAACCAATCCAGAAACAAAAAGGAAAATTACTTAACATAAAACCTTAAATAAATAAGGAACATAAAATAAATAAAGCTTCTAATTAACAATCTATTTACATTGGGACCTGGCAGTACCCCCTCTCCAAGACCTCCGTCCAGGACCTGGGTTGAAAGGATTCTTCCTATGAAATCTAGAAACTAAAATAGGAGCTTGGACATCACAGGCTAATTCCCTTGAGCGTTCCTCAGGTCCAAACCCTTTCCAGTCAATTAAATACTGTAACCTTCCATGACTTCTTCTGGAGTCCAAGATCTCTCTAACCTCAAATTCTTCATATTGATCCTCAACTAAAACTGGACTAGGAGGAACACCTAATCTGGTACCAGAAATGAAAGGTCTTAACTGACTAATGTGAAAGGTTGGATGTATCTTAAGACTTGTAGGTAGTTTCAACCTAACAGCTACAGGATTAATAATAGTTTCAACAACAAAAGGTCCTACAAATCGTGGACTAAATTTGGTTCGCCCCTTAATTCTCAAATTCTTAGTAGACAACCAAACCATGTCTCCAACACAAAAATCTGGACCTGACTTGCGTCTAGCATCTGCAAATCTTTTATAACTTGCCTTACTTAACCGAAGTGCCTTCACTGCTCGTCCCAAATTTTCGTTATTGGACTGCAATCTAACCTCCAGTGCTGGACTACCAATCTCTCTTTCAACCTGTTCCCTTAAAAAACGAGGATGAAACCCTTGACTGCAAAAAAAGATGACATGGAAGTAGAGTCCTTCATGGAATTATTGTAAGCAAACTCTGCAATCCAAATAAGATCCACCCAACTATCCCCAGCTTGTAGATAGCACCTTAAATACTTTTCCAACTCCTGATTAACTCGTTCTACCTGTCCATTAGTTTCAGGATGATAACCAGAGGTTTATCTTACATCAACTCCAAGACTTCTACAAAATGCTCTCCAAAACATAGAAACAAACTGTGATCCTCTGTCCGAAATTACCTGACTAGGCAAACCATGTAAACGAACAATACCTTGAGAAGAATGTTGTGCCAATTTTTCTGCAGTAACCTCCCCTTTTATTGGAATAAAATGACCCTCCTTAGTCAGTAAATCCACTACAACCAGAATAGCCGAACAACCCTGATCCTTCGGAAGGTCTACAATAAAATCCATGGAAATCGTATGCCACGGATGAGGTGGAATTGGAAGAGGTTCTAGAAGACCCATGGGTTTTCCCACTAGCGATTTAGCTCTAGCACAGGTCTCACAAGTTTTGACAAAATTCAAAATGTCTACTCTCATATTATTCCACCAAAATTCTCTCCTGACCAATTCTACAGTCTTTCTAAACCCTGGATGTCCTGAAAATTTTGATTCATGACAATCAACCAAAACCTTTTCACAAAGTTTCTTAGAAGGAAGATATAATCTGGTATCAAAATAAGGCAGACCATCCTTAATTCTTCTAACCGGATCCTATTTCACCCATTCATTCATTTGATCTGGAGACATGCAGTCCTGAATTTCTTTAGAAAAATGTTCTCTTTCTGAAACTCCTGCCACTATGAAACTTCAGAAGGAATTAAAGGTTGTTGATTAATCTCCTTCTCTTGTTCACAACCTGGAAACTGGCGAGATAAAGCGTCAGCCTTTCCATTTGATCTTCCTGGTTTAAACGTGATAACAAAATCGTAATCAGAAAAGAACAAAGACCATCTTAATTGTATGGGTGTTAAAGTTTTAGCTGACTTGAGGAATAGAAGAATTCTATGATCTGTTAAGACCGTCACAGTGCGTCTTGCTCCCTTCAAATAGTGACGCCATTCCACAAAGGCAGATTTTGATAGTATAATTTACTTCTGCAGAAGAAATCTTCTTTGAAAAGTAAGCAACTGGATGTAACTGTCCATTGGTCTCATGTCTTTGGGATAATACCGCTCCCATAGCTAAATTGGAAGCATCCGCTTCAACAAAAAAGGGCTTGGAAGGGTCAGGCTGCAACAACACAGGTCCAGTAGCGAAACAATCTTTCAGAACTTGAAAAGCACTGTCCGCTTCAGAACTCCAAACAAATCTTTCTCCCTTTCTCAGAAGTTTTGTAATGGGAGTTATAATCTGAGAAAAGCCATCAATAAATCTTCTGTAAAAATTAGCAAAGCCCAAAAAACTCTGCACCTCTTTTACCTTAGATGGAGATGGCCAATCCATAACTGCCTGAATCTTCTTAGTATCCATTTCAAGACCTCTAGGAGAAATTACAAAGCCAAGGAATTCAACTGTAGATGTATGAAATTGGCTCTTTTCCAATTTTGCAAACAGATTGTTTTCTCTCAATTTCTTAAGCACCGCTTTGAAATATTTTGATGTTGTTCCAGGTCTTGTGAATAGATCAAAATGTCATCAGTATAGACAACCACAAAAATGTCCAAAAACTCGCGAAGTACTTCATTTATAAAAAACTGAAATGAAGCTGGAGCATTACATAATCCGAATGGTATCACTAAGTATTCAAACAGTCCATACTTAATCTTGAAGGCTGTTTTCCACTCATCTCCCTCCTTAATTCGAACAAGATGGTAAGCACTTCTAAGATCTAATTTGGAAATGATTTCTGCACCCTGGATCTGATCTAACATAACAGATATCAAAGGAAGTGGATATCTGTTCTTAATGGTTACTTTACTGATGGTGTCACGTTTGATAGGAGCAAGCGGATTATCTTCTATATCTGATATATCAATGTCCACCTCCCCTTCCTTCTCACCTGTCTCTTCAGAGGAGGGTTCTCGTCTGGAGGTCTTGTTCTTGGGTCTTTTCTTCTTTGTGAAGAGATACGGCCGTCCGCGGGAAGAAGCCACCCTGATTCCCTGATAAACTGGGAAGCAGCCGTCCCCCGTCCCGCAGGAACCAATACGAGAGGAAAAAAGCAGCCGCTTAAAAAAACCTCTCTACGGATGTTGCTGAAACTGATTCCGTTCAGGACGCGATGACCAATGACGTCCGGACTTGTAGGTAAGACGAGCAGGAGCAGCAGGTAACCTCAGAGATGGAGGTACAAGTTCCACAATGCAACTGAGGATCGGAGACGTCCGGACTTGCAGCAAAGCAGGTAAAGAGCAGGGAGCAGTGCAAAGGACCAGAGAAAAAGCAGGCACCGCAATAGGACTGTAAAGAAGCACCGACAGGGACCAGGGAAAAAACGGTCAGAGAAAAAAGGCAGCAAGGAGGGGAGAAAACCCAATACGGTGCGGGAACCGTAAGGACGGGGAAACAGAGAAGGAGAAGAGAGTTAGGAGCTAGCACGGAGGGAAAGCCTGCGCGAGGAAAAGCAGAACAACAGATACGGAGCAAAGGTAGGGAGTAGCACGGCAACAAAGTGAAAGGAAACAAAGTTGCAGCGCACAGAGCCCAGAGAAGGGCGTGGCTAAATACGGAAAGGAGAAAACAAGGGAAAAGACTAGACCGTCAAACCAGGAAGTGAAAGAAAAACACGGGACATTCTAATGGCGCCGCCAACGCCAAGCCTTCCATAGCCGCCAGCGACCACCAAAAGACGGCGGCATGACAGATGGCTCTGTAATCAATACAAGTTCTAAGTGTGCCCTCCTTTTTAGAAACAAAAAATAACGGGGATGATACCGGAGACTGCGAATGCCTAATGAAGGCTGTTGCTAAGTTTTCATCTAGATATTCTTTAAGGTAAACATTCTCTTTTTCAGTAAGAGCATAAACCCTACTACAAGGTAAATTTGCACCTGGTTCCAATTCAATCTTACAGTCAAAGGGCCGATGAGGAGGAAGACCACCAGCTACTACTTCATCAAAGACATCACTATATTCTTTGTAACAATCAGGTAACTCTCCCATTACAGCTCCAATAGTATGAGAATGTAAAAGACCACCTACCTTCCCTAAACCTCTCACACCTGTTTCTTCTGGAATCTGCAATTTTTCAAATGATTGGAACTCAAAACAATGTTCTTTACAGAAATTGGAATTTAACTCAATTACCCGTCTTCCCCAATCAATCAGAGGATTATGATGTGTAAGCCAAGGCATACCTAGGATAATCTTAACTTGTGGTGCACCAATAATCGCAAAAATTAACTCTTCTCCATGATTACCTGCCATAATCATGATCAACTGTGAAGTTTCATGCGTAATAGGTCCAGAAGTTAATTCCGAACCATCCACAGAACTAACTTGCTCAATCAAAACCTTCTTCAACAATGGAATACCTAAACTCTTTGCAACTCCCCAATCCATGAAATTCCCTATGGCCCCTGAATCAATAACCACGGGACCACTACCCACCAATTTATTCTCAAAAATCAAGGATACATTAATGGTGATATGGGGAACTGCCACCTGAAGAGTATTGGCTACTTGATGATTCTTGCCATTGGAAGCGGGAATCTTCTTTGGTGTGTAGAGACAATTTCCAAGAAAATGTCAATTTCTTCCACAATAAAGACAGAGATGGTTTGCTCTTCGCCTTTCCCTTTCTTCCTTAGAAAGAGGCCCTTTAACCCTTTTTGAAACCTCTTAATTCCTAGACCTAAAATCCCTGTTCACAAACTCCAGTCTTGATCTATCTAATCGAGGAATAGATTTATTGTCTACTTTCCCCCCTTCTACGTTCCAATCTTCTTTCATTTAATCTAAAATCTAACTGCACAACCAAATCCATCAAGTCCTCACAAGAATTTGGTCTATTAACCACCCCTGCCAAAGTGTCCTTTAAATCATCTCTCAAACCTCTGTAAAATAAGGATGCTCTCTTCTCTTCTGGCCAATGACTTTCCACTACTAAAATTTTAAACTGAGTTATATAACCTACTAATTCTCGATAACCTTGTTTTAATTCAAGTAATTCACTATCAACTTGTAAAGATTCCTCACGTTTATCAAATAATTTACATTTATCAAATAACTTACTAAACTCATTCTTAAATAACCTAAAATCATACAACCAACAATCCTGCCCAACTTGCAGCTACCCCAGAAAGGTAAGAAATCATAAAGGTAAACTTAGCTGTATCTGAGGAAAAGACTTCTGGTCTACTTAAAAAATATAATTCACATTGAGTGAAAAATGTTTGAAACTTTCTAGACTCACCAGTAAAATGCTCTGGTGGTGCCAATGGTACTGGTGAAATCAAGGACTTCAAACTTCCTATTGCTCCCATCTCAGGCTCTGTTCTTAATGCATGCTCTTCTCTTTCTAACATTGGAGGTTCTAAACTCGGTTCTCCTCTCTTTCTAACTAACCTTTACTCAGTAATTTCTTGAATGTATGTCACCTTAATATTTAATTCTTCTACCTTTTTATTTAAAAGAACATTCGAGTGGATTGTGTCCTCCAACGTATTCCTCATCTTAGATGTATTCCATCCAGCTTTGCTGCTCTTCGGAATTTTTTCGGCAGAGGGCGCAGTGCGTCGATGTCGTCGAGTCGATGGTCCCTCGAAGGCCTCCGTCGAGGGTGACGTCATCGGGTATATAAGTAGCACGCGCTGCGCCCGTTGGCCTCAGTTCTGTTTTTCCGCAGTATATGTTGCTTCGGAGATTCGGCGCGCCTCGAGTTCTGTGAAGATAATAAATATAACAAAATATGTCCTCGTCATCGACGCCGACCACGACCCCGAAATCGGGTTTCAAAAAGTGCAAGTTGTGCGGTTCAAAAATGTCGACCACGGACCCGCACCGAGAGTGTTTGTGGTGCCTCAGAGAAGGCCACGACATGGAGGCCTGTATGAAGGCGATGACGGGGAAGGCCTTGCGAGAAAGGAGAGGAAAACTACAGGTAGGTCGCAAAACCGATCGTAAAGCCTCTAGCATCGAGTCGAGGTCCCGTGAGGAGAAATCTCTTCGACGCGAAAGGCATCGGTCCAGGTCCTGAAGCGAATCCCATCGCTCGTTGTCTTCGATGAAAAAATCGAAGAAACGGCGCCACAGGTCTCCCTCCACCTCGTCGTCAGACGAGTCTCCGAAAAGGATGAAATGCCTCACGAAACATTCGTCTCCCGAAGAGTGGGAAGCATTCAGGATCAAAATGATGGAGGTGTTTGAGAAAGCGAAGCCTCGCTCAGCGCCTTCTTCCCGGGTAGTTGAAAAAGGAAGGATAGAGAACCTTCCAGGACGCCAAGAAAAAAACGCTTGAGTCGAGTCGACCGTTCGAGGTCACCGATGCCGTCTGAGATCCATCACACCTCGAAGGGAAAATCTTCGAAGAGCGCCTCAACGCCCTCGAAGCAAACCCCGTCGACGACCACTATGTCGTTGACGCCCTTATCGACGTTGACGCCGAAGCCCTCGGCGCCAAAGACTCCAGCCAAGCCAAGGCAGCCAGAAAAAGGGAAAGATAAGGTTACAAGACCTGTAATATACTCAGAGCCCTGTAATACACCTCTTCCTCCTCCTCTCCCAGAGAAGGCTTTCAAGCCTCTCGCCAGGAAGGAGTTTTTCAAGTCCCTGACCTCAATTTTTGAGGAACAGGAGATATCTGATGAGGAGAATGTACCTTTTGGGCTACAATATGGCTCCACAAATGTCCCAGAATGCTTGATTTCAGAAGAAAGCAGAATGAGGGACTTGGTGGAATCATTACACAATGCAAGTGGCATTGACACATCTCCTGAAAATGACTTTGGCAGACCAGAACCAGGAGAGCATGCCAGTCCATCATACCATCAGTTAATGACGAAGGTAGTAGATTACTTAGGATGGGCTAGATCATCAGCCCAATTCATCCAGGATGATTTCACATATATATTGGACCATGGTCCCACCGAAGACCCAGTACTACCCTTTCATGTAGCCCTGCAAAATAGGGTGGCCAAGAATTGGGAAACTCTGGATTCTATTCCTCCCGTAAATAAATCCCTCACCTCAAAAGACCACCCGGCCAGTAGCGACCCCGGCTATCTGTCCAAACATCCAACTCCTGAGAGTCTGGTCATACAGGCAGCCACAGCTTCTAACAAACTTGCGTACCCTTCTATCCCTCCAGACAGGGACGATAAGCGTGTGGATGGCTGGGCACAGAAGGTATTTTCAGCCTGGTGTATGGCTTTAAAATCTGCCAACTCCACATGTGCCTTGGCAACATTTTCGTACACTCTGTGGGAGTGCATCGCAATGGCGGCGGAGCACATACCAGAAGGGGAAGAAAGGGGAAGAAAGGGAAGGGTTCCTAGCCATCGTTAGAGGTGGAAAGGAAGCCACGCAGGAATCCCTTCAATCTGGATTGGACACTGCGGATAGTGTAAGCAGGTCCATGGGCACTAGCACGATAATGCGCAGATTTGCGTGGTTACGGAAGTCGGGTTTTGCACCGGACGTACAGAACCGCCTTCTAAACATGCCTTTTGACGGGTCTCACCTTTTTGGCAACAAGGCTGACGAGAGCCTTGAGAGGTTGCAGACCTCCAAAGCAGCTGCCAAATCTTTAGGAACTGCTATTAGGCAAGCTCAGCCTTTTCGTGCGTTAGGACACTCGTGGAGGGGACGATCCTATCATTACTACTCCTCATATGGAAAGGCGAGAGGAATGGCCAGTCAAAGGGGCCAGAGAAAGGCCACTCGCGGTGGACGAGCAAAACGTGCAAAGCCAGCTCCAGCTGCAGCCTCTTTGCCATCAGCGGCTGCAACAACCGCCACAAAACCACTTTGAGGACTTGCATCACAAAAAACCTGTAGGAGGCAGGCTGTCACAGCATCTGCAAGAGTGGCGAGCCATTACTTACGATGTTTGGGCTCTAGAAATAATAGCCTACTGCCTTCCTTTTCTAACGCAGCCTCAAAGCAATCCACCAGGGAGACACCCTTTGATGTTTTCGGACCCGCTCCTACAGCAGGAAGTTCTAACCCTGCTGGAGAAAGGTGCTATAGAACCAGTACCTGCAGCGGAGAAGAACAAGGGATGGTACTCCCCGTATTTTTTTATCCCCAAAAAGGACGGAGGACTGAGACCCATCTTGGTCTTAAGAAACTTGAACAAGTTCCTCAGGAAGGACAAGTTCAAGATGGTTACCCTTTCTCAGATCCTTCAGGCCCTTGAACTTCAGGACTGGTTGGTTTCATTGGACCTCCAGGATGCTTATTTTCATGTGCCGATTCATCTCAAGCACAGAAAATACCTGAGGTTCGTAGTTGGCGACTCACACTATCAGTTTCGAGTCCTGCCATTCACCAAGTTAATGGTAGTGGTAGCAGCACACCTCAGGAGAGGGGGGATTCATGTCTACCCCTACCTGGACGTTTGGTTGAGCAGGGCACGTTCTGCCGAGCAAGCACTGGATCATCTGAAAGTCACCTGCCACTTCCTCCACAGACTGGGCTTCTCCCTAAATTTCAAGAAGTCGCAAATGACACCTTCCCAACAGCTTCAGTACATAGGAGCTGTATTAGACACATCCTTGGGAAAGAGCTCGCCTCCCAAGTGGAGGGCTCAAGACATTCTTCAGATGGTTTCCAAATTCCAAAATGCCCAAAATCTCCAGGTTTACGACTTTTTAAGGTTGCTCGGCCTCATGGCATCCTGCATCTTCCTGGTGCCAGTGGCACACTTGAGGATGAGAGCCCTTCAATGGGCTCTAAAGACTCAGTGGTCCCAGTTCTCGGGCCAAATGACAGATCTTCTCCAGATTCCGAACAAAGTTCGACAAGATCTTCTATGGTGAACTTGTACAGAGAACATCCTAAAAGGAGAACCTTTTTGGCAACCATGGCCGGAGATCACAGTAGTGACGGACGCCTCACTCATGGGGTGGGGAGCTCATGCCAACGATCTCACAATCAGCGGTCGTTGGTCTCCATCGGAGTCCAAACTACACATCAACCTTTTAGAGCTGAGGGCAATCAGACTAGCGCTGAAGGCTTTCCTGCCATCTGTCAGGGAAAGAATGTCCTGATGATGACGGACAACACAGTGGCCATGCATTATCTAAACAAAAGAGGAGGTGTGGGGTTACTACCTCTGTGCAGAGAGGCAATGCAGCTCTGGTATTGGGCAATTCAGGAAGGAATCTCTTTAACAGCAGTTCATCTAGCCGGGGAGGAGAATATGACGGCAGATGCTCTGAGCAGGCAGAGCACGGTGTCCCACGAATGGGAACTGGCTCAGGAAGTCATTCAAGAGATCGTCACCCTTTGGGGAACCCCTCAAGTAGACCTATTTGCAACCGAATTTCCCCCGAGAGGAGCCCTGGGGGACGCGTTCGTGGTGGAGTGGAATTTCCCACTATTGTATGCATTCCCTCAGATTCCCGTCATTCCTCAGGTCATCAGGAGGCTGAGACGCTTCGGGAGCCGCATGATCCTAATTGCCCCAGATTGGGCCAGGAGAACGTGGTACCCGGACCTTCTAGACATGTCCATCTGTCCTCCAGTACGTCTTCCTCATAGAGAGAACCTTCTCTCTCAAATGGAAGGTCAGGCTCTCCATCCAGAGGTCAAAACGCTCAACCTTCATGCTTGGTATCTGAAAGGCTGAGAAACAGGGATTGGAACCTTCCAGATGATGTTATGGAGGTGTTGCTTTCGGCAAGAAGGCCAGCAACAAAGTCTCTATACCGTTGCCGTTGGAAAAAGTTTTGCAACTGGTACAGAGAAAAGAATGTCGATCCTTTTCTATGTTCTATTCCTGAAGTACTATCTTTTCTTCTGACCCTAGCACATAGAGGTCTGAATGTTGGAACAATAAAAGGTTACCTTGCAGAACTTTCCATTTTCAAGCGCTCATCGGAAGAATGCTCCTACTTCAAAATTCCTTTGATAATACAATTCCTAAAAGGACTCACTAATGTATTTCCTCCTCACCCATTTCAAGTACCGGTTTGGGATCTCAATTTGGTCCTAAAATTCTTAATGTGTACTCCCTTTGAGCCTATGCACACGTGTCCATTAAGATTACTAACATGGAAAACTGCCTTCTTAGTTGCTTTAATATCTGCAAGAAGAGTGAGCGAATTGCAGGCACTGTCTTCCAGGCCACCCTGTACTGTGTTCCATAAGGTCAGAGGTGTGTTGAGGGTTAAACCATCATTTTTACCGAAAGTAGTATCTGATTTTCATTTAAGTCAGAAAATTGTTTTACCCGCATTCTATCCTCCACCCCATCCTACTAAGGAGGAGGAAAGATTACACAGGTTGGATCTAAAAAGAGCTTTAAGCGTTTACATCTTTAGACTTTCCAGACTTAGAGTGGACAACCAGCTGTTTATAGGTTACACAGGAAGGAAACTGGGTCAATCGGTGACAAAACAGACAATTTCACGCTGGATTGTGCTTTGCATTAAAGAATGCTACAGATTAGCACAAAAAGACCCACCAGAAGGGTTAAGGGCTCATTCCACCAGAGGCATCGCCTCTTCGACAGCCCTTCAAAGAGGTGTTCCAATAAGGTCCATTTGTGAAGCAGCAACTTGGTCTTCACTACACACCTTTTCAAAATTCTATAGTCTGGATGCTTCCCAGTCTAAGGAGCTGAATTTTGCAAAAGCAGTGCTTTATTCCGCCATCTAAGGGCTTTGAAAAATCCAACCCCTCCTCCAGAGAAATTATACAATACTGCTTTGGGAGTCTATCTAAGATGAGGAACACGTTGGAGGACACAATCCACTCGAAGAACAAGTTACTTACCAACGTTCTTTCGATTGGATGTTTCGATTGGATGTTCCTTCAATGTATTCCTCATCGCCCTCCCAGCCTACCCCTCTGTAGAATTTTCCGGGTTATTGCCAACTCAAATCTCGCAAGGCTGATACCTGATAAAAAGGGGAAAAACAGAACTGAGGCCAACGGGCGCCGCGCGTGCTACTTATATACCCGATGACGTCACCCTCGACGGAGGCCTTTGAGGGACCATCGACTCAAGACATCGACGCACAGCGCCTTCTGCCGAAAATTTTTCCGAAGAGCAGCAAAGCTGGATGGAATACATCTAAGATGAGGGAAACGTTGGAGGAACATCCAATCGAAAGAACGTTACAGATTGGTAAGTAACTTGTTCTTCTCCTTTATTGACACCCTCAATTCTTCCCTAAACTCTTTAATTAAATCTCCCAGGGCCTCCATAATGTATTTCTGGGAATGGGTCTCAGCAGCTCGGGCATAGTTAATAACTTGGGCCTTTCATTCTGTCAAGTTCAAACTTCTATCCAACGCAGGAGCTGCTGAGCCCCACATTCCCACTAAGATGTTGCGCTCTCAACTGGACTAAACAGTTGAGTTCGAGACACCCTGGGGGGAAAGGGGAAAGTGGATAAAATAACAAACGCAGACACTGGATCCTCAATCTTCATCAGGTCTCTGCATAGGTGAGAAGTAATATAACATTCAATGCATTACATAACTTTCCGAGAAAACAATTTTATTATAATATAAAGTATAATACTTTTTATCTGAAATTCCACTGCTAATGCTCAGAGGAAATTAGTGCTCAGAATATAATAAAGTTTTTATGGCACTTAGAAATAAATCCTACTCAGTATGCTGAATGAGCACTAGCAATCACTTTTGATGCAACAGTTTAGTCTTTTGAAAATAAATTGCATCATCTCATAAATTGAAAGTTTAAGACTCCTTATGCTTTCTTGTGAATTCGAGATGCAGCATACATGAAGAGTTCACAGGATTTAAACTCACAAAATCTTTCCTTGACTTTTTTCTTTAGTGAAAGTTCAAGAATTCTTAAATGTTATTCTACATACAGGAATTTAAGAATGGACAAAGGAATGCCAAAAGTCACCACAGAAAGAGTTCCATATCTTTTAGCACATTGGACATACTTTTAACACTGAAGTTTTCAGTTCAAATGAATAAATGAAGAACCTTCTTTTTGAGATTTTAAAATGAGTCTCAGTAAATTGACTTGTTTATAAACAAACATTTTAACCTTTTAAAACTCAAAACTCTTTCTCAAGTTCATTCCAAAACATATGTAGACTCATTGTAGATGTGTAATTTAGCAAACGAAACAGTTATTGTTTTAAAATAAAAACACACTTTCCTTGTATCTTCATAACCACTTTTATTAGTTCCAAGTTAAAAATATGAGCATGTGCTGACTCTGAATGTGTTGCCCTTTAAGAACGTTGAGTCTTAATCTGACTATGTTTACCACATAGTTGAAACCGAAAGAAAAAACAACATGAAGCAATAAAAAATAAACGCGTTCGCTTACCTTGTTCTGATGAACGCCCGCAAAGAAACTCTCTCTCTCTCTCACCTTAATGAAACGCGAAGCAAAATGGATACTGCGGAGGAAAACTCCACATCAAAACAAACAGGAACTGCGAACGTGACGCTTCTGTAGTCCAAGCACGTGAATCCGCTCACGATGCACTAACAAGGTAAGCAAAAGAACGTTAGGGCAAAAAATACAAGCTCACGCGCGCATTCTTTTAACTGTAAACGTATTATGCTTTCACATTAGAAATACTAAACAAAGAAGTCATTAACCCCTAAAATTCTTGGAGAAAAGTCTTTCATTCAAAAAAAAAGGCAAGAAGCTCAAGATGAATCAATGTTTACAAGGAGAGCATGAAGTGTTAAACACCTTTTAAAAATACTTAACTTTTATGACTGAAGATGAAGATTCTTTCAGAATATCTTCTTTGCGAATATGAAAACTTCTTCTTGAAAGCAGTGTCCTGATCCAGATGAATTGTCTACTCAAGGAATTAATTTTCTAAGAGATTTTAGGCTCAAAACTCAGGAGAAAAACAAAAACATAACTGGCTCTGAAGGTTAAACAAATGAAAGGCAGTTTAGAATGTTGGGATTAGACCTTTGTGTTTTTGCCACCCAATCAACACTCCTGCCTCTGCCCTCCATCTTGGCTTGGGCTACCTTCTGCACTCTGAAAATAAAAGTTAAGGCCCAAACCAATCCAGAAACAAAAAGGAAAATTACGTAGCATAAAACCTTAAATAAGGAACATAAAATAAATAAAGCTTCTAATTAACAATCTATTTACATTGGGACCTGACACCTTTGTAGGATTCTGCCGACAGCCAACGGCACCAGTTCTGCATTCCGGAGACCGTTGTCTTCACGGCAGGATCGCGGGAGCCGGCTGTGCCTCTGTCTTCTCCTTGAAGCCCCTGGACCGGGGCTCTGCAGGCAGCTACGCGCCCTCCGCTGCGGCACACTGTCAGGTAGGGGGTCCCGAACGTGTTGGAGCTGGGCAAGAGATTCCAGCGCAAACTAGCAGTCATCCGTGGGACCCGATTCGAGTCAATGTTGAGTTTTCAACCACTGGTTTTGTTGGGGTGATGATGCACCGTAGTTGCTCGATTGCCCTCACAACGCTCGGGACACGGCGTCAGCTCTCCCCATGCACCCGTGTGGGCTTAGATCCAGCCCGTTTCCTACAGCGTAGACCTCTGCCGAACGCTTAGCGTTTCGTCAGCGCCATTTTGTTGTGCGCGGGGGGATCTTCTAAGAAGGTCAGTGCAGCAACTTTATGCCTTCGATTCTTGCCCGGAAGCCCTCGGGTGGTAGAGAAATGGTTTAGGTACCTAAAGCTACGTCCAACGTTACGAAATGTATTCGTCTTTCGCTGCTTAGTTATCAAATAGAATATCGGAGCTCTGCAGAGCGACTTCCTTACTCCATGCGCGCTGGCCACGCCCCCCCAGGACTGTCCGAAGATCTATATTTGAAGAGGAGCGATAATATTGCTTCTCTGCATTGGTGAGTTAAATATATAAGGCGTCAATGTCTTTCTTATATGGCTTCTTTTTCATACTATAATAGGCAATTATTTCACGTCTTAAGGCAGCTTTAAAAGCATCCCAATTAGTGGATACTGAGGTATTGTGAGAAACCTGAAGGTGTCTCACCCGCTAGTCCCCGGGGTATCTGTTTTCCAGGTGGCCAAGAGACGGCCATCGCTATTGGATTCAGTTCCTGGGGGTGGATCATCTGGATACTGGTCTTTGGAGAGTGGAAGTGGGAAACTGAAGGGTGAGACACTGTATCCCCTTTCTTATGACACCATTTACCCATCCTACCTGGTAGGATACTTAAAAAAAACAACCCCCCCCTTTCCCGACACAAACACTTTCTCACTGACAGTTCATTGTGACCGACAACCGACTAACACCAGAGTTGTATACCTGACGTGTCCCAACACAAAGGTCAGGCAATTACTGAGAACTATACACACCTGACTTCCGTCACACTTCCCCACACAGATAAAAGGTTGAGCACAGAAGCACACTCTGAGCAGGGCCATACGCACGAGGAAGCAGCTATTACGGGATTGCCGGATAAATTGATCGTAAGAAAGTTGCTAGATAAGGACGGGAAGGGCTGGGACCGATCGATCCCCTCGGTACCATTTGCAGTAAGAAAAACTCTTGAGGCCTCTACTGGATTCTCTCCTTTTGAACTACTTTATGTCCTGGACATGCTCCGGGAAACCAGGCAAGAATGAGAGGAGGCACCCATTCCCCTCTCGCAAACCGCTACTAGATTGTGGGAGCATATGAGACTTGTTCGAGATCTAGTCTGTACCCATATAGAAAAAGCCCAGATCTAACAAAAATCCACTTACGACAAGAAGGTGAACTTAAGATTGTTTTCCATTGGACAAAAAGTACTAGTCCTCTTGCCCACCTCGGAAAACAAGCTTTTCTCTAAGTGGCACGGGCCATATGAAATATTGGAACAAACGGGGACCTGTACTTATGAGGTAGCCCAACGGGACAGGAAACAGAAGGTCCATCTATATCATGTAAATCTTTTAAAAGAGTGGAAGGAGAATCCGTCAGCCACCCATGCCACAATATTATCCTGGTTGGTTCCAGAAGAAATAGATAACTTTGAATTAATTCCTCCAGAGCTATCTATTCAACAACAACAAGATCTGGAAGATGTAGTCACATTGTTTCCCGATGTATTCTCAGAAAAACCAGGAAGAGTAAAAGGCACCTATCACTATATCAGAACACCTAAGTGAAAAGTAGTCAATCAAAAACCATATAGACTCCGAGAAGCCCGTAAACAGATAGTGGTTGAGGAAGTAAATAAGAAGTTAAGAGCAAATATTATCTAGCCTTCCTGGAGCCCATACTCCTCCCCTATCGTATTGGTCACTAAACTGACCATTCCTGGAGGTTTTGCATAGATTTCCGTCAGGTTAATTCCATTTCTGACTTTGATCCCTATCCCATGCCACGCATCGATGACCTAATTGATAAACTCGGAACCGGCACTTTTCTATCCACCCTAGACTTAACTAAAGGGTACTGGCAGGTCCCAGTATATGGGCCAGATAGGGAATAGACGGCTTTCTCAACACCCATAGGACTATTTCAATTCCAAGTCCTCCCTTTTGGGTTACACAGCACTCCAGCCACTTTTCAACCCCTCATGGACAAACTTTTGCAGCCCTACTCCGATTTCTGTGGAGCTTATATTGACGATATCGTCATTCATAGTAAAACCTGGGAGGACCACCTTTTCCATCTTTTTACTATTATGAGAGTCCTCAGAGAGGCCGGTCTAACTGCTGATCCATCCAAACGCAGACTAGCCCAATCGGCCGTGAAATACCTTGGCTTCTTTGTAGGGAATGGTAATGTACAACCTCAACATGAGAAAGTGAAAGCTGTCTTAGATACCCATACACCCAAAACTAAAAGAGATCTCAGAGCCTTTCTAGGGTTAATAGGGTATTATAGTGGGTTTATTCCGAACATTTCTGACAAAAGAACAGAGAACACCAGAAACGTCATTGTACTGACGGGGGATGATATATGTTATAACACCTTAAAACAAACCCTGTGCCAGAACCCAATCCTAAAGGTAGACGATTTCTCAAAGGAATTTGTATTGCAAATGGATGCCTCCCTTACAGGGTTAGGAGCTGTCCTATCACAGGTTTGCAGTGGATTCCATCTTGTTTATGAGTTGCAAACTTTTCCCACATGAAAACAATTACTTTGGGCTGGAATTAGAGGCCCTTGCCATCAAGTGGGCAATCATACATCTTAGATACTACCTCTTAGGAAGAAAGTTCACACTTGTCACGGACCATTCTCCACTAGTTTGGATTAGCCAATGAAAAGACTCCAACCCTTGTGTCTTGTGATGGTTCTTAGACCTGCAGCCCTACTGTTTCACTGTGGAACACCGAAAAGGTAAAGACCAGGGGAATGTAGATTTCCTTTCCAAGTTCCCTTGTGAAGCAGATGCGGCTACATTGCATGGAGGAAGGGTATGTGAGAAACCTGAAGGTGGCTCACCCGCTAGTCCCCGGGGATCTGTCATCCAGGTGGCCAGAACACGGCCATCGCTATTGGATCCAGTTCCTGGGGGTGGATCAGTGCGGGAGGATCACCTGGATCGGGGGTCTTCGGGGAGTGGAAGTGGAACACTGAAGGGTGAGACGTGGTATTCCCTTCCTCATGACACCTTTTCCCCATCCTACCAGCTAGGATACTTAGAAACTCAACCCCCCCTCTTTCCTGACACAAACACCTTCTCACGGACAGTTCATCGTGAGCAACAATAGACTAACATCAGAGCCGTATACCTGACATGTCCCAACACAAGGGTCAGGCAATTACTGATAACTACAAACACCTGACTTCCATCACACTTCCCCACACAGATAAAAGGCGGAGCACGAAAGCACACCCTGAGCAAAGCCAAACGCACATGGAAGCATCTATTCCAGGATGACAGTTTAAACTGAGGAGAAAGGCAGTGAGACCAGAGAGGATGACAAGGAGGGAGTTACCCTTGTCCTTTTCACGAAAGGATCACAACTTTCAAGAAGCCTCAAGCAAAAGAAACATAAGACCAGGAATCACAACTGACGAACGGTGTAGCGTGTGTCAAAGGTACACAGGGTCCTCTGGGATTGATAGCCAAGGCAGAGAGAAGCGATTGCCACCGTCGTAATGTCCTTGACTCCGACAGCAAAGCAACGCCAACGTGTTCAGCACAGCCGGTGAGTCAGGAGAAACTGATATCAGACCGGACTGTGTTATGCTCAAGGTTGAAAGCGGCAATATTGTATGAACAAAGAACTTGTGTGCGATTGAACCTTATGAAACCCAGTTAGGTACCAAATACAGAGTGGTCCCGCGCCACAGGGGTGCACACTCAAAGGTCTCCATTTGGTACTCCCCCACTACCGAGCGTGTAAATATTGAACGGTGACATCGAAGTGGTCCTGCAGCATGTTAAGTTAAATCCCTTGCACATTCGAAAGACTTGGATTGCCTATGAAATGAAATTGGTCTGAGCCCGGAAGAGGGGGACTAATTGGTTAAAAGGGGATCTGAGCCCAGAAAAGGGGGTCGGGTGAACAGTAAAACTCACCCATGAAGGTATTGTTGTGGCAAATGTGAACTCGACCGAGGGATGCCTGCAAATTAAAGTTGGTCCGAACACGGCTGAGGCAGGCTAATTGTGAAAGAAGGATTTGAGTCCGACTGAGGGGTATCCCTGGCGAAGAATAAGTAACCCAACTTGAATTTTGGAAAGGAACTTTTCTTTGTTGTCTTTGGTGCATCAGGCCCTCTGAAGCAAGTGACTTTGAATAAAAAAGACTTGGGCACAGAATGCCCTGATGTTAGTAAAAGGAACTGTGACCTCGTGCCGAGTAAGTCCATGAGTGTGCTGTGCTCGAGTGACTCACATTTTCCCACGGTAAAAATGTGGGGAAGGGAGGCCAACGGCCTAAACATTGTGACTTATTTTGTGAACACTTGTTTCTTTTTGTGAACATTAGCCCACACTATTTTGTAGCATAGCGGTAAGGATTGGCAATAGTTTTTTTTTTTTTTAGCATATGCCCTTTTCATTTGACTAGACTCCACTAGGACTGTATTATTATTATTATTTGATGGTCGTAGCTTGCTCCCATTTTAGATTTAGGTTAAGATAGGCATTTTTCACACTCCTGATAAAGTTCAATAAACACCCTTGAATTGTGATCACTAGTTAACTTTGATGCCATGCCTTCCTTACAGTATCGTCATCTACATTTTCAGCAAAGATATGTTATTGGAAGGACACAAATGACTGGATAAATTGTTGGTCCTAAAGTAGACTGTTATTGAATTTCCATCTGGAAGATGGTTTCTTGATATCGGAGAGATCAAAGGAAGTAATGACAGGTGCATGGTCAGAAATAACTATTTTGATTATAAGGGAATCAATAATAGTATTAGTGAGGGATTTGATAGTGAAAATGTAGTCAAGATGCCAGAGAGTGTCACGGGGATGAGAATGAACGTGTACTCTAAGTCGACCGGGTGGGCAAGTCTCCAGGTGTCAATGAGGCCGGTTTCTGTTAAGCAGCGTATAAAAGCTTTATAGGACATGGAACTTTTAAACAAACATTTACATTTTCTATCTAAAAAGGGGTCCAGGATATGGTCCATGCCACTGCATAAAATAAGATTAGTGAGATTTGATTTGAGAATAATCAGTTTGATCGAATCCCAATAATCTGAATCGGGTAGAGCGGGACCATACTCAATGACAGTGACAATATCTGATCCAATAAGCAATTTGACCTGCGCCCATCTCGCATTGGTATCAGCACCTTGACATAACATTTTATATGATAACCTCTTTCTAATTATTATGGCCACTCCATTTATTTCCCAGCAGCTGCACTAGCAATAATATCCTTGACCCAGAAGGATATGAGTTTCAAAGCTTCCGTAAGAGAGAGGTGGATTTCTTGGATGCAAGCAATAGATGGATTCAACTTTTTGAGATGGGAGATAACGTTATACCTCTTAATTGTGTTATTGCAGCCCTTAATGTTCCATATTAAACATTTTAAAACCATTGTAAAAAAGAAGCAAGGTTAGTACTGGTTCATAAAAATACATAGGGAAGGGAAAGTTATATAATGTTGTAGGCCAAATCAGCATATAGCACAACATGAGCATAAATATATCCACTTGAGATAAGCACCCAAAATACAAAGACAAAGCACAGAGGGGTAAAACAGAAGGAAACAGGAAGGAAGGGGATACTTGACCAAGTGGAATAAGCCAAAAATAAGAGGCATCACACTGAACAGAATAAAGAGTAGGGACACATCGAGTATAGGAAGAACAGAAAGGATCAAGTTACAAGAAGGAGAGATGAGGGTAAAAGATATAGGAGCAGATGACACCAGCAAAGCGAAAGAAATAGGAAAGAACAAATGGTACGACGTCCATTCATTGCCGTTTTTTTTTCTGCAGTATTTTCTTCCGCAGATTTTCTACTGTAAAACAACCCCATCGAAAAATATGGGGGTGGGTAGAGGTCTACAAGGTTTCTGGGGGTTTCGGGACTAGATTTCAAATCAGTGGGAAGTGGGGTTGGAGGTGTAACCCCCCCACAGAAAAAAAAATGCAATGAGTTTTTGTGGAAAAAAATCTGTGGCAAAAAATGCCGCAAAAAAAAAACGTGCGATGGAATGACATGGAACCAAACAAATCTAGCCCTGGAAGAAGAAGGGTACACCAGCGTTACCCATCCCACCATCATTGAGGGCAGAAATGAGTCACTGCAACACACAATGATACCCAGAGCCAAGAGCCAGAGGGGGAGGTGTTGGTAAGTTGCAAAGTATCCATACTGTCAGTCTTCAGGGACAGAATGTAAGCATTAAGGTCAGCCGGATCACCAAATATGGATGTGCGGCCTTCATATGTCACCTTAAAAGAGCACAGATGATATAGTCTGTATCTGGTAATGGTAAGGTTTTTATAAAGTGCCTATACACAGGCAAGTGTTTCAAAGCGCTAAAGGAGGGTGGGAACATGGGGAAAAACAACAGTCGCTCAGAGCCCTTGGAATTCTGAGACAATATTATTCTGCCCAGGCTGAGTAAGTGCATATAATGCATTTAACAGTAGAGACACAGCAAATAGGCCTGACTACGATTCTGCAGTTTACGAAGTGCGATTAAGGGGGGAGACAAGGGAGAACAGACAAACAATCTTTGGGCACAGTGTATTCGGATCGTGCAAGTGCACAGGTGGGCACAGGGAGGGGGGGATCCAAGTGCACCCAGTCGGTGGAGTAATGGGGTGTGCAGAGAGAGCCACTCTCTTGGGATATTTATCAAGTGCAATGAAGGTGGGGGGGGGGGTGCAGGGCCTTGAGGCAAATGCGAGAGTACACTGGAGGGCGTGCCCGGGACCTGTGAGACTCTGAGGTACACGAGGCGGCCAGTCAGCAAGCTGTAGGGAAGGGGAGGACATGAGGGAAAGAGCAGAGAGCTTTAGTAGCTAGGTTAGCAGGGTAGAGGGTGAGAGAAGGATGTCACAACTGCGATCCCTGGGGGCCACAGTTGCAACCCCTGGGACTCCCTTGCGACACCAACTTTAAATTAAAAAACAAAATTGTTAAGAAAAAAACCCAATGTTGCCCCAAAAAAGAAACGGGTGCTCTTGGTGTAGCGTGCGGCTACACCTTAGTGTTTAGCGTGTAGCTAACACCTCCCGTGGCGTGCGGCCCCCCAACACCAGGTTTGGTGGTTCCCCGGCTCAGCCCTTACCCATCAGGGTGAAGGCTGGGCCAGGGAGGCACTCAGTAGGGGTTGGTGCTGACTGGGACATGTGGCACATGTCACATGCCAGGTTCAGCTCCAACCCCTTCTCCCTCGGCGTCCTTGCAGCTCACATACAGGAACCAGGAAGCTCTCGCAGGTTCCAGGTTCATATTTGTGAGCAGCATGGAGGAGCCCAGGGTTTCTGGAAGGACGGACCGGAAGAAAAAGGTAAGAAGGATTATTGTTGTAATATGATGTGTGTTTTGCATGTGTGAAGTGCGTGTCAGATGTATGTATGTGAATGGTGGGTGAATGAGAAGTGATGTGATGTGTATTTTTGAATATTCTGGGTGGGTGGGCGTATGCCTGTGTAGAGAATGCAATGAGTAGATGGAAGAGAAGGTGTGAGTGACTGGTGGATGAATGAGAAGTGATGTGATGTGTTTTTTTGAATGTGCTAGGTGGGTGGGTGTGTGTATGTGTAGAGAATGCAATGAGTGGATGTAAGAGAAAGTGTGAGTGACTAGTGGGTGATGTGATGTGTGTTTTTGAATATACTGTGTGGGTGGGTGTGTGCCTGTGCAGAAAATGCAATGAGTGGATGTAAGAGAATGTGTGAGTGAATGACTGGTGGGTGAATGAGTATGAATGTGATGGTGTGTTTTTGAATGTTCTAGGTGGGTGTGTGTGTGCGGCGCCTGTGTAGAACATGCAATGGGTGGAGGTAAGAAAAGGTGTATGATTGAGTGACTGGTGGGTGAATGAGTATGAATGTGATGGCGTGCTTTTGAATGTTCTGGGTGGGTGGGTGTGTGCCTGTGTAGAGAAGGTGCGAGTGTGTGACTGGTGGTTGAATGAGCATACATGTAGTAGTTAGTGTGTGCTTGAATGTTCTGGGTGGGGTTCGGTGTGTGCCTGTGTGGTGATTCCAGTGTGAGCGAATGCGAGAGGAGATTTATGGGTCAGTGACCGGTGGGTGAAAGGGGATGCATGTGTGTGTAAGGCCCTCGGAGACTGGGGATCACTGGAGCATTTTTGACACATCCTTTATTGATTTAGCATGTTTTACTGGTATTTTTGGGCAAAGGCAAGTTCATGTGTGCCATTCACTGGCTAGACTGGCATTTTGCCTAGCCATTGCTTACTGTTGCATGACATTTATTACTCTGCATCTTTAAAAAAGCAAGCATGATAAGTAGTGTTACCTTGCTAGACTGATGTTTTGGCATATCGGCCTATATATTCTTCACTGTAGCATGACTTTTTATTAGCTGAGCATCTATGATGAATCAAGCAAGATAAGTGTTCTTGTGGGTCTAGACTGGCTTACATTGGAACCAGTTTGGACAGGTTTACCTATTGTAACATGTCATTTGTAATGGCCCAACCAACGGGAGTATGTACTTACATAGGAGTACTGGCAGAGCCAGTTTTAAGCCCAGTGGCAGTAATGATACTATAGAAAAACGTCTTAAAGCAAACTTAATTATGGTCTTATATGGGAATACTAGCATATGTTGGTGGAGCCAGAATGGAAATGTATGGGCACAGCCAGCATACAAATGTTTTTATACTAGCATATATTGCAGGGACTGGCATGATAATGCATTGGGAAATGCACTGTGCACTTTTGGTGACTTGCATCTATTGCACTTGTTTTCATGATTTACTCTACACCCTACACCCTACAAAATCGATTGTTGGCCTTTTACCCACATTGTTAGCCTTTTACCCAAATTCTCCCAGAAAGTGTGCTTTATAATACACCATTTTAACTCATTATTCAAAACATTTACTCTGGGGAGGGAGAAGAATCCCCCCCTAATCCATTTTCGTTAGTTCGGGCTCCCTCGCTATGCTCAGTCGCAATCACATACTTGTGGCAAATATTTACGCCCTCCATAAAAACAACTCACCAGCAACCACTGGTGGCTGGTATATTTGTGGACCAGGCACTGCCCCCTTCTCTCTATATTACGTTAAAGATTTAAGCTTTGATTGAAAAGCATATTTAATTCTTTCACTTTGCAGTAGTGCAAGTCCCTGCTACGGCATAATCATCATGGACATTCCGCACACGTAGTGGTCCGGACCAGCCCAGGGTGTGCCGTGCCCTGTGCTTTGTTAAGGAGCTTGGGGGGGGCCCCATAGCATGGCTCACAGGGGAGCTGCCAGATTTTGTGCTACGCCATTGGGCACCACTGGGTCTGACAAAGGGGTAGTGTGCAGTGCGCGCCTTGAAGTCTGCCAGTGAGTCCCCAGGTCCGAAGCAACTCGTGGGTATTTTCAATTTTAAATAACTGTGTGGTGCAATGAATTTATATGTGCAGCAATGATATGGCATTAAATGGTCTTTTTTTTTAGGTCCTCTGGCACCCTGTATTATGCTTAGATAATAAAAACTCTGAGGGGGTCTTGGGTATATTGAAAGAACCCTCCCCAGGTATCCCAGGTATTATACTCATCATCAAGTGAACTCCCCTCAGGGCACGCAGACCAGTCTAATAGGTTTCTTCTATCGTAGTGGTAGCTGTATCATATATACATTTATAACCAGGGAATTTTGTTGATACTAAATCCTGGTCAATTATTTAATTTTCAGGCCTTGCTCGTGCAGCATTGTTCTCCTGGTTAAACAGCAGCGCACGCCTCCCCAGATCAGTGCTTTTTTGGCTTGTTTAACACAGCAATGCCACAGATAACATGTACTCCTGTGTCCATTGATCTATAGATATTTCATACACTCGCTGTAGCCTGCCTTACAGATTTCGGTTACTGTATTAGAAATACTGCATTATGTATGTTTTACATATAGACGCCACGTCGAATCTGGAAAATGGCATTCCCCAAATGTGTAATCGTGGACAAATCATGCCTCCCGCTGTGCCTCGGGTTTTATATCTGGTTGAATTGAGAGCACGTGGGAACACAGGTCCTAGATGCATCTTAAAAATCTGAAGGTCGTTTGCTATCACGTCCTATGATGTCACTTGGGGGCAGGGTCAAATAACATCCCGTCCTGTGATGTCATCAGGGGGTCAAGGATTGTGTGATGTCACTCCCGCTACCCCAGGCATTTTGGTGAAATAACGTTCCTGAAGAACACATTAAGTTGTTTCAACGCAGGACGATAAGAGAGGTACTGCTTTCTCCATTGGGCTGTCTTCTTTGCCACAACTTGAGATATGTGAATCCTATTGGCATGCCACACCAGAGTGTACTTCTTTTTAGCTTTTAAGATGATAAGCTGCAGTTTGGTATATTCCAGCAAGTAAAGAATCAAAGTGCGCGGTGGAAATTGTGAAGGTTGCAAGCTTCTTACTGGGCCAATGCAGTGAGCATGTTGAATATTGAGGGAGATTTATTTTGGGATATGAAGTAGGGCCGATAACATATTTTGAAGGAACAGGATAGCGTCATTCCCCTCACATCCCCCCAGGAGGCCCATAATGCGTAGGTTGTTGCGCCTACTTTAGTTTCCAATTCTTCCATGTTTTTGGAGGTCTGTCCCCACTTTTTCCAACGCGGTAACTTTAGGTGCGACATCCTCCACATAACCAATTCTTTTTCCATTTCAGTCATTCTGTTTTCGAAAGTATTCCACCTTTCATCTAATTGCTGTAGTTTTTGGTTGGTGGTTTCAATAAAAGGTTTGAGAGACCTAATTTCTTGTAAAATGGCCTCAATGGCAGGGTCTGTGGAGGATAGCGGTGGAGGTGATTAGCTTTTGAGTCTTTTATGAGTGGCAGACATAGATTTAACATCTTTAGAGGCTGCTGGCGATTTCTGGTTATTTTTACAAGAGGCCATGTTCAAGAATTAATAGCAAACTTCCAAGAGGGCCACGATGCCGTGAACACCGCGGCCACCAAGCTCCCGACCCAGAAACCCTGCAGCCAGCCCAGCCGACTGCCGGAAGCCTCCCCAGGCAACAGGAACGGCTTACAGGGGGCCCACCTGGGTGACAGGGTCTACAGTGAGGCGGATAGTCATACACCAATCCTCCATTGTACCATATATCTGAGGCAGACACGTGGTCCTGCGGGCAACACCGCCGTCAGCCCGACAATACCTGATCGAACCTGGGCATTTGTGTCTTGCTCCCGATTGCGGTCCGGACCGGCCCCGTCGGCGGGGGGCCCCGGTCTGGAGCCTTGAGGACCCATGGTTTGGAGGAGGGTCGGGCCCCACTCACATCCCTATCTATCCCATCGGACCCTGACTGGGCCTGCCCGCCTGAGGGACGCTGCGGGGGCAGGAGGCCGGGTCGGGACCGGTGCTCCACCCCACTGATTCAGAAGAAAAGAGAGGCGGGTGCGCCCGGAGTCCCTCTACTGGAGGGGAGCTGCTGCGGGAGGAGCGGATCTCCGGGGCGGGCGGATTCAACCAGAGCTCTGCAGCGCCCCCCGGGAGAGATGGCCATCAGAGTAGCAGCATTAGTCACTACTGGAGGAATCCTCACAGCACACAGACCGCCAGAGCCGCATTAGGCATTGGATTCCTGCACGCAACAGCAGGGTACGCGTGGCGCCCTGCGTGCCTGCCCTGCTTCCTCACCCTTTGCAGTGCTCTCCCATCAAGACTTGCCATACTCCGACAGCTTATGGCACACAACGGACTTGCCACTTTCCTGGGGTGAGGCCCCGTGCGCCCCGGGGAGTGGGGCCCTCCCGGGGGATTTATAAAGAAGAATAACAGCAGCGGAGGGGCCTGTGGTGAATCTCGCCGGGGCCTTTGTTCCCTCGTATCCCCCCTGCGCCCAGATATCTTCGCCCAGCGCAAGAAGCCCCCGAGGAACACAGTTGGAGTAGTGAGTGACCATACCCGACCCTAGGGCAAGCACTCTGAATAATACACACTTCAGGGCTTCATCCTTCCAGTTCGCTCCTGAGCGCATGAGCGGGTCTCACCCGGTGGGGGTGCACAGTGGGGACCCCGCTATATCGAACTATAAAACCCCCTCCAGGAGCCACATCCAGAGAATCACCCAGAACACCAGCACCCACGAGCCAGACCACCATCGGGTCCCCAACTACGCCCGATCAACACAGCCCCTGGTAGGAAGAGGTTACTCTGTCCTAGGTGAGAACCTCTTTGAGGAACTTCGAGAGCGAATTTCTGAACGTAACACCCCAAGAGGCTGCAGGCATGTCCAAGAATAAGCCTAAGGACACCCAATATCTCCAAAGGCCACCGAGGAGAGCGCAGGAGGGCGCGTTGGCCAATATATGGCCCAAAGACATGGAGGAGTCCCGGGGAGCTTCCCCCCATGAGTGGCCTTCAGGGGACCCCTTGGTGGAAAATCTCCCCTCCGAAAAACCAGTCACTCAATCGGCCCTGAAGCTCCTTTTGGCCGACATAGTGGACAAGATCACCACAGCAGGACAAAAACAGATGGACGTGCTCAGGGAGGACCTGGCCGAGGGCATACAGGAGATCAAGAGAGACATCAGCAAGATAGAAGAGTGGGTGGATACGAACGAAAGGGCGCTGCAGGACTTGGCGGAGGATGCAAGAAAGACGGACTCCCTTTTGAACTCACTGGCGACGGCTACGCATAACCTGGAACTCCAGGTTGAAGATCTGAAAAACAGATCTAGGCGGTCGAACATCCGCATTAAGGCTCTCCCAGAAAGTACCTTGGACCAGGACCTGCCCCAAGTCGTCAAGAGCATCTTTGCGGACCTAGTTGATGTGCCAGGTGCGGCCGACATGGTCTTCGATAGAATACATAGGGTAGGTCCCAGAAGATCTGACCCAGGCTCGAGGCCTAGGTATGTTCTGGTGGCACTCCACAGTTACACAATGAAGGAACAAATCTTCTCGAGCGCATAGAAGGCTGTCCAGATTGTCTATAATGGGGCGGAGATATCGTTGTATCAGGACCTGGCTCAAGTAACCTTAATCAAGCGCAGAAGAATGGGTCCGGTACTGTCCTACTTAAGGGCCCATGATATTCGGTATAGGTGGCTTCATCCCTTTGCCCGGTCATTCGAATGGAATGTTAAGTCGCAGAAAATCACTAAATGCGATCAGGGCCTCGCCCTCTTGGGATTGGAGGAGGCGGCTCCATCGGCATCTACTCTGGCCTCACCCCAGCGGACCGACCGCAGACCCTGGGAATGGTCCACTGCCCGATCTAAAAAATCAAGGGAACACACCACCCATCCCCTCCTGAAAGGCCTGCCGCTAAGGAATCGGGTGTGTTGACCCACAAGGAGGGTGATGGTCTGACACAGAGACATATGCCTGGGGAGGGCGCAGGAGCATATTGACCGAGCTGTAAGGACACGGCTGATCATTATCTGCTACAAGAGGGTCTGGGGGGAGGGGGGAGTTTGTATCTTGGAATGGAATTGGGTGATCCTGCGTTGGAACAGTTGGGCAGGTTTTTGAGGGACGGCTCTCGAGGTTCCGCCAAGGGGAAGGGAAGGGGGAAGGGAAAAGGGAAGGGGAGGGGGGTGGGGTTCGAGAGAGTACAAATGCAGATTTAAGGGAGGTGGATTCCAGAGTCCGGGGGATTAGGAGGTGCCCCAGGGAAGGGGGAAATGTACCTGCTGAGCGACAGGGTGTATCCAATCCAAATCTTACGAGCGCGATATGGCTAGCACGGGGGAGATAAAGATCCTTTCCCTCAATGTGAACGGGTTGAATTCCCTGATTAAGCGCAAGAAATTAGAGCGCTATATCAGATGCGAAAGGCCCTCACGCTGCAAGAGACCCACATTCGAGCATTAGACAGGGGAAGGGTCAAATTATGGGACTACCCCAGGTCACTTCAAGCCAACCGGTCAGATAAGAAAGCAGGGGTTTTATTGGCTCTCGGAGATGGTCTCGACTTACAGATTACGGGGAAGGACTCGGACGAGCAGGGAAGGTATCTGGCAATCGAGCTGGAGGGTAGTGGACAGGCCCTAACGGTGGCGACCTTATATGCCCCAAACACGGCACAAGGCCCTTTCATTCAAAGTGTACTGGGAAAGCTTGAGAGGTACGCCAAATTTCCTACCATCCTTACCAGGGATTTTAACATTGCATGGGATCCAACGAGGGATAGGACCGGGGGAGGGACGAGCCCGCAGGGGAGACCTTTGCAAAAATTGAAAGGGAAAATTGCGGCTCTGGCCCTAGTCGATGCGTGGAGGGAGATACATGGTGAGAAAGAGGGGCACACCTTTTACTCGCACGCACATCGCTCCCACTCCAGAATAGATTACATTTGGCTCTCCCCCATCTTTTTGGGGAGGGCCCTAGATATCTCTATAGGCACCACAATACTGTCCAGTCACGCATCTTTGACTATGACCTTCAGAGTAAGAGGTAAAGCCCCGGGCTTGTGGAAATGGCGCTATCCGATCTCACTTTTTAAAGACCAAACTCTAACCCAGGAGGTTGAGAAGGAAATAGAGCGCTTGTTCAGGGAGATCCCGGCAGGGGACACGACACCGCAGGTTAGATGGGACGCATTTAAGGCTACTCTGAGAGGTGTGATAATAGCGATCAAAGCGAGAAGGGACAGGGAACTGAGATTAGAAGAGCAACGGCTGGAAGAGGAGCTGAAAGCGATAATGATTAGGATGGGGAAAAATCAGTCCTCAGCCACCAAAAGGGAGTATAGGGCATTCCGCGCCCAATTGGAAATGATTCAGACCCGTGCAGCTGAGCTGAACCTATTATACCTTAGGCAAAATTTCTACATCAAGGCCAATAAGGCTGATCGGCTGCTGTCAAGAATGCTTAGGAGGGAGCAGAAAGACAAAACAATTTTAAAGATCAGGACTGAAGGAGGGGGCATCAGCTCTAAAGAAGAGGATATATCTAAAGAATGTTTCCCTTTCTACTCCTCGCTCTATGCATCTGACAACCCGTCGCACTCTTGCCAACTGCCCTATTTGGATAGAGTTAATCTACCCCGCATTAGTGAGGAGGAGAAGGAAATCTTGGAAAGAGAAATCACGCAGGATGAGGTTTGAGCGGCAATAAGATCCCTGCCAAATGTTAAGTCCCCGGGATCTGATGGTTATGTAGCAGAATTTTATAAATTGCATAAAGAATTGCTTATACCGATACTAACCGCCCTCTTTAGTCAAATAAGCCGGTACAGCGCCATAACAAGTTCAATGGAGGAGGCGAAGGTGGTCCTCATCCACAAAAAAGGGAAGGTCCCCACCGAATGCACTTCTTACCGCCCCATATCTGTAATTAATGTTGACTCTTAACTGCACGCCAAGATCTTAGCGAAACGATTGGAGCACCTAATCCCTAAACTGGTCCATACAGATCAATCGGGATATGTGTGTGGTCGACAGACCAGAGATAATGACAGGAGATTGACACACTTGATAGAGAAGTCCCATAAAGGAGAAATCCCCGCTCTACTCATGGCAATTGATGCAGAGAAGTTGTTTGATCGGGTGGAGTGGGGATTCCTCTTTACAACCATGTATAGGATGGGCTTTGGACCCAAATTCTTGGACAGGATTAGGGCCATCTGCAGGCATCCAATCCTCGGTTTAGCAGTGAATGGCCAACTGTCGAATCCGGTAGTAGTAGAGAGGGGTACTAAGCTGGGCTGTCCCCTCTCTCCAATTTTATATGCCCTGCACCTGGAACCCTTTCTCGAAGCCGGCCAATCCAATCGGGACATCACTGGAGTCCCCTTTGCCGGGGGGCCCATAAGATTGCGGCATTCGCGGATGACATGATACTCTCTCTGACCCTTCCGAGCACTGCCATACGGGCAGTGGAAAGGGAGCTTGCCCTATTTGGCAGCACGGCAGGCCTGAAAATCAACCCCTCTAAAGCAGAGATCCTCAATCTTACACTCCCACCGACAGAAGCCCGCACCTTGAGGGCCACTTCTCCCTATAGATGGGCTGAGCAGTCCATCATCTATTTGGGAATAAAATTAACCACATTAATCGAACAATTGTACCACGCTAATTATCCGCCCCTTCTGACGGAGCTAAAGAGTAAGTTAGTAGACTGGGGTCCACTAGCAGTGTCTTGGTTGGAACGTATTAATGTGCTAAAAATGGCAGTACTCCCAAAACGGCTGTATCACTTCTCGGCACTCCCGGTTTACATCTCCCCAGCTTTTTAGGACCCTGAACAGAATGACAACCAGGTATGTATGGGCCAACAAACCCCCCCGGGCTAGCCGGTAGGGTGAGGAGAGCCCCTACGGTTCGTGGCGGCATGGGCCAACCAGACTTCAGGGTGTATTACAGGGCAGCAAATTGAGGGTACTATGGGATTGGCAGAAAGATGATCGGGCGAAAGTATGGAGGGCCATGGATAGGGTGGTGCTAGGAGAGGATCTCGAGGGTATTCTGTGGAAGCCTAAACAAGACATGCTGCCCGGGAGTTCAGCAGCGCTATCTTAGCCAAGGTCATTCGAACATGGGATGAGGCGGTTCAGCAGGCCCATCTAACAACCATCCATCACCTTATTCCCTGTTATTCGGTAAACCAAAATTCTTGCCGGGTCACAACTCAACTGCATTTCAAGCTTGGTATCAGGGGGTTGCAGGATGATAAGGGACATGTTTGTGGACGGCCAATTAAAGCAGTTTGAACAATGCAAGGTGGATTTTGCGCTGCCCGAAACGGAAAGGTTCCAATACTTTCAAATTAGGCACTGGCTTACCCACCCCACCGTAATGCAAGCAGCAAACCGGCAATTAACCCCGTTTGAGAGGTATCTTAATAAGGAATCGGGAGACAAGCACCTGATAGCAGTGTTATATAGGCACACGAAGGAGAGGGAGGATCCACCACCAAGACCCCACATGAAGAAATGGAGACCGCCACTGGCTCCACGATAGGGGAGAATGACTGGACCTGGATATGGGGTCAGATACCTAGGCTAACAAGATCCCTCCAGATAAGGGAAATGTGGATGAAGCAGATTACGCAGTGGCATTTGACCCTAACTCCATAGAATGTATCCAGGAGCCTCCCCCCTCTGTTGGAGGGAATGCGGGGCGGTGGGCACATGGGAACATATATGGTGGGGATGTCCAAGATTAGAGAAATATTGGGCAGGGATCCTGAAGGTGATCAATCAGGTGTTGGATATTAATTACAGGGGCAACAGGGGCCTGGCTCTGTTGGGATTGGCAGGGCCGTTGTCCTCCATTGAGGCTAGGGCAGGCCGCAAGCTTTATGTAATAATGATGATGGCTGCAGCATTGGTTTTGGCCAGAAGATGGAAAACAGTGGACCCTCCACAGGATCACGAATGGGTGCCGAAAATGTGGAGCCTCTTAGCACTTGAGTGGCTTACGTACTCTATCTAAGGCGACCACCTAAGATTCATCACAGATTGGTCAGGCTTATTGAAATATTTGCTGGACGGAGCAAGACAGTCGTGGTGCCCGTGGAGCATGAGGCTCTTGGGCATAGTAGACCTGGCAGACTCCTCGGAGAATGTACTCTCATGAAAGGCTAACAAGCACTCTGATAGGGTCGGACTCTAGCAATCCACCATGAGGTTGGGCATGTGTTTTGTACATCAGGAAGAAAGGCACAAGTCAGGCTACTCTCAAACCATAGGGAGCGGTTGGGGGTGGAGGAAGGGGAGTTTTTTTGAGTTACTATTGTTCTTTACTGTTTTTGAAAATGCCAATAAAAATGTACGTTAAGAATTAATAGCAGATGGAATGCAGACAAAGGAATGAGATGCCCAATATCACACCTGCACAAGCAGTGCTCCAGATAAGTTTTGAGGTGGGAATATTTTACACCCTATTTTTAAACTTTGGGAGTAAATGTGATTTTAAGAGAGTAAAAATGCCTTTTCTCCTTTGCAAGAGAGTAAAATGTATGTGACATCCAGCCGACATGTGCAAAAACTGTATGGAAATCATCACTATGCGGCAGATTTCTGCATTGTGACAGAATACACCTTTCTGACCATTTGATCTCTCCTGTATATATTTAAATGTTGAAAACACAAAAACCTAGCCAATTTCATAGTAAAGCAAACATGAATTGCATTGTGTGTTTTGTGGTTCGATAGCAGAATTGTCCTTTGATGTTTTAATGAAAGTCCTCATTACCTGGATCTATTACTACCTAATGGTATGCCAGTCTTATGATACAACAGTGCAGGTAGGCAAGGACTCCATGCTTAATTCTATATCTAATCTCATGGTCAAATGGTTATTTATATAGTGCTTTTGGCAAAGCGCTGTACATAGAACATATTTATCACAATTATCACCAAATCGAAGTCAGTACTCCTTTATCAACCTCAAAAGGATGAAAGGCTGAATTGGCCTTGCTGCGATTTGGACTTGCAATCTACAGATGAGGTACAGATCACAACAACAAGTGCTTAACCAGCTGAGCTATCTTATTGGCTAACATCCTTCAGATCTCAGTTAACTGAGTATCGACTGATGTATAATAATCACAGTGCCCAGATGTTGGAGGAACCATGCATAAAGTGCTACATAAAGTTAAATACCTATCTGGATTATCACAGGGACAGGTTTTGCTGAGTTTCTATTTCAATTACTAATGCAACTTTCCTTTGTTTATTTTTAAACAGCGCTTGCACTTCCTGGAGAGTCAGGTTTTGGATGTTTTAATTGTAGACTTGAAGATTTGAGAGGCTAGAACACCTGGGATTGGTGTAATGACAATCTCTCAACCTTGAGCAAAGACTCTGCCGCCACTGACCATTTATAGTAATGTACCCCACTGACTGCGAGGTTGAATGGATGTAAACTAGACCGTGCATAGTCATCATTTTACACACTGTTTTTATGATCTGCCTCCGCATGATTATGCACACAGCACAGGAACTCTGAAAAATACAATTGTCAAATACTGGTTTGCTTTCACTGGAAAAGAAGCATATTTCTCAATTGCAACTTAATTGTCCAACTTATTAATTATACAATCCTAAAATGCTAGGAAAATAAATATGCACAATGTTGTTTGCTCCATGAGCAGTAACACAGCAGAAGCTGAATGAAAATAAACCATTCCTTTAATCAAAGTGTGCAGTTTCTTTTTTGAAAGGCTTCAGAGAAATGCATCCTGTTTCAGAGGCTTTTCCCCATGGCTTGCAATTACATACATGTAGTTAAAAATAAAAAGAAGCGTTCTGGTTTGTGTCAAGTAACCTGACCTTTTCACTGCCCCCTGCTCTCAACGTGTGTGTAAATGTACACAGGAAAATAATAAAGCTGTCATATTTCCAAGGTTTTCATGAGTACAAGAAAAATATTTTTCCAAGTAGAGGTGTTAAAAGGTAACTGTTAGATAAAGTAAATAAAGTTACCTCCAATATGTAGTCAAATCCTATTCATTTTATGAGTAAAACCTCTTCTTTAAAAAAAAAAAAATTCCTTTCCCTCCTCACTACTATGAAGTTGTCCTGAGGCGGCGCTGGATGTCGAACGAGAAAGCCCGACTAGGCCCGAACCAGCTGATTGCGTCACCACTGCTACCACGAGTTGCCACATGAAGACGGATTCTTGAAGAGCCAACAGTCGCAGAGCTCCGGAGCGAGTGGAGGGGCCAGTTTCTTTGATGGAGCACGCCGCAGCGAAAAGATAAGCAGCCCTCAACAGTCGTTATGAGAAGGTAAGGAGATGGGAGGGTGTTTTTTTTATATAGGAGGTGTTGCATAAAAGAAATAGTGAGGTGGGCCGGAGCAGCGTGCCTATGCAGTCATTTTCTTCGGTGCCAAACCACGCCCCCAATTTTTTGCTTCTTAATGAGACAATGTAGGGGTTTTAAGACAGGGATAATGTGGTCTTGCCTTTTTAGTCTGAGAGCTGATCTATCTGTTTGGTTTTGGACCAGTTGCCTCCTATAAATACCATAAATTCTATAGGTTAATTGGTAAAGTACAGGAGAACAGACCAGCTCAAATTTAAGGCCAGAAAACAGCAAGGGTATAGCTTTCTAAATATCACGAATATTTGGGTGGGTGCTCTTTTTCAAAGTGTTCACTTGTGTGATAAAGGGCTATTGAAGATGATTTGCAGGTGCTCGGCCTTGACAATCAGTCCTGGAGAGTTTCACAGAGATAAGTCTGCAAATTGGAAAATAGTTTAAAGTGGCTTAGCCGAACAGCAGTCTGTTTTGTACCCAGTGAGGCATAGGCAGTGTAGCCTCACCCATAGCTGAACTTGTGACAAGCAGGACGAAACATCTGGCTTAGGTCCTGAATCTATTCCAATGCAAATGAAGATCTGTGTTTTACATGCATTCATTTTGAATGGTATCTTATGTTTGCGGATTAGTTGGCCCCAGTGGCACGTATGCACATTGAAAATCCACAGAGTCGGGGCAGACTGTCATAGTACTCAAGAGGTTCCGATATCTCAGGTTTCCGATATAAAGTGGTGTATTTTAATCTGGTGCTAAAGATTCTGGAGGAAGAGTGTTATCCAAGCACAGCTGTCCCTTCAATTGCCATATAGCAGGTTTGTCCAACTCTAGGCCTCGAGGGCTGGAATCCTGATGGTTTTCAGGATATCCCTGATTAATAGTCATAAGTAAAAATATGCGTACATTTAGAATCATTGTATACAATCATTGTATACAAATGTATCCTGTGAATCTTAATTAGACGTATTCTGAAAATCCAACAGGTTTCCAGCCCTCGAGGCTTGGAGTTGGACAATACTGCCATATAGTCTTGGAGATGTTGGAACAGCATGGAACGGTTAACAATGTGGTGATCGGCTGACAGATCAGGCAGTATCATGGCTACTGATGGGTCCTTGCGATTAATACCAGAGACCAGTCTCTAAGCGCACACACGGGACTGATATTCAAACCTGTGCTGCTCTGCATTGTCACGCTCCTAAAACAAACACACTGCCCCTGAGCTATCCACCCAGCCCGTTCTGGTGGCATTCAAGCTAAAATGCCGGACATTGCATCAGCTGACTCTTGCCCATTGATTAAGTGGGTTCTTCTCGGTTTGAGGTCAGCTTTTCAAAAGTTCCAAGTGACCTGCAGGGACTTAGCATGCTATAAGAGTCCCACAATCAATCAGTTTCTGTTTAATTTAGCTATCATGTTTAAAACGAGTCGTTTTTAAAAAAAAATATTTATCAGAGTCTAAAAACATCTAGTTCATCAATATAATTAAATCGAGTCTGTTTAGCTGCAAAACCTAGAGAATAATTAAGTCAATCTAAACAAATAGTACTCATTGTTCCTTTGTATAAAATCGCCATAATCCCATTATCATTTTGATTAACCTTTATGAACAGTATGTCCCCTAACCAACGTGTCCCTGGTTCTAGTAATGTAAAGTTATGTAAGGTAATGTGATGATCTCGCTCCAAATAATGTCCACGGAGTTGAAGGCTTACCTCATGGGCCGCTCTGTCCCCTGATTCTTTTCTAGATCAAACTAGCACTGCCTTAAGCATGAATTCTAAATAGAAATGTCTCATATATTTGTTTAGAAATTCCTGAAAGTAACTCTAGGATACTCCGGAATCATCAATATGACGGAAATAATTATACATACGATTCCCTTCCATTGTGTCAGTCTATTTGTAGATGTAATGCTGCTGACCTCTGTCTCACAGTGTTTTTACTAAAATCTCTTAAAAAAATATTAACATCTATTTGCAGATCATTCAAAGGGTATGTTTTCCTTGACTTCATCAACAGTGTCCCATCCAGTCCTCTAGGTATATCCTGGCAGGTAATAGAATCACATATAATACTTCTCTGATAATGACTCTAAGTAGTTCCGTTTTTTCAATGTGGTTTACAAAAGCAGCCATAAGTCTCACGGATACGCTGTATAGCCCCACCTGTCATCCAAGCCCTTCGTTGGGGAATGATTTTCTAAGATAAAACAAGCCCTTCTGTCAATCAATAAGGACACATACACACAGGCAACACACAGACAAATACACAGACCTGCATGCAGACAAAGAGGTTTGGGTATGTTTGACCTTTTGCAAATTGCCCTCGGCCAATGTGGTCAAAAGGTCAAATGTTTTAGGTCAAATAGGCTAATACCGACAAAGAGACACAGACATCTGCTCTCATGCACACCTTCCCCATTTTCACCATTTGTGTTCTCCACATTTGCCAATGCACAACCAACTCTTTGTGCTGACACCACTGTCAGTTGTCTGGACATTCCCAGACTGTTCTTCCAGTGTAAGGGTGGACATTGTTTAAACTAGCCCCCCCACACTTCTAGCACACGCTTGTGCACGTTTCAAGTCTATCCCACAACCATGGGCTAATTATTTCTAGTATCAATATGCAAGGTACTGGGTTTTGCCACTGAATGACACGCTCAGATTTAGGAGAGGGTCGCATTGCCCCCCCCTCCATGTAGCACTACCCCGATCGATGATTGTTGATCACACATGCATCCCTACTTCCACAGCCATGCCCCCATTCCCATAACCCCATAATCTCTTGCCATCTGCCTGTCCATATGTACCGAGGAGGAGGTTCTGTGGAGACCATTGCTGACATTCAGTTCTTGGCTACACAGAGCTGTACAGAAACTCTGCCATGATGCTGGGATCTCGCATGAACACCCAACTCCTAAGGCCTTGATGACGAAGAACAAGATTTAAGCAGGGATTTAGTTGTGTAGTCGGATGCTGCATTTATAGTAGCCATTTCTTGCATTTAAATCGTGGCTTAGCTTTGACATGAACCCATTAATTGGGGCATGGCCTTAGTGGCACATGTTATATTAACTGGGACTGGTGTAATGCAGCTGCGCCAATCACACATCCTCGTGGTGGTGGCATTAGAGCTCACGTTATTAGGCTGTGTTATGTATTGCTATTAAGCAATACACACCATTTAGAACTACCTCTAATTCTTAGCTGGCCCAAGTGTGCTATATCATATTTTAATAGCTCACTAAAACATCATGGAGTCCGCGTGTAAACAGGCGCATCCACTTCATGTCCACTACACCCTTAAACCGAGCAGGGTTTAAAGCAATGCCCACATTTGTTATTTTTTTTCTTTTGTTGATGAAAATGTGTCCTTTTGGTCGGATTTTTTTTTGACTAGCTCGTCCCTGGACACAACGGCTTCAAAATCTTCTGGGGCGCTGCTATTGGAACGAACATTGCACATTACAGCAAAAGGACACGAATATGCATAGTAGAAAAACAATGCCTTACTTGTTAGACCGAGTTAAAGGTACACTGGGCATAGCTTTCTTGAGTTATGTAGAAACGTTTAGTTGTGCAAAATATCTTAAACTCTGAACACTGAACAACACAGCCTTTGTTCAATTGGCCATTAACCCCCAAGCACTTTGGGTTCTCGGGCCTAATCACAGGAAATGTCTCCAGCCCTGCATGCTTTTTAAGCAGTGGTCAGCAAAGGGCATTTATGTCCCTGTTGGCTCCTTCTGGACTTGCAAATACAGGATGTTTTTAGGACTTTACAATCAGATTGCAAATTGGCAGATCACTAACCGGCTGTGTAAGGACAAAACGCACACAATGCCCCATTGATGGTGCGTACTGGCGTTTATTGTATGGCTTTGTTGGTATAACTTCCTGAAGTGCCACCAGCCCTGGAAAATAGGGAACGTTGTTCCAGCATGCCAGGAAAGAATTTGAATGTGGCCATTAGTTGAGGCTTGTTGAAAAACGATCCTTGCACCTACAATAAAATGCTGAGCGATGTATATTGATTGTGCAGTCTTTCCATTCAATTGGACCGTAACATTCAACATTCGTTTATTTATTTTATTTATTTATTTATTACATTGTTACACGCCCAGACTCTGGGGTATCATGGCATGGTTACAGACAGTTTAGACATGGTAGTAGCTACAGTGTAAGTGGAGCAAAAGTTCAAAATACAGAGAGTAATTACAGACATAGTAGCGGCTAGTGTGCACATCTTATTTACAGGTTCTAGACATTGAACAATGTGTTAGAATTGGTTGAATAACCAAGTTTGTAGCATTTTTTTGGATCCAATGAAGGATTCCTCTTTTTTAATGCTAAGAGTGAAGGAATTCCAGCTTTTGGGGGCCAGAACTTGGAAGCAGCTTTCCCCCCACTCTGGTGTTTTTGAAACGAGGTATAGTCATCAGTAGGTTGTCATTGGATCTCAGTGATCTGGTTTCTTCTTTTTTAGCTATGCCGTTGTTCAGATAGCTAGGTGCTTTTTTGTGAAGACATTTTTAGGTGATGCATAGCGTCCTGAAGATAATTCTGGCTTTGAGCTGTAATTTCTTGAGATTGGTGTTTGTAAAGACTGGAGGAGGGTGTCTGTACTTCTGCTCTCTATATGGTAGAGGAGAGGCACAGAGGACCCCAGCCAAGATTCTCTATTATTGGTAACATAGTCGAGCAATCAAGGCCTAGCTTCTCAGGAGGTGATGCAGGCTGGTTCTTAAGTACAGTGTAGTCCCCGAACCCCCACAAAGGAATGTCCACACACTGTATTATTGAAAACACAGTCTTTATATTATTAATATTCAAAGGTATGTACACGATCATAATAACGCACTTTGTACTCGGAGATCAACAATGATAAATATATACAATTCTAAAGTGGTACCACCAATGTTATCAAATCTCATTAAAGTGCATCAACTGTACCGTTAAAATGTCACACAGATCAATAACGAGGAAACCAGCAATAGAGATAGGAAGGAACGCAAGATGGTTGAAACAATAGGCAGAATGCTGGCCTATACTGATAGACACAATTCTGTGTGGAGATCCCCCAACCTGGGCAACCTGTAAAATAAAGATATATAGCACAAGCCCAGTCCATATATTGTTCAATAGCCTTATTTTCTCCTATTAAGGTTTTACCCCCCCAATGTACCTGGTAGAGTAGAGTTCTTCGAAGACGCGTCGAAGGATCCTTCTTGAGTGACTCCCTTTAAAGCAGGACCCACGGATCGTCGAGAGGCATCGAAGATGGTGAACTTGTCGTTGACAGTGGTGATGAGATGTTCAAGGGTCTGGAGACCCCGATGTCGATCCAGGCGGTGCTCGTCAGTGACGTCCTGCGAGGATGAGGTGTGCGGGGCACCTCGGCGATGGATTGTTCAGGACCGCAAAGAGTTTCAGAAGAACTGTTGCCCAACAAGGGCGTCGAGTCGTCAAAGTCTTTGTGGCCTTCAGGTGGCGGGAAAACCACCGGCGGATTCTCCTCGGCGCGTTGGTCGTCCTCGACTTTCTCCGGTGGGACAAAGTGGTCGATGTTGCGGACAAGGGAGTCCTTGGAGTCAAATGTTCTTAGGCAAAGGTCGTCGGCGGCACAGCGTCAAGTGGTCCCCACGGCTGGGCAACACAACTTCGACGGGCCCCCAGCGGTTACACAAACCTGCAAACCCTGGTCGACGGCAATAGACTTCGACAGCGGCGAAGTCCGGGTGCTTTGCTTCGTTCTCCTCAGCGGTCCCGTCTTGGGTCCGCAGCCTTTCGAGGGTCTGACTTCCAGGGAGCTTCGGCGAAGGTTAGCGGTGCTCGATGGTCCCTCGGAGCACGGGAAGAGGGCGCCTTACCAGGTTCTCTCTTGGATCAGTCCTTGACGAGTTCGGCAGCTTTCAGATCAGGTCGAAGCAAATGCAACAGCAAGTCTTCGTCTTCCAGCTGGGCGTCGAGGATCAGCAGTTTCAGTTACTCTTAAAGTGTAGACACAGCTTCTGAATGCTTCTGAACAATTTCCAGTAGTGAGAGGTCCCCAGATATACTATCTTGTCTCTCATCCACACTGCTGGGTCACTCTCAGCAGCCAATCATACAGAAGGGCATTCATGCAGTCAGCCAGCCAATCAGGCACACAGTGCATTCAGGCCATCCTCCTCCCTCTCAAGACACTCACAACAAGGAATGTGGATTGGGACAAGTACTCAGCCATTCAACACTACACACTGCATTCAGGCCAGTTTCGGGCAGGGCTGTCTCAGTCTTTGTCTCTCATACCAGAAACCAGACAGCCACAACAAGAAGTGTATATTGGTCACACACTCCATTCACCCAGGTCCCACCCACAGGGCATACCCACAACATACAGTCACTGGGAAGGCTCCAGTCAGTCTGGACTGGACTTCACAACAACACCATAAATGGAACTTCCACCCAACAGCCAGTCAGGGGGAAGGGACAGAGTCAGGGCTTCCCAGGACTTTGGGAAAACAAGGTAATAGATATAGAAAGCAAGAGGCCACAGGGGCCATCTTGTTTTCCATCAGGAATCAACTGATTCCAATGGCAGGGCCTGGGGATCCCCAAAATGGAGGATACTCAGCACACCTGTCAAAGTCAGCATGGAGCTGACACCAGCCCATACCCTGCTCTGCGGGCCACCCACAGGTGCCCAAAAACATACACTAGGGGCACAGGGTTGTACCCCCACCCATAGGTGCCGTAAGGGTATCCCACGGGTCTGTTCACCAAACCAAAAGAGAGAGAGCTGCACCACCAGGAGTCCCACATGAACTCCTGCGTGGAAAATATGACAGAACACACAATAAAAAGGCAGTAAAGGACAAGGATATGGAGGCCCTGTCCCTCCGATGCATTTCCAGCATCACAGTGTTAGAGGTCCCTAGTAGCAGCACATTACAATAGTCTAACTTTGATAAGATCCAAGCTCTGGCCAATGTGATGCAGTTTGTGGGTGTGAGAAATTGCCGGCTTAAGGCAATTAATTTGGAGGTGTAGGAAGTGAATGGGGAAAGTGCACTTATGTGTTTAGTCATGGTAAGGTTGTCGTCTAGGTAAACTCCTAAAGCTTTTACTTGCTTAAGTACTGGGATCAGTGTACCGTCAATGTTGATGGCGGAGTAGCCCAGGTGGAGGGCGCTTATTTTAGTTTGGGAGCCTACGATGAGAATCTGTCTTCTCATCGTTGAGACACAGGCTATTTAAGGCCATCCAGTTTTGGATTATGGCATAAATCTTGTTTATGGTCAATGTGTCCTGGTCATAATTACCTGAGAGGGGAATGAGTATCTGGGTGTCATCTGCAAAGTTGGTGTAGAAATTGTTGCATTGTATCTGTGGTCCACTATGCAAAAATGTATTACACGCACGTGAAATAGCTATTTGATGCCTGTATGACTGTGATTGAACTCGGATACCACGGCTATACACGATCACTCACATTATTTTGAAAGGTGCCCATAGATGTAGGTGTGTTACCGACATCTTGCCTTTGTTGCTCGTGATGAAGCCAGCAAAGTGGTAACACCTCCCTTTTTAGTCAACTAACCATTGGAAAGTGATTAGGGTGGGCAGCTTTCTAAAATCAATTTGCAGGACATTCTGCGCACACATGGCAGAGAGTATATCTTTATTTTATTTATTTATTGGACATTTGTATGGCGCCTATACATCAGAAAGTGTTTCCAGGCCACCTTTACGCATCACGGATACAGGACTATAGACTGAGTGCGGCATACGGATGTTTCCATATTCCGGAGCGAACTGGAACACCTTTATCTACAGTGCCGCCAACGGGATACCCATTCACTTTAGGAGCGGGTGGGAGTTTTTCACCCCGCCGCGTGCTGCCGCTGCACTTCCAGGAAATAGAACACTCTAAGTTTTGCAGAGCTTCTATCTTTAATATTCACCAACGGCTACATCCTGTTTTAGGGTACCACGAACTCCATACTGAGTTCCTACTTCAGACAGTAGCGTTCGGACAATGTCTTGACCCTACGCGATCCTAACCAACTGCATCACATCCATTTGACTACGTATGATCCTTGACTGGAGATTATCCATACTGTGACTGGACAGAGGATTATAATCAGCCTCATATTTGTTTCTGAGTCCGAATCCTGGTCAACCACCAATTGCACCTGATGACCACAATGACGGGAATACAAATTCCCCATAACGACATGCTGTGCCTCTGATTTCGAATCACGACCGGTGATGCCCTTGATCGCTGGTATCCAAGAGAAAACTGATGGGCCTTCTGTAACTTTTTCCTTTATGTTCAGGTTACGTGGTGCCCATATGTTATGATACAATACGTGTAGAGTCCATTTATAGTTCTCATATGCATTTTTATTGAATAATCCTTCTTTTTAACCATTCTTTTGAGATCAGTACATTCAGTGGATTGCAGATAGTCCCTGATGAATTTCCAATAAATGTGCACACTTGACATTGGAAAGAAACATGTTGGAAGAATCTGATGAGAGTAAGAATGAGCACGGGTGCGTGCTAAATAGTATGATTGGGGTGTTTGATGTGGTTGACTGTTTGAATTTGCACAGCACATGACACTTTCTCTTTATAACCTCATAGGGCTGGACTTTAGAAGCCCATAATACGTAACACTGTCTGTTACACTGCTGCACTGTGTAATTGACTTTTTATTCAGTAATGGTCGCTTATTTGTGTCTTTAGCAATTTAATTGCATTTTAAGATTCATTTTGGAATTAATAAAATTGTTTACATTGTGTATCGACTGCCTCATGAGTTTTGTTTGAGATAACATGTTCTCCTAAACCATTGCTCTTTGGGTGGCATTTACCTTTATGCAATAGATTGACTTGCCCCCTAACACTGTCTTGTTTGCTGCTAAAGGTTTTTGAACCTATTTGAGGGCTTGTTAGGTGTGGGCTCTGTTTCCCTTGCACCTCTCCTTGTCTTGATGATTACCTTTGGCCCACCCCTAATTGTTATTAAAACAGTTGGAGAATTGCTTTTAGCGCTCTAACACCTGGATTTATTGTAATGCTAATGGTTTGTCCTTGGGAGGGATGATTCATCAGGTCTCGTAATTTCTCCTCAGGGGGGAGCCCTTTCCTAAGAGGCTAGTGAGGTGAGGACTCTATCCAATTGTCCCCCAGAGGGTGGTAATATGCAAGAGGACCTCATAGGTAGGGACTTCCCTCCTGGGGGTAAGGATGTCCACCTGGGGAGAAGACTCAATACCATCATCACAATACATAAACCCCTACCCTCATGGTCACCCTAGTCATCTGCCATTGATAGTGGAACTGTGTGCTACTGTAAACCCATGACATTGACAAGGAGTAGGTAGCATAACACCTACTGAGTCGAAGAAGAACGCTAGAGGCATATGGAGTAACCAAATGATGACTCAGCCAAGTACTGTAACGAGGTGGCTCATCGGAGGCATGAAGAGTGCCAAAGAGACTTTCACAGATGATGTTGATGTTACGCATCTACAGTATAAACAGAAAAGTGAGAACAGACAAAGGAGATCTCATTGTGGAAGCCAGGAGTACGCGAACACTGCAGCCTGAGCAATCGCGTCTCTCTGGGAGTGAAAGTGGAAAGGCGGACACCGTTGGTACAGAGGCTTTGGTTGAGAGTTTTGTGAACTTTAGGGTTCCCTGATTTATATCAGTCAGGTCTGATCCCATTTCTGACACCATATGTGAGGGTCTGCGAGTAAGACGGATACAAAGGTGGCGTATTGATTGATAAAAACATGTATATTCAAGATAAAGTAAGAGGGGCTCGAGAAAGCCCTAACTAGCCTTATCTATATGAGGGGTTTCCCTGCCTCAACAATACTAACTGAGGAAACTGTCAGTGTCAGGATGCCCAAATTATAGGTTACAACTCTCTGTCCAAAACCTATTCTATCCCTCACATGCTACTTACTAAAAGTTGAGAGTAAATGTCTTTTTGACTGCCGACCTGTAGCCTGATCTTATGTTCAACACAAATGTTCGAAATTAAAGTTCAATAAGGGTGCCAAAGAGGTACATATAAGTCCAACAAGGTTTAGGGTTAATTTGCCTTTCCACACAGCCTTTCTCATACTCCACAAACTTGATTCTTTATTAGCAGACTTGCTTTGAAGGGCTGCAACAAGGTAAAACAGCCTGGCTCTTTCTCCCAAGCTGTATTGTACTTATGCTTCATGTGTTGTGGGTCCGAGAACCTATCCACCATTCCAGGTCCTTTACCCACAGCATTGGTTCACTCTCCTGCCAATGTCACTGGGTGCCACCGTTCCACACAAAGTTTGTATACTCTTGTAGTATTGTTTGGGTACCACTTCCCCAATTTGGTTTCTCAATCTCTTTCACATATTCACACTCATTGTTTCTTTGCTCCAATCTCTCTCTGCTCCACACCCCTGGTTTACACCCTGTCAGGATCTGTGTTTATCAATGGTTATTGTAGTGATTGTGCTCCCCCTTGTCATAAACTGGGGATTGACTTCTCCACGGGTCCGAGACCCCCTTCACTTGATTGATTACAATGGTATCTCTCCTCACTCTGTCTTCACTCCATAGCCTTGGAACACTCTCCTGCCAAGGTCTATGAATGTTCTTCACATTTTTTCATACTTTTCCCCAATTCCTGTGTGGGGTATTGTTGTCTGCACCGGTTCCCAGCCCCTCTCTTCTGGGACCCTCTGCCCCAGTAAGTATTCCTTTCTTCCCTCAGGTTGCGTTCCTTGCCCTCTGGGTCTCTGCAGCCTTCTGACTGGCCATCCGTGTACCTGTCGTGTACCTGTCGGGCCTTGGCCTCGTCGCTGCGGTTGTTTGCAGGTCTACTAGGCATTGGGGTGTCTTCTCCGACTCTGCAGGGCCTTCTTCGGTCTATTGCATGCCGTTGCAGCAAGTTGCCTTTGGGTCAGCATCTCCAGAGCAGTTGTGGTACTGGTAGGTAAGTCTCGTCTTCCCTGCTCCGCCTCTTGCGATTTTGGTCTCCTGCGGGTTTGCCTCCCCTCTCTGCTCTGTCGGCTGCTTCCTTTGTGTGGCAACATGCTTGTTTGGTACCGAGATAGGATCCAAGACGCCATCATTCACTTCCCGCTTGATCTTTAAATGACAGGCAGCCAGTTACATTAAGGCAAGGACTAGAACGTATGCCGTTGTTCCTGCAAGCAATCTTCATTGCGTGCGTCCCCTTCCTCGGCACAGTACTGTCATTAGCTGCTATGTGGGTGTCCTTTTCTTCAGTGGATTTTACTGGAGCAGCATCAAAACAGTACATTGTGGTACTGAATGAAGGGTACTGAGAAGTGTTTTGGGTAAAGGTGGAAAGGTTAAGGGTATACTGCGTGCTCCCTCTGGTGTCATTGTCCTCAATGGGCTCCTCCCTCCTCATGAGATCCTCCAGCTGAGCACCACCCCAGTGGGACTGTCGGGTAGCGCCGTAACTACCCTGGCCTCATGAGGGGGGCTTCCCCTTCTAAAACAGTGACAATACCTTGGGTTTCATCACAGAGTGGAACACTGATACCCTGCTGAGACTGGCGCTTGACAGGCACAAGAGATTTTTTGAAGCTGGAGAAAGTACCTAATAGCGGGATTAGGGATGAAGAGTGACCATTGGCCCTGGGGGCAAATGGGTAATAATGAACCTTAACCTAGCAGCGTGAGTCAGGATGCCTATGTACCCTTAGATTCCTGCGCATAGTTTAGTAAACAAAGAGTCAAGTAAAAATTAATATCACACAGTAACTTATATAGTTTCTTTATTTCTCATTAAATAATATTAATTATATACAGTTTATTTATTTCTCGATGAATATACTAAATTCATCTTTACATAAATTGCATCATCGAGGAAGCTCTGTTTAGTTGATACATTTTCCCTTATAATAGATATTTGAGAAATAATTGTTTAATACATACATATGTTGCCGAAGGTACTTCTCATTGAGGGTAGAGATAAGCTTTATACTTCGAGGAAAACCCAGCTGTATTGCAGGACCTCGATAGAAGACTGCACAGATTGGTTACACACGGGCAGGCTCAGTCACAGACAGACTCATTCAGAGTCCAAGGTGCCTAACCTTAACAAAAGTGACAGTGGTCCATGCCTCATCTACTTCTCTGTGGAGGATCCCTAGTTTCATACAAGCCTCAGAAGAAAGACATTAAGATATAGCCACATGCATTTCTCGTTTTCTGGCCTAGCGAAATACACACAGAGACTTATTTTTATTTAACACACCAGTATCAGTCCAGTCTCTGGTTGCAAGACCATTCTGGGTGCCAAAGTCCCTCCTGAGGCTTAGGCATGACTAATTCCTCTCTCTTTCGAGTGGATTGTGTCCTCCCACGTATTCCTCATCTTAGATATATATCCTTACCTTTAGTTTCGCCTCGGAAAACTTTTCCTCTCTCCAGCAGAGGGCGCTCCACTCGAGGTGGCAACGTCGTTGTCCCTCGGCGGCCTCCGTCAAGCACCGACGTCATCCGTTGTATAAAGGCCTCCAGCGCGCCCGTTGGCTTCCGTTCCGTTTTTCCGTTAGCTTCGCTTCGGATCGAGATAAAACGGCGCTTCGGTCACAGCGAATTATGTCGTCTTCTTCGAACCCGTCTACTCCGAAAACAAGTTTTAAGAAATGCCTACGGTGTGCAAGAGAAATGTCGCTGACCGACCTTCATCGTAACTGCCTCTGGTGCCTCGGGTCCGAACATCAGATCGACGACTGCGGTTCTTGTCAATCTATGACCCATAAGGCCTTGAAAGAAAGACGAGGTGAACTGGCGGTGGGGAGGAATCCTCGAAGTTTTCTTTGAGAGGGAAGAAAGACTCGGCTGAGTCTTTGGCGAAACGCCATAAAAAATCCAGATCGAGGAGTAGATCAAGGAAGTCCTCTTCTTCTTAGTCCAAAAAAGCAAAGAAAAGACGGCACTGATCTCCCTCTTCTTCTTCCTCGACTTCATCGGAGGAAGTTATTACTTGTCCAACAAAACATGACTCCCCTAAAAAGTGGACAGCATTTAGAGCATCAATGATGAACATTTTTGAGAATGCGGCCAAGACCCCCTCAGAAATGTCTGTTGAAGATCATGCCTCTACGCACAAAAAAAGTGACAGGGGAAGGTCTAAAACTAGGAAATCCGACAAGAAATTGTCGAGGGTGTCTTCTAGGGACTCTTCCCAAACACCTAAAAAGAAAAGCCTTCCAGTGCATAAACAGGAGGCAGACCTTAAGAAAAAGACTTTAGACGTTGATACGTCATTAAGAACCTCGACCAAAACATCTTTGAAGCCTCCGTCGAAGGCTGTCTAGTATAAGGGGTCGACGACCCAGCCGAAAAAAGTTATGTTGAGTACTTTATCGACGACCTCGAAGACTCCTTCGACAGCGTCGATTGTTTCGAAGGCTCCTTCGACAACGTCGATTGCCTCGAAGATTCCTTTGACAGCATTCGTAGCGCCTTCGAAAGCTTCGAAGAATGCCTCGATAACATCGAAGGTAACGGCCACGACTTCGACGCCATCGACGCTTCTGTCGACGTCGACACCAATTACAGGGGTGAAACCTATTCCTGAGAAAGTATTTCACCCAGAAAGCAGACATGATTTTTTCCAAACTATGTCATCTATATATGGAGAAATGTCTTCAGGAAATGAGGAGGATGAAGAAGATGAACTTGAAGTTTCATCAGCAGGGGTAAAATATGGTGCAAGGGAGATCCCTGAGGAATTAATTGATCCTCAATCAAAAATGCAAGACCTGTATGAATGTTTACAGTCTGCAAGTGGACTAGATACGTCCGCTGAATACGAATTTCAAAAACCAGATCCAGCAGAACATGCTGATTTGGGCTATAGAAAACTTATGAACAAAGTAACAGAGTTTATGGGATGGGATAGGAACTCACCTGTATACCAGGATGATGATATGACAGATATTTTGTCAGGAGGTCCTCAACCAGATCCCATACTTCCCTTTCATATTGCCCTGCAAAGGAGAGTAAATGCTGCTTGGGAAAAACCTGAATCCATTCCAGCAGTGAATAAAAAATATGTGGCAAAATACAGACCTTGTAACTCTGATCCAGAGTATTTGAGTAAGCATCCATCTCCTGAAAGTCTGGTAGTTCAGGCAGCCACATCAACAAAAAATGCTGCATACCCTACAATTCCCCCTGATAGGGATGACAAAAAGATTGATGCATGGTCGAAAAAGATTTTTACATCAAGGAGCATGGCTCTAAAATCCACGAATGTATCTTGCACTCTGGCGAGATTCACTTATACTCTGTGGGACTGCATGTCAGCGGCAGCTCAACACATCCCGGAAGGAGAGGAACGTGATGGTTTCCTGTCCATAATTAAGGATGGCAAGGAGGCTTCGGGAGAATGTCTTCAAGAAGGTTTAGATACTGCTGACAGTATCAGCAGGTCCATGGCGTCTAGCGCAGTGCTACGCAGATTTGCGTGGCTAAGGAAGTCAGGTTTCACACCAGATGTTCAATCTAGACTTCTTAATATGCCATTTGATGGCTCGAGGTTGTTTGGCAGCAAGGCAGATGAAAGTTTGGAGAAGCTGCAGACCTCCAAGGCAGCGGCAAAGTCACTCAGTGCCGCTATAAGACAACCTCAGCAACGCCCCTACACAGGCTCATCTTCCTGGAGGGGTCTTCCCTTTTGTTTTTACTCCTCATTTGGGAGAGGAGGGGGACAGGCCAGTCAAAGAGGGCAAAGGAAATTTCCTCGGGGGCGAGGAATAGGTGCTAGATCTGCCCCAGCAGCGGCATCTGTCCCCTCAGCCGCTGCTGGAGCTGCCGCAAAACTACTCTGAGGTTTTGACTCAAAAGACCCCAGTGGGAGGAAGGATCTCACATCATCTGAAAGAATGGCGGGGCATTACTTCAGATGCTTGGGCGCTGGAAACAGTATCCCAAGGTTACTGCCTTCCCTTTCTAAAGAAACCTCAGAATCACCCACCGGAATACAACTCTATCAAAAATCCAGACCCGCTCCTGTTGCAGGAAGTTTTTATCCTTCTACAGAAAGGTGCAATAGAACATGTACCTGTAGCGGAAAGGAACAAGGGTTGGTATTCCCCATATTTCCTCATTCCAAAGAAGGACGAAGGACTGAGACCCATCTTGGACTTAAGAAACTTGAACAAGTTCCTCAGGAAGGACAAGGTCAAAATGGTCACTCTTTCTCAGATCCTTCAGGCTCTCCAAATTCAAGACTGGTTGGTATCATTGGACCTTCAGGATGCTTACGTTCATGTGCCAATCCATCTCAAGTACAGAAAGCACCTGAGGTTCGCGACTGGCAATTCTCACTATCAGTTTCGAGTTTTGCCATTCGGGTTGACCTCCGCCCCAAGAGTTTTCACCAAGTTGATGGTGGTAGTGGCAGCGAGTCTCAGAAGAGTGGGGATTCATGTCTACCCCTATTTGGACGACTGGATGATCAGGGCACGTTCCTCAGAACAAGCCCGGGACCATCTATCCAAGACTTGCCACTTCCTTCACAAACTAGGGTTTTCCCTGAATTTAAAAAAGTCAAACATGATACCATCACAGAAACTCCAGTTCATAGGAGCAGTCTTGGATACTTGTTCTGGCAAAGCCTTGCCTCCGAAGAGAGACCTCACCACATTCTGCAGATGGTAACAAAATTCTAGAAGGCCCAGTATCTCCAGGCCTTCGACTTTCTCAGGTTGCTCGGTCTCATGGCATCCTGCATTTTTCTGGTGCCAGAGGCCAGATTGAGAATTAGATCTCTTCAATGGGCTCTCAGGACTCAAAGGTCCCAGTTCTCAGGGGAAATGTCAGATCTTTTACAAGTTCAAACCAGGGTGGCACAGGATCTACAATGGTGGACTTGCAGACAGCACATCCTCAGAGGGGAATCTTTTTGGCAACCATGGCCGGAGATTACAGTAGTGACGGAAGCCTCCCTTACGGGATGGGGAGCTCACATCAACGAGTTGACGATCAGCAGTCGTTGGTCTCCATCGGAGTCCAAACTACATATCAACCTATTGGAGCTGAGGGCAATCAGACTAGCACTGAAGGCCTTCCTGTCAGCTGTACGGGGAAAGAATGTCTTGATAATGACGGACAACACAGTGGCCATGTACTACCTCAACAGGAGAGGGGGTGTAGGGTCACTACCACTGTGCAGAGCGGCAATGCAGCTCTGGTTCAGGGCAATACAAGAAGGGATCTCTCTATCTGCCATTCACCTAGCAGGAGAGCAAAACATAGCAGCGGACGCTCTGACCAGGCAGAGCACAGTCTCCCACGAGTGGGAGTTAGCTCAGGAAGTCCTTCTGGAGATCTTCACCCTTTGGGGAATCCCTCAAGTGGATCTGTTCGCGACCAGTGTCAACAGGAAATGCGACCTGTTTTGCTCAAGGGAATTTCCCCCGAGAGGAGTTCTAGGAGACGCATTTGTAGTGGACTGGGAGTTTCCACTGTTATATGCGTTTCCTCCAGTCCCTGTGATCCCTTAAGTAATCAGGAGGTTGAGGAAGTATGGGAAAACCATGATCCTAATTGCCCTGGATTGGGCCAGGAGAACGTGGTGCCCGACCTTCTAGACATGTCCATCTGCCCTCCGCACTCTGCACTCTGGCGAGATTCACTTATACTCTGTGGGACTGCATGTCAGCGGCAGCTCAACACATCCCGGAAGGAGAGGAACGTGATGGTTTCCTGTCCATAATTAAGGATGGCAAGGCGGCTTCGGGAGAATGTCTTCAAGCAGGTTTGGATACTGCTGACAGTATCAGCAGGTCCATGGCGTCTAGCGCAGTGCTACGCAGATTTGCGTGGCTAAGGAAGTCAGGTTTCACACCAGATGTTCAATCTAGACTTCTTAATATGCCATTTGATGGCTCGAGGTTGTTTGGCAGCAAGGCAGATGAAAGTTTGGAGAAGCTGCAGACCTCCAAGGCAGCGGCAAAGTCACTCAGTGCCGCTATAAGACAACCTCAGCAACGCCCCTACACAGGCTCATCTTCCTGGAGGGGTCTTCCCTTTTGTTTTTACTCCTCATTTGGGAGAGGAAGGGGACAGGCCAGTCAAAGAGGGCAAAGGAAATTTCCTCGGGGGCGAGGAAGAGGTGCTAGACCTGCCCCAGCAGCGGCATCTGTCCACTCAGCCGCTGCTGGAGCTGCCGCAAAACTACTCTGAGGTTTTGACTCAAAAGACCCCAGTGGGAGGAAGGATCTCACATCATCTGAAAGAATGGCGGGGCATTACTTCAGATGCTTGGGCGCTGGAAACAGTATCCCAAGGTTACTGCCTTCCCTTTCTAAAGAAACCTCAGAATCACCCACCGGAATACAACTCTATCAAAAATCCAGACCCGCTCCTGTTGCAGGAAGTTTTTATCCTTCTACAGAAAGGTGCAATAGAACATGTACCTGTAGCGGAAAGGAACAAGGGTTGGTATTCCCCATATTTCCTCATTCCAAAGAAGGACGAAGGACTGAGACCCAATTGGACTTAAGAAACTTGAACAAGTTCCTCAGGAAGGACAAGGTCAAAATGGTCACTCTTTCTCAGATCCTTCAGGCTCTCCAAATTCAAGACTGGTTGGTATCATTGGACCTTCAGGATGCTTACTTTCATGTGCCAATCCATCTCAAGTACAGAAAGTACCTGAGGTTCGCGAATGGCAATTCTCACTATCAGTTTCGAGTTTTGCCATTCGGGTTGACCTCCGCCCCAAGAGTTTTCACCAAGTTGATGGCGGTAGTGGCAGCGAGTCTCAGAAGAGTGGGGATTCATGTCTACCCCTATTTGGACGACTGGATGATCAGGGCACGTTCCCCAGAACAAGCCCGGGACCATCTATCCAAGACTTGCCACTTCCTTCACAAACTAGGGTTTTCCCTGAATTTAAAAAAGTCAAACATGATACCATCACAGAAACTCCAGTTCATAGGAGCAGTCTTGGATACTTGTTCTGGCAAAGCCTTGCCTCCGAAGAGAGAACTCACCACATTCTGCAGATGGTAACAAAATTCTAGAAGGCCCAGTATCTCCAGGCCTTCGACTTTCTCAGGTTGCTCGGTCTCATGGCATCCTGTATTTTTCTGGTGCCAGAGGCCAGATTGAGAATTAGATCTCTTCAATGGGCTCTCAGGACTCAACGGTCCCAGTTCTCAGGGGAAATGTCAGATGTTTTACAAGTTCCAACCAGGGTGGCACAGGTTCTACAATGGTGGACTTGCAGACAGCAGATCCTCAGAGGGGAATCTTTTTGGCAACCATGGCCGGAGATTACAGTAGTGACGGAAGCCTCCCTTACGGGATGGGGAGTTCACACCAACGAGTTGACGATCAGCGGTCGTTGGTCTCCATCGGAGTCCAAACTACATATCAACCTATTGGAGCTGAGGGCAATCAGACTAGCACTGAAGGCCTTCCTGTCAGCTGTACGGGGAAAGAATGTCCTGATAATGACGGACAACACAGTGGCCATGGACTACCTCAACAGGAGAGGGGGTGTAGGGTCACTACCACTGTGCAGAGAGGCAATGCAGCTCTGGTTCAGGGCAATACAAGAAGGGATCTCTCTATCTGCCATTCACCTAGCAGGAGAGCAAAACATAGCAGCGGACGCTCTGAGCAGGCAGAGCACAGTCTCCCACGAGTGGGAGTTAGCTCAGGAAGTCCTTCTGGAGATCTTCACCCTTTGGGGAACCCCTCAAGTGGATCTGTTCGCGACCAGTGTCAACAGGAAATGCGACCTGTTTTGCTCAAGGGAATTTCCCCCGAGAGGAGCTCTAGGAGACGAATTCGTAGTGGACTGGGAATTTCCACTGCTATATGCGTTTCCTCCAGTCCCTGTGATCCCTCAAGTAATCAGGAGGTTGAGGAAGTATGGGAAAACCATGATCCTAATTGCCCCGGATTGGGCCAGGAGAACGTGGTGCCCGACCTTCTAGACATGTCCATCTGCCCTCCAATACGTCTTCCAAAAAGAGAGGATCTTCTCTCGCAAGAGGGAGGTCACGTTCTCCATCCAGAGGTCAACATACTCAACCTTCACGCATGGCTTCTGAGAGGTTGAGATACAAGGATTGGGACCTTCCGGATGATGTTATGGAGATCTTGCTTTCGGCCAGAAGGCCAGCAACAAAATCTTTGTACCGGTGTCGTTGGAACGAGTTCAGTAACTGGTGCAGGGATAAGAATGTGGATCCCTTTGAATGTGATATTCCAATGGTATTATCATTTCTGTTACATTTAGCTAATCTGGGGCTCCAGGTTAGGACGATAAAAGGATACGTAGCAGCGCTATCTATCTTCAAGCGCTCGTCAGAAGAAAAATCTTATTTTAAGATACATTTAATAATACAATTTCTAAAAGGTTTAAACAATGTTTTTCCACTAATACCGTTTCAAGTTCCTGTGTGGGATTTAAATTTGGCACTGAAATTTCTGACATGTGCACCCTTTGAGCCTTTACATTCTTGCCCGTTAAGGCTTCTTACTCTAAAAATTATACTTCTAATTGCATTGACATCTGCCCGCAGAGTAAGTGAGTTGCAGGCACTTTTGAGTGGTCCTCCTCACACCATCTTTCATAAAGATAAAGTTGTCCTTCGAGTCAAGCCCTCTTTTCTGCCAAAAATAGTTTCAGACTTTCACCTGTCACAGAAAATAATTCTACCTACGTTCTACCCTCCTCCTCACACAAGTAAGGAAGAGGAAATACTACATAGGCTAGATCCTTGAAGGGCTCTTAGCTTTTATATCTCAAGATTGTCAAAAATACGTCAGTGTGACCAACTGTTTGTGGGATTCACTGGTCGTAAGTTAGGACTACCTGTACCTAAACAAACATTATCAAGATGGATAATCCTAGTCATAGAGTGTTATAGGCTAGCTGGAAAAGATCCCCCTGAGGGTTTAAGAGCTCATTCAACTAGGGGCATGGCAACTTCAACAGCACTTCAAAGGGGTGTCCCTGTACAAGATATTTGTGCAGCAGCCACATGGTCATCCATGCATACTTTCATAAAACATTATGCTTTGGACTCAACTACCTCTCAAGGAGGTCTATTTGCCAAATCTGTGCTACATTCAGTACATGACTAAAAAGATATCTGTACTCCCGCCTCCAATAGAAAACTGCTTTGGGAGTCTATCTAAGATGAGGAATACGTGTGAGGACACAATCCATTCGAAGAACAAGTTACTTACCAACTGTAACGTTCTTTCGATTGGATGTTCCTCCCACGTATTCCTCATCAACCCTCCCAACCTACCCCACAGTACAGTTTACGTGGTTTACACTCTGATTTCTTTTGAGGCTGGGGTCAAAAGAGGCACGCTTTTAATAATGGACTCTGATATATGGAAAAAACAGAACTGAAGCCAACGGGCGTGCTCGAGGACTTCTTACAACGGATGACGTTGGTGCTCGACGGAGGCCGCCGTGGGACATCGATGTCGCTGCCTCGAGTGGAGCGCCCTCTGCTGGAGAGAAGAAAAATGTTCCGAGGCGAAACTAAAGGTAAGGATATATATCTAAGATGAGGAATACGTGGGAGGAACATTCAATCGAAAGAACGTTACAGTTGGTAAGTAACTTTTTCTTCTCTCTCTCTCTCTTGTCCCGATCCCTCTCTTCCTCTCTCTCTCTCTCTCTCTCTCTCTCTCTCTCGTCTCTCTTTCTCGTATGTTCAGGCCTTCAGGTCATGATACTAGCAGAGATGGGACCTAGGTACTGCATAATGAGGAAGCCTGCTGTTACAGGCTTTACCTCGGCTGTCACACAAGACCTAGTAAGACACCATGACATTGAAGGGCAGTTACTCTATTAAGGGAACATTTATACAATGGGCCAACCTAACAAAAAGGTATATTATCTACAAAATAGTGGAGAGAAGAAGCCACGCCAATCCTAGGCGATTCCCAATGGTTGATCTAGGGTCCTTCAGCCTTTCACGTCTTAGTGCGAATCTCCCCAAAAGATAGGCTTGTGTCCTTTCTGTTCTACAAGCGTTCCCACCATCCTCAATAGCTATTCTCTTTCGGGGCCAAGCTGTGGTCCCGATGACTAACTAGACCAGTGATCCCCAACGTGTAGCTCGCGAGCAACATGTTGCTCTCCTGACCCTAAAATGTTGCTCGCCCGTTGCTCTGGGTCATTGTGTGAAGGCTAAGAAGAAGGACATTCAGATATGAGACAACAATGGCAGTGTACCCTGAGCCAGAACTGAGCAGGAAGGCTAGCCAATCAGCCTAGCAGGAAGGCTAGCCAATCAGCCTACTCTATTTGACAGGCATGACATACTGTTAGGTATTGACGCTTTAGCTGTGGAGGCATCAGTAGAATTGTCTGAGTGGTGGGGCAGGCCAGGTGGGTGCAGGGAGCAAGGGGGGGGGCGGTTACAGAAATGAATCTCTTGGGGCTTCAGATGAGACAGTCCCCAGTGATTGAAGAGAACCTGAAGCACAGAAACTAAGCTGGCCTGGCCACCCATGTGAATACCCATGGTACTGCTCTGTAATCAGAAGTAAAAAGGACTCCCCACTGAATCCACCCTTATTCAGACAATTTCTGTTTTACCACTCTAAAATGTATATGCCACTTGAAACTCTGGTACACTATGAGGTGCATCGCTGGCTGGATCAAGAATACAATCTACGAAGATAATGTTGCCGCCAACTGAGCCTTCCCCCGTTGCACTCAGGTAGACCGCAAAGGGGTTAGTCGTCGAATAGTACGAAAAGAAGTAGGAAAATAAGTGACTTGAATACCCAACTGTCAAGGAAGTTCCAATAAGATTCTTTTGTACATGTATGATTTGCGTTTGTTGCCAAAATGTAATTTTTTGGTCCAAAATGTTTCACAATAATTGCATAATCTTTGTGAAAACATTTTCATCTTCTGATTCTTCTTTCTAGTACGGAAGTGCATTAATGGGAAAAATAGTTGAACCAAATGCCTGTGTTTGTGTTCTGGTTTCAATTGCCAGCTTCTGTGCCTTTATACAGCTGGTGCCGACATATTGGGCAAATAAGTGGCATTCATGCTCAAACTTTCCTTCTTAAACAATTTGCTTATGCCAGTTTCTTTACATGTGAAGTTTGTGTTTGCGGGCCCCATGCCTCATAATTGGCACAAATGTTACATACTACTTGTATTGCAGTGCCTGGTGGGAACATTCACATTGTATGATGCTTTGCTTATCTGGCATATGACTAATGGATTTCTAAGGGGAATAAGCTCCAAATTGTGCACACTTAATTAGTGTAACTACCAATTGCAATTCACTTATGTTACTGAAAATAATTTCTTAGTGACATAGAAATTATTTTTACTTTAGTATAGTGTTTCTTGCTTGATTCTTCCTGCTTCTAAATTCTTTAAGAACGGATATTACCCAATGTAATGTAATGAATTAATCAACCTCGAGCAATGAATGGCTAAGTCAACCCTGCCACAGGTATGAACATGCGAAGTGCAGGCTGACCCCATGTCAAGGGAGTGCACTTAACAATTGAGGTATACAACCATAAACATATAATGTGTACAATATGATGGAAGAATGCCACCCCTTCTGTAAAGTGGTCTTCAAAAGTTCCAGTTTGTGTACAATGTTACTGGCCCACTAGCATGCTTAAGAATGCACCACTTACAACTATATTTCCCAGGGGATTGCTTGGGGAAAGAGTACCCAAATCCATCAGAAATCGTTTTTTTTTTATTCCTAATCACTTGTCTTCAATGTAACAGACCTTGAGTGCTTTAAAAAGCACTATTTTCCGCTAGATTTCTTAGGTGGATAACCCTCCCCTCACACAAAGCCTGGTTGAAATGATCTTTAAATTCTACCATATTCTGTCTAGTTTTACTCATCCTGTTCTCCTAAAAATGCCCAATTTGCCCCTAAAGATCCTGACAATCCCTTTGGAGGGATAGATGGGGCAGCACCAAAATAAGCCTTTATATTTTGGAGTAAATGCTACTGTTAAAACGTGCTTAAAAACATTTACCATTAAATCGCTTGAACATTTCCTGGGAGAGAACTCCAAGCACTCAAATATTTTCATACATCCTGCAATGTTTTTGAATAATTTTGCTGGCCCAGTGCCTAGAAATGCACTGTTTGCCACTTAATTTACTAAAGATTGTATTTCTATACCAGTTTAATGTCAAATGATGTTATGATTTGTTCCAATCATTTTACCACTGAATGCCGATAAATTGCATCAAAGTGCTGAAGTTGCTCACCATTTCATCTGACGCTCAAATGTTGCTCATTGCTAACAAAAGGTTGGGGACCCCTGAACTAGACTATCAGGGACAGAAAACCCAATACTATCTAATACAGTCTTTCCAGTGTTGGTTGGCATAAGTGAGTATTCTTGGTGAAAACCAGGGTGAGGTGAAGGAGTAGTTTTAGAAACATGGTCTTTCTTGGCTGTCCTCTGCTTCTTGAACTCTCCTCTCTAATCCAATACTGTCCCTCCTGCCCCCCCCCCCCATGTTTCACCTCCCCGTCTGGTCCTACCTGGGGCCAGGCCTGTCCTGCCAAAATGTATCCTATTTTAGCTATATAAAATATGCCGACTTCTTTCATTTCCTGAGGTCTTACTTCCACCT